>NC_045704.1:30032047-30642047 GCF_009834535.1 Camelus ferus
CCCTGACTTCAGCTCCAGAGAAGTAATCTCTACTTCCTCTTGACTCTCATGGAATCTCATCTAAATGACTCATTACTTCACTCATGTATTAATTTACTCATTGAGCAAAGGAGGCTCTACTCCCAACCAGACATTGTAGTGAAAAAATTGAGTTGTTTAAACAACCATGTCACTTATTAAAACATCTTAATGGCATTTGTAACATTCTACTTTGTGTACTTATTCATAATCATCTTGCTTCCATCCTATTCATGCTAAATACTTTGAGGGCAAAAATCATACCTCATTCATCTTCATTTTACACCCTCAAATTCCTAGGAGAGTGCTTTATGTGTGGGAGATAAGGACAACAATAAAATGTTCAATAAATAATAAAAACAATTTTAGGAAAAATGTATTATTTGAAAAAATTAGAACGTTGGTTAATTTTACAATTCACATAAATTACCAAATTATTTTGTAAATAACAATTGGTCTAATCACATACAAAGTAACCTGGCAGTGATGTCATCAAAACACACATACACACACTACTCCACATTTGCTTTTGGTTTTCTTCTTTCAAAAATGTTTTGTTTTACATTTATCTATATGACCTGCCCCAAGTCTCTAATAAAAGTGTATGTTAAGGAAGTTGGTGCTGGAGGAAAATTACAAACTAGAATGAGAATCTAATGACATTTGAGGAAGCCCTCATCACACTCTTGGGCCCATTGGCATTCTGACCCAGCTCTGAGGTCTTGACCTGCAAGGAAATCAACAATTGAACCTACTCCCAGCTTGACTTCTGTTCTCAGACTCTGGGATACCTGGCTCCATGTAGGTCTTTTTTTTTTTTTCCCCATGACATGTGGTTCTCTGGCACCAGGCAAGATCTTCTCCTCAGTTGGTGACTTCACTCTCTGCCATCTGTGAGCTCACCACCTGCAACTAGATCTACAAAACTCAGTGGGGTAAAGTTCTTGTTTTTGTAATTGTTGCTAGAACATATTTTTCTCTTTTTAAAAATTTCTTTTGAATTTTAAAAACTCCTCAGCTCTGTGCAAGGTAAATAATCTCCAGACATCAACTTCAAAAGTTCCAAATGGCCCTAATGCTGCCAACCAAGATCTTCAGGAAATATGGGATTGACTCTTGTTGGCCACTAGGTGTAGATCCCATTTCCTACCCTAGGACACCCTGGAAACCATAATCTCAAGCTATTAGGGAAAAGTCTTTTTGAACATTCCATCCATCCAAAGGATGAAAATTCAGCTCAATTCCAGGAGCCTTAGGGGTAGATTACTTGAAAACTTGCCTTACAAAATTCTGTACTTTTTCTCCTGCAGTTGACAGTAATAATGTGTGCATTTGTGTGTGTGAGGGAGGTCTCTTTGAGGTAGGTTAGCTGTGCACATTGGAACAGCCTCTGTGTTCACTAAATTAAAACCTATAAAGGAAAGACGTGAAAGGAACAGCTCAAAGGAGAGGGCAGAAAATTTCTGAGATACCAAGGCATTTTTTCAAAGAGTTTAATTTCAGTGAAGTATGTTTTGTTTTGATTTTACAAGTCTCTCTCTCTCAAATAAAAATTTTTAATTCACTAGTAAGAGAGTTTGAGAATCCACTGGTAAAAAGATTTCCAAAGGCTGATCAGTTTGTTGAATTTATCTTCCATCAATTACCTAGGAAAATACACCTGAGAGAAATCCTTCTCCCATCTTGACACTGAAAACTCTGCACATCAATAAAACATCTGTAAGTCTCTGGCCTGATTCCTTGCCCCACTGGAGCCACAAAGCTGTGTTGTTATGGTAATGCAGCAAGAAGGGGGTCACAATGTGTTTTCTGTCTTTATTATAATCTTCTCTGCTATAGAAAGCTCTCTGAAGCAAGGCCACTATATTTACTCTCATTTCATAAACTATCATTATAGTAACAGCTTTATTCCACCTGAAGGACTCAAAGGCCATGGTGAATGGGTTTCCATCTGGGGGGAGGGCCAGCCTCACTGAATGGAGTCTTGTATAAATTTCAGATGTGATCACCCCCTCTGTTCTGATGAGAGAAACCACATGGCTCCAGGTTGACAGCAATGCTCTCCGTGTTTGGGGAAGCAGGAGACGACTATACAGAAAAGAAATTGCTTTTCAGTTTGCCCTTACACGGGAAATGTGGGCAACAACCAGATTGAAATTCAGCTGCTCCAGTTGAAAACATTTAGGAAATTAAAAAGCTGGAATATTGCAACAAATGAAACAAAGAGAAGGGAGAACTACATCTATAAAGCAATGGAAGAACACATTTTGTGAATTAATAAGCAATGCCGTGAGGACATACAACATTAACCCAGTGTTCTTATTATGACAAAAGTATTCTCTTGTGTTGAGGCACATTATACCTTTCAAAAATTTCTGTTTTGAAATATTTGTTGAGTCCTTTCTACAGATCTAGCCACAAAACTTTCCCGTGGAGCAGTAAATGTGGAGTTTAGCTTTCAATTCTGTAGTTTGAATCCTGACTTGTCATGTTGTTTCTCTGAGGCTGTTTCTTTCTTTGTAATAAAGCACTAATAATAATTTCAACGTTGAACATTCTTATAAGGTTTATATCGCTGACACAAGTAAAAGGGTCTACAGACATGAGTTAGAATCCTGGTCCACCTCTTACTAACTGTGTGACATCAGATAAGTTATTCAACTCTTTTGGACCTTGTCTCTTGGCCTGTAAAATGGGAATGAGGAGACTTCATCTTAGAGTTGCTATGAAGATGAAATTATGTAATGCACGTAAAGTTCATATCCTGGTTTGCAGCACATAGTCTTAGGAACTGTGCGAGCTACAGAAAAAGTTTGACACAAGGCCTTTCATTTCCAGATACTACTGTATAATTTGGAGAAACCAGAACCTAAGGCAGAGAGGTTCTGGTTTGGGTAAGAGGGACAAAGCAGAGTCCACTCTGTATTGTCTGCTGAATGCAACTGCAAATCTGGGAAGAATGAGTGGATCAACTATCTAAAGACTCTGAACATCTAACAGTAGCTGACAGATGATTATTTTTTTCTTTCTGATTCTGCAGACTTGGGCTCAAACTAAGCCCAAATCCTGGAACTTCATAGTCAGTATGAGCGGAAGGAGCTTCTAGAGAATTCATTTATTTCTAGTCCAAAGAATGAGAAGGGGGGCACCTACAGAACAGAGAGAGTAGAGAAAATCCCCTGGTTTTTTGTTTCATGGTTTTCTTTTTCTTTTATTCCAGCTTGCAGGCAATCCTCAGTTCCAAAGCTTAATCCCACAGTGGTGGGCGGCAGCTGGGCAGGGGCAGGGCAGAAATGGTAGTGGCTGCCAGCTGATACCTGAAATTCTGAGGAAGGGGAAACCTCTCTGACCAGAGAAATTGTTATATGAACTAAGTAATGCAGGGAAATCTCTCTCTATCTTCCTGCCACTTGACCTCAGAGGCAGATTTAGCTGTGAGAACTGGGCAGCAGAGCAGGAAGACTAAAACTCATCTTCCTAGCAACAAGACCAAGAAGGGGAGATTCTGGGAGTCAGGATGTCAGAGAGAATTAAGAGTGGAGGCAGTTTGAGAAAGAGATGTCATAATGTCATACATGAACTTCATGGCTCTCTCACAGGCAGGGCATGTATGGACCTGATTCTGAACAGCATACCTGAGTGAGGCTTTCAGGGCTAAACACAGGGTTGATCATTTCCCAGAGTGGTACATATGAGGAACAAATCCAAACAGCACTGCAAAAGTTTGAATTGACATGGGAACCACAGCCCATTAAAAGTTGGTGTGGTCTGAATGTAACTGAGTTGATTGCTTCATTAAAATAAAATCTTTATAATATTAAAACAAGATCCAGTGCGGGGTAGGGGGGAGGTGGGCGGGGAAGAAGATCCAAAGTCATATCATGTAAATATTCAAAATGTCTAGGATACAGTCCAAAATTATTTGACATATGGAAAGAACCTCAACAACTTGCAAAGGAAAAGACTATGAGCAGATTACAACCAAGATAACCACGATGTTGAAATTATCAGACAGACTTTAAAGCAGCTGTTTATAATCATGTGCCAAAAAAGTAAGGGTAAATGCTCTTGAAATAAGGGAAGTATAGAAAGTCACAGGAAATAAATAGAAACCATAAAAAATCAAATGGGAATATTAGAAATGAGAACTATAATAACTGAAATAAAATTTGATTGATTCAATAGCAGAATATGGATTGCAGGAGTCAGTAAATTTATATCAGTATAAAGTATCCAATCTGAAAAATGAGGAGAAAAAATGGGGGAATAAAAGAACAGAGCCTCAGGAAACTATGGGACAATACCAAAAGGTTTAACATTGTGTTGTTAGAGCATCAGAAGAAGAGAATGAGTGTGGTGCAGAAAAAATTTTGGAAGCAACAATGTCTAAGAATTTCCCAATTTGGTGCAAGACATGAACTTATGTATTCAAAAAAACCTCAGTGAACCCCAAATAGGAAAAACTCAAAGAAATCCACACAAAGATACATCATAATTAAACTGATAAAAACCAAAGACAATAAAAAAAAAAAAACTTTTGAAAGCAGCCAGAGGAAAAAGAAGCATTACACACATGGAAGAACAATCCCAATTACTGATGACTTCTCTTCATGAATCAAGGAAGATTTAAGATGATGGGACATTTTTAAAGCGCTGACAGTAAAAGAAAACAAACAAAACACCTTTGATCCAAAATTCTATGTATAGGAAATATCTTTCATGAATGAAGTTGGAATGAAAACATTTTTAAAGAAAGAATTCATGAGCAGTAGAATTACATTAAAATAAGTGTAAAATAAATTTCTTAAAGCAGAAGAGAAATGATAACAGAAGAAAACTTTGAATTTTGGGAGTGAAGGAAACGCAGGAGAAATGGTAAAATCTGGGTAAATGAATAGATTATTTTTCTCATTTTAAGTTTTTAAAATATATAGTATTAAAAAATATACAGTATTTAAAATATAAAGTATAATAGTGTAAAGGTACCTATTTCTTCTTGGGTATGTTTTGCTGGTTTGTGGCTTTAGAGGAATTGGTCCATTCTACCTAAAATAGTACATTTAAGTATATAAATATCCACTCAATGTCTGTGGGGCTTGTGATGACATCCTCCTTTTCATTCTTGTTACTGGTAATTTATGTCTTCTCTTTATTTTCTTTTTCAGCCTGGTTAGAGTTTTTTCAACAAATGATGATAGAACAATTGAACATCTCTATACCAGAAAAGTTAACCTTGCTTCATATGTCTTACCTCATGCAAAATTAATTCATATATTTAAATGTAAAACTATAAAGCTTCTAGAAAAATAGAGAAAATCTTTGTGGTTATGCATTAGGTAAAATGTCCTTAGATGGAATCAAATGCATGATTCATAAAAGAAAAAAAATGATAAATTGGATGCCACCAAAATAAAAAGCTATTGCTTTGCAAAACACACTGTTAAGAGAATAAAAACTTAAGCTACATATTGAGAGAAAATATTTGCAAGTCACATATTCAACAAAGGTCTTACATCTAAAATATATAAAGAACACTTAAAACTCAACAATAAGAGAATAATTCAATAAAAATGGGCAAGAGATTTGAAGAAATCCTTCACCCAAGAAGACATATTGAGGACAAAAAAGCACATGAAAAGATACTTAACATCATTAAGCAAGTTGACTATATCAAGTGTTGATTACAATACAGAGCAACTGGAACTCTTGTACATTGCTGGTGGGAATGCAAAATGGTACAGGTATAGCCACTCTGGAAAACTGTGAGAAAAGACAGTTTCCTATAAAGATGAACATATGTTTGTTCTGATCCAGACATTCCATTCCTACATATTTATCTGAGAAAAATGAAACTTTATGTCTATAAAAAAGCCAAAAACTAGAAACTACGTAATTGTCCATTAACAAGTGACTAGATAAATAAATTGTGGTATATTCATACAATGGCTTACTACTCAGCAAACAAAAGAAATGAAATATTGATATACATAACAACATGGATGAATCTCAAAGGCATTATGCTGAGTGAAAAAGCCAGTCCCAAAAGTTACATGCTGTGTAACTCCATTTATACAACATTCTGTGAAAGAGAAATTATAAGGACAGAGAATGGTCCAGTGGTTTCCAGGGTTTGGGAGTGGGAGAGGCTGTGACCACAAAGAAGGCAGCACATGGGTTTTTTTTTTTTTTTGGCTTGTTGGTACTGCTCTGTGTCATCATGATGATGATAGTTACTTGAACCAACATGCATATTAAAACTCCTGAAATTATTCACCAAAAAATAATTCATCTTACTGTTCCTAAATTTTTTTAAATTTAACAAATTTTTTAAGTAGAGGGGAATGTAAACCAGGTTGGAGGATAGCCCTTGGCTTCGTGTCAGAGGTGAGATTTGCCTAGATTTTGAAGAAGGATGTGCAGGACTGGAGCATCTGAGGGGAATAAGGAATTTCTGGTCGAGTGATTTTCATGAAAAGTGGTGAGACTAGGCAAGATATATTTGCTGGACAAGGAATAAAAATGCCTTGGCTATTATAGGAAATGGTGGCTAGAGGGGAAAAGTTGTGAGCTAGAATTCTGAAGTAATTTGAGATCAGATTAAAGTACAGAAACGGAAGTTTCCACATAATGCCCCGATTCCCAAGATTTCCCCCCATGACCCAAAAGATGGATAAAAATTCATAACATTCTTTAGTTTGCATGACAATATTTGATTTAAAATTCCCCCTCCTACTCACTAAAATAATTAGTGATTTTAACAAATATAAAGTGTAACTCAGTCTTGGACACTCACTGCAGACCATCACACAGTTTGAAAGGCTTTAGGTTATTCAGTTATTCATAATGTCCCCCATACTCTTTTATTCCCATTCAAGAAGGCATCTTGGAATGTTAGTGATCATGATGCTATAGGGATAACCTTGAAACTACGTAGGTTATAAAAAGATAAATGATTAATAATCTTCAGTACTTCAGTTAACTTGACTATTTTTTAGTGATAAATTACTAAATGTTAAATACCATATTAGGTTATTGAAACCCTAAAATGAACTTTTGCCTTCCTTTCAGCCAGCACTGAGGAAATGTGGCAGCATCCCCAGTGTCAACGTGGAGCTTATTCTACTACTTAACTCTGTCGGTATTAAGTGGTGAATAAAGCAGATGAGATTCCAGTCTTCTTGAAGCTCTAAGTCTAGTGAACTAGAAAAAGCGATACACTATAGCACATGGGTCATGGTTGAAGGAAGACAACAAGGTTAGCGGATTCAAAGGGAAACAGAAAGAATCTTGGCCACCAGAAGGTAATTTGTAAGTGAATGGGAAGATCAGTCAAAGCTCTCTTTGGTTGCAATTTACAGAAACAAAACTCGAGCTGGGTTAATTAAAAGATGGATATCCCTGGCTTATGGGGCTGAAAGTCCAGGGCTGTCAAGGGATGTTAAGTGCATTACATTAGCCATCTAGCTTACCTCTCCACTCTGCTTTCCTCTGTGTGACTATTCTCAGATGTCATGCTTACCTCCTTACCTGCCAACTTTTCCAGAAACAACTGGGCTGACCCTTATTGTCACAGATTGTCCCATAAATCATGTCCACATCTCTGGACCAATTCCAGAAGCATAGAGATAATAGTGGGTCTAGTGGCCAGGCCAGGCCATATGCCCACTCCTGGACCCAGAGGCTAGAGTCATTCAAATTTGAACTGAGAGTGGGAGAGGGGTGATATGTCAACTAAAATCAAGATTTTGTATTTGGATAGAGAAGAAATGACTGAGAGCAGACAAGGCAATGGAAATAGGGGCCTTCTAGAATGGGGTTGACATGGGAAGTAAGCTCAGTGTACTCCAGATCCATTAATAAGACTCCAGAGGGACCCTTATCCAGAAGTGTTCTATTTCCAGTTGACCTTGCACAGGTGCCCGTATTATGGAAACTTTTTATTCTCACATTTATCTCAGACTGTAACTTACTTCAGAGTTTTGGTCTTTCCTGCCGTGTCTCAAAATTTCAGAGTTAAGACTTTTCCGGGGGAACTGGAAAGGGGAGTCATTGTCCAGGGGAAAGGTTCATGAACTTGGAGTAAGATGACTTAACACGTGAATCCTGAGTATCCTCACTTCCCTGACTCTCAGCCCCTCACTATGATAATGCAATTGGTGTGAGAATCAAATGAGATAGTAGGTTAAAAAGCACTTTGGTGTTTCATGTAAAATTCTAATGGGAGACATTGTTGTGGCTTCTTATAAGTTGGTCTTGCATTACCAGCTCTATTATACACTCCTGAAGGAAAGAGAATGATTTCTCATCCTGTTTGGTGTCCCAAAAGGCCTACCACAAGTCTGGGCAAATAGTAGGATCTTCCCAGTTTCTTACTGAGTAACTCAGTGAGTAGCTGAAGGGAGGAATGAATGACTTTGGGCTTAGATTCCAATACAAATTCTTTGGAATGATTCACTTTATCATGATCAAATTTTTTTAACATCAATAGGTAAAGATAAAAGCCTGATTCTCTGATCTCTGAAAATATTGTGTGCAGCTCTGGGCATACCTTTAAAAGACATAAAGAAGCTGGAGGAAGTGAGGAGGAGGACATCGAAAATGATCAAGGAGGTAGGGGCAGGAATGCCATCCAAGGATAGATCAAAATGGGCCACTTTGTTCTAGAAATATAAAGGCTGAGAAAGAAATGATCAGAGTCTTTGAAATCCTGGGGGGTGGGAGGATGGATGGGGGGTGGGTGGAGATTTTCCCTGCCCCCAATGTCTTTAATGTCCAGATCACAGACAGAATTGGAGGGTCAACCCAATATGATATTTCTCAAGATTTTAAGATAGTCTGTAGATTAAGAATCGCTTGCCAATGAGCCGTTTTCAAATTCCCATCAGGAATGAAGTCAGTTAAGCCACTTGGGCATCTTAAATCCATGGGAGATGAGGCTGAAGAGGAACTTGTTGTAAAAGTAATTTATCTAGAAAGGTGGAAGTTCTACAGATGAGCTGATGGAGAGGGAAGAAAAACAGACAGCACCCTAAAAATTTAGGTGGTAGGTGAGAAAATATGTCTGAATTCTTACAAATGGAATTAGAGAGCTGCCCTTATAGACTCTAGCCTCATTTCTTTAGAGAGTCTTCTGCTGCATCAAGTCTGCAGGCACATATCCTTTCTCCGAAATGCACTGCTGAAGAGTAAGCACAGGGCTTTGACATCAGACTAGAATTTAAGTGCTGGTCTCATGACTACACTAAGTAGGTGTCATTTTGCTGCAAATGACACATAATCAAATTCAAATTGGCTTCAGCACAAAAAGAATTTTTGGTTCAAGTTCATTCAATTGTAAAGACTAAGCTAGGCTCAAACAGTATCATCAAATTAAAAGAAAATTCTCTCTCTCCCTCTGCCTTTCTCTCTCCTTCCCTCTCGGTAACTCCTACGCTAAGCTAAGCTCTATGTGATGGTTACTTTCATGTGCCAACTTCACCAGGCTAAGGGATGCCAAAATAGCTGGTAGAACATTATTTCTTGGTATGTTTGTGGGGATATTTCTAGAAGATATTAGCATTTGAATTGGTGAACTGAGTAAAGCAGAGGTGAATCTTTCCAGTATGAGTGGCATCATCCCATCCACTGAGGGTCCAAACAGAACAGAATGATAGAAGAACAAATTCATTCTCTCTGTTTGAGCTGAGACGTACTCCTGCCCTGAGACATTAGCACTCCTGGTTTCCAGGCTTTAAGATGCAGGTCAGGACTTACACCATTAACCCCCTAATTCTCACACCTTTGGGCCACTGACTTTTCTGGTTCTCCAACTTGCAGATGAAAGATTATGGGTCTCCTCGGCTGTAGGCCACCCCCTGGGAGAGCAAGGCTGCTCCCTGTTCCCAAGGGCAACTTCCAGTGAGGGTTGCAGTTGTGAACCAATGCAGTTGACATTCCCAGCAACTGGGGGATGGATGTGTTGGCCTTGAAAAGAGAATGCGGATGGAGCATCCAGTATCCTCTAATGTTTCATCTAGCCTAAGATACTGTGGGATGTCCACTTGTTTTTAAGTCTTTATGTGAGTTATTTGGCATTCTCTATCTCCAAACTGTTCGTGCCAAATCTTCCTACAACATATAAATGGAATCTGGTTACATGATCAGTTTCCAGATCAGAGTGGGGAAAATAAGAAAATAAACAGAAAAGGTGGACCTGAACACTTTCCCTAGAAGAGTCATTTCTACTAAAAATAACTCCCTATCTGACTTAAATTCCTTCTAGTGGTCCCCTCTCCCTGCCCCATCTCCCTACCAACCCCACCTTCTATTGAACCAGGCAAGACATAACCATCAGAATGACTTTCTATACACTGAGAAGCTTTGATACAAAACAGTTTGGCCACTATCAGAGCCATGGCCAGCCAGAGAGCTCGTGGTGCCCTCTGACACCCACTTGTGTGGTGTGCCGGTAAATGTTCTTCAACAGGTTTTTGGAGGGGAGGGCTAACACGTAGCATTTGTCTATTTCTGTGGGTAAATACTCCTGCCATGGTTCAAACTACCAATGTGGCATCACTGAAGACAGAGTCGGGAAAAATTGTACACAATCATTTCTCAGTATTTGGGACAAGCTCACTACTGGCTGGACTTAACTCTAGGGTCAGATTCACCGGTCATCTGTTTTGAAATTTTGGAGGATGCTTAAACCACTGGCTGAGAGCATCATTAGAAAAAATAGTGTTGATCTGCATTACAGTAAAGACAAAGTCATATTTTGAGAGTTGACTTCTTCCAGCCCTAGCCACATCTTCAACATTACAGTGATGGGGATATATGCAGATTAAACTCCATGAAAAAAAAAAAAAAACCTGTGTAAACTAAATTATTGCCCCATCCTTGGCTGAGATCACGAGGGCTTACAGAAAGCACTTGTTATACTCTCTCAGTTATCCACTTCCCACTCTCCTCCCTGAACTTGATTTCCCTCTTATGATCTCTTATCTTGCTCATTTCCATCCTAATACCTCCTACCTCTTTCAGCAATTCTTTGTGTTGATGCTCAAACTTAACTATCTATTTGATTCTCAATTATATTACTTTTTCCTAGGCCTTTTAGGTCTCTTGTGGTTCTATATCCTGCTTAGCAGCCAATGACTTGGTCCTTCATTTATTCATTTAAAGGACAATTTAAAAAATACCAGGAGAAGGCAGGGCTCAGTGTGAGCCTGTCTGTCTACCAGGCAATGTTTGAAGAGCCTTGGGAAGGAGCAATACACCTCTTATGATGTCTGTCTTAGTCCTGGAAGTTGAAGCTCAAGGTGCCAGCATGGTTGATGGAGGGCCCTTTATCCATATCACAGAATTCTCACTGTGTCTTCACGTGGTGGAAGGGGGTAAGGATGTCTGTGGGATCTCTTTTATGAGAGCACTAATTCTATTCATGAAGGCCCCATACTCATGACATAATTACCTCCCAAAGTCCCCGCCTACTAATACCATCACCCTTGGGGATTCGGATTTTAATGTAGAATTTGAGGGGACACAAACATTTAGACCATAGCATTCCATCCCTGACCCTCCAAATGTATGTCCTTACATACAAAATATGTTCACTGCATCCCAATAGAGATGCATGCCCCCAAAGACTTAACTCATTCCAGTAACAACTTAAATGTCTAAAGTCCAAATTCTCATCTAAATATCATCTAAGTCAGATATGGGTGAGACTCAAAGTTTGATGCATTCTGAGGCAAATTCTCCTCCAGATGCGAACCTGTGAAATCACACTAATGATGTGCTTCCAAAATACAATTGTGGGACAGACATAGGACAAACATTCCCATTCCAACTGGGAGAAATAGGAGAGAAGGAACGGGTGACAGATCCCAAGCAAGTCCAAAATCCAACAAGACAAATAGCAAAGTCACTTTCAGAAGGCTGGGATTTGTCATGAAGTCCCCTGCCACCCAAATTCCTTTTAATACCCTCCAGTAGGAAACCCTTCTCAGCTCCCCAGCCAGGCTTGTCGCACCTTCCTCAAGCCCCTGGGCACAGACTAGAACTGGTGTGCCTCTGCCCACATATTTCTTCTGCCCTTTGAGGTGAAAGAAGGGCTGTGCCTGTTGAGGCAGACACTCCCTGAAGGTTTACTGAACTCATGTCATCCCATTCTTCCGAGCAGGAAGAAAATATTTGGTGAATTCCTTATAATGAAGTGGTATTTCCGAGGTCTGGCTGACCACCCAGGGAGGCTCAAGATATGAGGAGCATCTATCTGCCCAGTACATTCCTTGGGAAGACCTCCTCCTCCTCCCAAATGCAGGGTCCTGGGGGCAGAGTAATGCAGGCTTCTAAGAGGAAGTCCGCGTTCACTCATCTCCAAACCCAGCTCACCATTCAGCAATAGCCAGATGACGACCCTGCTGCTGTCCTGCAAGGACCTTTCAGGATTGCTCATTACAGGCTTTCCTCCAAGCACAGCCAGACCTCTCTGCCTCTGGGTATTGTCTGGGTTCTTCCTGAGGGCCAGAGTCCCCAAAGGATTTTCCTTTATTCTATCATTGCCATAGACAAAGTCATTCTTTAATTATCTTTTGTGGGTTGGTCTTTGTGGTCGTTAAATTTGTTCCTTCTCAATTCTGATGATTATGACTTGAATATGGACCACCCAAGAAACTTGTCATCTCAGCCACACACCCTGGCACAAACCCTGCTGTGTTAGAGACATGCTAGAAAGGCACCAAAGAAAGGATGGAAAGGACTTCAAAAGAGTGATTCAGGAGGGATTGGACCCCCAAAATATTCCAAATTGTGTCGGCCTTCCTAGATAACAGACAAAAATAGTGGCCTGCTGGCTTTCAGAAATGTTTGATTGACTTCTCCTGTGTTTTTCTTTTAACTAAATTTCTTACCAACATTTAAAAATCTAAAGATTGCAAAAAATATATCCAATATTCCACTTTCTCTTGATAAGTCGTATCTGGCAATGTTGCACACATGTCCCCCCAGAGTAAGAAACTGCTGCCTCCTTTAGAAGAGGGGCATGAAGTCTTAGCTTCAACACTGCCCTATCTGGTCCAACGTACCCATTACCAACTGCTGTGTTTTATATGTTTGTCACTCTTGCTCTAGATCTTACTTTGAGGTTTTTTTGTTGTTGTTTTTTGTTCTTTCTGTCCTAACTCCTGTCCCTCTTCTCTCCACACATGCATACATTTCCCCTTCCTCCTTTCTGAGCTCTCTTTCTGCCTCTCAACCCCACTGCCATCCAAGGTCAAAGCGGCCTAGTTTTGAGCTGGGCACAGTCAGTAGACCTCTCTACGGGACATCCTATCATCACTCCAAAGAGCATAGACTGAGTGGAACTCATCATCTTCTACAGCCAGTCTTGTCCTTCTCCAGTGCCTCCATCATTCCAAACTCAAATCCTGGAAGCCATCTTTCTTCTACGTCCTGCATCAGGTTATTCCCCTTAACCTGGAGAATGTCATTCATTCTAAGTGATGTAAGCCAGAAAGAGAAAGAAAAATACCATATTATATGTGGAATCTTAAAAAAAAAAAAAAAAGACAAATGAAATTATTTACAAAGCAGAAGAAGACTCACAGACATAGAAAACAAATTTATGGTTACCAGAGGTGGAAGGGGGTGGGAAGGGATAAAGTGGGAGTTGAAGATTGCAGATGCTAACTACTATATATAAAATAGATAAACAAGTTTCTTCTGTATAGCACAGGGAACTACATTCAATATCTTGTAGTAATCTATAGTGAAAAAGAATATGAAATCAGATACATGTATGTATACGTATGACTGAACTATTATGCTGTACACCAGAAACTGACACACTATAAATTGACTATACTTCAATTTTAAAAAATGAAAAAAATGTGGAACCAAAACAAAAAAACTTATCCCCCTTAGACTTGTTACTTCTACCTTTCCTCAGTGTCTCCCACTGACCCACACCCTCTATCCTTGATGAAATTCTCATTAGCTCTGATCCAGATTCCAGGTTTGGTCTCCTAACTGTTCTGCTCAATATCATGTCTCTCCTCTTTCCAACCTACCCTTTATGCAACTGCTGACAATCATTCTATAATCATGGTTTGGTTTATATGACTTTCCAATTCACAATCTTTACATGGCAGCCCACCAGGTACAGAATTAAGTTGGACTCCTTGGGAAGATATTCAGACCTCTTTAGAGTGTGTGTACCCAGTCACTTGAAGTTTTCTAATGGCTGGAAAGGGGAAGTCAGAAAGAGCTGAGCTATGAAGCAAGTCAGACTTGACTCAAAATTCCAGCTCCACCCCTCAGTCTCTTAGTCCTCATCTATAAAAGGGGGATACAAGCTTCTAAGTCCATGGCTCGTGACTTTACCTCTTCCTGTTAGAATCCTACCCATCTTCAAGACCCAGATCAAATGTCTATTGCATCGAAAACTTCTCCTCTTGGGGGGAGGGTATAGCTCAAGTGGTATAGAGTATGCTTAGCATGCATGAGGTCCTGGGTTCAATTCCCAGTGTCTCTTCTATAAATAAATAAATAAATAAATAAATAAATAAATAAATAAATAAATAAATAAATAAATAAATAAACAAACAAACAAACAAACAAATAAACAAACAAACAAACAAACAAACCTAATCCTCCTCCACTGCCAAAATAAAATAATTAAATAATACAATTTTTTAAAAAAGAAAAAAGAAAACTCATTTTGGGCCTTCTTCTTTATATCAGTTATTTTGTTGGAACAAATTACATTTCTCTAGAATAGGAGTCAGCAAACTCTTTCTGTGAAATGTTTTGGGCCTTGTGAACCATGCACGCTCTGTCCTAGCTATGCAGTTCTGCTGTTGAAATACAATGTCAGCTACAGATATTATGTAAACAAATGAGTAGGGTTGTGTGCCAATAAAACTTTATTTAGCAGCATTGAAATTTGAATTTCTTGCATTGTTCACCTGTCACAAAATATTCTTCTTCTTTTGATTTTTTTTCAACCATTTAAAAATGATTCATGGGTCATATAAAAACAAGCAGGCAGTGGGCCAGATTGAATCTGTGGGTCTTAGTTTGCCAACTTTTATTCTAGATAGTAATTGTTTGTGATTGTTCATTCTCTCTCTGTCTCTGTCTCTGTCCCTCTCTCTTCCTCTCTCCTCTGCTAGATTCTGAGCTCACCAAGAACAGATAGATGTTCACCTCCCATAATCCGTGCCTGGCATAGGAAAGCATTTCTCCAGGACCAGTGCCCTTAACCCTCTGCTCTAGGACACTGCCACCAACTCCAGCTCATCCCCAGATTTTGCCATCGCCACCAAGGTTTGAGTGGGTTCACAAGAGGCACAAATGCCAATGGAGAAAGCGCATTTTGGGGATATTTCACTTTCTCATTAACACCAAAAGTAGGAGAGAACATTGCCAAGTATTTTGAGACTTGGGGAAGGTTTCTCAAAGCTCTTCTGATGACTGAAAACTGTGAAGACTCCAAAGTCCTGACACCACATTTCTAAACTGCTGTCCAGCCCACAACCTGGAAAGACTTTGTCATGGATCCTGCTCTCCCCCCAGCTCTGCCTGAGGCCCTGAATGGGTAAGGATTGTCATCCTATTTTTACAGCTGGGGAACCACTGCTGAGAGAGGTTAAATAACTTTCTCCGAGGCTCAGCATGCCAAGGAGAGAAAGCAGGTTGTCTATGCAATTTTTCCTCTCCTAGGGCTAAAGAGTTAGAAGTTCATCCAAGACTGCAAGCAATTAAGCTGGGCTTCATTTGCTGAGTCTGGGGCAGACAGCCTGCTCTGCCAGGGGTGTGTTTTTATCATAAATTCTTCTCCACCCTGGGGTTATGTTCAGCATTTCCCTTGGTCTTCAGAACACAACCACACATATTCTCTGGGCTGGCCAAGGGTCTGAAAAATGTCAAACCATCACTGCATCATGATTGGCTCCCATGGTAGAAATATATTGTTTTGCCTTCCCAACATCTGTTGTCCCTTTTCTGGTGACAATACCTTGATTTTCTTTTGGAGGAACAACCCTTTCTCCATGCTTGGCCCATCAGTTAGTGTGGGGTCTCATCTACCACCTTCAAAGGGGATCCATGACTCAGTCCTGACCAATAAGATTATTTCACCCCCCTGGACCCTGGGATCAGCTCAGAATTGAGATATGACTCCACTTACTAACTAGTAGCTCAGCTAAGATTCCAGGACTTCTGTGGGAATGGTTGGCAAAGAGAAGCACTCTGCCCTCTGGTTGCTCAGCTAGGAAGACACAAGCCTGGTCTTTCCAGGGGCCACCTTGTGAAAAGTGGCTCTGTGAGAGAGAAGCTGAAAACGAGGAGGGCAGAGATTTCAGGTGGAAGAGGAAGAACCAGATTCATGACATCCCCTTAGTTTCAGCATCCATGCGTGCTTGAAGCCTAACTCCCCGCCTCTTAAGATAATAAATCTTCTTTGGATTCTTCTTGTAACTTGAGAAGGATTTCGAGGCCTCATAACCCTCCTTTTCCCCTAAGCCTGTTACCCTAATTTCTCACTCCCTGCTCCTGTGACCTCTGTGCCCTAAGTTCTCCCTAAGAACACTTCCAAATCCAGTCCAGACTTCAAGTCCCAGGTCCAGTCCCATGAAGCTCTTCCAAGCCCCTTACACCATGGATCCTACAAGGATCTGGGTCACTCCAAACTGCTACAGAGAGTGATCACATGGGCATGACCAGAGGTGGATGGATCAGGATATAGCTAACAGGACTTTGAGTCTTGATGATGGATTATACAAATACAGGGCTGTTTTCTTGTGGCACCAGTGTTTTCTGAGCTTGTCACATCCCTTTTATCATCTGTTCTCACCATTTTTCTCTATTTAAATGACTATATAATCAGATATGTGATATACAGTAAGGACACCTCAGTTCCATTCTCATTAGCCTGGGATAATTTCACATACTGTTTTCTTACGTATATAATGAGATGATAATAATGGAAAAACCAATGCCTCAATTTTCTCATCCCTAATGGTACTGAAAACATTAGAGGAATTCACCAAAAGTTAATATGGAATGCATTGAGGTACATTACACCCTTAGATCAGTGCATAGCACATAGTAAATGTTCAATGAATGCTAGGTATCTGTCACAAATGTCCATATTACTACTGGTAGTATTAATACTACTATGTCTCCATACAAATGAAATGATAAATGTAAATTCAAACGTGTAAAGATGTTATCCTACTGACCTAGCATATGATCACATTAAATCTTTTAGATTCTCTTCAAAATGGGAACACAGAATTTTAAAGAAATTAAATCCTGAGAAATTAGGATTCTGAGAATATAGAAATACCAGCAAGATTTGCCCAAAGTTGAATGTTTGTGCCAGTAATAGTCTGCCCCAGGGGAATCTTGGGGAAGAGAGTGGCTAGATGTCTACAGCAGGGGATGAAAAGTCAGGAGATTTAGCTAGGAGAATGTCTGGGGTTGACAGGGACCTGAGACAGTGAGAAAATGGTACCTTTTCTGATCTCAGACTGACTTGATGGCTGACAACAGCCCTAGAAAATGTTATTAGAACTGCACACCAGTGGAGTTCAAATGCATTTTTAATATCTTCTAAATGCTTAATTTGGTTTTGCTGGAGATGCGTTTCATCATTCCCTCCTGCCCCTTAATTAAGCTAATGACTTTATTTCTTTTCTCCTTTCTGATCAGCTCGTAACACATCTCCCAGGCTGGCCTCCCTCCTCACGCCTGTCGTTTTGATCTGGTTATTAGCTTTCACACTCACATTGTTTTCCATGTGTTGGAATGTTACTGACTGAGACTGGTCCATTCAGGAGGCTTTGGGGCTGGCGGAGGGGACCTGAGCTGGCACAGTCCCGCCCACTCTGACAAAGAACAAAAGCCATTACATGTGTTACCACCTGACAATTTACTAAGCAGTTGCATATTGTCTCAATTGATCCTTGGGGAAAACTGCTGAGGCATGCGTTATTAACGCTGCCATTTTACAGATCAGGAGTGTGAAAGCCAGAGAAGCTAACCACTGGCCCAGACCAAATAGCATGAAGGTATCAGAGCCAAGATTTCCTACACAGCAGCCGATGCTCTTTGCTCTTCTTTCTACACAACCCTGCTTAGCCCAGAAACTTCATTGAACCCACTGTACTTTGCTGGGCACTGCAAGGGGCACATATCATGATGTTTCAGCTGGGCAAGTGTGGACCACTCAGGATGCTTCACAAGACTCAGAGAAGAGTCACACTCTAGAGAGGGTACCACCACTCTGTTCTCATGTCTCTATAGGCAGGTGCACTTCATCCATGATGGGTCAATTAAAGGAAGTTCTGGGGATGTCCTGATTCTTGAGGATGACTTCAGAGAAACTATCTGTAAACTCCCTTAGCCTGATTCAGAAGCTCCTTTTGGGCTGGATGCATGGGGTGAGGGTGAGGGGTAACTAACCCATCCAGAGAGAGTCAGACCCTCACCATTAAGAACTCCTGGAAACAAGAACTTATTTACTTTCCTGGGAATGTGTGGTGACTCCCACTTCAGAGCCTTGGGGGAATGTCAACAATGAACTAAAGGATGATACAAAACCTCTAAGGTCACTTTAACATATATTCCATGGGCTGTGCTAATTCAATCAACTCACTTTACAGATGAGGAAACTAAGGATCTAATAGGACAAGTGACCTGTCCCAGATCACCCATCTAGTTAGAGATGATTATCTGGAAAGGAAATGTATTCATAAAGAGTAAGCAACTTTTTAAGCTATGATATGGCTTGTAAAGGGGTGAGAAGAAGGGAGAAGGGTTAGAATGTTCTCAATAACTTATATTCTCCCCCATATTATAAGAGATGCCAATGGGACCATGTTACCTTATGAGAGGGACAGGACTGCTGTTTCCTTGGAAGTCTTTGCACTTGATTAAAACTGAGTTATTTGCAAAAACCAATTTTCCTTACTACAAAGATGAAGCGGCAGAATTCCCAGGAGACACTGGCTATAAGAAATCTCAGGTACAATTATCCAAGATGGAACAGGAGTCTGGGAGCACATCTATTTGTTGGACCAGACAAAGGTCCATGGTAAGATAGTTTGTACTTGCGGCCTTTCCCTCACATTCCACTCCCTTGGTGAGAGCTGGAGCCTTTAAGGCCATGGTCCTTGAGCTTAGGTGGGTCCTGACAGTTAAAAGCTCTGTCCTACCTCCCTGAACAATGAGGGAAATTTAAAGGGACTTAGTGGCCAAGCATGAGGCAGGAGAAGAAAGATAGGCTTAGACGGCTGTGCTGAAAAGCTGAGAAGCAGAACAAAAGGAAGGAAGTTCCCCCAGGCTCTGAAACAGTCAAGCTGTCACTCAATATGCTGAGAGATGGGGCAGCCACAGAGAAAGAAGAGACTTGGCTGGAGATTTTGCTGTAGAATCACAGTCTGAAAGTGCTTCTGTCTGGCCATCCCAGACTTCACCATTTGTGAGCTGAACAAGAAGCTGAATGGGCTCTTTCTGGAATGAATTGACCCCTGTGTCCAAGCTAATTACTGCCTTAATAACCTGCCTCCTGCAAATGCCAACTGGGCCCCAAGAAGGCAGGTGGCTGAACCCAAACCACAGAGTGAGTCAGTGGGAGGGTCAGAAATAAGGCTGAGTAACCAGAGGCTCTTCCTTTGGTTGCCCTGGCCGAAAAGCCAACCTTGCCAGAGCATCAGCAGGGTCTCTGGTGCGTTGAGATGGGCAGGGATGACACAGCTGGGCTCTGCCCCACCTGCTCCTCGGGAGCTGCCTAGGTGAGCTGTGGACCGCATATCTGCTGTGCTCAGGAGAACCTGCCTGCTGCAGGGTAATATTAGCTCACTTTTATTGCCGTGGGCTGGGCGCCCTCAGGCAGCTTAGCTATAAACCTTTGATCTGCCTGGCTCCTGGAGCTGCAGATTCCTACACACTCTGTGGGGCAGGCTGAGAAAGGAGGGGCCTGGAGACAGAAATTTGACTCTCCCTGCAGTCACCTCCAAAGGCAGCAGCACTTTGAGGCAGATAAGTGAGGAGAGGAGAGGGGCACCCTTTCACCATCATGGGCTCCAATGCCCACCGGGGTCTGCTTCCCAAAGCCCAGTTGCGTGTACACCACACTCATGATTCACCACATAGTACCCATATTATTTACTTGATATTCTTCTTCAAATTAATTCACCATTTAAAATTTTTTAATTTATTTGAAAAGAAGTTTTATAGTACTTCCATAATACCACTTGCTTTAAAAAAAAAAAAACAAACAAACAAACAAACAAAAAAAAAAACCAGTATCAGAAAAACAAAAGTACTTGCTAAATTTTAGCCAGAAGCTTCCTGCCAAGGGCTCTGAGCCTGCAGTCTCGTATGTTGAGACATACTAGCACTTTCTCCTTGGTATAATGAGACGAATTGATAAAGAATGGCAGCGACCATGAAGCCAGGCACCACCAAACCCAGCAACCAACTCATCTAAGTTTCACAGACCACCCCTCTGGAGGCACTGGCCTGAAATCAAAGGCCACCTCTCCCATGAAGCCTCCTTTGGTTGACCATTAAGAAACATTATCTTCTTTTGATGTCCCCCAGCCCTTAGCTCCTGGAGCAGTCAGCACTTTCTACCTAACAGTACAGTGTTTGTGGACATATAGTCTCTTTCTTGTGATATTGAAAACTTAACTTCCAGTCAACCCCTAATATCAGAGCAGGAGTTTGAATCTAAACAACCAGCCAGACATCCAGTAAGCAAAAAGCAAGCATTTGTTACTTCTCTTGGATTTGGTTTGGTTCATTCTGGATGAACCTCACCTCCCCCAGAAAAAGAAAGCACAGGAACTTGGTGGGTGGTCATGGGGAGACAGATGTAAAGAACAGTCCAATTGACCCCGGGGTTGGGGCTGGTTACCATGGGCGAGAGTGAGCATCCTGGCACTACAAGTATTCAGATGGAGGCTGGGAGACCCTTTGCAGCTTTCTAGGGGTTTGGATGAGATTCTTTAGAAGGGGCTCTGGTCCTCAAATGCTGTGGCTTGGAGGCTCTGGGCTCAAAGTTAATCAACCCTCCCAGTGTTAGGTGAGAGCCATGCATGACCAAGTTTGGTGTGTGTGAGTCCGTGTATGTGCACACATGGGCACGTGCACAGGGTCACTTGTGTCCTTAGGTCTGGCATTATGTCGTCTGGCAAGGCCGGATTAACCCCTTGGTGGCAGCCACTGGGATCTCATGCTCTGTCTCTGCTGACAAGCTTGCTTGCAAAGGCCCCAAGGGGTTAATTAAGTTTTATTGAGCCAGAGTTTATTGCAGTTGGCTCTTGTCTCTCTCTTAAACACCTCTGCTTCCTGGGAAGCCAGAGTCCTCTGGGACAATATTTTCAATGCTGTTTAGTTTGCCTGTAACCTATATTTTATTTTATTTGTTTTTCGGGATACTCTAAAGGGAGGCTGGATGAGGTCATTCCCCCACTGCCCTGCTCTTTCTCTCTCAGTGACTCCATTAAATCAGGTTGTTTAAATGGAGCGCAGATGTTGCCGATTTTTCATATAAAGGAATGCATATTCATTTACATAAATTTCGGTGAATTATGGCAGTTGGGGTTTTGCACTGGGTGTGTGTTTGTGTGTGTGGCACAGACTTGCGGGGCTCACCCCAGGAAAGAGCCGTCAAAAGGTTTCACCAGGAAATCCTTCATCTCCGTGATATGTTCATTTTCGTGCTTTATTTTATTTTATTTTTGAGGCTACCAATCCTGCTTCACTTATCTCTAATAGCTTAATACGATTAGAGATTTCCTCTAATCGCGGCTGGATGTGTTTCAGCTCTATTAAAGATTTATATGAAAGCTTTATGGAACACACCTTTTTAGAATTCAGAAGGATTTTGCAAGTTATTATTCATAACATCTGCCACTTACTGCAAAGAGCCTTAAAACACCCCTTTAATGTGTATTTAATGCTTCTGATACAATATAATATCAAATAAGACGTGCTTTATTATGGCGCCTGTGTTTGTGCAGCCAAACTGAAGCTCTGACACTGTTGAAAGCCTGAGGTAGAGGGTTTATAACGGCCATAAAAACCTACACAGAGCTCAACTTGGCATTTAAGGACACACAGAGAGATAAGGTGTTTTGTGTTTTCTTCTTGACTTGGTGCAAGGTGGAGAGAAGCCGTTTGCCAATTTAAAGAGCCACTGAACATAATCTAGAAACAAGACAGTGGTCCTTGGAGAAGTATTAAGGTCAACTATTGTTTGAAAGCAGACCCCACCAACCTGCGTGTGTAGGTCTGAGTGGTAGCCAGTCTGGCCAACGAAAGCTATGGACTTCAGCTGATTCATCCAGCAGTTTCTCTGACCAGGAGACTTTGGCACACCTTCTATTATTCTTTGCCCGTTACCCCAACATTTTTCCCCAGCAGCATTTGTTAACAACTCATTTTCACATTTCAGTTTATGAAACATGTACACAGCATGTACGTATTTAAGTAAAAATGTGTGGTATATATTTATCAAGATGCCGACAGGAGTTGTATTAGGGTGGTGGGGTTGATTTTGTGGAGTTGGAGGCCACGTAGTAGAGTAGAAAGAATACATCCTGGGGGTGGCAGTGTAGACCTCAGTGGTAGAGCATGTGTTTAACATGTGCGAGGTCCTGGGTTCGATCCCCAGTACCTCCATTAAAAAAAAAAAAAAAAAAAAAAAGGAAGAAAGAATACAGCCCTAGAATCAGAGTTCAGTTCCTTACTAGTTGGAGGGCCTTGAGCAAGGTATCAGCCTCTCCAAACCTTGGTTTGCTCATCTGTGAAATGGGAATGATGCCTGTGAGTGAAGGTCATATAGTTAAATGAAATAATCCACTCAGAGCACTTAGCAATGAATCTGATACATTGCAAGTGTTCGATATCATGCCCCATGAAACAAATACATTTAAAATTTTTTTAACCTTTTTTATTGATTTATAATCATTTTACAATGTTGTGTCAAATTCCAGTGTTCAGCACAATTTTTCAGTTATTCATGGACATATACACACTCACTGTCACATTTTTTTCTCTGTGAGTTATCATAATATTTTGTGTATATTTCCCTGTGCTATACAGTGTAGTCTATTCTACAATTTTGAAATCCCAGTCTATCCCTTCCCACCCTCCACCCCTTTTTTTAAAAAGACATAGTGCTGATGAGAACCTTAGATCTGCAGGTGACCACCACTGCTTCCACACTAAGCGGACACAATTCCAGGCACAAGCAATGGTCCTCTCTGCTTCACTAAGCGGTGCCGCCTAGAAGCATGATGTCTCTTAGGTCTGAAGGAACACTGCAAATACATCACAGAGCCTTAGGAGTCCCCAGCTGGGAAACCATCAAACTAATCTAAACACCCTCCTTTTGCAGAAATGGGGCCTGGTTCCGGAGAGGGGAAGGGACCTGCCCCAAATCACACAGGGAGAAAGCTATAAACCATGGCTCCGCCCTCCACTTCCAGAGCTGTCCCACCACCCCGATTCCAGCCAGAAGCAGACTTTGGCTCTCACTGCCACTTCCCTTTAGTGAAAGCACACTGGAGCAACCCCTCAGTCTCAAAGGCTCTGCTTTTCCTTGCATTTGTTCCTCCCTATACCCGCTCATCTTTGGTGGGCTCAACCCAAGAAGCCCTGTGGTCCAGGATATGTGGGCTCCAGGTAGGGTGCAGAGACGGCATCTTCTTAGGCCGGCTGAGGTTTGCCGGGAGTGCGTACAGCAGGCAAGAGAAGATTCTCCTGGTGCAGGCATTACTATACTTGGTAATTCTGAGGTTGGAACTCCCTAAGTGCCCGCCGGCCAAATTTGCTGAACACTTGACTTTCAAACAGCCCTCATTACAGACCCGCAGCCATCTACTTTCTGACGGGTTTGAAGTAAATATGTAATCGGGGAGTTTTTAAGCCACGTTCTGTAAAGTGCCGTCTGTGTCTGCTGTTTGGTTATTTTATGTGGTCATCAAAGCCGTTCTAGGGCTGAGGGGGAGGAATGAGATACAGGGTGGGGGTGGGGTAGACACTGATACAGGATGCTTTCAGCCTGTTCAGAGTTCACTGATCAACATGGGCAAAGCCCTTAAGGGTCTGCAAAGCTCTCAGTCACACACAGAAGGTTATGTATCCTTTCTGTGCTTCTGAGGGACTCAGAGACCTCAAGGTCACCCATAAAGTCAATGACAGCCCTGGATTTTTTCCTTTTTCAAAATGTTTTAGCATTCTTTGATTGCCAACATTTTATGATGAAAATATTCAAACATACAGTAAAGTTAGAGGAATTTTACAGTGAACCAAGGTATCTAGAGTCTGACAGTAACATTTTACTATGCTGGTTTTATCACTTACCTATTTACCCGTTAATCCATCTTATTTGGGTACTTCAAAGTAAATTGAAGACTTCATATATCTCCCCCTTTAAAGTTCAGCAAGGATTTCATTAATTAGAGTTCAGCGTTTTGTTTACACACAAATGAAATGCACAGGTCTTAAGTGCATTCCATAAGCTTTAACAAGTACGTACCCCTGTGCACCCCAAACCCCTACCAAGATATTGCCTTCACCACGAGAAAGTACACCCTTGGCTCTTCCTAGGAAATTTTTACCCCCTTCCCTAAGAGGCAATCATTGTTCTGATTTTTCCCCCACTGTAGATAAGTTTGGTCTGCTCTATAATTTCATATGAATAATTATATAGTGCACACACTATTATGTAAAGCTTATTGCACTGAGAATAACATTTTTGAGACTCATCCATTTTGTTGCGTGTGTTTGGTAATTTATTCCTTTTTATTGCTGAGTAATATAGCATTGAATGAATATTCAATGAATATTTGTTTATCCATTCTCCTGTTGGTGGATGTGGGCTGTTTCCAGTTATAATTATTATGAATAAAACTGCCATGACCATCCATGTACAAATCTTTTTGTGGATATATACTTTTATTTATTGTGCAAAAATAGAAGTGAGATCACTGGGTCATGGGTAGTATGTTAGTTGTGTAAGAAACTGCCAACCCGTTCCAAAAATCATTATATCATTTTATATTCCCAGCAACAATATATGAGGGTTCAAGTTGCTCCACAACCTTTCCAAAATTTGATGTTGTCTGTCTTTTTAATTTTAGCTATTCTGATAGCTATGAAGTGGTATCTCATTATGGTTTTGATTTGCATTTCCCTGATGACTAATGATGTTGTCCATTTTTCATGTGTTTATTCGCCATTCATATATCTTCTTTTGTGAAGTGTCTATTCAAATCTTTTGTCCATTTTTAATTAGGTGGTTTGTCTTTTTTATTATTGAGTAATAGGAGTTATTTATGTATCCTGAATACCAGTTCTTTTTCAGATACACATTTTGCAACATTTTCTTCTCATCTGTGGCTTGTCTCTTTATATTCTTAAGTTTACCTTTTGATGAGCAGAGTTTTAATTTTGAAAAATTCTGAAGATCTTTTTTCTCTTATTAAAATTGCTTTCTGCGACCAGCTTATAAAATCTGTGCCTACTTCTCTAAAAGCTTTATGGTTTTAGCTTTTGCATTTACATCTAAGGCACATCTTGAACAAGTTTTGTTATTGACAAGGGGTAGGAATTGTAGTCACTAACATGAATGTAGAGCTCTCCCAATACAATTGGTCAAAAAGACTTTTATTTATCCATCTGACTGCTTTGTTGCCTTTGTTGAAAAATTAAATGATTGCATAAGTGTGGATTCTCTATTCCATTTCATTGATTATTTGTCAGTCATTATGTCAATACCACAATGCCTTTATTTCTGTAGCCAAGTCTTGAAATCAGGTAGAATTCCTTCCGTTTTGTTCTTTCTCAACATTATTTTGGATATTTTAGGTCTTCGAAGTTCTACATAAATTTCACAATCAGCTTGCTCGTTCCTACCAGAAAAATAAAAAATTCTACTGGAATTTTTGGGATTGCATTGAATCTTTAGGATGATTTGAGGATAACTTATTCGTTAACAGTATTGGGTCTTCTCATCCCTGGATATGGTCTAGTTCACAGTTTCTTTGGACATCTTTTAATTTCCCTCAACAATGTTTTCTAGTTTCTAGTGTAGAGAACTTGCTTATTAAATTTATTCCTAACCATGGTACGTCTTGACACGATTTTAAATAGAATTAATTTTTTTAATTTTATTTCTAATTGTTTGCTGCTATTATATAAATATCCATTTGGCTTTTGTGTATTAACTTTGTGTCCTGCAAACTTCCTAATGCGTTTATTAGTTTTGGCAGTGTTTTTTATAGATTCTGTGGGATTTTCTATCTAAACAATTATGTCATCTGCAAATAACTACAGTTTTGCTTCTTTCTTTTTGGTCTTTCAGACTTTTATCTATTTTACTTACCTCACTGCACTAGCTAGGACCTCCAGTGCTGTACTAAATAGCAGTGGTGAGAGTAGGCACATCTTGCCTTCTTAAAGAAAATGCATTCAGTATTTCACCACTACGTATGATATTAGCTGTAGGTTTTTTGGGGTTTTTTTGGTTTTTTTTTTGGTAGATGTCCCTTATTCAATTGAAAAAGATCTTTTCTATTTGTAGTTGACTGGGAATTTTGATCAGAAATTGATTTTGAATTCTCAATGCTTATTCTGCATCCATTGAAAGGATCATAGGGATTTTTTTACCTTATATTCTGTGAAGCCAGCCTTGCATTCCCGAGATAAGCCCCACAATGTTTTCCTATAACCTAAAATGGTTGTTTTATAATACTAAAAGCTTGATTTTGTACATATTTAGATGTGAAAATCAAATATAACTTTGAACATACATAAAAATATAACCTACATGTTTCAAATAGATTAGGTATTCCTAAAATTTCTTTGCATTTGGAGTTCAAATCTGGTTGAATCACTTTTGATCTCTGAACCATCAATGCTGCTGTTTCTCCAGATGGTGATGTCTTCTTTGCCATTAAGAGGCTTGCTGATATAGAATTTATTAAAATAATGCTGCATTATTATCTACAGAATTTTTCCAGGCTGTCGTCACCTCTGCTACAAGCTTTGATGGAATACATAAACACTGACAACAACATAATGACTGCCGTCTGCCAATAAAAATTATTGAACACATTATGATTTAGGGAATGTTAAGACATAAGTAAAATGTAGTTGTTCGATGGCTTAAATATGGTAACAATTTTCCCCTTTTCAGTAGAGAATTTTGTAATAGGGAATTTCATTTACTACCTGATACATTTCCAGTCATGTTTAGTGTTTTACAGGGAGAAAAGACCACTTTTATAATCAGAAAAAAATTAATAGATACTTTAAATGAGATTAACTAAAAACCTTCAGGATAGTTTACAAGTTTTACTGTCTACTTTTAACTTTTGAAAGTTTGCAAATAAGAAGGACTTTGGAACGTCATCTAGTCTCATTGAACAGGTAGAGACATTGGCACTTGACTAGTCAACTAGACTTGTAAGCTCCATGAGAGCAGAAACCAAGTGTGTAATGATCATCACAATATCCACTGTGCCGTCACCCTTCCTGGTATGTAGTTGGTACTCAACAAACACTTTGTGAAAGAATGGGTGAGCAAATCAGACTTAAAGGATGTATTAAGTGGTCAAAACTCACATGGAGAAAACTTACTGGCTGAGATGGGACTAAAATTTGAGTTTCCTGATGCCACTGGTCTATGGTCAGTCATCTACTGTATCCAACTAAGACCTGGAACAGTTGGCTTATTTAGGTTTTCTGACCTTGCAAATGCTGTGAGAGGTGTGTGTGTGTGTGTGTGTTATAATTTGGGATCTTGCTGTATGCACCATGGATCTTGCCTGATATGGGAGCAATTACAAAAGTCTAGACCTTGTTGTCATAGCATAATAGGAATTTCTGTCTCCTTCTTCCCCATAGCATCACTGAAAGCAAGTCACAGATGCAGTGTGGGGCTATTAATCACTCCTGTTAGCCAGACTGCATCTCAGTGGCATGTTGTGCATTATTAAATTATGCTATCGCTCACTCTTGGGCTGCTGTGTTTAACTGCATGGAAAGAATTACTGATCAAATCTCCCCAAATACTTTTCCCCTAGCACAAATCAAGCCCTGTTTATCTGAGCAAATGTTACATGGCTAAATCCCATGGCTAATCAAAACCATTTGAGGCTCTGGCTCAACCATATTCAAATACCAACATGTACCAGTCACCTTCTTATCCTCCCTTCTGAACCCAAGCACCTTCATAGTTTCCCTTGTCCCGGTCATTTGGTCTTACCAGGCCCACTCCAAATCTTCAAGCTGAACTCATGGTCCCCCTGCTGCCAAGTACACTTGCCTGTCCTCTCATCACATCTCAGTAAATGGAATCATCACCTACCAAGATGCTGGTGCCAGAACCTAGGAGACATCCTTGCTTCTGCCCTTTTCCTCAATTTCTAATCCACAGACCAGTCATGTTTATTCTATTTCCAAAGAGATTTCAAATATGTATGATTATCACCATTCCTAAAAATTTGCTCTGGACTATCATATTTCACCCAGAAGCTTCTTAAATGACCCTCAAACACCTTCTCCTGCTCCCTATAGCTTATTCTTCCCACAATAAACAGAGTGATATAATAACGCAAATCAGATCATGTTATTTCTCTGCTCAAGACCCTTCAGTGCTTTCCAATTTCTCATGGAAAAAAAATCAAAACTATTTATCACAACCAGTAAAGCTCTACATGATCTAACCCTTGCCTAACTCTCCATCCACGTTATGCAGGACTCTCTCCCTCACTTTCCTTTAACACACCAATCTCATCCTCACTCCGGCTCCCTAGCACACACTGCTTCCCCTGCCTGGATGCCCCTTAGGTTGGCTCTTCACCTGGACCCTTGTCATGATTTGCATATCAGCTTAAATGCCACTTCCCCCAAGAGGTCTTCTTGAGCTCTTTATACAAAAGAGGGCCTTCTCATGATTTTTTGTTGTTGTTTATTTCTCTACTAGCATTCATTACAACCTGGCAATTACTTTGTCTGGTTTTTTTGATCTGTCTCCCCTCACCAAAATGTAAGCCCCCTGAAGGCAAAACTTTGTACTGTTCAGACTGTTCAATGCTAAGCACACTTCCCAGGACATGTTATTCCCTCTCTCCCTCTCTCCCTCTCACATGAAAAGAAAGTGTTTATAGGCAGAGGAATTAGGATCTCATCCACAATGGAAATTGTAATCATGTTCAGTCGATGAGAGGTACCCAGGAAGGGAGTAGAGCTGGTGAAGCATACAGCTGTGGGAACTTATGTTGGACGCAGTGAGGATAACTGAGAGGAAGGAAGAGATGGGTGTGGGTGGAGTAGTCTGGGGAGACTTCATGGGGGGAGGGGAATTCTGTTCATTTGTTTATATATCCATATGTGTGTATGTGTGTGCGCGCATGCATGAATGCATGGGGTTTGTATACACGGGTACTCCTCTCCTCCAAGTTGGCTCGAATCTCAGGCTTTACCTGGTAACAAGGTGGCAGCCAGGTGCTCCAGTCATTTACCCACTTTACAGAAGCCCTTGACGTTTACTCCAACAGGATAGGATCAAATTATCTGCTCTCCTTTGACCCACCACTGAGGTCGTCTTGTCTTTGACCTGGAGGGATGCATCCCCAAATCAAAGCCAGGGACTGAACTGGAGGAATAGGCAATGAATGCTTGGGAGACAGTTGGTTCACTCAGTAAACGTTCATGGGACCTTCCTGTGAGCCAGAGGCTGGAGACACAAAACAAGCAAGCTTTCAAGTCTTAGCCCTATAGGGGCAAGTGTGGAAAATAGAGAAGTGATCAAGTGCTGTGTTACAGTGAGACAAAACTAGGATACAGGAACAAGACACGGTGGTTTGGACATTTCCATGAGAGAGGAGGAGGGCTCCAGGCAGAGGGTTGCATATGAACTGGGTCTCAAAGAACAGGGGGCATTTGCCAGGTGAAGAAGAGGGGAAGGGACCACTCAGGGCAATGGAATGGGATGTGCAAGCCCCAGAAGTGTGAAAAAGAAGGGCCTAATTGTGTGTTGGGATTGGAGGGGGCATAAGGGGATGGAGGGAAAGTTCTAGAACAAAAGTTTGGTACATAGTTTGCACATTGGTAATCTGTACCCACATCTTGCTTACACCTGCATTTTGTTTGACCAGCATAGTATTTTAATTTTTAAATTAGTTTTCAACTTTTAAGATGTAGGAATTTTACATCAAACCCAGATATCCAGCTTCCATGGAAACACCAGATGTGGCGTTGTAGGCCCACATTCCCTTGTGTCAGTAATCAGCTGAAATCCACCATTGCTACCCCTGGTGGGTGGGATAAGGGAGCCCCATGCCTCACAGCCCTTCCCTCCCCGACACTCCCCAGCTCTCTGCATCCATTCACATTACCTGACTGGTCCTAGAAGGCTTTTGAGTTTCAAATCCCTGGCCTGGTGAAATAACTTGACTCTAGACTGATGAGTGTTTCGTGTGCCAAGTCAAGTGTTTAGATTTTATCCTACAGACAGTGACTATTCACTGACAGTTTTAAAGTAGGTGAATGTCATGACTAGCTCTTATCCAGCTTTATATTTTCTGCATCAGTCAGCACAATGGCTTACACAAAGCAGGTGTTAAGTCATTATTGGAAGAATTAATTAAAGAAGGAATAAGTCTTAAAAATTAATGAGTAACAACCACTTTGGAAAACTTTTTGGCAGTAAGCACCAAATCTGAATATGCACTAATCTGTGACCCAGCAATTCCAGTCTTAGGAATTCTCCAGCAGAAATGTATACGTGTGTTCACTATAACATGTGGGCTAGAATGCTCATAGCAGCCCAGAACTGGGAACAAAAATCCAAATGTCCATAAATGATAGAACAGCTAAATAAATGGTGGTACCTTCACATCGTAACTACTACTACAAGGCAATGGGAATCAATGATACAATAACATACAAAAATATGGATGAATCTTACAAGCATAGTATTGAGTGAAAGAAACAAAACGGGCAGCCATATGACTCCATTTATACAAAAATACAAACACAGGGAAAACTAGTCTATCCCATTAGAAGTCAATGTTGTGGTTACTCTTAGGGGATGGTTTAGTGACTGGGAGCCGGCAGGGGATTTGGGGGTTTTGTCATCTTCTGATTCTTGATCTAGGTGCTGTTACCCAGGTGAGTGTAGTTTGTGAAAAATTGTGCACATGTAAGATCAGTGTATGAGTCCCATTCTGAAACCGCCTTGCAACATACAGCATGGTGGTTGTTCCATGCATTTTAAGTGATCGATTTAAACCAACTCTGTTCTTTTCTCATCAACTAACCTAATAGCTTGGTAAATGTATTTTGTATTTAATTGATTAATCTGGGCGAATGGAAGACCCCTTGGCAGCATGGGGACCTTGGGAAGAGAGTGTCTTGAAAGCGAACAGCCAGATTAGAGCAAGAAGCTGGAGACTTTAAGCCCCCTGGCCAGTTGGCCCTGGACAGGACCACCGGGCCTCATTAACGCACATGGTGATAATTAATGCTTTTCCAGAACATCAGCAAAGTCTGAGAACTCAATTAGAAATCACACACTGTGTGAGGAAAAGGAAATTTGGTGCCAAGTGAATCCATTCAGTAGAGCTCTGGCAAGTCCTTGCTAAGACCTAGCTGGCTGTATCCATGGGGGAAGTTGTGATGGGAAAGCGGGAACCTGACCTCGGGATGTGCCTGCTCTAGTGGGAGAGAGAGACCTGCAGATAGGCCTGGGGGTAGCTGAGAGGTCGGAGAAGGGCTCACGGGTAGCTCGGGAGGGCCATTCTGATTGAAGGGCTGGCACGGAACGTGGAAGATGGCCTGAAGGATGGAGAAAAGTTCACCAGGAAGTGACAAGGGATAAGCTTCCCAGGCTGGAGGGACTGTAGCAGCAACACTCTGAGCAGTAAGAGCAGCTGTGTGCATCCCCGTGGGAGGCAGTCCAGGGCAGCTGGAGGCCCAAGTGCACAGAGCACTGGAAGAGGGGAAGTCGGACAAGTAAGACGGTCCAGGTCACAAAGGTTTTAAATGACTGTGCAGCCTCCATCCTACGGGCGTTTGGTGATGTTGGTGATGGCGGTGGCGTGTGATGCAGGGGAGGAGACTAAGGATTTTGAGGAAATGGGGAACCCAACCCAACCTGGGTTTTCAAAAAATAGTAGCCTGTCTTAAGGAAGAGGATAAACCAGAACATGGATTACAAACCCAAATGTCCAAAGTGTTAACCATTCAATGAGGGAAGAGGGCCAAGGGATAGCGTATAATAAATGCTATAATAAGTGGGAACGGCCACCCCTTCATACTGCTGGGGATAAGTAGGAACCGTGGTAGCACTGGTGGGACGTCTAATAGGGCAGGCAGTTCTCAGCTCCAGCTGGCTTTCCTCTGTATAGAGACGCGGGCCCAGCATTAGTCTAGTTTTTCTAGAGACACTAGAAATCTGGATGCTTGTGTACAGATAGGCCATCCAGTCTAATTTTTTTCAAAGCACTAGGCAGCCTAAACAAATTGTACTTGAAGGCAGCTTAGGTCATCCCTTTGTGACCCCTGAAAATTAAAAGTCCACGTCCCTCCGGTATTTTACCGCACTGTTAAATCATAGGGAGTTTGGTTAAAACACAGTGATGGAAAGAATGTATCAGGACATCCAAATCCTTTTTCGCAACATCTCAAAAGACCTGGAACAGCTGCTAACTGTTCTGTTTTGGCGATGTCTGGGGTCCTTTCGGGACAGCATTGATCATCACAACAGTGCTTTGTGTGTCTAAATCTCCTCCATTTGTTATCTGCGCTGCTGGGGTTTTTTTGCCGTCAATATTTTGGGTGAAGAGAGACATCTCCCTCTAATGACGCCCTAATCGTTACTAATTTCCTCTGCATGGATTGTATGCCATCAGGTGTAATGAGCACATTTGCTTTTTTAATGCTCCTGCTGCAAAGAGTTTCTGGGAAATGGTTTAAAGGCACGTGCACAAGCCGGGTAGGGATGTGGGGGGGAGGCCAGGAACATCACCCACGTGGGAGGGAGCAGGAGGTCAGCTGCTGGCAGGAGGGCCCTCCAGCCAGGGGCGGGACAGAGCCAGCTGGGTCCAGCCCTCCCCTCACCCCCGTCAGCTTCCACTCACATTAATAATCTTAACTCCCTGATTTGCAATTAACCCAAAAGCTCTGTAATGATAATGGGATACGTGTGTAATTTGGTGCCAGAAGATGATAGATCAGCAGGGCTGGCATCTTTATTAATCTCTCTGTTTTGTCGCTCTGAGGGAGGTGGGGGCCACCTTATCCCAGTGCCCTTGCACAGGGAACCACAAATGAGGCCTCCAGGTAGGCCCGCCTGGGGTGGTTGAGAGCTGGGTGGCAGCTGAATTCTCCATAGGAAAGTTAAGGAAGGGCTGTGAAGTCCTGAAGCTGCAGATAGCCATGTTTGGCAGGCCTATGTGAAGTCTTTGGGAAAATGTTATTTACAAAACAGGAGATTTCTTGTAAACATACAGAATTGGGCTTCTTTAGATAAACAGGAAGATCTGGCAATCCCAGGCTTCCATGCCCAGAGAGCAAAGGGCACAGGGCCTAAAGGGCACAGGGCATATGCCAGCTGTTTGTCCTGGCCCCCACCCTGCCCACTTCACCTGCACACCTGCCAGGGCCCACGGCCAGATGTGAGCACCGGGAATGAAGAGGTCCAGCTCGGCCTCAAATGTGGGAAGGCCTTTCCCTGCCCCATGCCAGGGCTGAACCTGGTTCTTACTGGTTTCATTTGCATGGTTCCTACTTGGGAAAAGAGCTTCAGATGTGATTTCTCATCCAGAAGCTCGCTGGAGGCTGTGATTCCTCACCTGGCAACTCTTTATTGATGTCCGTTCTAGGACCCAGGCACAGGGCTCACAGTGTGGAAAGGGTCAGACACCAGTGGCACCACTGGACAAGACAAGAGGGGGACTGAAGGCCAGCCCCGATCAAATAGTTGTGGCTGACTGCAAACAGTCCTAGTGGAACTAGGAGGAAAGCTCTGTGCTAGCTGAACACAGTCAGTCCTGGGCACAGGAAGAAGGTAGTGAAAGCACACAGACCGTGTGTTTGAAACCCCTGGTCCAGTAAAAAGAATAGCAAAGTGAGACTCAGAAGATCTGGGTCCTAGTCCAATCTCTGGAACCCCCTTTTCATGTGACCTGGGGATAGGACTGCCAGATACAATACAGAATCTGAATTACAGGTAAATAAGTACCCCTTATGCAATTTGGGGGGTGTATTTATGCTAAAAAGTATTTATCTGACATTCAAATTGAACTGGGCATCCTGTATGTTTATGGTTAAATCCGGCAGCTAACCTGGGAACATTATGGCCTTTCCCTCTCTGCTCTTCAATTTCCTCAGCTGTAAAAGGGAGTCAGGCAAGATCAGTTGTTATCAAAGAGCTTAGCTACAGAATCTTCCTTCAGAATTAAAGTATCAGTAGAAGCCAAAAGTGGGACGCAGACAAAACTGAGGCTGCCCTGGTGGGAGGTGGCCTGAGGACCCTAGAAGCATGGCTAACTCTCACAGAAAAGGCTCTGTGATGTCAAGCATCCTACAGTGAGGCAGAGCTCACCTAAGATGAGAATAATTGTAATAATAGTAACAAAAACAACAACAATCCAGGTAACACTCACCAGGGGCTTCCCACGGCCAGAAGCTTGGCATATATTACCTTTCTGAGTACTTACAACAACCTGAGTTGTAGGCACCGCAATTACTGTCACCCTACAGATGAGAAAACAGAAGCAGGCAAGCCAGCGGTAGATCCAGGATCTGAATCCAGAGAGTCGAGCTCTAGAACCCATGCCCTTAACACCAAAGAGCCATCTAGAAATAATGGACTCAGTTTCAACTCAAGGTGTGAGCCTCCCACTGCTGAGGGTGGGCAAGCAGAACCTGGGTGACCGTCTGACTGTCTTTAAGTCTTACTTAGGGTGGTTTATTGACCGTGGGCAGGGGTTAGACTCAGCTGATCTCCAGAGCCCCTGCTCCAACACCTGGGGGATCTGTGGTTCTTGGGGATTTTACTAATGGAAATGAGACCTTGATCTTCATTCCCAAAGATTTTTTAAAAAGAAATAATAGAAGAACCTCATTCATTCCCATAACGATTATTTGGTAATTACCATCAACCCACTAGGAATCTTAATTCAGCTTTTTTTGTGCCACTTTTGCCTTCTTACACTAAATTATAACTGTGCACAGAGAGACCATTAATTGAGGTTAAATTGCACCTGTCCTTGTTGGCAGTGGTTGCCATGGCTACTCTCCTCTGACCACCCTCAATCTGCAGTTGGACTGGACAATTTTGAAACTTGCCATGAGTGGCAAAAAGCACTTAGGCTGATCTCTGGACCATTTCTGCAGCAAAGAAGTATGGTCCTGCCCAAGTTCAAGGGAGAGAAGGAGGGACAGTGGAGAAATAGTCCAGAAAGGTCATGTGAAGACCCACAGAAGTGTAGGGGCGGAAGGATTCCAAAAGATAGTTGGTCCAACCTGCTACCTGATGGAAATGGACTCAGAAAGACCAAGACCAAAATCCCTTTTGTGCTGCCTTCTCTATGACCCTGCCCAGGTTATGTAACTTCTCTGATCTCTGATTTTCCTTTGTGATACCTACCACATACCTATAGTGAGGAGTAAGAATTTGCTACCATGACATGCCCAGTATGCCTAGCCCAGAATAATCACTTGAGTGATGGTGGCTATTTTGATCATTCCCTGGGAAGATGCTCAGAAACTGAGAGCCCCCACTACCATTTTCAATTCTCTGCATGAACATGGGGTCCTTTCCTGCTCTAACATTCAGAAAGTAGAACTCGGAGGAAAGCTCTGTGATTGCTAAACACAGTCATCCCTGGGCACAGGAAGAAGGGAGTGAAAGCATTCAGACACATATGCACACAAAGATGCAAAGACAGAGACACATACTCATACAAACACACAATCTTGACTGGAGAGTCCAAGAGGAGGGGTAGACACATGCTGAGTCCCCATTGGAATGAAACTGACTGGCTTGGGAGAGGAGCACTTGTGTCTTTCACCTGCAAGTGACAGTAATCCAACTCAAACAGACTTCATCGGTACAAGGAATAATTTTAGCACAACCAAAATGTCCAGGAGTACTGCAGGTATGGTTGGATCCAGCAATCTTGTCAGGAACCTGTCTTTTGCTGTATCTCAGCTCTGCTTTCTTCAGGGTTGGCTTAATTCTCAGTCAGTATGGCCAGCAACACCTCCAGGCTCACATCCCACCAACTTAGGACCCCCAACAGAAAAAGAACACTTCTTTCTTGATAATTCCATTGAAGTCCTGACTATCACCCTTACTGACCACACCTGGGCCCTGAGCCCACCCCTGAGCTGAGGATGTAGTCATTCTCAGCCATACCTACTGGATAAAAGTGGGAAGGAGTCAGATCCTTTAAGGAAAAATGAGGGAGAAGAATTAGCACAGGGCAGGCAGAAATAACTGATGTCCCTGGCAGCACCCCACCCCACCTGCCCCACCTGCTCCTGCTGGAAGATCCTGTGGCTCCCGTCTGTTTTGTGCTGTTCTCTGGTAGAATCCTCTTTCTGTCCCCTGGTTCCTGGCATTCCTAGGTTATCTCAACCTCGGTCCTCCCCGACTAATCTCATCAATTGAACTGGTGCAAAATCTCCAAATAACACCCTCAAAGGGCCCTGTTCCACCCCCAAGGGGCTCCCTTGCCCACCTATGCTACGCCTGCAGCCAGACTGCCTGAGGTCTGATACTGGTTTGTACACTGACTAGTATTATGACCCTAGACTCTGTTTCCACATCTGTAAAATAGGAGTAAGAACAGTATGTACTTTATAGGCTGCTGTGAAAATCAAATGAGATCATATACATAAAGTGCTGATGGTTGCTAGCACTTAGTAAGTGCTCAGTAAATAATAATTGAAGTAAAAATAATAATACTGAGAGCATTTCCACCCTGGCCACCCCCCCCTAACTTACTGAGTAGTAAGTTGAAAGCCGTATTACAGAAGAGCAGTTCACAGGCGAGTCTTTATCTCCTGCTGCTCAACCCAACTGTTTCTCCATTTCACACAGCTGCGAAATGGCTGAGCCAAGGTAAGGAACCAGAAGGGAGCATTTTGCCAGTTGGCTGGGCACACTGATGCCAGCCTCTCTCTTGGTGGATCAGAGAGAGCCCAGGAACCCGTGTCCATGGCAGGGGCAGTGGGGGTCTCCAACCCTTCTGAAAGAATGCCTTTCCCTCATCCCAGCTCAGCAAGCCACCCACAGCTACAGAGGCACCAGCTGGCCCCCTTGCTGACCTCTAAGAAACATTTAGTCCCAGAAGCTCCCTTGGGGGGCTCTCCCTCACCATGCCCAGGCCTTCCCTGTGGCCCCAGCTCCTGCCACAACACTGGTCACACCACCAACGAGGGCCCCTGTTCATGACTCCTGGGAGGGCAGCTCCCACCAGTGACCAGAGGGACTGGAAACTGAATTTCCAGCTCCCAGCAGACACTCACCCCAGCAACCCTCCCTGGAAGATGGCAGCACACCACCTCCCGCCCCATCTTCTGCCATCTCCCCACTGCCTTTCTGGCCCCCTTGCAGTCCAAGACCATTCTTCTCGTGGTGGCCCCTGTGAACTTTTAAAATCACAAGGCAGAGTTTATCTCCTTCCTCTGAAATCCCGCCCTCTGCCCTTGTCCTGGCACCGAGGCCTCATACGGTCTGGCCCCACTCACAATCATTGCCATCCTTGCCCCTGGACTCCACCAGTCTGGCCTAGTCCAGAGTCAGGGACATTGCTGTTGCTTTGTCTGGAGCATTCTAGATCTGTCTTCTCACGGCTGATGCTTCAATACCCCTCCCCAGAGAAGCCGTCTCTGATCACATTGTCCAAAGCAGCCACCAGCCCAGGCAGTCTTTGCTTCCATTTGCTTTGTTTCCTTCAAACTCTTTCTCATGATGCATTTTTATCCTTTTATGTATTTTTAATTATTTGTTCCCTGTCTTCTGCACTGGAACACAGGCCCTGTCTGGGAAACTGCCACATCGGCAGGGCAGAGACCAGTGCTTCCTCAGACAGTGGATGCCCAACAAGTATTTGTCAAATACATGAAAATGCCCTCCCTAAGAGCCATCCACTGTGGCACTCCCCCCATCCGAGTTCCACACTGACTTTCCATTTTCTTTTCAGCTCTTGAGGACGTGGGTTTGAGCTGTAACTCCTGAGTGATGCTCCTCGGATGGAAACTAGTGTTGTGGGAGTGGTCCTGCTACCTTCCCCCTGAAGCCCTCCCTCTGCCCTGCCCCACACGCCCACAGCCTGAGAGTAAGCATGAGACCAGTGTCACACAGGCAGACAGGAGGGAGAAGAGCAGGCCTGTGATGTCCCCATGGTGATGCTCTGAAGCAGGGCTGAGCCCCCAGCAAAGGATGTGGAACCTTTGACTAGACTCAGAGTCATGGGACAGGAGGCAGAACTCGGTCTTAAATTTTAACTGCTGATAATGAAGTGAAAAGGAGACCCCCTTTCCAGGGAGCCCTGTTGAGATATTGTGATTTATAATATGAAATATAATATATATGTGGTTTTCATCCCAGTTTCTGGCACAGAGCTTCTAAAACCCTTGGAATTTCTTAGGTGAGGAGAGCAGTAAGGGGGCCTTTTATCATGTTAATGAGATGACTTTTAGTAAGCACTTAAGAACGGGGGCTGGTAGCCCCGAGTACCACCAAGGTGATTACAGGGTTGGAACTTTCACCCTCGCCCCCCTGACCTCTGGGGATGAGAAAGGGGATGGGCTGGAGACTGAGTTCAATCACCAACGGCCAATGATTGAATCAATCGAGCCTACAAGCAAAGCCTCCATACAATCCGCAAAGGGTGGAGTTCAGAGAGCTTCTGGGCAGGTGAACACAGGGAGATTTAGGGGAGAGTGGTGGGTCTGGGGAGGACATGGAAGCTCCATACTCCTTCTCATACACCTTGCCCTGTGTATCTCTTCCATCTGGCTGTTTCTGAGTTATATCCTTTTGTGATAAACCAAGAATCTCATAAGAAAAATGTTGCTCTGAGTTCTGTGGGTCACTCGAGCAAATTAATTGAACCCAAGGAGAAGGAACTTGATTTACTGCCATTTGATCAGAAGCACAAATGACAACCTGGACTTGTGATTGGCACCTAAAGAGAGAGGCAGTCTTGTGGGACTGAGCCCTTTACCTGTGGAATCTGATGCTGTCTCCAGGTAGATAGGTAGATAGTGACAGAATTAAGTTGAATTATAGGACACCCAGCTGGTGTCAGAGAACCTCACCACCACCACTCACAAACACACAATAGACTTGTTTTTTTAAATTAATTTATTTATTTGTAGGGGTAATTAGGTTTATTTATTTTTAGAGGAGGTACTGGGGATTGAACCTAGGACCTCATGCACACTAAGCATGTGCTCTACCACTGAGCTATCCCCTCCCCCACACAATAGAATTTGATACCAGAGTCTTAACCTGTTTTCATCTGAGTAAAAAGGCAATACATCATTTGCAGCAAGAAGACTCCATGGGTCACAGTACAGCAGACAACATTGGTCATTTCCTGGCTCTGAAGCAGCAGCAGACAGAACAGTATATCTGGGCTTCTTTGCACCCTTAAGAACTGCCCACCCTAGCAGAAGACTGCAGCTCCGTCATAGCTCAAGAGAGTCTAGAGCCACACCGTGTGGGCTCAAACCTCAGCCCAACCACTCACTAGCTGGGTGTTCTTGGGCAGGTGACTTAATCTCTCTGTGCCTCAGTTTCATCACATGTAAAATACATATAAAGAAAATTATAACCCTTGTTATTATAGGTATTTCTACAAGTAGTAAATGAGTTAACATGTGCAATACATTTAAAATAACATCTGCAGAGAGTAAACCCTCAATATATGTTGGCCCTGGTCCTGGCCCCAGAATAGGAGAAATATAGATTGGATGGACAGAATTTTGAAAAAGGGAATTTCACAAACACCCCAGAGTTTGGCTCCAAGCTAGTTGTGTCTCAGGGCAGAATGGAGGAGCAGGGAATATCTGATAATCTTTCCTCTTGACTCCCTTTTCGAGATCAGGACCCCAGACTCAAGTCTGGCTTCGCTTCTGGGTTAACCTGGCTCTCAGGCAAATCCCGTGGTCCCCTTGCAGGGAACCTCTCTTCCAGGGGCTGTGTTAAAGGGGCCTTGGTCCAAGAATTCCAGATGCTCACATGGGCCTCTATAGGAAGCCCCCATCTCTGCTGGTTGACATGTACTCAAACCCATTGCCCGACTCAAACCACCAAGTCCAAGAAGGCCTCCGTGATGCTCACTCACTGCCCATTACAGCTAATCTTCTCTCCTCAGGGCCTCTGCTCTGCGTGGCTCTCATCCCATTGCACCTGTATGCCGGGCAGTTACTGCAGCTCCTGCAGGGAGGTCAGGGAGTGTGTGCTATCCTGCCGTGGATATCCCACTGTGCCCATCACCCGGACAGGCCCTTGGGGGCTGCTCACATCTCCAGCCTCCTGCCTGCTCTCCACTTTGTAATTTTCCCTCCAGGGAACCCCAGACAGCTGTGGAGACTCAAACTCTGCAAGTTATTCCCACCTCTTTGACTATCCCTCTGCCTGGGAAGATTCCCACCTTCACACACACACACACACACACACACACACACACACACACACACACAGTAAGACCCTGTGCACCTGGGAGCTCATTGTTCTTTTTTAACAGTGAGAACAAAAGCCATTGGAGGCTGTTGTCTTGTGAGGATGTGCAGGGTGGACCCCATGGAGGAGGAGCCAGGCGGGAGGTGCTGATGTCCTTATCTGCACAGCCGAGACCATCCCCCCCACTCTGAGGACAGCACTGCCTGATCCCAAGGGAGAAATGGCACAAAAAAACCTTCAGCCATTAGCAGGCTACCTGCACAAGTCTGCCGTATTCTTACACCACCTCTACTACTATGTACTAAATAATTTTTGTAAATCAACTAACTTTAGACCTTAAATACATTTAACTTTGAAAATGAACTTCATAATACTTCTGTAAATGAAAAAAAAAACAGTATCATTTGCCATCCAAAGAAGGTCATTGTCTAACAATTGCATAGTTATTAAAATAAAAAGATCCATCTCTGCACCTCCTGAAATTACTTGTATGATATTTTAGGGAACATCGAGCCAATGGAAAGAGAACTCGATTAAAAATCAGAATAGCTGGCGAAAGTCCTAGGGTGGTTCTTTGTGTGTCGAGCACTGTATATATGGTATTTCTACCCCACTGCCAGGTGGGTATTAGAATACCCATGTCTCAGATGAGAAAATTGAGTCTCAAGGAGATTGGATAATTTGGCTGAGGTCACAGAGCTAAAAAGCATCAGAACCGGGATTTACACTCAGGTCCGGCTGACCCCAGGCCCTGAGTTTTTCCTGTGACATCACCATGACCTCTCCACCCTGTTGACCTCTCTGGGTTTCACTGTGGTCATCTGTAAGATGCAGGTACCAGACCAGATGCCCTCTAAAGGTTGCAGACTCCAGAGGCTAATGATGGGACGACAAACCAGGAAGCGTTCCCACCTTTGGCTCCCAGGGATCTGGGCAGCTGCGGGAATGATTGGAATGTTTTCATTAATAAACTGAACTAGCATAATTGACTACCTGCCTGGAAGAAAACAAAGTGAGACCTCTGTCTGACACAATTTACAAGAAACTCCAGGGGGATTGACAATTGAAACATAAAAAACACAAAAAAATTAAACCCTAAATTGCATCTATATTTGTTGCACACAAGGTATTAAGTGAGGAGGAAGAAACAAAATGTATTAAGTCAGGGCGAAAAAAGGAAGCTATAGAGAAATTTATATAGTAAAGTCTCATTTTGGAGAAAAAAAATAGCCCAAAAGAAAAAGCCCACATTAGAGTATGTATGTTTGTAAATGTTGGGCTTGGAGAAAGACCTGGAAGTACAGACACTAGGCAGTTACCTTGATTATCTCCATCAAGGAGGGGAGGGAGGAATGAGGGAAAGGAGGCAAGAGGAGAGGGTATAGAAAGAATAAAAGGTCCATTACAGACTGGAAAAAATTAGCATGATAAGTGAAATTGCAAGAGATAAAATATTATCTACAACAATTCTGCAAATATTTACCAGTGAAGTAACCAGATAGAAAAGGTTTGTAAATATATACAAACAAAAACACTGATTCGATTAGGTAATAGAAATGTGAGCACTTTTTATCTTAGACTCGTGCTGTTTTATTCTCAATATTGTAACACAAAAATAATACATTACAATGCTTATATTTTTGGTGGGGAGGGGATTATGGAGGCACTGGGGATTAGAACCCAGGACCTCATGCATGCTAAGTATGTGCTCTACCACTGAGCTATACCCACCACCCCTCACTGCAATGCTTAAAGTCATTAAAAGTAAATGTTCTCCAATTTTCTGGATATGTCCAGGGGAAAAAAAAAAAGATATCTCAAGTGAACTGCACAGAGTGCTGTCCTGTGGGTCACCTGGGCAGGATGAGCAGAGGCAGGTCTGAATGACAAGGCTAAGGCTCTCTTTGCCTTTATCCTCTGGATTTCTACAAGGTTTTACAAATTAAAGAAAAGGCCCCTCGTGAACGGTGGTTTCATCTGCAAGGCTTGCATTTTAACCATTTCATTTGGATTCAAAGGAGCACGGCAAACCTGATAACAAAAATTCCTGGACAACACAGCTCTCATTGGCCAGGTTAGAAACATCCTCATTGATTGACTTTTTGATTTTGACTCCTCCAAGGCACCCCCCAGTCTGTGCTAATAAGATGAAGGGGTCACAGCCCTCCTCAGCTGGGAGAAATGAAGGTTTTCATCTTTTATTAAACACTGAAAATGGCTAAAAGTGCTACCTCTCAGAGGCAAGGTTTAAAGAAGCAAACTGATATATTTTGCTAATTAAACCATTAAAAACCTCATTTAGGTGTAAATAAGGAAGGCACATTAAATCTTAATGTACAGCGTGGGGTGTGAGCTTGGCTCCTGTGCTAAGCACCAAGGCTCTCTGACCCCAGGTAAGTGATTAAAAATAGAACTCCCACCAAAGCACTTTCTAGTCCCTACTGGAGAAGGCAGTGCTCCTCTCTGGAAAGAGACATTGTTTCTATACATAGCTCCCCACACCCAATACACACACACACACATCAAAGGGAAGGGATTATATTGTACGCACTCAGTAAATATTTTAGAAACATTTTTCAAAAAACAGACAGTAAAAATTCTTGAAGTATATACACTAAAATTGCAATAGTTAGTCTCTAGTTGGTTTTGACTTTCTATCATTACTTACCTATATTTTCTAGAATAAATCTATATTATTGTAAAAATTTAGAAAGTGCTTGAAAGACTTTAATTTTCTGCCAGCTTATCACTCTGTATATGAGGCTACTACTATTCATGCTGGCAGGTGGATTTAGTTTTATATTCTATACACATTTGTATCTTTTTAAAAACTGTATGCAGGCATTACCTTTTAAGAAAATGAATGAAGGAATGAATGAATTAATTAAAGAAAATATTTTTACTTATAGATGGGGAAAACAAGGTTCTGAGAGATGAATTGTCAAGCCAGTGAGGGCTCGGTCCTCCCTACCTTCTTTCTTCTAGCCCAGTTTTACTTTCCATGTGACTCTATTGAGAAACATTTATTAGAAAAAGAAGTTGCTCTTGTTTTTAGAGAGATAGGGCTTTAAGCAATATGGGACAAGTAGTAAAGGCAGAAGAAGGGACAATGAGTCCTGGGATTTGGCTGTGCAAGTTGAGTGTGGGAATGGATGGGGGTGGGCTGTGCATTAAGGACACAGGGACTATGGAAAAAAAACCACCAGATTCAGGGGGTACAAATACATCCAAGCATGAGACTCATGAGATACCGATTTGGCAGAATGACTCATTCATTCAGCAAATGTGTATGACCTGTCATGGGTCTCACTGTCCAAGAGGCAGAAAGCAGCAAGTAAACAGTTACAGTGAATATATCTTACATCTTGAGGTCAGGGCTGTGTAGGAAACACCACGTGATCAGGTTGGTGCAGATCAGTGAGGGGCTCTCTGAAGAAATGACTTATAAACTGAGACCTAAATGATATGTAATGGTCAGCCAGGCTAAGAGTGAAGGAAAGGCCATTCTAGAAAGAGGAAATTGCATATGTGAACCCCCTAAGACAGAACAGGTATAATTTCAGTTATGCAAGATGAGTATGTTCTAGAATTCTGCTGTGTAACTTTGTGCCTATAATTAGCAACACTGTATGGTGCAATTAAAATTTTGTTTAGAGGGTAGATCTCACGTACATGTTCATATCACAATCAAGGAAAGACAGAAGGAAGGGAGGGAGAAAGAAAGGAAGGAAGGAGAAAGGAAAGAGAAAGAAGCAGGGAAAAAACGAGATTTCAGATGGCCAGGGTGGTTGAAGTGCAGTGAGACTGGAGGGGGATGAGGTGAACCAGGGATAGGGCAGAGGCTGGGCTGGGACAGTATCTTGGAGATGATCCCAAATGCAATGGGAAGCTATCAAAGTTTTAAGCAGGCGAGTGACATTATCTGATTTCCATGCTTAAAAGATCTCTGTCTACTACTGAGAATGGATTAGAGCCTAGAGAGCAGTGAGGAGGCTGGTGCTACAGTCCAAACAATGGTTTTGGAAATGGAGAGATGTGGACAGATCCACAATGTGTTTAATTACTGGAGTGGATATGGAGTTCAGGGAAGGAAACGTGGAGTCCATGGTGACTTCCAGCATGAGAACCATTATAGAGGAGCCTGAGAGAGAAACCAATGGGGACAGAATTCACATTCTAACTTGGGAACCTAAAGCAGCTGAGATGTATAGAATGGCTATGGGTACCTAAGTCTGCTGGGGAGTAATAGCTCCCTCAAAAAAACACACTGTGGAGAGTTGAATTAGGGCAACAGCCAGAAGTCCTTGGGGGAGCTAGCAGATGCTGGGTATGTGTGGTGGAAGTAGTGCCCTCATGACCTTCTGGAGCCAGATCTTCTTTGACCCATCTGGGCTCCTGTCACACACACAGTCTGATGTTGTCACTGAGAACCACACAGGGAGCAGCAAGAGCCAGGGGAGAGAGATTCTTAGTCCATGAGGAATATCATCTAAGTATTTACTATATGCTCAGCATGCTCCTAGGCCTTTGGCAGAGGATGCAAAAATTCCAGACCTCAACTTATCATCTTGTCAAGGAAGCAAAATAGGTGAAACAAGATGTCCCATTCAGATCCATTTCTGCTCAGAAATGATTGGTTCTGTGCTCATTCTTTCCAGTCCAGGTAGGTGAGGTACATGCTTAGGCATTTTGTGTCATAATCGATCAGCATTAATTCCTGCATTTTAACAGGGCTAGGGTTAATGTTATAAGTCAAGAATGATGCCTGCTGGGTATTAAGTTTCCATGATATTGTGATTGTATGGGAAGCCCCTGGTTTGCCTAGCCAGGGCATGATTCCAGGTCGCCGGAAACCACCATCCCTAAGACCCTGCATTGTCAGTCCCCTCCATCCCATCTTTCCTCTCACTCTGTTTCACTCACATCAGCCTTCCTTTAGTTCCTGGAAAGTGACGAGCTCTTCCCTGCCTCAGGGCCTTTGCACATGCCTTACTATTATCCTCTTACCCCTCTCCCAGGCTCTTATCCCACTCAGCTCCTCTTAATTGTTAAGCTCTCAACTCAAGCCTCACTGCCTAGGGGAAGCCTCTAATTCCCTCTTGCTCCCAGCAAGATTTCATTGTTAATGCACACTTAGAGGACTGTAGCTTCTCTTTCACTGGAATTTTCCAATTACCAATAAAATATTGATTAATGTGATTAATTCATTACTGTCTATCTCCTTCACTCATCAATGAGAGCATCAAGAAAGTATGTTTTTTGTTTATCCCCAGTGCCTAGCACAGAGCCAGACACATATCAGGCCCTTAAATAAAGAATGAAAAACAAAGAAATGAATGAGTGAATAAATGAATGGGTGAATTCCTTCATGGCAGCAAATATCTTGGATGTGCTTAGTAGTCTTGGCACTGGGGCCATCCCCATCTTAGGTCTCTCAGGGCAGTCAGGCAGAGCCAGCCCTGGCCAGAGCAATATAGGAGGTGATTTCCCAGAGAGGCCAAACTTGCCTCACCAGTGCTTGGAAGGACCTTTTGTTCTTCAGTTCACCGAGGCCAGAAATGAGCCAGCTGCTGTGTCAGAAGATGATGGCTGGGGTCAGTGCCTGTGAAACCATATTGAACAATTTTATCATTTCTGACTGCTAAGTGATTCTAGACCAATGACTCATGGTTGGGGTGAGTGTAGAAAAGTGCTAGATAAATACTCCCAGCAGCTCTCCTGCTCCTGACAAGCCCTGAGCCAAAAGGGGATTTAGGATATCAAAGCAGGCAGGTTTTCCACTTTGATCTCTTCATCCAGCACCAGGGATCTTCCTCCAGTGAAGGATGCGTGTCTGTACACTCTTACCTTGCGCACAAAATCCGAACAGCTTTGCCCATTGATCTCTTGAGATTCTGGTTGCCCAAGACCTGCTGCAGGAGTGGGGAAGCCCACCAAGCACATAGTGACGCCAAAGAGGTTGGGAAACAGATCAAGTCAGAGCCAAAACTAAGGCCAACATGTTGGGAATTTTGTAGAGGGGGTGAGATTTTGATGGTGTCCTACAGGAGGGGTGACTGAATTAGAAGATGGTGGAAGGGGGCAGGGGAGAAGGGCAGAAGTCTCAAGCCTATGCTGGTGTGGTGATTGGTCCAGGCTTGACAGAGTATTGGGGGCTTGTGAGCATGCTCTGCTTCGCTGTTACAAGTGTGATGAGAAGAGCTAGTGCCCCAGATGGGAGGGAGATTCTCAGGTAGACCAGCAGGTTGTGTGGTATCTAAGCCACATTTTGGTTGTGTCTGCCTCCATGACAAATTGAGAATGGCATTGGTCACTTCCATTTCAGAGGCTGTTTTTGATGCCTGATTGACATTCAGAAAGCTCAATCGTGCTCTGCATCTCACTCACCCAAGCTGAGTTGTAATTTTTCAAGAGCCAGCCACTCATCACATAACAATCAAACCAAGATGGATGGAGGGGGAATGCAGCAACCCACTGCCTTGGCTCAGAGTCGGGGGACATTCTCCAGTGAGAGAGACAGACATGAGAAGATGCTTAAGTAATATCCTACTTTCCCATGATAAGTGGAATTTAAAGAAGGCTTGGAGCCAAGGGGCTAGAACCTTGCCTTCTCATCCAGAATCCTACCATACTCTCCAGCTCTATGGCCTCAGCCACATTGTTAAACTTCCTGAATCTTTATTTTCCCATCTGTAAAATAAGATGAATGATAACTACTGGTCCAGGAAGCCATCTCTGAGGAGGTGATATTTGAGCTGAGACCTAATTTTGAGAAAAACCTAGATATGAGTTTCCAAGGAAAGTGCTTTCCAGGCAAAGGAAACAGAAAAACCACAGGGCTCGGGGCAGAAGCAAGCCTGGCTTATCTGAAGATTAACAGGAACAACAGTCAAAGCTGGTGTGGCTGAAGCAGAGGGGAGGGAGGAAAGATAGGAGATTATGTCAGAGACGTAGTGATGAGCCCATATTATGACCTCAGAGGCCACGGCTTATACGAGTTGTGATGAGACACCATCAAGGTGTTTTAGGCAGGGGAGTGATGTGATTTACATTTCTAAAATATTATTCTGGCTGCTGCATAAAGGATGGATCAGGGCAGGCAGGTGGCAAGGTGTAAGCATGAAGAATGTTTATGAGGCTATTGAAGTCATTTCAGTGAGAGATGGTGGTAGCTAGGATTAGAGAAATAGCAGTGGAGGTGGAGAGGTGGATGGACTGGGGATATATCATGTAAGTAAAGTCAATAAGACATCATGTTCATGCATGACCTGTAAAATTCTAGAAGTCCAACAGTGTTTTTTATTTTGTCCCATGTCTGTGCCCTCAGTCCAAGCTGGCAGCATTTCTGCTGAGATGATCAATCAGATTCACAAGACACACATCTAATCTTTCCAGCAAATAATTGACAAGCTACACCCTTGTTCTCTCCAGAGCACACATTCATATATGTGTATTTAATATGGATAGGCTAATAATTTTCCAAGTCTTCAAGCTCTAGTTTCTTTTCATGTAACAATCCTTTCTTCAATTTATTTCTTTCCTTTTACATTTTACTATAATTCAAGGAGAAACCAGGTCACACTTTCAACACTTTGCCTAAAAATTTCTTCAGTTAAAGATCCAAGTTTATCACTTCCAAGTTATACCTTCCACAAAACAGTAGAACACAATGCAGCTGAGTTCTCTGACATTTTATAACAAAAATCACTTTTCCTCAAGTTGCCAATAACATGTTTCTCATCTCCATCTGAGACTGGAAACAAATTTTAACATTCATATTTCCAGCAACAGTTTCTTCAAGGAAATCTAGATTTTTTTCTATCATGAACCTCAAAACTCTTCCAAGTCTCAGAGGATTCTAGTGAGATGGTAGAGTAAGAAGCATCAGGAATCTGTCTCCCCACCTAGACCAATAATTGCAATGGCAGAAATCTGTCTGATATAACTACTTTGGAAAACCAGAATCGATTAAAGGCTTGCAACTTCCAGGGGGAGAATTGGAGGACAAAAATTGCATTTAACATCCATCAGTTTCAGCTCTCAACACAGTAGCTGCTACTCATTTCCCACCCCTAGCCCATGGAAGGCAGCTGTGCATGTTCCTAGAGCAACATGCACCCAGCCTGTGGGAACCAGGGTAGGCAAAAAAAAAAAGACACTGTCCTCCACACATTAGGGATCTATGCTCTGATTGTTGGTTGCCTCTTCTTATCACAGTGCTGCAAAGAAAGATGTGGATAGCCCATTGTTGCAACTCTAGTTGTTGTAAGCCCCACCTCCTTCAGCTGAGGTGAAATTCAGGGGATATAAAGGGCTGACACCCTTTCTCACTTTCATTTTTTTCTTTTATTCCATTTGGGAGGCGAACACTAAAGACTAGGACATTCAAAAAAAACTGCATATATGGATAAAATTAGGAAGTGACCATGCATGCCTAAGGAAAGTCTCAGAAAAGAACTGAGAAGATTTTAACTTTACATCCCTCATTGATTCTCCACAAAGAGATAGCTACAGAAATCAAATAAATAAAAAATAAGCATCAGCAACAACAACAACAAAACCCCAGCAAATCTGAGGAAGGAGGAGAATCTGATTTCCAGAGGTACTGTATTATTAGATTCATATGTCCAGTTTTCAGTAAAAAGTCATATGCCATACAAAGAAACAGGAAAGTAAAGCCCATTCAAAGGGCTTTCAATAGAAGCCATCCTTGAAAAGGACCTGATGTCAGATATACTAGACAAAAACATTGAAACAACATTCATAAAGAACTATAAGAAGATGTGAATAAAGTCAAGAAATAATGTATGAACAAAAATTTAAAAATCAACAAAGAACTAGAAAACTTTAAAAAATCTGGAACTAAAAAACACAATAACTGAAATAAAAATTTACTAGAGCGATTCAAAGTCAGATTTCAGTAAGCAGAAAAAAGAATCTGCAAACTTGAATATAGGACAGTGGAAATCATCAAGTCTAAGAAACAGGAAAAAAAAAAGATTGAAGAATTTAACAGAGCCTATGGAGCACTATCAAACAAACCAAATATACATTGTGGGAGTCCCAGAAGGAGGAAAGGGAGAGAAGGGAGCAGAGAATTTTAAGAAATAATGACTTCAGTTTTCAGTTTTCAAACTTTCCAAATTTGATGAAAGGCATGAGTATAAACATCCAACAGCCTCAATACACTCCAAGTAAGATGAATTCAAAGGATTCATACCAAGACATATTATAATCAAATTTTCAAAAGACGAAGGAAGAATCTTGAAAGCAGAAGAAAGAAGGGACTCTCAATAAGATTATCAGCAGATTTCTCATCAGAAATATTGGCGGCCATAAGGCAGTGGTAGATAAATTCAAAGTGCTAAAAAGAAGAAAGCTGTCAATCAAGAATGCTATATTCAGTAAAACTGCCCTACAAAAGTTAGGGAGAAAGTAAGACATTCCCAGATAAACAAAAGCTGAGGGAGTTTGTGACCACTAGCTCTGCCCTGCAAGAAATGATCTAGGGAGTCTGGCAAGGTGAAATGAGAGGATAATAGACAGTAACTCAAAGCCATATGGAGAAATAAAAATATCAATACATGTAAATACATGGGCTTATAAAAGCTAGTGTTATTGTAATGATAGTTTGTAAATGTACTTTTTTGTTTTCTGCATGATTTAAGAGACTAGTAAATTTAAAAACAAATATTAATTTTATATTATTGTTTTCTACAAAATTTAAAAGACAAATGCATCTAAAAGAATTATTTGTTTATTTTTTGGGCACACAATGTATAAAGATGTTATTTTATGACATCAACAACTGAAAGAGGGCACAAAGCTGTAAAGGAGCAGAAATTTTCTATATTTTAAAGTTAAGCTGGTATAAATTCTAATTAAACTGTTACAACTTTAGGATGTTAAATGTAATCTCCATGGTAACCACAAAGATAATAGCCAGAGAATGTGCACAAAAGGAAATGAAAAAGGAATTTAAGCATTTCACTACCAAAAAATCTACTAAATACAAAAGAAGACAGTAATGTAGGAATGAGGGACAAAAAATATATATAAAGCATGTAGAAACAAATGGGAAAAATGACAAAATTTCCTCCATATCAATAAAGTAGCCCCATCTTATCTGTGGTTTTGCTTTCTACAGTTTCAATTACCCAAGTCAAAAGCAGTCCAAAAATATTAAATATAAAATTCCAGAAATAAACAATTCATAAGTCTTAAATTGCATGCCATTCTGAGTAACATAATGAAATCATATGCCATTCTGCTCTATCCCACCCAGGATGTGAACCATCCCTTTGTCCAGTGTATCCGTGCTATATACACTATTCACCCATTAGTACTGGGGGAAAAACAGTATATATGTTTCAGTGCTACCTGGGGTTTCAGGTACACACTGGGGGTCTTAAAACATCTTCTCTGCAGATAAGGGGGGATTAGTATAACCACTTTAAATGTAAATGGGTGAAACTCTCCAGTCAAAATACAGAGGCTGACAGAATGAATGAAAACACATGATCCAAATACATATACAAGAGACTCACTTTAGATTCAAAGATGCAAATGGATTGAAAGCAAAAGGATGGAAAAAGATATTCCATGAAAACAGAAAGCAAGAGAAAGCAGGAGTGGCTATCCTAACATCAGATAATATGGATTTCAAAGCAAAAAAAGCTTACAACAGACAACAAAGAACATTATATATTAATAAAATTTCAATACAGCAAGAAGTTATCACAATTGTAAACATTTATACACCTAATGACAGGTCATCAAAATACATGAAGTGAAAACTAACAATTGAGGGGAGAATAAATAGTTCCACAATAATATTTGGGAACTTTGATACCCTACTCACAATAATAGATAAGACAATGAGATAGAAGATAAGTAAGGACATAGATAACTTAAAAACAAAATAAACCAAAATAGATATAACACATATATAGAACACTCTGTCTATAAACAACAATGGCATACACATTCTTCTCAAGTGCACATGGAACATTTTCCAGGATAGGCCATATGTTAGGTCATAAATTAAGTCTCAAGAGATTTTAAAAGAGAGATATCATACAAAGTATGTTCTCTGACCACAATGAGATGAAGTTAGAAATCAAAAACAGAAGTAAAACTGGAAATTTTACAAAATTAAACAATAATTTAATTTAATTAAGCAATTAAAACAACAGACTTTTTAAACAACCAATGGATGAAAGAATAAGCCTCAAGGGGAAATAGAAAATACTTAGAGATGAATAAAAATGAAAGCACAACATACCAAAACTTACAGCGATGCAGCAAAAGCTGTGCTAAAGGGAAAATGTATAGTTATAAAAACTTATATTAAAAACAAGAAAGATCTCAAATCAGCAATCTAAATTTACACTTAAGGAACTAGAAAAAGAAGAACAAACTAAACTCAAAACTAGCATAAGGAAGTAAATAATAAAGATTAGCTGAGATAAATGAACAAGAGAATAGAAAAACCACAGAGAAAAAAAATAAAACCAAAAGTTGTTTCTTCAAAAAGACAGCAAAATTGACAAAACTTTAGCTCAATGGAGTAAGAAAAAAAGAGAGAAGACAAATTACTAAAATCAGAAATTAAAGTGGGAACATTACTATTGAGTCTACAGAAATAAAAAAAGATTATAAAAGAATATCATGAATATTGTACACCCACAAATTGGATAACCTATGTGGAAAGGACAAATTCCTAGAAGCACAAAATCTACAAAGGCTGAATCACCAAGAAATAGAAAATCTGAATAGATCTATTACAAGTAAAGAGATTAAGTCAATAATAAAAAATCTCCCCAAAAAGAAAAAAAGTCCTGGGCCTGATGGCTTCGTTAAGAGTTCTATCAAATAAAGAAGAATACCAGTCCTTCTCAAACTTTTCCAAAAAATTTAAGAGGAGGGAATACTTTCTAACCTGGCTATGAAACCAACATTGCCCTAATACTACAGCCGAACAAGGACACTATTTAAAAAAAAAAAAGAAAAGAAAAACTACAGACCAACATCCCTGTGGACATTGAAACAAAATTCTTCAATAAAATACTAGCAAAATGAATTCAGCAACATATTGACAGGATTATACAACATGACCAAGTGGAATTTATTCCTGGAATACAAAGATGGCGTAACATTACAAAAATCAATCAATGTAATATACCATATTAACAGAATAAAGAGGAAAAAAAGCAAATGATTATCTCAGTGATATAGAAAATGCATTTGGTAAAATCCAACACCTCTGAGTGATAAAACAAACACTCAACAAATTAGAAATAGAAGAGGATTTCACCAATCTCATAAACAGCATCTACGAAAAACTCACAGCTAACACTATACTTAATGGAGAAAGTCAAAAACTTTCCCTCTGAGATCAGGAACAAGACAAGGATGTCTGTTCTCATCACATATATTCAAATTGTGCTGAAAGTCTAGGGCAATTAGACATGAAAAAGAAATAAATAGCCTTCAAATTAAAAAAGAATAAGTAAAATTATCCCTGTTTGCAGATAATACGACTTTCTATCTATCTATCTGTCTACCTGTCTATCTATCACCCTACAGATACCAAAAAAAAAAAATTAGAACTAATAAATAAATTCAACAAAAGAGCAGAATACAAAGTCAACACACAGAAATTAATTATATTTCTTTACACTAATAAACAATCTGAAAAGAAAATTATAAAAGCAATTCCATTTGCAATAGCATTGAGTAGAATAAAATACTTAGAAATTAACTCAGGAGGTGAAAGACTTGTACAATGAAAACTAAAAAACATTACTGAAGCAAAATAAGATATAAATATATAGAAACACAGTCCAAGTTTATGGATTGGAAGACTTAATATTGTTGAAATGTCAATACTACTCAAAGTGATCTACAGATTTAATGCAATCACTGTCAAAATTCCAATGAAATTTTCTAGAGAATTAGAAAAACCTATTCTAAAATTCATATGGATTCTCAAGGGACCCAAATGGCCAAAGTAATCTTGAAAAATAAAGAACAAAACTGGAGGACTCACACTTCCTGGTTTTAAAACTTACTATAAAGCTGCAGTAATTGAAAACATGTGGTACTAGCATAAAAACAGACATACAGATCAATGGAATAGAATAGGGATCCCAGAAATAAACCCTTACTTACATGATTAAGTAATTTTTGACAAAGATGCCAAGACCATTCAATGGGGGAAAGGACAGTCTTTTTAACAAATGGCCTCAGGGAAACTGTACATCCACATGTGTAAGAATGAAGTCAGATCGTTAGCTAATATCATATTTAAAAATTAAGTCAAAATGGATGTAAAACCTAAAATAATACAAACTCTTATAAGAAAACATGAGGCAAAAACTTCATGACATTAGATTTGGCAATGATTTCTTGGATATGATGCAAAAAGCATAGATAACAAAAGACAAAATGGACAAATACGATCTCATGAAAATTTTTAAAGTTTGTGACTCATGAAACACTATCTACAGAGCAGAAAGGCAATTCACAGAATAGGAGAAAATATTTGCAATTCATATATCTGATATGGGATTAATATCCAGAATACATGAACAATTTTGCTGCGATGGGAACAGAGCATCCAGATGGTAACTGGGAGGAAATGATGAGTGGAAAAATGTTTGTTAAAGTTGGGACCACAGAGTAGGTTCGAGACACTGAGATAGAAACTGAAACACCAGAACAGTACTGGGGATCCAGACAGAGGGTGGGTGAAACAGTTCCTGGTACTGATATCAGAGATTACCATGGAGGTCTTGGTCTCCCCAGCAGAGAGGGAGGCACCCTGCAGGGAACCAAGTCAGCTGGACACCTGCCTTAGCCATCTGTCTTCTGTTCTTACCCAGGAGCCTGAAGAGAAGGAGGGGCAGAGGTGGGGAGAAGCAGGGATCAAAGAGCCTGGAAGAGAGCAATTTAAAAAGAGGAAGAAGAAAGACCAGTGCCAGCATGAGATCTGATTCTGTCAGGACAGAGGCCAATCTGTAGGAGAAAATCATAATAGACACTCATTTTCTATCTTTTGTTCAGTTTATCTAGTCAATAAATTTAGTTTTCTTTGGAGGCTTTCAGGTCATTAAAATGTTTTAAATTTTTTTTATTTTAAGCAAATTTCTAGCCTTGGAGGAATCTTTCCATATCTCTATCTCTGTCTCTGTCTCTCTAGCTTTCTGTCTCTCTCTCTAACACACACACACACACACACACACACACACACACACACACACCACTCAGTTCATATAGCATAGGGGCAGATGATCCTAAAATCTACTCCAGAGGGGTAAACATCACTCATCTTAGCCTATTCCATTATCCTGGTCACAGTAATTGGTTCAAACAAGACGTGTGACTAACATTGGTCCAATGAGTTTCAATCCTGGGACTTTTGTGGATCGAATACAAACCTAAGGCTACCAGACACATCTCTTGGCCACCACGTGGGGAGAGGCTCCTTGAAAAATGAAGTAAAAAAAAAGTGAAAGCAGAACTGAGAGTCAGAATTTAAGCCACACTACCCTTGAACTTCTCAGTCTCATGAATTAGAAAATGTTTCCCCCTTTCCCACTGACTCAAGCCAATTTGAGTTGGTTTTCTGACACTTTATCCAAAGAGTTCTCACTGATGAAGCTACCAAATGTGTGTAGGACAGACTTGAATACTGAGGTAGCAGAGGTAAGCAGGCAATCTCAAAATCAGAGGCAGGCCAGGATGAAAACCTAACTTGATTAGGCTTGAGGGAAAATAGAAGAGGCACTGAATGAAGTCCAGAGAAAGAGGAGGCTCCAGGACTAGCGGAAGACAGCCTAGGCATTTCACAATGTACCATGCATATTTTACATCCATTATCTCACTCAATGCTGCAGCAGCTCTGAGAGCAGTGAGGAAACCATACTCTATTTAGTGAAAAAGAAAACTGAAATATCCCAAAGAAAGGATATCACCCCAGCAGAGCCTAGATCCCAAGTTTGCTGACTTTAGGAAGGATAGCCTGCAAGTCTCTACCAGCTCATGTGACACCTTTATACACTGTCCAGGCACTCAGCCCCCGGAGGAGGTAAGAACTGCTCACTTCTCAGCCCAGTGCCCCTGTGCACATCCAGCCTGTGCACTGTGGCTCTGGACTTTATCCCATATGTCATATTTCCACTCTGCTTATTTCTCCTTTCTTTTCTTCACTTACATTCTGTGTGTCCCTTCCTGTCTCTAGGCCTCAATGAGCCCATTTACAAAACGAAGTTGGGTCAAACAAGGACCCCCAACAATCTTCCCTATTGCAAAATTCTATTTCTGTGCCTCAGCTGAAGTAGAAAGAAACAGCTACCCATGAAATATCACAGGAGCATTCCAACAGCACCCCAAAAGTTGCCTTCACCATAATTTTGTCTTCAGTCAAATCCCTTTAGATTAAGCCATCAAAGACAATCATCACAATATGAACTGGGGGCTCACAATGGTTGACTACTGTATACTTAATGTATGTCATTCTACTTCATCCAAGATAATGTGTTATCACAGGTTCCTGTCCATATCCAGAAGTAGAGCATTCCTATGAAACCTTTTGTAAACCAAAATGGTATAAAATGAAGAAGCAATTTCTGCTTTTTCACCTTTTGTAAAAGCAAAAAATCTTCTTCAGATGTCTTCCAGTTAGTGAAAACAGGTACTAATGTAGGTCTTTTATAAAAGTGAAGTGGCATGAAGAGATACAGTGGAGGATACTCATATTTCCATTTCAATGATGAAAGCACCAAGATCAGAGAAGTTGGTGTCTTGCCTAAGATCACACAGGAGGCAACTTTAGTTCTGCCCTGCTCCTAACTCCAGAGCCTAGCTACCAGGTCGTCCAACCACCACACCTTAATGCTTGATTTCACTTTATTAGGTTTTACCCAGGACACTAGAAATTCAGGATCATTGAGCTTTGATTTAAAAAAAAAAAAAAAGAGTAAAAACCATGCTCTAAGTAAAGTAGGGTAAGGAAAGGCTACTACCATTGTCAGGGAAAGCAGAGTGGAGGCATGGAGGTTCTAGCAACATGATCCCTGCACTAATTCAGAGAGCTCCACCCAGGCTCCCCAACACATGCTTCCTGACTGCAAGCAAGTCCCTTTAACTCTCTGGGTCCCAGGTCTTTATTTGCCTGAAGGGGATACCAAGCCATGTTTCTTCTTACCTAACAGTGCTGTCACAGGGTGTGGAGAGATCATCTGTGACCAAATGTCATGCACGTGAAACATCCTCAGCTTCACTGCACCAGGTCCAGATTCTTTGTGGCTAGTGACAGCCTCTCTGCTGTCACCATGGCTTCAAGTCCACTTTTTAAATTGTTGGCCTGCATCACAAAGCCACAGAATTCAACCAAGGAATGTAGCTACCCTTAAAAGAAAAAAGTATTGTCTCCTTCCAGAAACCCCTCACAAGGGTAAAACTACATTTGCCCTTGTCCCTTGTTTAGAGGTGAAGCCACATACTCAATTATGCTGGCCTTCCCATCTCCCTTTGCAGGTACCGGGTGAGGTTAGGCCAGGGTTATTGATGCAACGTTCCTACTTTAAATGCAAAACAAATGAGACATCATTTGTCTTGAATGCAAAATAAAGCCCCAGTACATTTTTCAAGCTGCTAATGCACAATTGGTCTAGCATTCATTTCTGTGGCAAACACAGAACAAGCAAAAATCTAGCAGGTTTGAGGTGGTTGTTTCCCTGTGCACATAATCAAACTCTAAGGATGCATTTTCTAACTTGCTTTTGCATCAAATCCTTAAATTTGTATAAATAGTGCTGAAAATGAACCCCTTGTGTCCTTGTAATATTGCATCTTATTTCTGGAAACTGAACATCCCCAGATTCCAAAAAATTAGCAATAACTGAACAGCAAATGCATAATATCTAAAGTGTTACTCTTCATCATCTTTGCAGTTGCTGGGAAAGCAGTGATCTTTAAGGCAACCTGTCCACAGATGCTTTGTAGTTGCGTAGAATCAAATCATAAATATCTGCTAGAAAGTCCATGGCTCAAAGGACCTGTACCCAGTCTTTTAATATGTGAAGCTAATTTCCTTTCCATAATAGGGTTGTCTTTCTTTCATTTGGTAAAAAGATTGAGAGATTATTAAATCATTAGAATAATTGGTCCCCAATAAGTAAAATTTTCTTTAGATGATTAGATTAATTCTATAGAAAAAGGATAATTTTTCCAGTGAGCACTGATGTCTTTTATTTTTCACTCAGAGAAATGATCACTACTTTTCCTGCCCACCCTCTTTATTACACACAAAGACAGTAATCATTTGCTTTCTATTAAATGGCAGGTATTCTCTGTATTTAGGAGCTGATGCTTTGGTTCCTCAGGCTTCTTCTCAATGGGTAGCTGGGGAGAACTCACTGGTAATGCTGGTGGGAGAAGGGGCATGGACCTCCATGGACTTCCAGTCATTCTTCTTCCAGCCCTCAAAGCCAGGCACCAGCTGGATGGTAACCAAATGGACCACCTACAATGAACTCCACAAACATTTACTAAGAAAGAGACTGCTATGGGTCAGGCTCAGTACAAACTTAAGATGCCAAGTTGTTATGAGGCAAATGAGGATCCAACTAAAAAGTGAAGGAGAATGAAGAGGCCAAAACCCACACTGACCTGGGTTTCAATTTTGTTCCCACCTCCTAATAGCTGTGGGATCTCAAACAAGTGGATTAATGTCCCTAAACTTCTTTTTCTGCCAAATGTGAGTAACATCCTAGTGCTTCCATCGTAGGTAGGGTAATGTTACAGAGATGAATGTTTAGCACACAGTGCCTGGCACCCACTAAGTGCTCAGTGAATAGCAGAAGGTACAGCTGGACCGAAGACAGGGGGAATAAGATGAGCCATGGAAGCTTTCTTGGAGGATGCAGGTTTTAATTGATAAGGAATGGATGGGTTTGACCATGCAAAAAGATCCTTTCTAGTGTATGGATCACAGGACCAAAGGCATGAATGGGCTGCTGGGCATGGCCCATACTGAAGATGCTAAAGAAAATGGCCCAACACCCACCCAACCACCCACCTCCTTACCACCAACAACCTAAGTCATCAGTCTGGTGGCTCAGGGAATACAAGCTGGTTTTTTACCATTTGTCTATTTGACATGATGAGACAAGCCAGATTGCAACAAAGACTATTTCCAGAGCATTCCAACTTGGGGTATATATGCTGGTTTGAATTAGCATGGAGCCTCCCAATAATAAGTGCTCGATAAACCCTTATTTGTAAATGACATGCCCTCTTTATTGCTGTGGATAATAATAAATAAAATATCTTACAAATTAATTACAACATCCACCCACTATTATTACCCAAGATAGTAGTATTTTTGCTCCCTGCATCCGCTTCTGAGAGAAAGATTCAGATGATGCCAAAAAGAACTCGAAGCTGGTATTTAGTCTTTTTAGAGCAAATAACCTTCTATAGTTTAGTCTGTGCTCAATTAACATTCAGCCAAATCTCTTATACCTTTCCCAAACTCAGTCTTTGATAAATGGGAGCTAATATTCAGGATGAGGACTGAAGGTCCTTCTGGGTCCTTCAATGTGAAAGAAGGATTCCACCATGGCCACTAAACTGTCCTTGCTAAAGCAGGGAAATGGACTCTTCTATTTTCATACAACTTTGGAGTAACCTTACAAGTCGTCAAATCCAATTTCCTCTTTCACAGTTGGGAAAACTGAGACTTAGAGAGGAAGAAAGACTTATTCAAAGTCAAGAAGCTAGCAAAGCTGAGCCAGGACTCATATCCAGAATGCCTGACCTTATCCACCTCATATGTGCTAGAAAGACCACTAATAATAAAATTGAAGCCAACTTAATAAACCAAAGCTAGATAAATTAGATAGATGATAGATAGATAGATAGATAGATTAAAATAGATAGATAAACAGATCTATCAAAATCTCATTCTTCAAGCCCTTGGACAATCAAAACTTTAACCACTTATTACTCCTACCTGGATTTAAGGGGTGGTTTCATTCATCACCTATGAAGCCATCCCAAGTCTTACTTTCCCTTCCGAACAGCCTGTTTCTAATATCGACTCAACATCTATAGTTGTCATAATTTACAAAACATACTTTTATTATTTCACTAAGAAGCAAGCTCATTCACCCGAAACCTTTGATGGCCTTTATTATTTGATAATTTATCCTGGGTAAGTCCTAGGACCCTCTGAGATTATAAACCCTCTTTGGGCAAGGAATCTGCCTTTCCTTTTCTTATATCCTCCACCGCAGAGATTTCAAAGCAGTTTTGTACTCTGGCTGCATCAGAATTTCTTGGAGAGTCTTCCAAAAATGCCTGTTCCTAGGCTCCACTCACAAAAGTCCTGATTCAGTGGGTCTAAAGTGAGCATAGCATTTCTGCCAAGTTCCCTATGTGATTCTGAGGATTAACTGAGTTGTGCAGCACCCCACACCAGGCTAATATGCCACAAAGCCTCAATAAATACCTGCTAAATGACCTTTGAAGGAGAGATTCAGGTACTTTCCATAAAACCAACAATTTCCCAGATATATGGGAGGTTTTTGATGTAACTGCTCAGTTCTAAAGACTGCAGGGCATTCTCTTGTCATTTTTTTATTCAAAGTTGTAATGGAATTAATCTCCTTTTTTGGATAATTTGTTACAGACTGTGCAGGTGGATGACTAGAAGATATTTAATCATTAATAACCCAAACAGAACTTAGCTTCAGTGTGATGTAAAGATATTAAAAATTACCTTTGGATCATTTGACAAATAATGTCAAAGAAAGAGGGAGAAAGAAGAGGAAAGCCAGGGGAAGGGGAATATTCCTTTGCCAAGACCAAAATAAATTTCACCTACTCTATTATGACAACTGCTTTGCCTGAGAGAGTTGAAAGGAAGATCATAAATAAAGATGTTCATGGCCAGAGGCCCAGTATCTGCCTAGAAGCCAATGGCCAATGTTAGGTACTCCTTCCTTGGTCTATGCCAAAGCTTCAAACACATTACCGATAACTGGAGTCATCAAGATGACCCAGGCTAAGATTAATCTATCCAGATGTTGGGTGTGGTCATCTGTGTTAATAATTTGTAGTAGCAATGAGCAGATGGCTTGATGGGCAGAGGACAGTTAATGGAAAGATCAGAGAGTGAACCTGAAATGATATGAAGTTCCCAGGAAGGGCCCCCAACTCTAAGTTCTTAGAGCCTTAAACCTGGTCAGATATTTAGGACAGAATAGAGCTAAGGGTCTTTGGTCTACATCTGTGGAAGAACCAGCTTCTCACCCAAAAAAGACACCAGGAGGTCAAACTTAGAGGCAAGTTAGTATTCTGTTATGCATATGGATAAGGGCTGTCACAACTTGACTGATGACAAAGACAACTTCTGAGATACATATTTTTTTAAACCTGCTGGCCTTTCCTTGTCTCTAAAATAACAATATTACAAGAAGAGATGAGCCAACTGGCAAGAGTCCATCAGCAAGTGGTCCCAATGAGAACTGCCCGTGCTCTGCCCCTGGACAGTTTGACACTCTGCTCCCCAAACTGCCTGTTCAGCAAAACTTCCAACATCTACGTGTCAGCACCTCAGTACAGCAAAGTCATCCTCAAAGCAGAGGGAAGCTCAAGGAATTTGGAAAGAAAGGAATTTGGGAACCTAGAGACAGTGGACTTAGAGGATTGATAGTATTTTGAATGTGTGACTTTTCGTGCAGTCAGGAATAAATGAAGTAGCAAGAAGCAAAGAGCAACTCTTGCCATATTTATCCAGTTGGAGCCAAGTGAGACAACTCAAATAAGGACTCCCCAGTTTTTCTGATATCTCTAAAACCATAGAACATCAGAGTAGGCAAGCTTTTAGAGACCTCATAGCTCAATACTCTCAGTTGACTAACAGGGAGACTGAGGCCAAGGAAGTCAGGTGGCCAGGTGAATAGCTTACTAGAGACAAAACTCATTTGAGATCCCAACTTTGTAAAATTGTCAATGTTCTTTCACACATACCATGAAACAGAGAGGTATGATGGTTGGGTGGATGGATGGACAGACAGACACCTGGCAAGTGAAGCACTTGCAGTAATGTAAATCCAGTATGGAAGCTGGGATTAGCAGTTTTTCTTTCATTTGCTTCTTCATCTTCTTAATTTTCCCATAATTAAAACAATGAAATTCAAAAGTGGGAGGTCCCTGGGCACAGTTTTAAAGTTATTCTCTTTAATATACATCCTCAGTCCTTTGATGGGCTTATATAGTCTCATGATTTTCCATCATCAGCTAAATGTTGACAACTCCCCAATTTGTATTTCCAACCTGGACCTCTACCCTGAACTTCAGTCATATCCATCCAAATGTCTCTATAACATCTCCCCTTGTATATATAAAAGATATTTCAATCTTAACATGACCCAAATGGACTCCTGATCTCTGGTCCCCATGCCTGGTCCTCCCACAATCTTCCCCATACCCATAAATGGCAACTCTGTTCTGTTGGCTTCAGCCAAAATCCCGGGGGTCATCAATAACTCTATTCTTTCTCTCATATCCCACAATCAACCCATCAGCAAATCTTATTTGCTCAACAAAACAACCAGATCTTACACTTCTTGCCACTTCCACTGAATCAAGTCTTGGTCCAGCCTACCATGATCCCTCAGTTCTCCCTGATTCCACCTTGCTCCCCTTCAGGATATTTTCAACAGAACCTCAGAGAGATCCTGTTAATAAGCAAGGTAGATCACAACACTTTTCTGTTCAAAACCCTCAAGTGAGAGCGTCCATGTCACTCAGGGTGAAAGCAAAATTCCTCCAAATGAACCACAAAGCCCCACATGATCCAGACACTCTTACTTTCTCCCTCCACTCCAGCCACACTGCGACTCCCCCAAACACCCAAGCCTGCCCCAGTCTCAGAGCCTTTGCCCTTTCTGCTCTCTCTGCTTGGGCTCCTCTTCCCCCATATTTCTACCTGGCTGCCTCCTCATCTCCTGCATGTCTTTATTCAAATGTCACCTTCTCTGCGAGGTTTTCTCAGGCCATAATATTTACAGCTACATTCTCCACAATTAAAACTCCCTACCCCCTTCCTTCCTTTATTTTTCTTCACTGCACTATGACTTCACAAGCAGTCCGTATTCTACCAAGAAGGAGAAGAAAGTTAAATTATTCCTGAAAATAACCACTTAGTCTCTCTTGATCTTCTGCTTCCTTTTCACAGAAACTATGCAAAGTTATGGGGCTTGACTCTTCCTATGTGTCCCTGGAAATCGGGCACTAAATCCAGAGCACCTGGCCGAAATTAAAGATATCGATTTGCTTAAATGAAGCACATTTTCCAAAACCTAGTTTAAAGGAGAAAAATCTCTCTCGATGCTGTCAAGGCACTCTACAGCTTTGAAACAAATGCCAGGAGGACGTCATTCTTCTTTTCACTCCCCCCGCCAGCCACACGTAATTTTTTTATTGTATTTTAATTCACCCTTTGTTACCTAAAAGCAGAAGAAAAAATAATTCAAATAAAAGTACCACCATGGCTTGGGATAAGGTGAGAATTTCTCTCTCTCTCTCTCTCTCTCTCTCTCTCTCTCTCTCTCACACACACACACACACACACACACACACACACACACACACACCCTTCACATAACCTTTTTCACAAGTTTATTTATCTGCTCTTTCTAACTCAGAGACATCAACAATGCAGTCTGGGAACTGTACAGGCAAATGCTGAGATCCTGTCTGGATAGTAGGAATTTAAGGACAAGGTTCTTTCATCTCCCAGATTCATCCATTCTAAGGCCCTTTTTGTTATTTATTGAAATGACTCGGCAATCATACAGTCATAATTGCTGTAAACAAATAGGCTGATAATTACTCGTGTTTCATCATTATCATCCAGGCTCCTTCTTTTTCTGTTTTCCACATTCACCACTTCTCAATTCATTAAGAAACATAATGATTCATGAACACTTGTCTCTAAAAATGCTCATCTTACATTTTTTTTCCTCTTGCTACCTATAAATTTAACCATTTATCTTCTCAGGTGCTAACTCCTTTTGGGGATGGTAATTATTATAACAATCTATTATTTGTTGAGACCTCAGGATGTCCTACAGTGGGGGCTTCCTACCTGATCTTTCTATTTCTAAACTTACTCCCTTAAACCAGCCAAAAATGCCCTTTTACAAAAGTAAATAGAAGGTTGCCTTTTTTTCTGTTAGGAACCCTGGAATGGATTCCAACTGCAGTTAGAACTAAATTCAAATTCTGTAGCCTGTTCTTCCAGGTCCTGCACGATCTGTTCGTTGCATCCCTCTCAACCTCTTCCCCCTCATTTATGACACTCCAGCCACACTGGCCTCTTTTCCTGTTCTACAAGCCCAGCTTATTCCTGCCTTGAGATCTTTGCACGTTTTGCTACCTTTCCCTAACAAGCTACTCCCTAAGATGCCTGTATAATTGGCTCCTGCAAATAATGCGGGTCCCTTATCTTCTCTTTAGAGGCCTTTCCTGCCCATCCACACTCCCCACCACTCCTAGGCGTTACCCTCTGCATAGTGCTCTTTGTAGAACTGATCACAAGCAAGAATTCTCCTATTTATTGATTTGCTTACTTGTTTATGATCTCACTTTTCAGTGAGAATCTGAGTTCCACAAGACCTTACCTGCCTTGCATCTTGCTGCATTCCTGGGACCTAGGACGGTTCCTGACATAGACTAGAAGCTCAGTAAAAATTTCTAGAACAAAATAATAAATACAATCTCTCAATCTTCACAATAGCCCATTTCAGGCAATACAATGGAGGCTTACTGAAGATAAATTATTTTCTCCAGACTGGTGTCAGAGGCAACAATCAAACTCAGGTCTCCAAAACCACCGTTGTTGGACTCTGTTTTTCTTTTTTCCTTTTCTCTGATGGTTAAAGAGATGCCCCCATGTTGACCCATCTTATCCAGATCCAAAACCACAGAATTAAAGAATCTCAGGTTTGGATGGATCGAGAGAACACAAATCTTAGTTCCCATTCAGGCCTGGACTCTTTCTCCAGCAGTGTGCTTTCCACAAACACACATGTTCTCAAAACAGCCAGACCCACGCTACAGTCCCAGCTGAGTGGTCTTTGTTAGTGTCCCTCTCTAGACCTCAATTCCCTTATTTTTATTCTCAAAATGGGAACATGCCTCCTAGGGTTGCTTTTGAGATTAGGTGAGATGATATATAGAAAGTGCTTAGTACTAGGCCTGGAACATAGCAAATGTTTAATTTAAATGACCTATTTTTCAAAAAGACAAATGAAATTACATATAAAACAGAAACAGACTCACAGACATAGAAAATAAACTTATGGTTACCATGGGGGAAGGGAGAAGGAAGGGATAAACCAGGAGTTCAAGATTTACAGATAATGACTGGTATATACAAAATAGATAAAGAAGTTTATACTATATAGCACAGGGAACTATATTCAATATCTTATACTAGCTTATGGTGAAAAAGAATATGAAAATGAATATATGTATATTCATGTATGACTGAAGTGTTGTGCTGTACACCAGAAATTGACACAATATTGTAAACTGACTATACCTCAATTTTAAAAACGGAAAAAAAATGATCTATTTTTAACGATGTTGTGGTGGCTGAAAATATAGTATGGGGGCTTGCAGAGCTGGTTCTGGTGTCCTGCAGCTCTAGGTTCAAATCCTACAACTCGGTGGCTGTGGGCTAGTTTTATATATGAGAAAGCTCTGATTTCTTTATTTGTAATAGAGGAGAATAAGAGCCCTTGATTTATTGGGTTTCATGAGGAATAAAAGAGAGCATATTTAAAGTCTTTAGCCCAAATATCTGCCCACATAGTAAGTGAGCACAAGCTAAGAGCTGTTGTTAATATTATCATTGTCATCCCATCAAGTGAAGTTAAATTGGTTTGGGGGGGGCGGGGTGCAAAATAAGGAGGGAATGAATCTCTCTGCTTCTTTCAAGCCTTGACTCCAGGACTCTAGAATTTCTCCAGTCCAGACAATCCTCTACATCCACTCAGGGTTGAGACACTGGCCACTTGCAGTCTCCAGCCCTGCCCTCATGAGCCCTCTCCTTCAGAGGCCAGAGCCAGCCACCTGCTCCTAAAACCCCAATGCCTTTCTTGGAAGCCTCTGGCAGAACACAGACACAGGTGAACACACTCACATGCTCGCACCCGCACTCGGAATCCTGCTTAGCTTTCAGGAGAAGGAAAGAAGTTGTAGATGTTGATACCGAAGTGGCTCTGGACCCAGCTGTGGCCGTCTGTGTCACAGCTCCTGCATGTCACTTCCGGGGCTCTGCCTGCAGAAAACCCACTCCATTTCATTTGTTCTTCCTCGCTACCAGTTGGACAGGCTTTGAGGACCCTTTTAAGAGATTTTGGGGTATTGTTTCCCAGCATATGTGGGCAGTGTTACTACTTCCACCCCCTCAGGACTACTTAACAACATCAGCAAAGCAATTAAGCCCAGTTTTCAGGAAAATGCCAGTGGCTCTGCAGTGTCTGGATGGGAGTCTCAGCCCAATTATTTCCAGCTAGTTGTGAACGGCAGAGAAGTGGGCTTTACTTCATTAGAACTTCAGCTCCCACTGATTAAAAGTCAACTGTGTCAGAGACAGTAAGGAAAAACGAAACAATTAAACTTGTCATCAATAAAATTGCTGTGTATTCCTCAACACAGGGTTTTACTTCTCTCCAGAGGAGTGATTAAAATGAACTGATTGAACTATAATTTGATTGACTGGAGAGCCTTCATCCATTGTGCTGAAACTGAACTTCAACTTATTGCCCTTCTTAGCTTGGGACATAAAACCCTCCTGCAGGCCTGCCGGAGCCCAGTAACAGATGCTGTGAACCCATCAAGTGGTGCTGGCCCTACCCAGAGATGGGCCGAGAGACAGTGGTGGGCAGAATAATGCACCCCCAGAGATGCCCAGGCCCTAACCCTGGAACCTGTGAATATGTTACCTTTTGGGACTTTGTAGATGGGATTAAGGTTAAGGGCCTTAAAAGGGGGAGATTATCCAGGTGGGCTCAGTCTGGTCACACGAATCCTTAAAAGTGGGGAACCTATCCTGGCTGGGTTGGAAAGTGATGTGACTACAAATGAGTCAGAAACACACAACATCGCTGGCTTTGGAGATGGAGGAAGGGGCCGTGAGCTGTAGATGGACAAACCTGGGCATGGAGAATAGGCCCTGGAATACTCACCCTCCAGAGGCTGTGGGCTGGAGCCAGATGAGTACCATGATGAGATCCAGTGTGTGTCTGGTGCCAGCACTTGGGAGGAGAGCAGATGGGGAGGAAAGGCCTCATGCCCTGAACACGCTGTGCAGATCTCCACTGACCCAGAGAGTTTGCAAGTTTGCATTTCACTTCTTTAGCAAAGATCCTGCACAGAGTACGTGCTCAAAGAGTGCTGAGTGATTTAAGGTTGAATGAAAATGCTCTACAAGAATGAATGAATGAATGAAAAAATAAATATGAATCAAATGTATATTGACTCTGAGTGAAAAGGTCATACCCACTCTTTGTAATCTGGACACTTTGACATTGGGTCAGGAAACTATTTCTCTTTCCACCCAAAATCCCATGGAAACCAAGAAGAAAGACTAGAAGGAAGCAAAGTATAGGCCCACTTCCTAACTTGCTTTATGCCTTTGGATGCTTTGAGCCTATTTCTAGGGCTTATCTCAGATTTGCACCTAAATTTGGCTCTAGAATATGGGCTCCAGTTGGGAATTACCATATGTCTTAGTCCACTCATGCTACCATAACAAAACACCATAGACTGGGTGGCTTCAATCACAGAGATTCGCTTCTCATAGTTCTGGAGGCTGGAAAGTCCAAGACCAAGGTGCTGGCTGATTCAGCCCCTGATAAGGCTTCTCTTCCTGGCTTGCAGATAGCCTGCTTCTTGTTCTGTCCTCCATGTCCTTTCCTCCATGTGTGAGCTCAGACACAGATAGAGAGAGAGCTCTCTTCCTTTTCTTATACAGCCACTAATCCCATCATGAGTTCCCACTCTCAAGACCTAATCTAACTCCAATGACCACCCAAAGGCTTTAACTCCAAATACTACCACATTTGAGATTAGGGCTTCAACATATTGAATTGGGATGGTGGGCAGGGAGTATGGGTTGGGGACAAACATTTAGCCCCTAACACAGCATCTATGTGACTTTGGCTGACTCAGTTAAACTTAGTGACCTCTGTCAACTCATCTGAAAGTCAAGGCTTGGGATGCAAGAGCAGACAGCACTTACTGAGTACCTATCATGTCCCAAGCTCTGTGCTATTTAAATGTGCTTTGGGCATTAAACCCCTTACCACTCCCAATAGTTCTGTACATTCTGATAGTATATTATCATTACCATTTATATGTAAGGAAATGTGTAAGATCTAGAAAGTTAAAGCGTCTTATTTAAGATCATAGTGGCAGAGCCAAAATTTGGACTCAAGTCTGAGACCAGAACAAAGATTTTTAACTTAACATAAAGGAATATTATGCTTGAAGCTGATATAATGATTGCTTGAAAACTCTTTGGCAGTAGAAACACTTTAGGGAGCTAGGCAAAGGCAGTTAAAGCCATGTGAATCCTCTCTCTTAATAAGAATTCAAAGGAAGCTCTAAAATATCTACAAATGGATAACCAGGTATGTGTGTGTGTGGTTTTGCCCATGTACATTTGCAGACATTTTGCAGGCACTGTCATTGTGCAATAGAAATGTTCCACATAGAACAAAGCACTGCACAAGGCCTGCCAGCCATTCACATGGTGTCCCCTAACAATTGATACCTGCTGCCATTTTCCACTGGAAGAGAAATGTGATTTCTATATGTCGGGCGACAGTCTTTAAAAGGCCTCCAATGATTCATATTTCAATGTGTATTTAATCCGCCTTGGCAAACAGCCTATGTGGGGCCTCTCCACTGCCTTCCTCCTAGCAACCAAGGCTTTTTGTCACGACAGATTCAAATGGGCTCGCAGTCACTGTGCATGTGGGACTCGGGCTCCTGACACTAAGGCCCGCCTCTCCTCTCCAGCTCACAGCATTGAAAGAAAGATGAATCAATGTGGCCTCCACTTGGAAATGAGTTCAGTGTCAAAGGCCCATGTCCAACTTGTTCATGACAGTCATCCAGCACAACGCAGTGCGTCATATTGCTGAGAAATAAGGAGCCTATGTAAGACTAGCCTATAATTAGGGCTGAGCCGAGATTATGCTGTTCCTCTATCTAAGGCTAGGTCCCTCACTCCAGCCTTTGTGCAAGCCACCAGAGAGCCCCACCACCACCACCAGTCCCCATATGGAAGGAAAGGTGGCATGGAGGAGGGGAGAGGGAACTTGCCCTTTCTGAGCAATGTCTGACTCTGCAGAAAGGTCTTCTTGCCCTTACTTTACAGTTCACATCTTTTTGCAGGCTTTCAAAAAAGCATCTCTATGCCAGTGATTCCCAAGTTTAGTCTCCAGCCAAAACATTGTCACCAAACTCTCTAGACTCAAAGAGCCAAAACCAAACTGCCACCTCCACCTGCGTGCCTTATAGACATCTCACACTCAACATGTCTGACTGGTCTCCCACACGCATATACACACATGTTCTTAACTCAGTCCTCCCACCTCAGTAAATGACACCACAGTTTCTCCAGGGAATCATCTCTGAAACTTCTCTTTCCACTTGATATCCAGCCTATCAGCAAGTCTGGTTGACTCTACTTCCCAAATAGACCTCAAATCTATTCATCTCCTTCCATCCCAAATATTACTGTCATCTCTGGAACATCACAATATTCTCTTCATTGTTCCTCCCATGGCTATTCTTGTCCTTCTTCCAAATGGGTCACCTCGCTTTATTGAGAGTGGTCTTTTGTAAAACAAAAAAATTGTACCTTGTACCACATCTATCACTCCTCTGCTTAAAATATTTCTATGGCTATATGAAATCTAATATAAAATCTAAAGTTCTTTCCTTGGACTATAATGCCACCATGGTCTAACTCCCATGCCCTCCTCTGCAACTTTATCTCCTGCCTCTCTTCCCCTCACTTAATATGGTCTAGTCAACCTGACCTCCTCTTGGTTCCACAAATACGCAAGCTCTTCAATATCTCCTGGCCTTAACACATGTTGTTCCATTTGCCTGGAAACCTCTTACCTCTGCTTTTTCCATGGTTGTCTCCTTTTATTCCAGTAAGAAATCCAGCCTTACTATCCTGTCTATTATTCACCTTCCCCATTCCAATCATACTCTACCATTTCATATGATTCATCTTTATAGACTTGTAACAATTTGTTTTTATCCTTTTTTCTCTATCCTTTATTGCCTATCTTCTCCTCTAGCCTAGAAATCCGAGGTGAACTTGTTCCATGCCTGGAAAAGAATCAATGTTCAGTAACTGCTTAGTTGATTAATAGCTATATAGACAAATGAGTGATGAGTGACTTGCCCAAAATCCCACAGCTGACAAGTACCAGGATTCAAACCCAGGGCTGCCCCTCTCCATAGTTCATAATCTTAAGATTAACTCATGGTTCTTTGATTCAGACCTGGTCATTGGCAAAGCCATGTGTCTCCCTTCCAACCCCATGATGCCAGGAGTCCAACACTCCTATGCTGCCATTCCCACTAAATGTTTTGGGGTAGAAGGTAATCCACTCACAGAGGACTCAGAGAGGAACCATGCCAGAATTCCTGGCATCCAACAGGAAGAGAGATGTGGGGGGTACTCAGTGTACACTCCATGGCAGCTTTCTGGTCTAACTTATATTCTAAATTATCCCCATCTAGGACACACACTCTGCTTCTATGGTTGGCATTGGGAAGGACAACCAACTGCTTTCCCAAGACATTTTCACTCATCTATGAGTCCTCAGAGACTGAGTCTTGAGTAGGTTGAGCCATGAAAATTTTAGACACTTTGCAGTGGCCCATGGAGCCTGTTACCAATAGTTTATGTGTCCCAGGCCATAATGCCATAGGCTCACCTGATTTCTATGCAGTAGGGGTGCCTCTGAGCACACAGCCAGTATCCTATCTCCACTGTGTTTCATCATCTCCCCACTTCTTTTTGCCCCCCAATATTATCTAAAGCCATGAGGGCCCTTCAGATACTGGCAAGTATAGCCCCAAAGTACACGCTAGATTGTACCCATAAAGGGCACCCTCACCCTACAGGGCATGGGGTCAGTGGATAAATACTATAGGTTCCTGTTCTTCAGAGTGACAATTCTGTGATGCATTCTGCGTGGTTCCTCGGACGGTCCCCGGTGAAACTGAATCATAGTTACTCAATGTGGTAAATCACTCCACGATACACCTTTTACTGGCCTTTCCTTCTCTTTCTCTCTTTTTCTCCTTTGTTCTCACTCTGCCTATTTGGACCACTCCATAATTAAACTACTTATGCCCAATCTACATCTCAGGCTTTTCTTTTGGGGAAACCCAGACTAAGAAAATCTCAATCCTAATATAATTGGTCACCACCCAAAAAAACACACAGTGTTTTCTGGGAACTCAAGATGGAAAAAAAAAGCCAAGTTTTGGCTCAGAGCAATGCTCAGAAACGAGTATGTTTAGAAATACAGATCATTGCAATTGGAAGAAACCTTTCCAATTGAGTCAGTCCTTTGCCCTTGACCGTCAGTGAGCTTGAACATCTGAGGTCACCACACTCTGCTCTGAAACTTTCCATAACTTCCTGCCCCCTTAGCCTGGCACATAAGCCTCTTATGATGTAGCTCCAACTTACCCCTGTGGCCTCACTGTCCTCCCTACTACGGTCCCTCCAAATTGCTATACTCCCCATGTTCTAACAGAACCCCAGAACTTGAGGCCTTTGCCTTTTATGCCCGCATCCTCCTTGCTTAGCATCCACCCAGACAGGGTTAGCTTCATGGTCATTCAACCTATGCAGTCACACTGGGTCCCACACATAGAAGGGCCCACATGCTTGGTTCACTGTTCTCCTGTTACTGTCCTTAAATTCTTAATTATTTTTGAACAAGGGGCCTTGCATTTCATTTTACACTGGGCCATGAAAACTATGTAGCCAATCCTGCCTCCAGAATATGCAGTTATGAGATTTAAGTTTCAATTTACCCTACAGGATTGTTAAGAAATGATCACATTACCTCCCATCAGGGCAGAATCTCTTTCTCACCCTTTGCCTCTTAGATAAAAGTATTTCTTTAAGTCAAAGGTGGATTATTTGAGAGAAGGAAAAAATTATCTCAAGGCTGCTTCTGCCTATTTCCTTAATGAATTTGGAACCAAGGGTAAAGTTAATCCTAACATCCCCAAGAGTGCCACATATTCCCAGGTACCCAATACATATTGTCTAAAAGTGGAGGTTACACCTGTGAGTTGCAAGGAGAATTCCAAAGGTGCTATCTCGTACCTCCTTTGTTGAGTCTCAACATCTTATTTTAGTATTTTGCAGGACTTTAAATACCCATGGTTTATTTATGAACTGAGGGTTATTAACTGTTTGAAACTTCATTAAGTCCTTCCCTGGGGATAGTCTCGGCCGAGGTCCTTTTAGATGATCCCTCCCCAAATATCTGTCTAATTTAGATTTAATAGAACAGTTTATTGTATGTTGATAAAATAATAATGAATTAATAAAGCCTTCACTGAGACTTAGGTAACAGATACATAATCTATCGTTGTTAAAGCGCCATGCAAATGTTTTTAATAATCAGCATTTAATATGCAGCAACCCAGACGTAAATCCAGCCTAAACACACATTTGGAAACTCATTTTAAGCAGCTCATGAGTTTCTTGGAGATGGGAAAACGTTGAGGCCAAATGCACTGCAGGACATCTGGTGTCCTTGAGTCCCTTAAATCCTGGCAGGGATCCCAGGGCCTTAGCTCAGTAGAAGCAGAGAACCCCCTGTTGGAAGGTGTCCCCAGCTTCCTCTCCCCAACACTGGAGTTTGTAGATTCTTGCTGCATCTGCCATGTATTTTTCAATGCTCCACCAAGAAAATGAATCAAGGATGCTGCAACCAGGTAATCTGAATATCCATGTTTGTCTAAAATATTGCAAAGACAGCTACTGAGGAGCTTCACAGAATGACCTCTGTCTGGACTTTTCCATACAAGGGGACTGTACCAAATATTCAGCCCAGATATCGCAATAAAAAATTATCCTTTATCCCCCATTTCTGTATCTTATTCTTAGGATGTTGATGCTTGGGTGACTGACACTTGTGGTCATCTTGGATTTGTGCAAGAGATCACATTTCAGGTTGGGATTTTCATAATCTTAGACAAATGCCCAGGAGAAGGGTAGGCAAGCTGTCATGTTGAATCCACTCAGGAAGGCTCCCAAGAGCTCCCAACACTTCAAGAAAGCGAGCTCTCCTCACAGGCAGAGACTCATACTATGGCCACACTGTCTCCACCATTGACCAGTCTCAATGCCTGTAGTTCTCACCATCATCACATTTTTTGGGGATTAATTATAAAATCAGAAGGTGGTGAAGTGAGACAAGTATTAGGTTTAAAACTGCAGCACTTGGATTCAAGGCCAACACCGTCTTACTAGCTGTTGGCCCCTTGGGTAGGTCCCTTCCCTTCTGTGAGTCTAAGGGCAGACACTGAATTTTATGAACTTGAAGTGCACTTTCAGCTCCTGCATGCTGTGCCAGGAAAATGAGACACTTGATTTCATTAGTAGCCATAATCATCTTAGCACTGATTGAGTGTTTTGCTCAATATGGAAACACCTTGGAAAGCAGAAAGCAGGGCAGTGAGAGAGTGTCCACTTGCAAGACAGGCAATTTTGGTGAAAGTGAAAGACTTAGGGGTCCTGGGAGGACAAATTCTAGCGTGATATCCCATTGGGAAGCTCACTGAAGGATGAAACGTGGACATCTTCAGACTGAAGAGAAGAATGAGGAAGAAAGGGAAGAGTGACAAAGAACAACAACAAAAAAAAAACACCCTAATTGTGTTGGCATTTGGCCAAGAGTGGCGTTTAGTCACTGGGAAGACACCGCAGGTCTGTGTGGTTCAGCCCAGAAGAACTTAGCACATAAGAGCCAGACTGCATTTGGAAGAACACTGCCTGACATCTAATCCTGACAAGTTGCTTAAACTCACTGTCTTCACCTGGAAATTGGGACTAATAATCCTTGGAAAGCTGTCATGAGAATCAGATGAGTTCACATACATAAAACTTAGCTCAGTGAGGATTGGATATCACTGCTATTTCCCCTCTCCCCCAGTGTTCCTATTTCATGGGGAGGGGAGCAGGAGGTGCAACCACATCTTGCTGCAGATTCTGTCATCTCATAGACTACTAGGTCAGGGCTAATCCCTCAGATGGTAGCCTTGAGCAACATAAAAGGGATTTACAGACAAGCTGGCAACTCAAGCTGCTGCCTCCTATGAAGAGATTTTATCCTTAGAGGCTCTGAAATTCCAGGGAAGAAATTACCATGTCAGCTGTGAGCCTTGCCCCCAAGCACTTACCTAACACTCCTTAGCATTTGCAGATGTGTATACACACAGATGCACCTGTACACACAGGTTTGTATGGATGCACATATGCACACAGGAACACAAGTTCACAGACATAAGCACTGGTATACACTTATACAACTCCAGAGAGAGAGAAATACACAAATATGCTTATGTATATACACTTACACAGAGCAAGATATACATATATGTATACATAGAGACATATACTGATGTACAAATACAAAAAAAGACAAATATGCACAAGTATGTGTACGCGAATAAAATGTCACTTGCATATGTTGCACTGTCACAACTGCATATCCATGAACTGGACCACATGTCCAGCACCTTCAAGAAACTGAGAACCGAGGAAACCATGCCTCCAGCCTTAATTTAAGCTTGAAGTCAACACTACACAGACCCACTTTGTGGCTGTGCTGATGGCCCAGAGTGGAAAACAGAGGGAAGTCAGAGGAGATAGTGCCTTACAGCGTCTGAGAAGATCCAACTGTCAGAGACTTGCTGTCCCTAAGACCATGGAAATGAACGCTACAAGCCTGTGGCTTCACTGGCCAGAGGGCAAGGCAGGAGCACTCTGTTTCTTAGGGCTCACAGCATCAAATCCAGCTTTTCCACCATCTTTCAGAAAGGAACTTCTGAGAAGCTCCTGGCGGATCAAAGGGCAGAAGCAGCCAAGAGTGTGGAAAACTTCATCTTGATTGGATTCACTGGGGGAAGAAGAAACACAGATGAGCTCTAGCCAGAGTTCACGAGGAGTCAGGGATGAGGGGTGGGGTGGAAGATGACTCGAGAGGACCATGACCCAGTGGTATGTCCAGCATAGCTTTCACTGCTCCTGTGAGGAGTTCTGCCTGGGGCATTTCTACTATATTTCTCCCTGACACTTTGTTGCTTCTGAAACACCCATGGCTCTTGTTCCCAGATGCCTTATTTCTGTCCCTCACTAAAGAGCCTGGACAAGGGTCCTCACACAGCATCTCTTGCCTATTTCAAGATGACAACTTCTGCCTGATTAGCAAAGATTTCAGAGACACCAACAAAAGAACTAGAAGGTTCCAAGCAGTGGAGAAGATGACCAGTATCACTGCCCCACCTCCTGAATAATCTACATTACATAGTATCTAAAAGTACAAAGGTTTATGTGTCCCACCTTGATTCCCTAGGGTGATTCAAAATGAATTGCAAGCCCTCAGGAATTTCCTGAGTTGTCAGGCACCATAAAAAATATAATTTATTGGAGGCTTCCACTCAAATGTACTTTGAATGAGTAGTGTATTTACTATTAGGAGCCATTACCACAAGGAGAGCTTGTGGAATAGATAAATTTTAATGGAGAACATTCTAAAATATTGGACCTCTCATTCAACTGGGCTCCCAAGAATGAGCCAGCTCAAATTTCACCCCCGCCCAACTGCAGATGGAGAGTCCTAACCAACCCCAGTTAAGAGGAGCTTGTAGCAGGATTCCTGCATTGAAAGTGCTGGTCTGAATGGCCATGATGTCCTAACCAACTCTGGGGAATTATGAAACTATGAAATGATGGAAGAAGCACAGGACTTTGGAATAGGGTTTGGCTCAGAAATTTATAATAGGGAGTTGGTATTTGAGCCGCAAATCCTTGTGCCTGATCTAGAGTGAGGATTTTGTTTGGAGAATCGTTTGATCAATTGAACCCTCCAGATCTCCCCATGTCCTCCAAGTCCTCATGACTAGTCCCTGCTTCTCCTCCTGCGTCCCATTCATATGTGCCCCACCTCCAGTGTGGAATGACTTAAGGGTCTGAGAACACACCCAGTGCTCCCCATTTCCATGGCTCTGCACTCACTATTCCCTGAGCAAATGCTCTAATCCTCTACTCTTCACCTGCTGGGCTCCTACACATCCTTTAAGTCTCAGTTTAAGGGACACCTCCTCCTAGGAGCCTTCTTTTACCCACTTTTCCTGGGGGCTAAGTGTGCTTGTTTGAGCTCCTTGAGCACAATATGAGAGTTCTTGCTTTCATCTCAATTTCTCCAACATGAACTTTTTAAGAAGAGTGAGTCTTTATCTTGCTGTTTTTATACTCTTAACAGTAGCATGGGGCCTGGTATGTAGGAAATGCTTAAGAAGTGTTAGCTGCATGCCTGCATGAGTTGAGTGAATAAGGGGAAGCTAATGTAGTAGTTAAGAGCTTGGGCTTTGAGCCAGACTGCTGGGTTCACATCCTGGTTCTGCCACCTAATAACAGACTTTGAAAAATTCCACTATCTTCTCTATACCTCAGCTTCCTCATCTATAAAGTGGATATAAGAATAGAGCTGTTGTTGTAAGGATTAAGAGAGTAAATATATATAAAATTTCCAGGTAGTGGCTAGTACATAGTAAGCATTCAATGCTGGCTATTATTATTACATCAAACAAGTCCAAATCCATTCCTCTTTGAGCATTATCAGTGATTCTGAAGACTTCTCTACTAAGTCAATGCCACAAGAGAAGAAGCAAGAAGTGACTCTACTTGCCCTTTGGGTCCCTTAACAATCCCTCCTCTGAGGTCCAAGCATCCCTATTTAGGCTGAGTGGACTTATTTACAAGGGCCTAGTTAATCAAGTCCATCTGTAATGTAAATGTGCTTCTCATTATGCTAATGCAAGCACTAGACATGCAAATCCATAAACATTTGCATGCCTAATGCAACAGTTCTTGTCCATCCTGTTCTGCTGCTATTTACTATCTAGTTTTTATGACTTATGGATTTCTAACCCTTTAAATTTATATCAGCATCGTGACATATCTGCAAGCAGCGACAGTTTTATGAGCACTAAAAAAGCTGCAACACACCACCACTAAATACTAATGACATAAATGGTCGCTGTAATGGCCCCTATTTTTATTACAATACCAAACCTCAATATATTGCAATTACCTCTACACTCAAACCAGACCAAGCCACACCGTATAGGAACCAGCCTAGTGGGGGAGATGTGACTGGCAGTAGAGTTTCCAGGTCAAGCCAGTCTATAATGCTGAGGAGCTGAGGTCAGCAATTGTCGCAGGAATTTCCTCTGAGAGTTCCCTGGGCCTGCGAGTCAGAGATCTCCACCAGGGACAGATGTGTCCGGCTGCTGAGGAAGGTCTCACAAACCATCACTTAGAGATGGTTCATAGGTGTTAGCCCTCGCACTCTCTGCCATCCCCATGAAAAGATTGGAATGGAGGAAAAGGTGTCAGGACTAACAAGTCCCAGTCCCAACTGAGTCACTAACCTACTGTGTAGCGCTGAGCAAGTCCCTTCCTTCTCTGGGCCTCAGTCCCCCTTCGGAAAGAGTGGGATTAAATATCTCTAAGGATGCTTCCAACTCCAACTTTCTGGGATTGGCTCTGTGGAAAATTCAAGCCCAAGATGCAGCCATTAATTTTCTCCAGAATGAAAATATATCCACCAGGACATTTTTATGCCTGGTTTTATAAGCTCTGATTTTGCACCTTAAAATAATAACACCTTGAATTTATTTTATGGCATTTTCCATCTAAAACACTTTTCTGTCTGTTACAGCATTCATTCTCAGTGTCCCTGGAGAGCTGATCCAGAGCGCAGGTAGGGAAACTGAGGTGTAGAAAGTGGGAAGGGTTTGCTCAAGGTTATATAACACATCAGGGCCAACGCTGAGATTAAAACCCAGGTCCTTTATTGGTGGCCTTCTACTAAGCTATGTCTCCACCTCTCCAGTGGCTACCCCTTTCAGAATCTATAAGAATCACATTTCTTAGTACGAGAAGGAAGACAGAAAGGATCCTTGAATGATCCCCAATGACTCAACTCCACCAGTGTTTTTTTGTTTGTTTGTTTGTTTGTTTTTTCATTTAGCTCCTGTACTGTGATCCTGGGAGAGGTAGTTCCTTAACCAGTAATCCATCACTAGCTTCTCAGTGTGGACTAGTTTACAGGATCACTTTTCCCAGAGATAGATAATTCAAGGCAATCTTGGAGGGACAGTTGTAGGTACATCAGTTAATTTCATGGGGGCATTTTTCTGGGAGCAGGAGGCCTGAATGACAGGGTAGTGGATGGCCAGAGAACAGCAGGAGTGGAATAGGCTTCGGAAAGGAGGTCAGTGAGGACAAACCACCCAGTCAAAAGCCAGTCCTCCTTTCATTTACCCTCTAAGCCATGGTCTCTACTCAGAGTGAGATGGGGTCCTATTGGCTCAGCATAGTAGCTGGTACAGAGAAGGTACTCAACCCAATGTTTTCCAAATAGAAGAATTTCTCCTGATATTACTCAACTAAGGCAGTTAAAATCTTTCCAGAATTAAAAGCAATTGCTAGGACTGACTGAAAGGTGGTGTTAATGGACTGAATTGTGTCCTCCCCCAAATTCATATGTTGAAGCCCTGACCCCCCAACATGATTTTTTTTTTGGCAACGGGTCCTTTAAAGAGGTGATTAAGGTAAAATGAGGTCATAAAGGCAGGGCTCTCATCCAACTTGAGCGGTGTCCTTCTAAGAAGATAAAGATGCTGGACAGGCACACACAAGGCAAGACCATGCAAGGTCACAGCAAGAAGGTGGTCACCTGCAAGCCAAGGAGAGAGACCTCAGGAAAAATCAAATCTGCTCACCTTGATCTTGGATGTCAAGCCACCAGAATGGTGAGAAAATAAATTTCTGTTGTTAAAGCCACACAGCCTGTGGTATTTTGTTATGGCTGGGGTTGGCCCCCTCAGAGTGAAAGCTAAATGGAGAGCTGAGCCTTCAGAGGCTGAGGGTATAAAATGACAGAGAAAGGCAGACTTGTCTTCAATAAAGTATCTTGGACATCTCAAAATCTTGTGCAGGAATGAGTGGATTACTGGAACGACTTCCCAGTAAACTGTAGGTAAAGAGCAGATAATAAAGAATTAAAGAGCCCCAGAATATGATACCTCAGCAAACAAGTGCTCACCCAGTACCACACACTGGGGAGTAGTCACCCTGGGTGTGGGCATGTATTTGATAGGACTTAAGTTGTATTTCCCCTACATGGTCTGAAATGAAAGTTCCAAACTCCTTAGGTAAAGCATTATACTCTGGCATTAATATAATTGATCGACCATAGATCAATTATTTCTGTATCACTAAGGACATTTTTTTTGGTAGGCAGAGGAAGTAAACCCAGCCCACATGGCTTAAATAAAATGAGAATCCTGTAACAAAAGATCCTGCTCACAAGTCTAAGTGTTTTCAGGCACAGCTGAGCTCCATATTACTAAGAAGTTGATGCTTCCCAAACTGATCTCAATCAAAATTTCAAAATCTCAATCAAAATTTCTGCAAGCTATTTTGTAAATATTCATAAAGCATTTCTAAAGTTTATATGAACAGGCAGAGACCCAGGACAGCCAACATAATATCGAAAAGAACAAAGTTAGAGAAGTGACACAACCCAGCGTCAAGACTTACTATAAATATAGCATAATGAAGGCAATGTGGTGTTGATGAAAGAATAGACACAGAGATTAATGGAACAGAATAAAGAGCCCAGAAGCAGACCTACACAAATACAGTCAACCCATCTTTGTAAAAGGAGCAACGCCAAATCAGTGAAGAATAGTCTTTTCAACAAATGATCCTGGAACCATTGGACATCCGGATGCAGAAAGATAGTCTAGACACAGACCTCACACCTTTTCCAAAAATTAACCCAAAATGGATCCTAGACCTAATATAAAGTGTGAAAACTATAAAACTTCTAAAAATAAAAACCCACACAGAGATGAAAATCTAGGTGACTGTAGGTTTGGTGACAAGTTTTCAGTAACAGCTCCCAAAGCACAATTCATAAAAGAAAAAAATGGTAAGTTGGACTTCATTAAAGTTTAAAACATGCTCTGCAAAAGATACTGTTAACAGAATGAAAATAAAAGCCATAGACTGGGAGAAAATATTTTCAAAACATGTGTCTGATACAGAAGTTGTAACCAAAATATACAATGAAGTTTGCTAATTTTCTATACTAATGTAAATAAGATATTAATAACAGGGGAAATGGCTTAAGAGGGTGTAGGGAGATTCTCTGTACTATCTTTCTCAATCTTCTCAAATCTAAAACTGTTATAAAAAATTAAGTCTATTAAAAACAAAATTACCTCCTCCCTGAAGCCCCCTGTTTCTTCCAAGATCTGGTGGGACTTGGCACCACCCACTACCATGACCCTGACAGCTTTTCCCCATGCCCATCCCCTACCAGTTCCCATGCCTCCCCACAGCACCAATCCTGCCGTCCTTAACTTTGTAACCCTGCCATCATTTGAAAAGGGGAATTGCATCTTCTGAGAACAGTTTATGGAGAAAACTAGCTATGCTTACATGCAGATGTTCTGATTTGTTCCAGAAACAGCTTGTCCTAGGGCCTCTTTCCTTTCCTCTGGAGACACTGCTGTCTGCAAATAAGGGCCCTGTGTGTTCTGTGGGCTGGAGCTCTCTCTTCAGAGGCCAAGGATGTTCTGATCACTCCAGGACAAAGCTCCAGGCCCATGGTCCAGCTACACTCCCTCCCACCTGTTCAGCTACCCTCTGCCTCCTCTCTGGGACTCAGGGGCGCTCTTTGCCTCAGTGGGGATCAGTTGCTGAGAATCAAGAAGGTCAGCTTTAGTCTGGGTTGTTTTCCCTGCCTGAAGCTGTGAAGCCGTTCTATTTTCAAAGCCTTTGGTTTCTCTCTGTCTTGCTCAGAAGGTGGCTGGTGCTCCAGGACCCTGCTTAGGATAAACGCTCTGTCTTTTGCTCTTCCCCCCGTCCTCCACTTTTATGCCATCGCCAATACTGTCCTCCCCCTGGTGCTGTCGGGGGAAGCTGGGATCGTAATTCTTCCAGGGAAGGTTTCAGAAAGAAAGAAATTAAGTTCAATCAAAGTGTCAGGCCTGAGTTGTGTGTGTTGGGGTGTAGGTGAGAGGAGCTTAATACGACTCCCTTCTGTGCCTCAGTCTCTCCCCCACCCCACACCCACATCCACCATGATGCAGCACCTTCTGGGTCCTAACTTTTACTAGGTGACAACAGGAGCTTGTCAAACAAATAAGTCCCAATATGAGGTGAGGCCCACCCTACCAGAAGCCAATCATAGCAGCAGCCTTGAGAGGGGAGATTTGGCTGCAGAACACACACACACACGTGCACGCACACATGCACACACACGCACATATGCACACACGCACGTGCATATAGAGCTAAGCAATGATTTAAGTCTTTGTAACGTAGCGGCACTCCTAAGAGCTTTCCGCTGACTGTGTTTCCCTTCCACCTGTTCGTCTCAGGGCTCTTAACCTGCCTCTGAGGCCCAAGTTTATGTCTCCAGCTCAGACCTGCCTTCTGGCCCCCAGACCCTCTTATGGAGCTGTCTATTTGGCATTGACATATAATATCTCAAGGGAACCTCAAATGCAACACATCCCCCACTGACCTCACAACCCTCCCGGCCCTAGATCTCGCTCTCCTCTCCAGGAGGGGCAATGCTACCCACCCTACGGCATAACCAGAAATCCTGGAGAAATCAGAGCCCACCCTTGACACCCTCTTCCTCTCACCTCTGTGTCCTACTCCATCACTAAAACCTAAGCCTGTAACTCCTAAACATCTCTTAAATCCATCTACTGAGCTCCAACTTTGCCATCACTGTCATAGTCCCAGCTGCCTTTATCCCAAGCCTGATGGCAGTCACAGCCTCGTCACAGGAGTGCCTGCCTCCATACCTGCCCCCTTCCAGGACTTCTTCTCCAGCAGCCAGCCCGACATTCTGTAAACGTAAAGACATTGTGGTTAAATCTTTTAACAGGAACCCACTGCTCTCAGAATGAAGACTTGAATCCTCACCCTGACAATCAGACCTGATGTGTCCCCTGCAACTCTCCAGCCTCCCCTTGACCCCCTTTCCCTCCCCAGCTGGGGGTAACTCAGTGCTCCCAGCGCTTACACAGAGCCATTATGTTTCCCACCTTGGGGTTTTGCACATGCTGTTCCTTCTGCCTAAAATACTTACCCCCTCTCCCAACCCTGGCTTGTCTCATTCTGAGTCAAATCTCAAGCCTGAGCTCAAAATCACACACCTCATGGCTCACAGTTCCCTGTGCCCTTATCATTCTGTACTTAGGCAACTTTGAATGATGGTTGGGCTAGGGTATGCCCACTCACACGAGGGCAGGGAAGTGTCTATTTAGTTCCTGCTGTAATCCCAGTACCTAGAATAATATTTGACTCCAGTTGGGGTTCAATTATTGTTTTTTCCTTGAATGAGTGGACCCACCCAACGACCCTAAGAAGAAGGCTCTCATTATCTTGCTTCCTGGAAGGCTTAGAGATGCTCTACAATTTACCCAAGTCACACAGCTGTTTGTAGCAGAATCAGAATCTGAACTAGGTCAAGTTCTTGATCAGTATTTTGTCTCTCTGTGTTTGTGGGACCTATGGAGGAAGTCCCTGAGTCATCTTTCCTCCTGACCAGGCATTACTGAAGGAGATGGTAACAAGCCCCATAGAAACCAGAGTCAAGGGTTGGGGAAAGGGATATGCAAAAATCCCATGGAGAGAGCAGTTGAATCACTGCCTTCCCAGCATGCACACATCCACACACTTCCTTTTGGTCTCACTACTGATAACTAAAATTGATTGAGTGCATACTGTGTGCCTGTGCTTTGATAGATTCATTTAATTAAGACTCTCCAGAATCTCATGAAGTAGGCATCATTACTATCCCCATTTTTCAGACGAGAAAACTGAGATTCAGACAAAAACAAATAACCTGCAGAAAGCTACATCACGGATCACAGCAGAGCTGGGATACGAACCCGGGCAGGCTGGCTCCGGAGCCCACCCCTCTAGCTCCACGTCGTCCTGAGGGACTTTCTTGGCTGCGTTGTCTACAGCCCTGGCATGATGAACAATCTTGCTGCCCTGTGCTCCCCTAGATGAGGGTTGAGCTCCTGAGATGATCCTCTCTCCAGGGGTGTTAAATGTTGAGTGACACAAGAATGGAAATTACAGTCACCAGTGCATCCTGGAGGCAGGCTTCCAAGGGAAAGTCCCCAGTTCCTGCTGCCAAGCCCCTCACCTCTGGGCTGTCCTGCTTCCTGGCTCTGCCAGATCCTAGTTCTTCCAGCCTTCACTTCCATCCTGTGAGCAGCCATAACTCATACGAAGAAATTCCTCGTCTGCCAATTTCTGTTCTTTACCACCGAAGTGTCCTAATAGACACTTTCCAAAGCTCCAGGCTCAGAGCCTGTCACAGAGACAGCTGAAGGAGCTGGCAGAGTGTGGGCAGGGGCCTCCAGGACCAGGTCAGAGAGTAGGGGTGAAGAAGGGAAGAAGCTGGGTGCTTGTCCCTCAGGAGGCAGGCAGCCCCCAAAATGGCAATGGGCAGGAAGAGATAGCAGGCAAGATGGCTTTGGCAGTGCAAGAGGCCAAGTTAAAATAAAACCAGGCAGGCAGGCAGGCTCTCCAGTGGGTACAGTTTGTACAAGGGCTCTTGTGAAGCTGCCTTCATTATTAGCACAGAAGCTGGGCAGAAGCACCATGTGCTGCCATGGGCTGTCACCATTAAGTGAAAGTGAGAGATGCAGTCACCAAACAGCCTCCCGGGCATCCCACTGAGAGGCAGGCACATTAGCCAATACGGGCCCTTCTCCTGCAAAGTGCGCAGACACTAATTATACTCCTCAGATGATCGCCTCAGTATCATAGAAGTAGCAACCTTTGTATAATCAGACTTCACCCTGGGAAAAAATAACTAACCCCACTCCCCTCCCACATTCCATCCAACCCTGAACACCACACACAATCACAGAGGGAAAGATGAGGTGCTGATTCAGGAGGTGTTTATGCGCTACCTCCATGCCAGAGCCCTGGCCAAGTGTTGGGAGCAATTGTTTGGGCAATCGTGGGCAGCAGGTCAAAATCACACATGGGACTTGTAGCAACACAGAACCCCTGACGCAGCCCAGAGCTACTGTATCAGAATGTTCGGGGGCAAGGAGCGGCAGGTACCTTCTATACAAGCTCCTAGATGAAGGGCAGATGAGGTCAGAGAAGTAGTCAGGCAGGGTGGGTTGGGGTCTGGGGGGCAGACAAATCATTTAGATTTTATTCTAAATGAGCAAGAAACCCATTTGGAAGTTTTAGCAGAGAAGTGCCATGATCTGACTCACCCCTTAGCTGGACCACAGCAGGCTGCTGTGATTACGTGTGTGTGGGTAGATGTAGGGCAGCATGAGTGCCAGCTGGGAGATAAATTGGCCAACTGCAATTGTCCAGGGAGAGATGCTGGTGGCCTGGATCAGCTGACCGTTGGATTATTTTGAAGGTAAAGTTGATAGGATTTGCTGTTGGGTATAAGAAAAAAAGTAGTCAAGGATGGTGCCAGGGTTTCTGGTCTGAACTAACCAGAAGAATAGGACTGCCATAACTGAGAAAAGGAATGGAAAAGGCTGTGGCAGGAGCAGATCTGGGGAGAGATCAGAGGATCCATTTAGAGCATGTACATCTAAGTTGCCTGTTAGCTATGTGAGTGGAGAGTTGGGTATAAGAATCTGGGGGTGGGATTAGAGCTGGGTGGCCTTGATTTTATGTGCTAGCTTTCAATTTTAGTTTGGAAATCCTCCTAAGCACACATACACACGTCTTTATCCTTGATGCTTCAGTGAAGTGGATTTCACTCTCTGACTTCACAAGGAAGGTAAGACTTAAGCTGACCAATCAGAGCTTGCATTATCTTTCCTTTGAAACTGATCTAGAGACAGGCATGGGACTACTTCAGAGCCAATGAGAATTTTGCAAAGACTTCTGGATTTGAAGCAGAGAAAATGAAAGGGTTGGAGCTTCTGCAGCTACACTGTGACTATGAGGAGTGAAAGGGGCTGAGCACAAGAGACAGGGAGACAGAGACCAGGTACTGATAATCAAATTATGCCTGAGGCAATCTCTATATCTCATGCTTGCCTTGTGTTATATGAGCCACCAGTAAATTCTCTTCCAAAACAACAACAACAAAAATCCCATTTGATTGATATAACACAACTGTGGACTGGTATTTGGGAATTAGCTGTAGGCTATACATGGTCCTATACTACTGTTACTCCGGTGTTGTCTGTAGTGAGTTCATCATGTAGAATTTTGCAGAGATTATTACAATTGCAAAATTCTTTTAAAAAGTCAATTCCAAAAAACCTTACTAGAATTGGAAAAATCTCAAGCCCCAACCTAGATTTAAAGAATCACAGTCTGTATTTTAACAAGATCTCCAGATGATCTGAAAGCACAAATAAGCATTATTAGACCACAAGGAGCTTGTGCTCTTCTTGGGAGGGGAGGGGGACATATCTTTGTGATATAATGAAATAACAATGCCAGGGTGCCTTGGAGCAATAATAATAATTGCTATTTTACTGTGTAGTCCTTATGTCCTTCACTCTGCTAAGTCTTTAATAGGTATTAACTCATTCATCCTAACAGAATTAGATATCATTGCTCATCTCACCTTAGACAAGGAAACCGAAGATCAGAGACATTAGCCCCTACTTGAAGTCACACTGCCCTTACAGGAAGTGGCTGTGCTGTTGGACATCTATTGCTTTTGTCCACCTCACACGCAGTCCCCCTTCTTTGGCACCAGCTGCCCCTAGACAGGACTTCCTCTCCCCATCCCCACCTCCAGCCTGGCTCCATGCCTGGCCAATGAGCTCATTTTCTTTCTCTGATCAAGGAAACCGGCTCTGGGAATTCACCCGACTTAAATCAGTCCAATATTCATCAGTTCTGGAATTTTTTTCTGGGACTGTAGAGAAAAAAGTACTCTCCCCCTCATGTGGAAACTCTACAAAATGTGGGTCGGCTGTCACAATGGGGGGCCTGGAAATGAATCCAGATATAAAAAGAGGCAGATTTCTAATGACATTGCTCAAGTTCCTGGACCAGCCACCCCTGAATTCAGTCCTCCTTGGATTGGTAATGGGATCCAATAAATTCTTTGGGAAGGGTATTCTAAGGACAGTTTTTAGTTGGGTTTCAATGATTTGAAGCCATAAGTGTCCTGATGAATACAGCAGTGAAGGTAGCCCTCAAAACTAGCTCTGTTAACTCAAAGCCCATTCTCTTAACCAGTGCCCCCTACATGGCCATATACAGGAGGACAAAAACCAAAGGTCATGAAAATTGACTTGGATCATGAAGAGTTCACAATGGTGTGGGAGGGAGAGGATTAAATCAAGTGAAACAGACAGCTAACCCCCTCACCCTAACTTCCTATCCTTCTCTGTACTACAGTCTCTTCAGCTGGACTGCAGGCAAGGCTGACCCCCTGCCTAGGTTTTTCTACTAGACCTATAGAGCAAAGCTGGTGCTGAGCAGGCATGCAGCGATGCTGAGGTAAATATTGTTGGATAAATGTTTGATTGACCACTCTAGGCTAGCTGGGTATTTCTGGGGTGGGTATTTTGTAGTCTGAGGATACATGTCTTTTTTTCTACAGCCTTAGTTTAACACTGTGGGCATTTCTGCCCCCAGTGCTACCTTCTCCCATCTTGGAGAGAGTCAAGAAGTTTCCTTCTCTCTTGTGCATATGATTCTCCAGCCCTCACTCTCCTTCCTCAGTCTCCACCTCACTGCCCACCTTTGCTCCAAGCAGAGTTAACTATTCCAGGAACAGTACCCTGGCTGCTTCCCACTTCTGCTCCAGACCAAGGTCTCTTTTCTCCTTGTTCTCTTGTTTGTACTTGTCTGTTGCAGGATAACTTCAGTGGGGAAAATTCAGTAATTCACAACTCACTTCAGTTTTCTCTAGCCCACTGCATGGTTAGCTGCATTAAGCAATTTTAACAATAGACATTAATAAGCAAAAAAAAAAAAAAAATTCAATAGGCCTGTGGATGATAAGAGGCCAATATTCCAGCCCCCATCCTTGACCCCATGGCTTCCAGCCTGCTTCCCCTCTGGATGGATCTGGCTTCTGGTGGGGAACATGGTTAATGGCTCCCCTGAGCTCCTGAGTTGAGGGACCAATGGGAAGACCGATCTACTCTGATGGAGCAGAAGCCCTGAGCTCTGGGGAACGTGACTGGATGGCTCATTTGCTATTCAGTCATTTGTATATTAATCCAGCCCCTACCATTCTAGGTTCTGTTCCAAACTCTGGGGACAGAGGGACACCCAAGGACAGATCAGGTCCATTTCCTCAGGGAAGAAGAGGGACTGCAAACAAGCAGGCAGATAAATGAGCATTTCATGGCAGTGAAACAGAGCTCAACTGCTAATAGAGGAAGTGGCTCAGCATCAGAGGGAGTAAACAGGGGCAGCCTGCTGAGACCTGGGAGAGAAGGAAATAGCCCCAAAGGGCCAGCAGGTGCAGAGGCTCTGAGACACGAAAGAGCTGGGCATAGTCTAGATGCCGACAGAGAGCCGGGATGAGCCCGTCTGCAGGGGAGGAAGGCAATAGAAGGTGAGCTTGTAGAAGTCAGCAGGGGCCAGGTGAGGGAGGACCAGCAGCTACAGTGCGAAGTTGCAGTGCCTTGTGGGGGCACTGGGTGTTTTCACACGGTGTGTTTTGGTTTATGTGTTGAGACGTTCGCTCTGGCTACTAAGGGAAGGATGAATTAAGAGAAGCCAAAAGAAGACTCATGACACAGCTCTGAAAGCTAGTCTCCAGGTGGCTTTCTCTGCAAGCTGAGGCTAGAAGGCAGGATTCTGGTGACAGATGTAAGCTAGACACTCAGACGTGAAGACTCCAACTGCTGCCTGGAGCATCTTGCATTCCATAGACTTCTGGTTGGAATGGGGTTCTATAGAGGTCGCATCTAGATGTCCTTCAGTCTCTCCCCTGAGTGACAGGCTTGTTTCTGCCTTCAGCCTGAACCCCAGCTTCTTATAACAGAGACAGGGACACATTTCGGCAATCAAGGAAAACAGCTGCAAATTTCACAGACTCAAAGAGCACCACTGTCACTCATATTGATTCGGGAGATGATTTAGGTCCACACACTGGCAGACCTGGCAGCCACGTTCTCACTTGGGAGCACAGAGAACACAGAGGGGGAGGAAGGAAAAGCACCAGACACTCAGAAGCCACGTGAAGGCTGAGCTGTGGAGCCCGCACCCACAGCTCAATTGGTATTGCCAACATGCCCTCTCTCTTGGCATCTTCAGAATAAGTAAATAATCTGTCTACCTGAAATGAACTCCTTCAAAGGCAAAGACAGCGAGCAAGCATTTGGAACATTGCTGAGACTTAAACTGACAAACTTTGATCAAGATGAGTTAGTAAAATAGCAGGCTTCTCATCAGCTGCATTTTAATTCCATATTTGGAGCCACTCAGTCATTATAAAACCATCTGAACTTCTCAGCAGAAGTACACATTGGGGAGTTTATTTTTGAGCCTCTCAGAATACAAAGGAGAGTCTGTCCAATACAGGATCTGGGCAGAGCACACAGCTCCCTTTCAAAGGAGGAGGACACGGTGCCCAGTGGCCTCTCCATTTAATTCCCTCTTCCCTCTGTGAAAGTTTCCCTGAAAGCATGCAGTAATTTCTGATGATGGAAGAAAGGGCTCTCGGAGCCTCACCTGAGTAAGCAGGTTGCTGCCAGCTAGCAGAGCATTCCAGAGAACTCTCTGTTGAACTAAAGTCTGAGCTGGACACTGGGTCTGAGGAAGGAGGGAGATTTGGGGGACTCCTTGGTTTTCTTTAGAGGAAACCAACTAAGCCCACTCCACCTCCGTGGTCTGCAACAGAATCCAAAACTGTGAGGGGATTTCAGAGGTCGTTCTGCATTTAGCTAGAGCAAAACCCCAGACAGCCCATGCCTAGCCACAAGCCAGGGTCTGCCGGGGAAATACCAGCTCCATCATTGACCAAGACACTGTGTGGCTTCTGCTTACATCCAGCCTCTCTGCCGGCACCATGAAAAATTGTTCTGGGCTTCACCAGCTGACTGGCACCATCACCAGGGTCTTGAACTCCACCCACTGCACAGACTTAATGGCTTGGTCCTGGAATAGACAGCCAATCAGCCAATACTGACTCATGTTATTAGGTGTTGGGGGAAGGGAAGGATATTCCTGCCCTTTGGAAAATAAAATATGGCCCCTGCTCTTTAAGGAACTGACAGTATGTTGGGGGTGGGGTGGGGCAAGCAGCAAGGAAAACTTGTGCTGTAAGATCAACTTCAGACAACAGGTACAATTCAATTTTGTTCTAAAAATAAGTGTGGCTGTTCATGGGGATATTGGGGATTTCAGGAGGGGCACAATACCAAGCCTGCACTCCAGAATCCCACAGTCCAGGGAATCCCATTGTCAAAAGTACTGTAATTCTTCATTCATTTGGGAAATATTTTTCATGCTGATTCTATTCCAGGCACTGTGCTAGGCACTGAAAATGTAAGTAAGGCCAAAAACAAGGTAGATACTTTCATGGAGTTCACAGTCTGGAGGACCAGGCAAATGCACTCATGATGCAACCAGCAACCCCTCCCTCCTTCTGCCCACTCATTCATGTGTTCACTCACTCATTCATTCAGGGAGCATTTATAGAGCATCTCCAAGCCCTTCACTGTGCCAGGCTCTGGATGCATTGGGGGAAACCACAGATAAGGGCTGATTCCCATGGAGTTTAGTGTCCAACAGAGTTGTGGTCAAGGTGTGATCTGAATAGGACAGTTCAGGTGCTCAGTAGAGAGCCAGGCTCTAACGGGTGGGGTTCAGAGAGGACTTTGTTGATGAGGTGGAGCTCAAGGTCAGAATGGAGCCTGCTTCTTTCCCTAGCTCCTTCCTTCTGCACCTCCTCTCTGACCCTTTCACAGTTCAGCAGGGTGAACAAAGACCTCCTTGGGCTCTGGGCTATGGCCAGGTTTTGCTTTCAACCTAAATACAATTGGGTTTCTGTCCTCTACAGTATCTGATTATGAAATAAACAATTGAAGAGTGTCAAATAAAACCTTTATAATCATAAAGTTCTCCTTTCTGACTTCAGCTGCATTGTCTCCTCACTGTTGCCAGAAGTATTTTTCCAGTGTGAAGACCTAGCAACAAATCCAAACACTAACCCAGGAGTCTAATCTTGGCCTCTTCTTCACTACCCCTGATCACTGCCATTCCAGGGTCAAAGCTGGGACTTCCCAGGGACAGGCTGAGCACAGAGTGAAATGGGAAGAGGTGAGAGCAAATGCCGGTACCTGGGAAGGTTTCCCTGCCAGCACAGGGTCTAGGAGCACTTCCATGTTAGCGTTCCTATCGGTGATGCAGGTGGGTCCACGACTGAGAGGTCCTCTGAAGGACCATGTCACTGGCTGCAATCATGCCAGGCACAGTTTGCTTTCACTCCTGACCCCACCACAGGTCACTTGTGCACCACAGGAGGCACTGGGCCAAGCAAGATGAGCAGGATGCAGTTCCTGCCTTCAAGGGGCTCACCTTCTAAAGGGACACAGACATGCAAACAGGACCCATACCCTAATGGGGGAGTGTGTGGACATGCAGACAGAATATTCATCCACAGTGACTGATGCAAATATATGTAGAATGGGGGTGGAGATGAAAGACAAGGTAAAAATCCCATTATCATGATTGACTGGAGGTAGGTGGGGAGATGAAGATGCAGGGAAAAGAACAGACAGGGGGTCCTAGTTCACTTGCTCTGTGTCCCTTCCCCCCTCTGGTTTCAGTTTTCCTATTTGTTTGATATCCCCCCTTAAGTCTTGCTTCTGTAATAGTGTGATGTCCCAGGTGTCCAGTGCCCCTTATTGTTGTTACCATTTATTCAGCACCTACTACATGTCAGGCAGTGCTGAGCACTTTTTATACCTTTTAGCAACCACTTTGCTGTGAAGACATTACTCTTCCCATTTCAAATATGAGCAAACTGAGGCTCAGAGAGAGTGCATGTATCTTCAATTAGAAGCCCTGTGCAAAGAGGCCAAGAACTTTTGTAATCCTCGCTCCCGGGAAAGATTTTCTTTCCCACTGAACTGGCTCTCACTGCGCTTCTCTCCCAGTTTGACCTTCCAGTTCAAATGCACAGCTTGCCGCCCCCAGACTCCGGGAAAAAATTTCACTCTTTTGCTTGAAAGCTGGTAGGGGTGACAAAGACTGGGCCAAATGTAAACTGTAAATAGGTGGTAGGAGAAGACAGACTCACAGACTCATTGATCAGAAAAGTTAGATCCCCTCAGGAAACCTGAGACGTCTTCCAGCCCATCCCTTGCATTCGGGAGTTGAGGAAATAGAGGTTCAGGCTGGGGGAGAGCATAATCTCAAGTCGCACAATCGCGCTAGAGGTCGAGTGCAGGGCGCGCCCGCACCTCCAGGTCTTCCCGCCTCTGCTGGGTCGGCGGGGTCGCAGAACCCCACCCAGCCCGCGTGGAAACGTCAGATCCCCTTCGCTCCACCTGGCACTCTCCCTCCGCTCCTCCATTAAGGCAACAATTATGGAGTGGGGTGAGGCTCCCTCTCCATCTGGATAATTATATTCTCATTAGGAGCGGATCCGCCAGGGCCGGGAGGATCAGCTCCAGCGCCGCTTGGAGGATGCCCTCCCAGGTCTGCTAAGGATGGAAGCAGTGGCGAGCTAGCGAGCGAGCGAACTCCGGGCCCGCGCGGGACCTCACACAACCTGGCGCTGCGCAGCAGACAACACAAATGACAGTAACTCTGGCTCCTCGCCAGGGATCCAACGCTGGCCCTAGGGCGCCCAGAATCACACGACCCTACCTTGGAAAATCGGGGCCTGAAAGTCAGGTCTGGGCTCGTTGGGTCCTAGAAACCCACGAGTTGCCCTGCATCAGACCCTAACTCAGGTCTGCCCTCAGGGAACTGGGTGGGAAAGGAGGCAGTTTTGTAAGAAAGACCATATACCAAAGAGGGAGGTCAGAAACATATAACCACTCTGTTTATCTGGGGTGAGGAAGGCTTCCCGGAGGAGGTGACTATTGAGGCAGGAGAGGAGGAAATAACTAAAGTAACCTAGGCAGAGGAGGAGTCATTCAGAGGGTGAGGCTGAATGAGGGGATGGTCCTGGAACCCTGTAGGTTCAATTCTGATCGGGTTTATTTGAGATGAAAGCAGAAAGAGGGGTCCAGATCTAGAAGGGCCTAGAGGATTCTAAGCATTAAAGGAAGCCACTGTGAGGTGTAGTTTAGAATCACACCCCCCACCCCAGCCTCTGTTTGGGGACAGGGAGGTAGTCGCCACTGAGCTAATGGCACCTTTTTTCTCTATCCCTCTCAATCCCCAACCACCCTGGCAGCTGGGACACAATTTTCAAATGAAGGTCGATTCATCTGCCTCTGGCAAAGGTAACGATCACCCCCACTTTTGTTGCAGAATTGAAAGAGTTAGCCTAACTGCCAAATGTCAAGCCCCAGCTAGGCCTCTAAACTCCAGGACCCTGGGGAGAGCTGTCCATAGCCCCACCCAGGCTAATGGGAGGCTCAGGTCTGAGCTGAGAGGTGGAGAACCCCCACATTTCACCCAGACACCCCTGGGGCAGCACTGCCAGCTTAGCATTTTCCAGCACTTGCTGATGTGAGTCACCACTGCCACTGGAACCCACTGCAGAGCAGCAGACAGGCCCAGGTCCCAATGTTCCCTCCCTGCCAGTGCCAAACAAGACTTGGTGGGAGAGTGAGGAGGGGGTGGTGAGCCTTGGGAAGGCAGGGCCTGTGCTGTACAGACAGGACCCCTTCCCAAAGGATGAAGCCCTTTAGTTGAACTGCTTAGATCCCCAGAAAGATAAAATTTTGAAAAGTAGGGGAAGAGAAAAAGGGTGCTTCAACATGAAGCAAAGAAACAGCAGGTGCAGAGGCTTGAAGACATTAGTGGGAGAGGGTTCATCAAATGGCTGAGAGAAGGGATCAGCAGGTGGAAGAACTGAGAAGGGTCTCCAAAGTCAAGGTCTGGGGAAGAAGAGGGCCAACTGGAGCCAGAGCTGAATCAATGGATATCTTTGCCCTCTCTGTCCTACTTGGTGCCCCTTTGGTCCCCTCTGTGTTCACATGTCAGGCCCCAGAGCAGGGGCTCAAAGTGAGCCTGGGTTCCTGGATGTGCAGGCTTCCCCTTGGCCTCCAGCCCAGCTTCCGGCCTGGCATTCAAGAGGCTGCCCTCAGGAGCCATATCAGCCAGGCTGCAGCCAGGACTCACTAAACCAAGGTAATAACTGGGTGGAACAGAGGACGGCTGGAATTTTAGGGCAGGAAGGCCCTTGGAGACGTTTGGGTTCCTCTCTGTCTTTATATAAATGGGCAAATTGAGGCCAAGCTAGGGGACTTGCCAGAGTTTCCCAGGAGCACAGCACGCTGGTCGCACCCTGGTGGTCCCCTCCTTAGGAAGAAGGGTGCCCACCCACTCACAGCGAGTGAGCTCCAAGCACGCGTTTTGGGATGCAGCTCTCTTGGGCGGTGACTATCTCAACCCTCTCGGCCAAGAGTTCTGGCCTGCGTGTGTCCGTGAGCCTGGTGGGCTGGATCTTCTGGCGCAGAGCGAATCGGTTGGTAGCTCTAGTTCCGCTGCCCAAGGTTCAGGCTCTCCCCGACTTCTCCCTCCCAACCGGAAGAATGTTCAGAAAAGGGTATAGGTTAGAATCACACCCCGACTTTTTTAAAAAGAGAAAAAAAAACTTTCTTAAAGTGTCCCGCTTTTAAAAGAGCAGTTTTTCTCTTTAAATTCCTGTAGGACTCCTTATTCCACCCCATCCCCACTTCCTTGGGTTTTGACTAGGGGGTGGGAAGAATGGTGGGGCAGGAACAGAAAAGCACTCTAGTCTGTTCTCACTCCCGAAGCCCCTACCCAACCCCGAGGGACGCGGGTCACTGGGGCTCGGGGGTGGAGGGGGCGCCGGCTAGAGACCCCGCCCCCTGAATTGCGCAGGGAGAAACTGGGTTTGAGTTTCAGCGCAAGCCGGGTGCTTGTTGAATCTCTAAATCAGAGGAGCCGAAGGAATACATTGAGAAACATTGCTTATTGTGATATTATTAACGCTTCGTCCCACTTCTCTCCACCCTCCAGAAGCTAATTAAATTCACTTCGGAATCTCTAGGTCAGTGAAAATCCTCTAAAACGACCAGAGCCAGAGGGGCCTATCCAGGCCGGGATTCTGCCCCTTGACTACCCACCTGCTTTCCCACGCCCGACCTCCCCGCTGCTGAAGCGACTGGGTCAGACTTCCAGATTCAAAACGAAGTCATTTATTTCAGTTTTGCTTTTCACATTGTGTTCCGATACAATCAAAACTCCTGGACGAACCTCCTGAATAAAAGTCCTGCGATGAGCGCAATCACAGGCCCCGGGAGCCGGGTAACACGGCGGGGCCCGGGGCGCGCTCGGAGTTGAGGCGGCGGTATAAAACAGATGCTGCTTCAGGGTCTGTGGAGCGGCAGGGCCGGAGGCAGAGGCGTGGGAAGCGTGACGCTCCGGGCAGAAAGGTTCCGGTTCCTCGAACTGAGATTATTCCTGATGCGTTTGGACTACAAGAAGCCCAAACTTCGCGCTCCCTGGCCGGCAGCCGGGCGTGGCCTAGCAAGATTTCGGCCAAATTTCTTCCGTTTGCGCCAAAGCAGGGAGCACAGTTGAATGCCGCACTGGCCCTAAGCCTGGCGTGGAAAGGAGGGCAGGCCGACTTCGCGAGGAAGCCCTCTAGCCCTGGCCTTTCTCAGGTTGCATTCCACCAAGTACCCTACACCTCTGAATCTCGCCCTTCCGCACGCACCCTTGGCCCCAGATCTCGCAACTGTGGAAGATGCGGAGTTTAGAAAGCTGTTTCAGAGAAGTAAAAGTCTCACTTCAACTTTATTGGATTAAAGCAAAATTAAATCTTGGCTATTCACACGTATGTTACAGAGGACGAGGAAGCGTCCGGAAGAACCCCCTGGCGTTTAGTGGAGCCACAGAACACGAGGGCATTGACAAGCTTCAAAACATCAGGCAGCCTTAGATTTCACGATCACTCCGAATAGGATATAGAAATACGGAAATACAGCCAGTTTCCACTGGGAAGAGTTCTTCGTGTACAAATGATATATATTTTTATATATATTTTTAAACCAGTCACCACTAAGGTGAGTCCTTTCTCTGCTAACAAGTAGCCAAGGATACAAAGTATCTTCAGTTAATTAACTCGAGCAGTGTTTTAAGAAGAGCAATACTTGCCAAATTGAAACTACCTCCCTCATTCAAAATAAAAAAAAAAAAATACATCCCCACTCTCCAAAATAAAAAAGTGGGGAAGGACATACTAGATTTCAGCGGGTGAAAGATTCAGAAGGGGATTCAGAGGAGGAAGATATTTCACATTATACAGTGAAATGCAAAGTTTCTTTTATATAAATTGTAGGGAACATGAACATTAGGGTAAGAAACAATGACAAGGCAGTCTCTCTTTGTTGGTTACTGCAACTGGAATGGGGGAGGCGAGTTTATTTTTGGAAATGGAAGTGCGCAGAGCTAAGCGGAATTTACTTTTCCTAATGAGGAAACGGACAAAGTTGTCCGACCGCCGGGTGCGCACCGTTTACTCGAATACAGCTGGGGAACATGTAGGAAGTTTCAAGTCGTACCGCTTTCTCGTCCTCTAAATTTCAGCCTCTTTTATCGTTTTCCCCTCCTGCCTTCGCCCTCTCCCTGCCTCCATTCCGGCAATGAGCCAGTCAGAGGGGAAATACGAGAAATCCGGAGAAGGTCGAGTACTTCCAGCCCCCCATCAAGTTTCCCCGCTCCAGCTTGAGGTATGCTCGGTCGCCTTTCTCCATCTGGATTAGAACTCCGTTGCTGGCGGCCTCCCGGGTCACGTCCTGATCACCAGCGAAGGCTGAAATCACCGGCCACCCGTTTAACATGAGGCTTACCTGAGAAAGAGAAAGGCCCGCTTCAGAGGTGCAACCTAGGCGGGTACGGAAGCGGCAATGAAGACTCGAAAGTTCGCCGCCTGGGTAACAGCCTTAAGGTCTGGAAGCAGAGGGGCAGGGGGAAGCGGAAAGGAAAGGGGCTTTGCAGCTTACTGCTGAGGGTCCAGTGAAGCGAAAGACGACCCATCTGGGTGACAGGAAGGGGCTGCCCCCCAAACGGGAGTAACTTTCATTTCTTGAGCGAGCCAATCGAATCCCGACTGCGTTCTTTTATCCAGTTTAATGAATCCGTAGGTGGCTCAAGCACCCAGAGACCTTCGGCATCGCCCTCCCCCCAGCCCCAAAGAGAAAATCAGGCAACTGGCGCTTCCGGGAAAACAAACACAAGCAAGCAAACAAAAATCCTGGCTCCTCCTGGTCTCAGCTGCCGGGACACAGCAGAGACGCGGTGGAGAAGCCAGGCAAGGCTTCCGGCTGATGAGAAATCTCGCACAGAGCGGCACTCTGTGCTTCATTCCCAAACCTCGGGCTCGGTTCCCTTCCCAGATCCAGCCCCGCCCGCCACCGCCTGGTTTTGCCCTTGAGGTGGCATCAGCAGCCAAAGGCCCAGTATCTTCTCCCCAGCTGCGCGTTCCACCCTCTGTGTCCGCCCCAAAAAAACCTGGACACCTTTGGGAACCTGGAGAGCAGGTGAGTGCTGGCTGGGGCAAGGCTGGAGCCAGGAGGGAATGGCACTACAACCCTCCCTTTTCTCTCCACCCTTCAACCGCTAAGGCTCGGCGCTGCTTCTTTAAAAAACCGGAGTCGGTCCGCAAAGGGACGCCAGGAGACCCCCTGAGCATCGTGCTGAACGCCAGCGCACAAGCGTCTCGGGAGGCTTCGGAGCTGGGACAGGGTTCGTGGTACTGTCCGTGGTGCTGAAAGCGAGGATCTCAGAAAGCTTCCGGAAGCGGGAACTGTCTGTAATGCTAACAGCAATCTCTAAGGGAAATCCCTGGAGTCCCGTAGCGGAACCTCTTTGGAGGGTCCGGGAAGGCAGAGGTAGGAAATTATGCCTGGGGATGGAACTAGGTTCCAAGAACCAATGACAGGGGAAGCAAGAGAAGTCTAAGCCACAGAACCGTGAGGCCTTGCTTCCCGTCCCTCCAAGCAGCCCCGGACACATGCAGCTGCCCCTTCTATCTCCCACCCCCATAGGGCCAGCTCAACCCCGTGGCTAATAGCCCCCTACTGGGGCCAGGGCCTGGTCCTGAGACGGTAGCTGACCTGGATGGTCTGTCTGTTGTAGACTTTCACCACGTGGAAGTTAAAACTGTAGATCCCTTTGCGCGGGGCGATGAAAGTGCTGCGTTCTGAATCAAAGTTGTTCCCGATGTTCACTAGTACCTATAACGAGACGGGAACGAAGGGATGTAGGCAAGAATCTGTCCCAAACTCTTGTCCCCGCGTCTCCAGAGAGACCTTGGAGAGGATCGAACATCTACCTACCAACTCTCCCCCGACCCTCACCAATCCAGCCTTCATGGAGCACTCACCTGGTCGAAGTAGATGATCATGGTGCGATTACTCATCTCGGACGGCTCGTGGTTGGTGCTTCTGATGGCAGAGAAAGCCACCTTGGCGCTGCCAGAGCGCACAGAGATACCCAGAGCTGTGCCCGTGGGATCCGACGTGGGGTTGGAGTCGCAAACCACCAGGCACTTGCCCTCCAGCACGATGGGCTCCGTCTCATTCTGCCCGCGGGCCGGGCCCGCCAGCCACGCTGCCCCCAGCAACAGCAGCTCCACGACACCCAGCATCGCGGCCCCGGCGCCCACCCCGCCCCCTGCCCCGGGGGCTGCTTGCGCCAGCCGCCCCCCCGCCCCAGCCCTGCTCCGAAGCCCCCTCCTCAGCTCCGTGTGCAGCTCCACCGACGCCGCTCTGGACACTACTGATCTTCCTTGGACTCCTGGGCAAGCCTGCCCCCCGCTCGATGCTCCCGGAGCCCCGCCCGGGCCTCAGGGGTGCCGTGGCTGCCCAGCCGCACTTGGATGCATAGCCACTGTCGCTCGATCCCCGCTGCTTCCGCCGCCTTCTGCCCGCACCCGCCGCTGCTGCCGCCGCCGCCGCTCTGAATTATTGATGCAGCCGGCGCTGCAGCCGGAGCGGGCCTGGAGAGCGCGCGCCGGGCACAAAGGCGCGGACTGCGGCCTGGCCCCGCCCCTGCCGCCTCCCAGCCCGCCTCCCTCCACAGCCCCGCCCCAGCTCAGGCCGAGGCCCCGCCCCCCAGCCAATCACGGCGTGCCGCGCTCCCCGCTGAGCCAATGGCGGGGCTGTCCGCGCGCGGCCACCTGACCCCGGGCGCCGTTGTTATTAGGCGCGGCAAGGCGGGTGGCGCGCGGCAGCAGGGTTGGGCTCTGGCCGCGAGTCGACTGAGGGAGCGAGGGCCGGGAGCGCGCACGCGCGCCCGAGCCCGGACTGTATGCCGCGGCCGCTCGCTCTATCACCTCCCGCCTCCCTCCTCGGTCTTGTTCAGCCCCCTCAGCCCTTCCGCCCGCCTCCCTCGCCGGCCTTCAGGTATGAGGCGGCGCGCGCGCCCAGGATTCGGAGTAGGTTCGCAAAGGGCCTAGAGAAGCCCGCGTGTGGGCGCGAGGGGCGGGGGATGAGCGCCCCCCAGCGGGCGAAGGCGCGAGAGGCAGCCGGAGCGCGGGTAAGCCTCGGCGCGCGGGCTGGCGGGGCGGCCGGGCTGCAGGGCGCGTGCGTGCGCGGCGGGGCGGGGCGGGGCGTGCGCCGCGGCCACCCGGAGAGGCGCACGTGCCGCGGCCGGGAGCAGGCGCCAGGGGCCTAGAGGCCAGTGTCAGCCTTCGCGGCCCCGCAGCCCAGAGCTTGGAGCTGGGGCGGGCCTCTCTCGCCCGCTTCTCGAAGGGCCTGCTCTGCGGGCCGCGAAGTTGGATCGAGCCTGCATTCATTCATTCGTTCGTTCATTTATTCGAGATAGATCATTGAACATGTACGAAGTGCCAGGCACAGGACAAGCGCTGGGGACGCAGTGAGGGCAAAAACAGATGAGGCCTGCCTTCGTGCCTCTTACAGTCTAGTGCAGGAGGCAGTGACAAGTACAGTGGCGTCGCAGGCAGGTTCATTTTCCTGATGCATTTTAATCTTTTGCACTTAAAATTTATATTTTGCATCCGCACTTTTTATTTCCTATGCACCTTTCTGGTATGTTTTATTCACGTGTACTTGCTTTGAGTATAGACAACAAATCTTGTGATTTATGGGCGATTTTTCAAGGGTAATTATGAAATTTCAAGGCGAATGAATTTTCGCCTCACGTATTGACTTAGAACTTTACACACAAATAGTCACAAACGAGAAAGTAAAAATACAGCTTTGCTAAGGTGGCAGGGGGAGAGGAGCTGCGTAGAGGGTAAGAGGAAGGGCGCGTTCCAGCCCGGTTGCGGGAAGGCGGGGACCTGGAGATAAACTCAGGCTGTTAATCCGGCGGAGGCAGGAGGGTGAGCGGACCTCTCCGTCAAATTCAAAGCAAGAAGGTGACTCCGGACCGCAAGCTGAGGCGGGTCGGGATGCTGCCCACCAGGGTACATGGTGCTTTTGTCCCCGCCAGGCAATCTTGAACCTGCGTGCTCAGCGAGCCAGAGCAGATGTGCGGCCGGCGGGCACCCGGCGCGAGCCCGAGAATCTGGAGAGTCGTGCGTCGCAGACTGACAGCACCTCCTTTCGGCCTCCAGGCTCGCCGCCCGCGGGGTCTGCCGCCGCCTAGGATATGCTTTTATGCTCTCCCCTACGCTGGGAAGCCTGCCTTGGACTCGCCTACAGCCACTCCTTTGAGCTTCTCAGCCTTCTTTGTTTTTGTTTTTGTTTTAAGAATCACCTGGGGGGACCCCATCTCCGACCCTTACCCTCGCCTGCATTGGGACGCCTGCCCGCCGGGGTCACTGGGTTTGCCAGGAGAAAGGGGAGGGGCAGGGGAAGAAGCAACTGTTTTACTTTAAGTTAAATTGACACCAAACTATTTTTTCAACTCAGATCTTTTTGAGACATCCCCAGAAAGCATTGCCAGCTGTGATTACACCTAATGTGAGATCATGAACTAATTTAAGAGGTGAGAGCTGACTAATGAGACTGTACCTAGCAGAGCCGCGGTGGTTGGCGGCTCCAGCGATGGAGGGTACCTAGAGAAACACCCACGTAGAACCGACGGCGTGCTCTCAGGGCCCTGGCTCTGCACAGTCGGTCATTCTACAGATATTGACTGAGTGTGGACCCCGTCTGGGGGAAAGCTTGTTTTCATGGCGCTCACAAACAGGACTGGATTATCCAGAGGGAGATGATGGGTCTCCAGCCCCCTCCTCTTCTCTTCGTGGTGAGGCTCTGGCAGGAAGTGCCCATGCCTGAACTGCCATCTGTATGCCAGTGATTCTCCATCTTCTATGGCCAGTCTTAGCCTCTGCATCCCAGACCTGTCATTCTAAGAGCCAGCTGGATCTCTCTGATTATACATCCTGCAGACATATTTAACTGACCCATACTTTGTCTCCTTCCCTTTGTCACCCAAACTCTTGTCGTCTCCTTCCTTCCCTATCCCCGTGACAACAGTTACACTCACCTAGGAACCCCCACGTCTAACTTGACTCTAAATTTATGTCCTATTGTTTGAGCTATGCTCATCCGGCTGCCTGTTTAGGGTTCATTATCTCTGGCTTGGGATACTGCAAGAGTATCCCTAATTTATCTTTCAGGGGTTAGTGCACGAATCACCTCCTGACCTGCTACATACTGTTTATTTTTTCATTTGATGGATATCCATTGAGTGCCCTGAGATGTGTAACCTCCACTTTTCTCCCTCGTAAGGGAGACTTCCCTGGCCGCCATAATTCAAATTGATCACTCCCTTGGCATTCCCTATCCATCTTCCACATAGTATGTGTTTAAAAAATAATGATTTAATGTTGATAGATAAGTGTTTTCCTGAATTGTGAGCATTAAATGAGACAATGTATGTAAGAAGGAAAATTCATTAGAAACCTAAAAAGCAGTCATGTTTATTTTTAGTGTTGTCACATTGTTACACTCAGGATTCTTACAGCTGCAAGGGACAAAACCAATTCCAACTGGCTTAAATACAAAGGATTTCATTTGACTGGTACAAAAGCCGATAGCTAAGTCTTGCCAGTTACGGTATAGCTGGCTGGATCCATCAGTCAAGGTTATCAAGATCTGTTTCCTGATTTTGGCTTTATTTTCAGGCAAACTGTTTCCATATGATAGTCCCTTAGAAGCTACTGCCAGCTTGGCAAGAAAAGGAGAGCATTTTTCCTTTGATATTTGCTGCAGAAGTCCCAGGGCTGTTCTTACAGGAATGGCAGAGTCACTTGCCCCTCTCTGAACATGGACTATTCTGCTGACTAAGCTTGGATTCAGATGTCTTCTTCTGGAAAGGGGCTTGGCGTGAGCTCCACATTATCTAGACTAGGGGAGTTCTCCAAAGGAAAATTAGAGAAAGGATGCTGGGCAGGCAGTACCAACACATGTCTACTTTCGTTCCTTTCAAAGCATCAGCTGCAATATATTTCACCTGACAAGAATGATGATGAAGAGTGATACAGCAGCCAAAACAGTAGATGTGGGTTTGTCTTGGTCCTTTGGGATCATGAAGATCTCAGCTAAACATGCAATCAGATGCAGTCAACACTGATGTTACTTAAGGGTTAGCTTTGACATCTGAATGTACCTCAAGGGTAGAGCCAGATAAGTATAAACAAATAAGTAATTGTAACATGCTATTCCATATTATTTATATGACAACATTTTGTTGGAGTTGATTTTTTTTTTCTTTTCATTTCTTAGCCTCCCAGAAAAGTGAAAATCTTCCTTCCTTGTGGACAGATACCTAAAATTCCTCATTATTCACTGCTTAATGAAAACCAATGAAAATTTGAGAAAGTCTGAAAAATAAAAGGATTGAGTTAGGTCATGTCTGCAATTTAAGACTATGAGTTTAACTTGCTACGGCTTCTCAGGTGTTGGAATGTTGGTAAAGTATTATAAAACTGTCTGAGGCTTTTAAAATAACGTGTTATAGAGATTTAGGGAACTGCAAGATTGCAGATAATGAATTTGTACTGTTGCTGTTATATCCTTTACCTGCTGCTTTAAATGCATCCTTATATTTTGGTGAAGTCAAAGGTTTATTTCCCTGCACTGCACTCTAAATTTCCCACCACAATGCAATTTGAGAAATGAATATAACAGCTATCTTGATCCCTCTACCACCACCCTGGGAAAAAAACGACCCCCTATTTTTGGAATGACAGTGTTTTCAAGAAAAGGGGAATATTTTGTCACAGAATATGAAACTAACCCATCCTTTTATTAACTCAAAATGGATTCTCTAATGTTTATACACATCAAACAGTATTTCATCTCTTTTAGCCTTGGTCCAAAGGCCCAGACAGTACCATTCCCTAGCATTTAGTTCATTTGCCCATAAAGCAGAAGAGAAAGGCTATTTTTTCTGAAGAGTGTTAAATTTAGGTTTCAATGGTCAAGGTCATTTCAAATTAATGCTTGGCTCTAGACTATTTGGGAATAATTCTAGGTTGTGCAAAGTATGAAAGAATATTTTAACTTTCACCCAAACCTTGGTCTTCCTGTGAATGTCTTATTTTGCCTGACAGATTCATTTTGATTGCAACATTTTTGCTATTTAAGTTTAAAAGGTATGTTACAAAATTAACTTTGTAATTGGGCACTTTCATTAAATACAAGGAAATGCAGGATTATTTTTTAATGAAGGCCAGGTTTGTGTTCCAGTTGATTTGGTATTTCTTCTTTGTTCCTTTCTTTTCCTTTTTGTTTTTCTTTTTGTGGCTTGATAATTTTCTTTTGTATTAGCTTGGTTTCTTGTTGGGTTTTGTGACTCTGTTATATGCTTTTGATTTGTGATCACCCTGTTTTTCAAGTATGTTAACCCATTACTATATATTTGCTTTAGACTGATAACCATATAGGCTCAAATACATCCTTAAAGGAATGAAGGGGAAAAAAGAGAAAAAAAATCTATATTTTCTTTTTCCCCTCTTCCACCTTTTATGATTTTGATGTCCTTTTTTTTTTTTAAACATCTTTGTGTTTATTCTCTTGCAATTCACTGTAGTTATTGCATATCCAGTTATGGTTTTCTCATTTTCTGTAACTTTTAGCTTTTTTTTCTATTTAGAATAGACCCTTCAGTATTTCTTTTAGGATAGAAGTCCACGTTTGTGGTAACATTTTAATTCTTTAAAAAAAAAAAAACTTTGATCTTAAAAGAAATCAAATAATATATTCAAAATATCTTTAGCTTTTAACTTATACCAAATTATGCAATTTCCTAGCCACTGTTTAGAAGGAGAGACTATACCTTCATCTACTAAATGGGAAAGATGCTGGTACCATTTTTAAAACAATGCCTTGAATCTACTGTGGTTGTGCTGGTAGGAGTTTTATATGAAACTGTTATTCAAGTATATGACATTAAGGTCAAGGGGAAGAAAATCATAGAATAATGTAATCCTAGAGAGCCGCTCTTGAGAGAAAAACCACATAGGTGATATCAAAAGCTTTTTGGAATTTTTCCAAGAAGTAATTATCTGTGTGCTTTTGGGGTGGTGATTATGGGGACAAACTAAGGTTTGGCCAGTTCAGCAAACAAGTGCACAAAATGTACAGGACACCGTTTTCAGGCCTTGACTACTGCAAAAGTGAATGATCCCCGCAACCCAGACTTTCTGTTTGGCAGCAGTCAGAGATACATCCCTGGAGAACCTCCATTTAAGACTCTGGTTCTACTCAGAAGACTTCTTAGTAGTGGTGCTACCTACATTCTTACATGGTAGCATTGATTATTCTCTGTATTTGTCTAAATTGACCTATAATCAAAAGTTACACAAAAATTACACACATATAAAATTAATAGGTCAGAGAACATTCAAACAAGTATTTCTGGTATGACTTCAAATGCGTTTTGGCATTTATTAAATAAATGGTGGATGTTATCACTTGTGGATGGCTGGATTAACATTTGGGAAGTTATCACCAACTTTAGTAGGGATCTTAGGGAAATTTCCTGGATGTTGCATTCATTGACAATTGTATAAAGACTTCCCACAGTTTAGAAAGCTCACAGGGAGGGTCTTAGAAAAAAAGTCTGCTAACTGGAGGGCTTGCTGAACCCCAGACTTCTGTGTTATTGGGAGGTAAACAAAAGGAAGGATTTAAATAGAACTTGAAGGGGAGAAATGCAGAAGAAAAAGAGGGTTTTGTTTTGTTTTGTTTAATTATTTTCCCAAAATGATGTTTCCTGGTAGACATCTGAGAAATGAGGTCAGAGGCGCATGCCTGGTCCTGCCACCCTGCATCAGGCCTCAGGGACAACGTGACTGAGCTCCCTGATGCATCTGCCCTGCAGCCATTCCCTGCTTTCCTCTTCACTGTTCTTGCCTCTGACAGCTGACTTTCTCCAACTGGCTTTTGGTTTGGGCCAAAAGAAGGAAGACACAAGCTGGGGATCAGAGAGACACAGAAGAGAGAAGTTGGGGTATTTCTTCCTGCTCTCTCCCTGCTTCAGTGCAGGGAGTGTGAAGCGATGACCCTGAAAAGTCTCTGTCAGTGCTTCCCCTTTTCAAGATTGTGGCTTCTGCCCAGCGCCCCTCCTCCTCTCCTGGGTGCCAACTCTCACTCCAGCAATACTCTTTCCTCCTTCTGTACCTTCAGCCTGAGGATGGGAGGTTTGCCAGTCTCCAGGTTCTTATCATCTTGTGTTGATTCCCCAGACCCTGCCAACACCTCTGTAGGTTGTCCCTTCATTAAAGTCTCTCTATTTGAACTCTTCGGCTTTAATTCCATTTCCTCCTGGGATCTCAGTAATACACTGTATCAGTACAAAATCTTGCTTCACCTTCAAAACCAACAGATTTGATATATTTTATCCTCTTGTGGAACCATTAGTTGTTTAATCACTGGTTGTATCATAGAAAAAGAAAATCACTGTGAATTAAATCCTAATACATTACAAATTCAGATTAGGAGCATGATGTTACCAAAGCTATATATTTCAAACAAAAATGTTCATCATGAGTTTTAAAAATTACCTGCTGACAAATGTAATTATGCTGTTTTCAGAATGTTAAAGTGAAACGAATCAAAAGAAGCATATTTTAAAGTAGCAAATGCTAAATCTCTGGGTAAAATACATTCTATGCTTACAGTACAAGGATATGTTAATGTCTTGAGAAAGGTACAATATTTTGTGGGCTCACAAAGCTGTTTTAAAGTTTTTGAAATATAAAAACCTTTTAAAATGTGAAAATAAAAACATATTTTTATTTTTGAAAAGTATGGCAATTACTGCTGTTTTTAAACTTGTAAACTTTTATCTGTGCATGTTCTCAACAAGTAAAGAATTTACTGTTATTTAAAACAGGTAATGTTTTAGATTTTAAAACAACAGTTTGAAAGCAAGCCACAATAAAGTATATTTCAATAGATATGTTCTTGTGAGGGAATCCTTTTAGTCATCCATTCAGCTTAACTATCCATTTTATATCTACTGCCCAGTATTGTTTGAGGTCCTTTAATACCAAAACAGTATTAAAAGCTAGTTAGGAAATATAAAGCAATTAGAAAGTAATCTATGACAAGTAGGCTATCCACAAATAGCAACAAAATTTAGAATAAACTCAATTAAAATATCTATTTAATTCTAGTGTTTACTAGTCTAGGAAAACAAACCGGTTAAATTCCTGTTTCTTCTGGTCGTTATGGTAACATGCTGCATACTGTAATTGTTTTAAGTAACTAGAGATGTATTGAAATGTATCTCTGGTTTAGTCAGTTTATTTTAAATTTCATGTATGCTTTCTTCTGTCCTCATTATGAAATTGGTCCCAACACTTCATGCATCAGCAATATCAAGATGATGGGGTATTGGTGCAGTGAGATTTCCATGGCCTTTTTAGACAAAGATTGGAATTTTGGATCTTTAACCTGGAGAATCTTGAGCCTTATATGTTGAACTTTAGTTCTTCTCAAGTCAACTGCCTACCTTTTGCAGACTGAGGCCCAGGGAGGGTAAGTTCCTCTGAGATAGTGGTTCTTGCGTGGGCTCTAAAATCAGCATGCAAGGGCCAAAATCCCATGCTGATGCCTCTTCCGCAAGAACCTTTTGATAAGATATATAATCTCTCTGCATTAAGTTCCCTCATCAGCAAAGTAGGAATACCAGTGAGCATTTATCTACCTTAAAGGCTGGTTTTCAGAATGGAGGGAGCTAATGCATGTGATTAGCCTGCACCTAGCATGGGCTGTCCATCCGTAAGCACTGCTGCCCCCTCCCTCTCGGGTGCCCAGGGAGTGGGAGCACTAGAAATAGAACCACAAGTATATTCCCCACTGCCCCCTGCTTGCCCCAGACTCATCTTGAGGTTGGCCAGGCACTCCCCTGGTGCTTTGCTGGTGATTTTTCTTGTCTCGCTGTGCAAAAGTCCAGGCGATAATGTTTGATTTTTGGTAGATATATTTCATTCAATTCCGTTGAAAGTCTTCATTCCCAAATTGAAAACAACGACGATTTAATGTACCTCGGTAACCTTATACACACAGTTGGCAGTTTCACAAACATATCATGCACTTCCTTTTCTGTATTTACGTATTCATTCAACTAATATGTATTGACTACCTACAGTGTGGCAGGTATTTGTTGTGGAGACTGGGGATACACCAGTGAACAAAACCAGCAAAACTTCCTGCCCTCTATGGAAGTTATCTGAGGGAGAGGTTTGACTTTGTGGCCAGCCGCGTTCTTCTCATTATGACCTTTACCACCATAATATTAAAGCTAAATCATCCCCCATATCATTGGTCCACACAATTATGAGACCACAGCTTTTTCTGCTGAAACATCCTTAAAAAGATACCTCACAACACAGGAGTTGGCATGTTTTTTGTTTTTTGTTTTTGGTATGACATTAAAAGACTTTTTTTCTATCTTGGGATTTAATCGGAAAACCAACATCGTACATTTTATATTGTCATTTCCATGTTTAAATGTAAGCAAATTCAAGGACTGTGAATCTGCTGCCTGTAAATGAAAGGTGAAGGTAATTATCATGTTGCCTGGGCACATTTTGTCAGTGGAGAATGGTTTGCTGGGTTTTCATCTATGAAACGTTTGTAAAATAAATTTTAATGTGCCCTTTAAATATGTCTTGTTTTAAAGAAATTCCATTTTAAAGCATGCTAAGAGAAGAATTTGATGTCTGTGCTTGAGGTCAAAAACACAAAGAGCCTTGTGTTTCTGCTTTAGGCTCCTTCTCTCCCTCCCTCCTGTATGTCAGTGCCCGTCTGAACACAAAGCAGACTCTTGGACTCAAGACATGTATGTGCACATCTGGTTTGAAAAAGCTTCAATTTTCCAACTCCTGTGATTACCTGAATACCTTCTGTATGCCTTTCCTCACCAATGAGCACTCTTCTCCCCACCCTCTTGGGGACCAGGAAAGGGAGGCTCTGACATTGTGCTTGTGTAAACATAACTGAAAGCTTCCCATGTCTCTTGCATCTTCATAAGTGATTTTTTTGGTATTATGCTGGGGCAGTAGTTCTTTAAATAGAATATTCTCCCATGGAAATCGCCCACAATGCTGAGCGTACACCTTGCAAAAGGTGAGGCTAGAATATAGGGTGCACCCTCAGCATCGCCTAAAAGCTGAAGTTAGGGCTCTCTGGAATAAAAAAGACAGATTTATAGCAGCTCATTAGTGTAAGGAAGTCAGGAAAGCCATGTGCCGCCGTCACCCGTGGAAGAAACAAGGAACTGCCACACCAGCGCAGACGTGAAGCACTGAAGATGAAGCTGTTTACAAGGGCTCTTGTTCATTCCAGAGAAATCCACTTGCCTATTTTGAACCACTTTTCTCTGTAGCATATGTCTCGCTGTGCGACCCAAACGGTGTTTCTATCCCAGTCACTTGGTAAAAAATCTGTCATTGCTTCAGAGAGATCCATTTTAAGCCTGAAGCATGGAGCTGATAATTAGATGGGCTTTGGTAGTCTGAGGAAATGACCCTATGGAAAATGTACACAGTTGTTTTTTCTTTTGTTTCTCATAATATTGTTGCTAGATGGGGCTACATCTTTAAAGTAGAGGATAGAGGCCAAAATCACTTTTCTTATCCCCACTCATTCTAAATAAGAACCTTTGTTTCTATGCAACAAGATGAGAAAAATGGGGGGGGGGGGGCTTCCTGATCCACTGTCCACTAAATTATTTCAATTGAAATGTATTTCCCTATGTATCTGAGACAATTTCCAAATTATTGCCCTTTAAAATCTATTGATATTAGATGGGAAGAAAGCAAGATGCAAAGTTCTATCAATAGCACATATGTACAGGAATAATAAAATTTCTATAAATAGTATTTATAGACGATGGCTGGTAGAGTAAATTAATCAGCAGATAAATTGATGATTGTCTTTGGTTAGGATGATGACTTTTTTAGCCTTCAATGAACTTCAATAAATGTATGTTAATACAGTTTTTCTTAAGCCTAAAAGAGAATTTCCTTTTAACAGTATTAAAGTCTACATAATGTCCATTGGTACCATCAAGGCATTGCTCGCCTCTTCCTTAACCTGCAAACCACACAGGAGGATGCTCATAGAAGGGTCTCTCAGAAAGGCTGTGGTTTGCGTTCATCAATAAGTCATCTGTAATTAGAAGTAGAAATATTTTCTTCCCAGCGCAAATACATCTCTTTCAAAAGTAGTTCTCTTTTTAAAAACGATGTTTGACATCTTAGAAATGAGGATAACCTTTATTATGTGCATTGCTTTAATCAAAGCCTTATTTTGTGTAGTGGACTCAAGGTTACATGTTTAAGAAAAGCATCAGGTTAATCCCGGTAGGAAAATCATCTTATTCATAAACCCTTAACAATTGAAAAGACTGTTAGGAGCCTATAGGTATGTAAGTTGGATAGAAGTAAATAGTATGTTTGACAGTTGGCATTACAGAACAATAGCCTGCATTTGCATGATTATATCTATTTAAAGACTAATAAACCTTTGACAGACAAATATGTATTCACCTCAACATGAGGCTTTCAGATATGTCAGATTTTTGGATGTCAAAATGTAGTCTGGCACAGAGAAACAAATTTGCCCAAGGTCATTTAGCTAGCAGAGGGGTTATTTTCTGTCCCCCAATTCTAAAAACCTGTCCACTTTTCTCCTGCAGCATTGCCCCCTCTAAAAAGGCACTCATGCTGAATCCAATGATGACCACGTAGTGTTTCTAGCTAGGAGTCAGCTCTGATTCATTTAAATATGAAAATTTTTCCTAGTAAACAATGAGGTTCAGTTTTTTTTAATTTCTAAGGTGATATACCTCTCTCCCTTTTTTCCCTTTCTCCTCTTTTGCCCCTAAGTAGCATTCCATATATATTACTGACAGAAACAGATTATTGGAATTCATGTTATGCTTTTCCATATCTTTTAATCATTTTTACAGCTGTTCACATGACAATTATATTTCTACTTTTAAAAATTGTTACAATGATGCACAGAGAGAAGAGGAAAGCAAAGGAATAAAGTACAAGCAATTATGTAGTGATACTTTTGTGATCTGACATTTTGGGAAATGAGGGATAATGTGCTACTTGCATTACATTTTAATATCCAGGCTTTAACCTTTTACTGGGTGAAGGTGAAATTCACATAACAATCTGGTCACAACATAACAATAGGCTTTTACTTTTTAAATTTTCACACCATCCCAATTTTTTAACCTGTAAGAAGAATGCTTACTTTGTATCAGGTTATGTGATGGTGCCTAGAAGTAGATGTGTACAGTTTACCAACAGGTCCTTTTGCAAAAGATATATTAATAACATACTGAGAAGTGAGTTGATGCTGTGCAAAGTGAGCCAGTGGGTTGAAATGTATAGCTTGTACTCACTACTCTTCCCAATCAAGCAGTTGACAGGATTTGACCTGTTGGGTTTATTTGTGAATCATTTGTATTTCTCATTTTGAAGATTTCAATTTCGAATTTTTTTAAAGCTCATTATTGTGAGATAGGCTATTAATGTTCCTTTCTCATCACTTAACAAGAAGTCCTTTATTCTGTTGCTCCCTTCCCGCCCCACCATTGTACCTACCAGTGTCCTTTTTACAGTTGCAAGTTGATTGGCCTGACATTATGACACCATTGAGAGACCTTCCTCTTATAAATACCAAGATCATTTTCCTATGTTTTGAGCATGCGGTATAGATGTTACATAGTTACATAGATGTTATATAGTTACATAGAAAATTACATAGATGTTACATAGTTACATAGATGGCATATGACCTTTCTTCATGTGGTGTGTTCAGATGAGTAAGTTTGGAAAGTGTCTGTATTACATGGACCCAGAAGTCCCTCAGAGATCATATTTGGGAGTAGAAGCACCCAGACATCCAAACTAACCTAATTAACTTACTAAAATTTAGAATTTAACTAACAATGAATTTGAGATATGTAAGATTTTGCTTGAAGTGTGTTTTTGTTGTGATCCTGTTTTGTTTTCCAAAATGCATTTGCCTTGTTTTCATATTATTTCATATTTTCATATTTTCTTACTCTGTGAAGAGAGCGAGGGTGAGCATCTGTTAACAGAAGTTTGTGTATTTAGTTTATAATTTTATAAAATTTTAGCTTATAATTTTTAATACTGACTTGGCTTTTGGATTATATTTTCTTTTGTTAGCAAGCTCTAAATCAGAAGTGGACTTAGTCATTAAGACTGAAAGTAAGGAGAAAAGAACATAGCAACATCTTACATGTTCAAACCAGGATGATTTGATAATGAAAAATACCTAAAATAATGTCCTCTCTCTTCCACTCAATGTTTCTTCACCAAGAAGAGTTCAGTTCACTCTTTGAATTCTCTGCCACCAGCCACAGTGTTTTAGTGAACCATGGTTTTAATATCTTTGAAAAATGGCACCTCTGTTCTGTAGTCGGTATACCACTGTTAGCCTCCGTACAAAATACAAAGGAGACCTTACCAACCAGAAAAATCTAGAACCTAGCAATTCAAATACCACTCAGAGCAAATATTTAATCTAATAACTGAAACTAAATGTTAGGCCTCATGGCAGCTCAATATTCACTAAACAAGTTTTAATAATAAGCCCACTGTATCCAGAGAAAAGAGAAGCATGCCACGTTGACATAGCCAAATCATTAACCCTTTATGTTCTGACTGTTGCCCTCTGAAAGGGCTCAGGATGACTGCAGCAAGCAAGGAGTTTGTTTTCAATGCCTTAAACACCCATATAATACTCTATATTTTACATATTGCTTTTAATAACTAATATAATAAGTATTAAATACCAGGCTAGATTCTCTATGTGCATTGCTGTAATTAATCATTGGAATAATCTTATGATTTTTTAAAATCTAATTTTACAGATAAGGAAACCAGGGGTGAATAGATTGCCCAAGTTGAGCTGCAGTGTGTTGGGCGGGGATTTCAACCTATTCAGCCAGACAATTAAATAACACATCTTTACCGGGGATGCATCACATGAGCCTCATAACCAACTCTAAGATAGGCAAGATGGATAGGATTACTCCTGTTTCACAGATGGCAAAGTTGAGGTCCAGAGATGTGAGGTGATCTACCCAAAATACAGGGTGATGAGCAGGAGCACTGGACTGTGAACTCTAATCATGCGGTTTCCTGCACCACTACCACTACTCAGATTTCTTCTGACCCTCGTGAGGGTGTGTTTTCTACATTTGTGTTTCTGGTTTGGAATTTAACGCTCCATGGTTCTCTGTGTTCACTGCAACAAGATGCCACAGGACACCTTCATACTCAGCATCTCTGTTGGTGCCCCAGCAGAGCTGTTGGCCAAATGCAGGAAAGGGGCTTGGTCTTGGTCACCACTGCCTTCCCCCCTCTCTGCTTTTTATTTGATGGAGACATTCCTTCTCCGTTTAGTTCATTAGTGCCTTTATGTTCTTAAGCACCTCCCCATCATAAAAATGGAAAAGAAGCTATGAGTCACTGGCACCTTAGCATGAATGTGCTTCTGTGGCTTCATCAAGGCGACGTGTGCCTCACTCTCTGTCTCTCACTGCAGAATGAAGGTCTCTGGACTGTCCTGAGAAGGATAAGCTGGGATGAGACTGCAAGAGACCTATTCCCCAGCAATACTTAGACTGCATAACTGTTGCAGATCAGGCATCTAGAGAGGTCTTTCCTCAGTAATAGGACTCTCAGCATATGCTCTCTCCCTTCACTCCCTTCCAATTTTTCAGGAATCCGGAAAACATTCTCCATTTTCCCAATGATCATGTATTCTTCCATCTTCCTGAGCCCCTGATGTGGCAACTGAGCTGATTTCGGAGTCACATAGGCTTAGAGCACAGCTCTTCCACTTCCTGCAACTGGCTGGCACCCCCAGGAAGCCAGAATATGACTGTGTGTGTGTGTGTGTGTGCGCGCGCACGTGTGTGTGTGTATGTGTGTGATATGAGGCTCCCTTACAGATAGAAGGGAATGCATCAGACTTTCAGCCCCATCCCTGGAGCAGCATCTCATTTTGAATTCCCCTAGAAGCAGATCTGAAGACAAGGGTTCAAGTTCAAGTGGCTTCTTTGGTGGTAACCCCGTGAAGCACTGGTTGGAGGGTGAAGAAGTGAGGCAGGGAAAGGAAGGCTGTCAAAGGGCATATTCAGAAGCCATTTACCACTGTGGGAACCCAGCGGGACCTCTGGGAGTCAGTGCAGATCCACCCTCAGCATCACTGCCCCTTGTCCTGGGGAGTAAGGGATGAGGGCTTCATTCACCAATGCCCTTTAGTCCATTGGTGAGAACTTCTGGGCGGGGTTGGTTAATTTTCCCTCAATTCCAGTGTGCTCCTTTGGGGTCACAGAGGCTTTCCTTAGTTTTAGAAAAATCCTCTGGGCCGAACAACACTGACTCCATTTTGTCAGCTCCATCCCAGGCCTGCAGTCCTAACCCCTCCCCTTTCTGTGTGACTGAACTTAAGTCTACTCACAAAGAATGCATCCAGCCAGATGAGTTCCCTATCAGCTTTTACCCTCGCTTCATCAGATGTGAAAACTGGAAGAATGCCTTTTGCAGATGCAGGTGATTGATGGTCACAAGACCAGCAGGGGCGGAAAGGCCCCTGGCTCCCGTTGGCACTGATGTGCTTCTCACTTGCTGGTCAGACGCTGCTTCAGCGTTGGCTCCTTTAAGCCCCCCGTACCACTTTCAGCCCCACGGAGTGCAGCTGCGAAATGTCTCCGCCCTTATCCTGCCTTCATGTTAGTTACCCACAATAAACCTTGTAATTGCACTTTGTGGAGTTGCCCACTTCCTTTTTTGGTCTCGAAGTTCCTTCTCAGTTGGGAGGATATTAATTCGATATCTGCGCCTCCCAGCAGTAGACTTCCAGCTATCAGAGTCGGACTACGTTGACGGTGGTCCAAGGGCTGCGGGCCGAGTGCCCGTAGGGTTCTGTTTCAGGTGTCTTGGGTGGTAGAGGATGTGCAGAGAGCCTTACCTGCTTGAGACTGCCTTAGTAAGGGTTTCTGTATCCGTGCATTGAGAATTAAATTATTCACAGCATCAGAGAAGCCCATCACCACTGATGGTTATGGTAGGTGTGGAGAATTAATAACTAAGAAGGAGGGGAGGGAATGCTAAGCAGTTGGTTTGGCTGAACACAAGTAAAGACTCCTACCGTCATTAGTATGAACTGCTTATTAATGTCTGATTACGATGCTGCATAATAATAATTATGCATGTCATTAAATATGTGTCAAATTAACTTTGTCATAAAATTTATGACAATATTAAGTTTTACTCACATGCTCAGCCTTCATAATTTATTGCTTATGTGGCATGGTTCTGACTTTTAAAAAACCTCTAAGACACTGTGGCTTTGATGACTACATTGCTTATCCATGAGTCTAGTTTCTCCACTCCTTTGGAAGTTTCATATTACATGATGATATTCACTTACTCTGCCTCCAGTGCTGCTATGGCAAAGCAGTTTCACTTGCCCAGTCATCATGGCTGAGGATCCCTCCCTCTGGCTGTGAGTGCTCCTGCCATGTACTATTAATTCAACAAACTTTTTACTTGACCCCAGCCATATAACAATCATGGTGCTAGACGGTGTGAATATAGATATGGATTAGAACCTTATTCTGTCCTCAGAGAGCTTATGGTCTAGTAGAGAGTCACTTATAGATGACTGTTCAAAAAGGGGGCAAAAATGAATAAAGGACTACACACCTTCTGTTTCCCTAGGTGTGGAATAACAAAGATGTTCCTGTGCTTGGTTTCCAGAAAACAGCTCTAAAGCTACCAGTCATCATGTTGTGCTTTCAGAAATGAGTAGTGTTATAGGATGGTACTCATTGCATGGCCTTAGCTTTTTGTGCTGGCTAAGAATTTGATAAATGAAAACCATTCACTGGTAAAAATATAAGTGTTTCCTTTAGCCAAGTGCACAGTGGTAGCGCCTTTTTAGAATCCAAGTCTAAAGATGTCATCAAACCCCAGATCCACACAGTTCTTAACAGAAGAACCAGAAGAACTTTACTATTCACAACAAAGGCAAAATGCTATCAAGAATGAGGCTTAGTATCACAGGGGGAAGAGCCAAATATGTTCTTGAGGTTTGTAAGTTTACATAAAAAGGATGTATTATGAAGCCAAGCTTACCATTGTCAGCTCTCAGAATTGCACCTGGCAAGAGAAATCAGGGTCAAGAATGGAATGGAAACGGTCAGCAGCAGACAGACCAGGGAGAAGGCTAGTGTTGGTCATGGGGTCCAATGACCTCTGGAAGGTTTTAGAATGGATCTGGCTGTGGGTTAAGTAAGTGGATCTAGGTCACACATATAGAGGGAAAAAAGGTTAGTGTGGAGAGAAATAGCTTACTTTTAGCCCTTTTAAAGAATTACATTTTCCTAAATGCCAGCCTAGGATCATTCCAGATGATCATGCAATTTAAGGCTGTGGTATACCCATAGCAAATAGAATAGCCCCAGGGATATCAGGGAAATCCAATCATAGCAACTAGGTTTGAAACAATTCCATCCTTCCTTTGTCTACAGCAGTGATTAGAGGCAAAATCCAAGTGTATAAAAATGCACGTATTAGCACATTCTTAAGAAAGGGTCTGGACCACTCTCTCCCTCCACTCCAAAGCTGTACAGTAGTTGAGTCCCCTGTGTTAGTAGGAAGCATTGCTACCCACTCACTCCTTCAAGGTAGAACTTCAAGACCACCATGGAATCCTCCTTGGTTCTCCACTCCCAACGGGGCAGAAAGTCTCACTTACATCTTTTTTAAATGTTTCTCAGTTCTCTACTTTTCTTCTCAATGCCACAGCCTTTGCTGTGTTCATGGCCCTTAGTGAAAACAAATGGGTTTCTTGCTTCTATTCTTTCCCCTCTTCAAGCCATCTCTCAGAGCCCACGGCAGTGGCTTCTCCCACTTGCCTAGAGAATGAAGTTCAAACAATTTGCAACTGGTCCTTGGCTGACTTTGCTCTGCTCCACTCTAGCTCCTCTGAGCTCACCTACAATCTCTGGATATGCCAAACACTTCACTCTTTTCCTTACCTATACTCATCCTCTACCCAGCTCACTACCTTTCTGAAACTTTCCAAAACCCTCCCAGGCAGAAGTAATCACTTCTGCATCTGTATACCAAAAGCAAAGTTTCCATTACAGTGTTTGTCATGCTGATTATGGTTATTTACTTGTCAATCTTAATTAGCTTTGTAAAACCTAATGCAGTAATTGAAACAGAGTCGATGCTCAAACATGGATATATTTTTAACTTAAAATGAGATGAGGATTTTAGGATGCCAGAAACTTTGGGTCAAAAAGAAATTGGCTTGATTTTTATGTCAGGCAGAGTTCTACGTTTCAAGCAGTATAACCAACTCTAGTTAATTCAACAGTAAAGGGATGAATTGAAGGCTGTTGGGTTGCTTGAAGACTTCCTGGGAGGTCCACAGAGACAGATGTTGGGTGCCCTAGAAGCAAGAGCAATACATAAAATTTCTGCAGAGAACCAATTTACCTCTGCTGCTGGGTGCAGATTCCTTCAGGTGTGGCACCTGGACCTCAAGCCTAACACTAGGCTCAGCTTCTCTGTCTGGAAACTGATGTAGTTCCTAGTGCTGCTGCCACCCCAGCCAAAATGGTCCTCTGCTGTCCCCCTTGTCCTGTGTCATGTCAAGAGTCAAGCTCCATCTGATTGGTTGAGCCTGGACTGTCTGAACCCTAGCTGCAAGGGAGGCTGGGAAAGTGAGCATGTGTCTTCCATGTGGTCATTTAGTCTCCAGCTCCCACCCAGAGCTGTGAGGTAGGAAAAGCCCTAGACAAAAAAAGGTAGCTCAGATGTTGTGGGTTGGGGGGAAGGATTTAAGGAAGGTGCAAAAAGGATGACAAATGTCCACTAGAACTTTCTTTCAGGACACCAAGAACCTAATTAAGAGCTTCCTTTGTTGGTATATCTGAGTCTTAACAGGGAAAAAATAATGGCATGATCAAATTGGGTGACTGGAGGATAAATTAATAAAGGGGATATTCACAAAGGGTGGACAGGGGACAGTGCAGTATTCCAGGACTAGTAACAAGAGCTGTTACCACCCCAGGCCTGAAGAAGCAAGTAGGGGGAGTAGTCACCAGACCTTCAGAGAGATAGAAAGTCACCTGGCAGGAGCCAAGACCACAAAAAAGAAACACAGCCAGCCCTGGGCAACCCCTCAGGGAGAAAACCAGAGTTGTAAATGCCCTGACTCTCTCCCTTCCTTTCCTGTGAACCCCTGCTGAGGCTCCCATTGGCCCTAACCAGAAATCAGAGCACCAGGGAGCCCATTCAGGCTGTTCACACTAGTCTGTCTTGCACGGCTCACGGCTTGTTGGAGAAGGGGAGAGCAGATCTGGATGCACAAACAGAAGATATGCAGCACGTGAGGCTTAATCAATATGTCACCAGTATTTTTCTTTTCATTTTATTCAATATCTCCTTTGGGGATGTCACTTTAAATTTTCAGTACCCCAGCCTACAAGATCGATGATCTTAAAGCATCCTTCTCATATCAAGTTTAACGAGATTCTATTTTCCCCTTGTTTGCTATTTAGAATGCTTTATTGTATAGTTCAACAATCTTCACCATTAAAGGTTAGCAAATGCCAACCAGTTCATTTTTTTTTTCCTTCACGGGCTTGGAGAAAAGGGTGAGACTTGTGACCTGTGCACACACAGTGTTAAGAACCTCCCTTTCCAAATCTTCATGCACATCATCCTTACGTATTGTCTCAGCCCAGGAGATTTCCTGCCACTCATCTCTGTCTCCTCCTCATTAACATCCAGGCTTCCTAAGAAAGCAGGTGTAAGAACTGTCACTAAAATGAGCCCCATGCCATTACCAGCAAGTATGAACCCCTTAAGGATTTATGCGATGTAACCCCTAATCCTTTTGAGGTATATGGTAACGCCTGTGAAAATAACCAGTTCTTGGCTATTTACTCTGGGAAAGAATGCTGAGGAGAAAGCGTCATCATTGTCTTTGATTATATTACAGGTTCCTTCACAGAATATGGAAACCAGTTGTTTTCCATCCTCCTGGAAACCTCTACTAGGGGAACTGAGGTGTCTCATGAGCTATTTAAATAAAAGAAGAATATTAATTTTTACTTCCAAAAATTGCATTAACAGAATTCTTACTTTAAAAATGCAGATGATAGAGAAAGTACAGAGTTAAGGGCAGAAGTCACCTTTATGTGTGTCCACTTCCTCCTCTACCCTTGTCCCCGCCTATGCCCCAGCAACATTAGCAGAATGGCAGAGAAAAAAAGACTTCTTTTTTTAAACACATTATTCCAAGCTGTGTCCTCAGGGGTTGTTGAAGGTGGGGTCTTGAAGCAGTATTTGCTCTGCTGCTCTGTCCAGACCCAGGCAGCCCTTGGGTCTCTGAGGCTGACACAGAGAACTCTCTGTGCCTCTCAATCTGCGAGTACAAAAGCCATTGACAAGGCTGCAGACTGGGGCTGTGTCACATGGCAACCACTTGCAAGGGGTCTCTGAGCTCTTCCATCCTTTTATTCATTTTAAGTGCTAACTGTACTTTTTAGACTTGCCACTTTCCTACCAAAATAGGGATTGGCTTTGTTAATTTTTTTTTAAGTTTGGGTGAAGGACTCTACTGCTACTGAATACTTGAAATTCCCAGGTAAGGTTTCTTGGCATTTGTGGACATCAAATAGCAAGAGCATTTGCTTGCCAAGAGCAGAATATGTACACTTCTGTTAGAAGGAGGTGTCTGTGGAATGAGTTTGGTTGATACTTAATGTGAGCATAGGAATACTTGTTTCCAGTGTGACACCAAACACATTAGTTTTCCACATGGATTTCAGGGTTGTGTTAGGACTTTGAATGCTGCTCATGTCCTTTGTCCTGTAGAAAGAACTCCCAGACCTGGCCTTCTCTTCTCTAATCTGTCAGACTATAACATCAAAACCCAAATCTAACTACTTCTCACACCATCTCCACCACTGACACCATGGCCCAAAGACCATCATGTGTCCCAGGGAGTGTTGCTGTGCTTCGTCATATAGTCCCTGCTTCCACCCTCCATCCCGTACAGTCTGCTCTCAGTACAGTAGCCATCATGACCCTTTGGAACTTAACGCAGATCCTGTCACTCTTCCGCTCAAAACAACCCAGAAGATCCCACCCCTCATGGTCAGAGTGGAAGCCCAAGCCCTTATGATGGCTGACAGGTCGTTACACTGTCACTTCCCCTCGCTCCTCATCTCTGAGCTCTCTCCTGGGCATCTCCCTCTCACTCACTCACTCCACGCTGGCCCCTTTGCTGTGCTCTGGCTTCAGAAGTTGTTACCTCTGCCTCGTGAGCTCTTCTAATATCTGCAGTGTCTGCTCCCTCACCTCCTTCAAGTAATTGCTCCAGCAACACCTTCTCCATGAGCCCTACCCTACCTTCTTTTAAAATTGTAACCTGACTTCTCCCAAATTTGGATTTCCTGTAGCTCCTCTGTTTTTCCCATAGTATTCGTTACTTTCTGGCATGCTATAAAGTTTACCTATGTATCATGCTCCTTGCTTGGGTTCTCCATCAGAAGATAAGTTCCACAAAGGTAGGGATCCTTATTATTTTGTTGTTATTATTCACTGATATGTCCCCCATGCCTAGACACATAATAGGCACTCAATAAATATTTGTTGAATGAATAAATGAATGAATGAACACATTCTGAATTTCAATGGAAAAAGTTACCAGACTATGACAATGTTACATAAGCATTCAGAGACACACTGACCATCCAGACCCCAAGATGAGCAAGGATCTTTTCCTGGTGACCTGAGCATTGCTTCTTCTGCCGTGTCCTGGTGTTCTGAAGTGAGAGATGATGAGATCTATGTGGCACTTTCCTATCATCAGTAAGACAGCTCAGAGATAATAATAATAGTTTACTATCGATATGATGTTTAATATGTTCATATAAGCTTCACATATATTAAGTCATTTAATCCTTACAGCAACCCAGTGGGGAGGGTTTAATGATTTTCCTTATTTTAAAGGTGAGGCCAGAAACATAAATAGATTAAGAAATTTGCCTATAGTCAGGTAGATAATAAGTGGTATATTTGGACCAGGATCCAGGGCATTTGTGTCTAGAATCTATGCTCTAAACCAGTGCTGTCCAATAGAACATTCTGTGATGAAGGAAATGTTCCATATCTGAGATGTATAATATGATAGCCTCTAGCCACAAGTGGCCACTGAGCATTTGAAATGTCGCTTGAGTTCATAAGGAAATGAATTTTTAATTGTGCTTAACTTTTTTTTTTCTCTTCCCTCACTACCCACCTCTGGCAACCACTTATTTGTTCTCTGTATCTATAACTCTGTTTCTGTTTTGTTATGTTTGTTCATTTGTTTTGATTTTAGATTCCACATATAAGTGAAATGATACAGTATTTTCTTTCTCTGTCTGACTTATTTCACTTAGCATAATACCCTCTAGGTCCATGCATGTCATCACAAGTGTCAAGAGTTCATTTTTTATGGCTGAGTAATATTCCATTGTGCATATATACCACATCTTCTTTATCCATTCATCTATCAATGGGTGCTCAAGTTGCTTTTGTATTTGACTATTGTAAATAATGATGCAAGGAACATAGGGGTGCATGTATCTTTTTGAATTAGTATTTTTGTTTTCTTAGGATAAATATCCAATGGTGGAATTGCTAGATTATATGGTAGCGCTATTTTTAATTTTCTGAGGAATATCCATGTTTTCCAAAGTGGCTACACCAATTTACATTCCCACCAATAGTGCACAAATTTTCCTTTTTCTCCACATCCTTGCTAACACGTGTTATTTGTTGTCCTTTTGATAATAGTCATTCTGACAGGTGTGAAGTGATACCTCATTGTAGTTTTGATTTGCATTTCCCTGATGATTAATGATGTTGAACATCTTTTCATGTACCTGTTGGCCATCGCCATGTCTTCTTTGGAAAAATATCTGTTCTGATCTTCTTCCCATTTTTTAATCAGGTTATCTGTTTTCTTGATGATGAGTTATATGAGTTCATTGTATATTTTTTGGATACTAACTCATCAGATATATTGTTTGCAAATATTTTCTCCCATTCTGTAGGCTGCCCTTTCCTATTATTAATGATTTTCTTTGCTGTTCAGAAGCTTTTTAGTTTGTAATAGTTCCATTTGTTTTCACTTTTGTTTCCCTTGCCTGAGGAGATATATTCAAAAAATATTAGTAAGATCAAAGTCAAAGAGCATACTGCCTGTGTTTTCTTCTAGAAGTTTTATGGTTTCAGGTCTTACATTTAAGTCTTTAATTCATTTTGAATTTATTTTTGTGTATATTGTGAGACAGAGAGAGTATAGTTTGATTCTTTTGTATGTAGTTGTCCAGTTTTCCCAACACCATTTATGAGGCTGTCTTTTCCCTGTTGTATATTCTTGCCTCCTTTGTCATGGATTAATTGCCCATGTAAATGTGGGTTTATTTCTGTGCTCTTGATTCTGTTCCATTGATATGTGTGACCTTTTTTGTGCCAGCACCATGCTCTTTTGATTATTGCAGCTTTGTAGGAGACTTTAAAATCAGGGAGCATGATACCTCCAGCTTTGTTTTTCTTTCTCAAGATTATTTTGGATATACAAGGTCCTTTGTGCTTCCACACAAATTTTATAATTATTTGTACTAGTTCTGTGAGAAATGCCATTGGTATTTTGATAGGGATTGCATTGAATCTGTATATTGCCTTTAGTAGTATGGTTATTTTAACAATATCAATTCTTCCAATCTATGAGCATGGTATATCTTTCCCTCTGTTTGTCACATCTTCAATTTCTTTCATCAATATCTTATAGTTTTTGAGTACAGGTCTTTTACCTCCTTAGTTATATTTATTGCTAGGTATTTTATTCTTTTTGATGCAATTGTCAATGGTGTTGTTTTCTTAATTTCTCTTTCTAATAGTTTGTTGTTAATGTATAGAAACGCAACCGATTTCTGTATATTAATTGAGTATCCTGCAACTTTATATTGATTGTAAAGCTTTCATTATTGATGAGTTCTGTTAGTGTTTTGGTGGTATATTTAGGATATTCTATGTATGGTATCATGCCATCTGCAAACAGTGACAGTTTTACTGCTTCCTTTCAAATTTGGATTCCTTTTATTTCTTTCTCTTGTCTGATTACTGTGGCTAGGACTTCCAATATAATTTTGAATAAAAGTGGCAAGAGTGGGTATCCTTATCTTGTCCCTGATCTTGGAGGAAATGCTATCAGCTTTTCACTGTTGAGTATGATGTTAGCTGTGGGGTTGTCAAATATGACCTTATGTTGAAGTATGTTTCCTCTATACTCACTTTGTTGAGAATTTTTAGCATAAATCTGTGTGGAATTTTGTCAAAAGCTTTTTCTGCACCTATTGAGATAGTTATATGATTTTTATTCTTCTGTTTGTCCATGTGGTGAATCACACTGATTTGTAGATACTGAACCATCCTTGCATAACTGGGATAAATCCCACTTGATCATGGTATATGATCCTTTTCATGTATTATTGAATTCACTTTGATAATATTTTATTGAGGATTATTGCATCTATGTTCATCAGTGATATTGGTCTGTAATTTTTTTTTGTAACATCTTTGTTTTTGGTATCAGAATGATCCTGACCTTGTAGAATGTGTCCAGAAGTGACCCTTCCTCTACAATTTTTTGCAATAGTTTAAGAAGGATAGATATTAACTCTTCTCTAAATGTTTGGTAGAACTCACCAGTGAAGCCATATGGTCCTGGGTTTTTGTTTGTTGGGAGTTTATTGATTGTTGATTCAATTTCATTACTGATAATTGGTCTGTTCATATTTTCTATTTCTTCCTTGTTAAGTCTTGGGAGATTGTACATTTCTAGGAACAGGTTGTCTTGTCCATTTTATTGGTGTATAATTGTTCATAGTAATCTCTCTTATGATCCTTTATGATCCTTTTTATTTCTCTGGTGTTGGTTATAACTTCTCCTTTTGCATTTCTGATTTTATTATTTGGACCCTCTCTTTTTTCTTGATGAGTCCAGCTAAAGGTTTATCAATTTTATTTATCTTTTCAAAGAACCAGCTCTTAGTTTCATCTATCTTTTTTATTGTCTTTTAGTCTCTAGTTCATTTATTTCTGCTCTAATCTTTATGATTTCTTCCATTCTACTAACTTTGGGTTTTGTATTTACTTTTAATTAACTTAAATTTAAATAAAATCATGCTGTTACTGTACGGAAAAGCTCAGCTCTAAACCAGTATACTATGGTGCATCTTAGATATAACTGTCTCACTATTATTTAAATCCAAAGATGCATCTTTGTGAGATTCCATGAAATGATGCAATCCAAGAATTTAATGTCTTCCCCAAAATGCAACCATAACTTAAGAAATGTATGTCTCTCTGATTTCAATGCTCTCTCAGACAAAAAAAAATTGTTGCCCAAATACACTATGTTCCTTTTTGTTGAAAGAAATGGAGACTCAAACTATTCTGACTCTAATTTTTCCCTATTTAAGAGCATAATTGTGTAAGATAAAAATAAAGAAAAGCTAATAACAAGAGGCATGACAAGAAGCATGACACTGCAGGTTAAGCTGAAAATTACAAGTTACATTTCTTTTGATTTTTAAATTATATATTTTTATTTTGGAAAACTGAAGAAATATATAACTTTTAAAAAGAGAGAGAGAGAGAGCAACCAGAAATATTCTCACCACCTGGAATTAATCACTGACATATTTGATTCAGTCTTTTTTCTATGTATATAATGCATTTTAAATTATTCAAATGTTATATGAGTGAATTCTCCCTTTAAAAAAAAAGCCTTTTTGAGTTAAATCTTTCTTTGCCTGTTCCTCCAACCATAGTCTCCTTCCCTTACTCCTCAGAAGTAAACACTATTCTGAACTCAGTATATATATTTCCAACAATTTCATATAATTTTACATATACATATATATGCATATATTTGGAAAAACATGATATTGTTTGTATCAATTTTTGGCATTTATATAAATAATATCACACTGTGTTTTGTTCTGCAACTTTTTTATTTTTACCATTTTTTAGCTTTATGCATTTTGCTACATTTAAATATAAATTAGTGTCCCTAACTATTATATCATATAAATGTACCACAGTTTAGCTACCCATTCCCTTTCTGATGGATATTTAAGTTATATCAGTTTATTTCAAATAATTCTACAGTTACTGCCTTGTATATATTCTCTAGTGTGTCTCCACAAGAGTTTTCCTGGGACAGACAATTTTAAGATCATAGGATTTGCTCTTTTTCCCACTCACTAGGCTTAATACTTCCAAATTGGCTGTGCCATTTACACTCCCACCAGCAGTGTATGAAAGCATTCATTTTCCCACACTTACATCAACATCTGATATTGACCAACTTAGCAAATTTTGCTCATCTGAAATAGGTAGCTTCTTGTGGTTTCAATCTGTGTTCCTCTAATTACTAGTGTTCCTCTAGTTACTAGTGAGGTTCAACATTCTTCTGTGTTTATTGGCCACTTGAAATTTCTTTTCTGTGAAATTCTTGAACCATTTATGCTTTTATCCTATTGAGTTGTTTATCTTATTAACTTGGAGGAGTTCTTTATAATTTCTAGTTAACAATCTTTTGTTTACTAAATATGTTGCAAATACCTACTCCGTGTTTATAACTTGTCTTTTAACCTTTTTATGATTTGTTTTGTCATACAGAAGTTTTAAGTTTTAGACTCTAACAGTGGCTTCTACCTGGCTCTCCCATTCTTTTTTTTTTTAATTGAAGTATAGTTGATTTACAATGTTGTGTTCATTTCTGGTGTACAACATAGTGATTCAGTTCTACATATTCTTTTTCACATTCTTTTTCATTACAAGTTACTACAAGGCTTCTTTCATTCTTGTTGAACAACTCTTACTAGGTCTTCATGTGTTAAGTTCTAGAAAGAGATGAAAGCTGACATATGACTTGGTGATTTATTGGCTGACTACCATTTCTAGAAGAAAAATATTTTCTTGTGCATATTTATAGCATTTTCCTTAAGGAACAATGTTCATTTTTATGTTGTTGTGAACGTTGTGTTGTTGTGGTTAATGATTTTTTTTGGTATCTAATAATAAAATGTTGACAGTGGTAAAATCCTTGTAATAGATTTTAAAGCAAGAATTGATTTTGCCTTTCATTGTATACTCTAAAAAAGTGGGTTTTCTCTAGGCTCTTTTCCTCTTTTTATTTTCTAGTTATGGGATCTGCTATCTATAATTATGCTGAAAATTATTTCAGATGTTTAAAAAATATTTTTGAATAACATATCTCTTTAGGCAGAAGTCATACAGACTGGAACCAGTCTACCAGCTTTGAATCCCAGCTCTACCACCTATTAACTAGAAACCTTACTCAAATCACTTTCATTCTTTGTTTCTCAGCTTCCTCATCTGTAAAATGGAGTAGAAATAGTTCCTCATCCTGGAACTAATATGAAGATTAAATGAGTTCTAATACATCACAACATCCTAGAGCAGTGCCTGGCACAAGAGCACACACTGCAGATGCTAACAGTCATTGTCTCTCAAATATTTCAAGATTCTTATAAATGAGGAAAAGCACTGTAAAATTAGTGCTCTCTGAAGAGTATATTCACATTAAGGAGCAGCTAATTTCTCTAATTGTCATTTACATGCCATTAATGATACAGAAAAACAGACAAACACAAACACTGCTGAGAGCAGCTGATCAGTGCAGAGCTACATTTTATAGATTCTCCATGACACACTTTTAACCACACAAGCTCAGTGCTTGCCTACTCCAAACACTTTAAAATCAACAATTTGTGGCAGGGGAGGTTATAGCTTAGTGATAAAGTGAATGCTTAGCATGTACAAGGTCCTGGGTTCAGTCCCCAGTACCTCCATTCAATAATAATGATGATGATGATGATGATGATGATGATGATGATAAACCTAATTACCCCCTCCTCCCCCCAAAATTTCTTTTAAAAATCAACAATTTAAAAACCAAAAAACAAAATATATAACCTTAAACCACATCTCCAAAAGTGTGATCTTTCAGAGCTGTGTAAATATTTGTTAACTTTTTCCTCCCCTACTAGTTTGTAAGCTCCATGAAGTCCAAGGCAATGTGGATACTAGACCAAATGTCTAGTGGTTGAATTCACTTATTAAAATGTATTTAGAGTTAGGTTGGTGCAGACTTCCTTATTATCAAATGTTTTGTCATTTGTTCTGCCCACAGTCCCTGGCTGGACACCCTTCCACCAGCTTCCCAGAGACCGTTGGATTGAGTGAGAAGAGCTGAGTTTGAGACCTGGTCCCCCACAAATTGACCAATAATTGACATAACCCACCTACACTTTGTTTTTTTAACTACAGGGGAGATGTGATGTAAAAATGTAGGGCTTTTAAATGGTGAAAGTGGAATTTCACTAGAAATTCCTTTGAGGACAGCAACTAGATATTAAAATGAAGACTGATGTGTACATATGACAGAATCGGAACTTGAAATATTTCACTGTTTGCAATTTACGCTCTCTCCTTACCTTGATAAATCATTTTGCAACGTGCTCCTCCCTCCCCACCCTCCATAGCTCCTCCATTCAAGAATGATGTAGTACTGAACTGTGGTGTTTTCAGAAGTGTTTTCTAAGCATTGGCAGCTTAACTAAAAGCGTCCTCTCTATTTTGTTCTTGCTGTTGCATATAGGATAACTGCTCTCACCTGTTAACCCCCTAGCAGAAAATCCGCCTGCCGAACAATAGCTTGCAAACACAGCACAGCACTCGATGTGTGAGGCATAAAGGAGTCAGTGGGCAGGACGCGGGTTCAGCCTGCTCTTGGGGGCAGGCTGTTTCTGTTGGCACGTCCCTTTTGTGAAGGATGTAGTCCTTGTTCTACAGTCTGTACCAGGCTGCACATCACCTATTTACTTCCTATCCTTGAACTAACAGGGGGTATTTTCCCCCAGCCATAAATGGGTTGGTGTGAGAGAAGCTTCTCCTGCTGAGGGATTCACTTCTGCACTGAGTCCTCTTTGTTAATCTTTTGCAAAATAAGGCAGTTTTCTGTCAAAGAGAAAGCAATCATTAATTTTTCGTAAGAGCAGCAAAGTTGTGAATAGCCAAGGACCTCTTGAATAAAGAGCTTAGAGGTTCCAAAGAGAGGCAAATAACAAAGCCCAGAGGAGAAAGAGAAAGTATTCTTTTTTATACTATTTATCATTCTCCCCCCACCCCGTCATGCCCTGTTAAGAAGGAAGAAGCCATTTATGCAAGCTAACAGTTCTTCAAATCTCATGAACCTTAATTTTAATCCTTATCAGTGCCTTTTAAAATGAATAATACAGTGACCTTCAGCTTTGTCCTACATTATGTGAGGTTGATTCATAAAGACGGCTTTAGTTTTTTAAATTAAGGCAGAAGCTATATGTATTCTACTCAATTCCAGCATTAAAGTTATCCCAAGTGTGGCATTTATGTTCTTTCTCTTCTTTGGTATAAATAAATATCAAAGTAGGAAGACCAGTGTGAACTCTACAAGGAATAATAAACTAAAATAATATGGCATTGATTTTGTTCAGGGTGTCTAAATGCGTTTTTATGATTGTGTATGTTTATAGCTTCTTCACACAAGTGACATGAATTCTGGGCAATTAAAAAGGACATGAATTTCAAGACATTCAGGAAGAGGATCTGCTTTCTAATGGCTCTGCGTTTTACCCAGCTGTGGTTCTTGAGGAAATCGCTGCAGATTTCAGACCTCCGCCTAGTGAAACTGTAGAGTTATTGCCATTTTGTATTGTTTTATAATATTATTACTGGGAGACCACATTAGGGGACTTCATTTTGGCTGCTAAAGTGCTGTGTGTGGATATAACACATTTCATAAAGAAGCAGAGAGATTCCCTTACATGGCTTGCATATTTTCTTTTTGAATTTTCACCAATCAAGGGTTCTTAAGAGTGTGGCTTTGGGTCTTGTTAGTGAGGTCTCAACCTTTTATCATATTGAGTGTGGGAGCCGTGGACCCCAAGAGCCTGGGAGTCCTGCAAGGTCACAGACCGGATTCCTTTATGAAGGGAAGGGACCCCTACGTGGACAGCCTTCCACATGATGAATTAAGACAATTGATTTTCTCATGAATTTCAATAAAATAACAGACACTTTCTACACTGCAGGTCTCACTTCTCTGACCTTTCTCTCAGTCCTTCTGGGGACATTACTGCTATCCTTTCCAACTTTTTTTTTTTTTTTTTTTGGTGGGGGGCAGGTATTATCTAAATTACTGAATTAATACATAAATAATAACTCCTTTTAAAAAACTGAAACATTATAGATAAGTTAAAGTCGCCTTGGACTCCTTCCACCAAAACAGGTTCCTGTTGCTCTCTGCCCTCCCAGTAACCATGATCGGTTCAGTCTGTATCCTGTGAAATGTTCTTCATACACTTAAGCACAGCACCACCTGTGATTCAGTAGCATTAAGCAACTAGACAGCACAGTTTTTAAAAGGCTTTTCCCCTACGTTAGTATACTATTGTGTGTGTCTTTCTGCAACTAGCCTTTTAACTCGTTAGTATTTCTGGGAGATCTTTCCGAGGTAACCCACCTACAGCTACTTCATATGTTCTAATTGCTTCATAATGTCTCACGGTGTGCCTGTGCTGTGGTTATTTAGCTCTTCTCCTATACAGGGCATCTAACTGTTTTCCACTACTAAAAATGCTGCCATAGTTTGTGACTTCTGGTGCACAGAAGTGCTTGCTCCTCTAGGTTTATACCTACAGGTGGAATTCCTGGGCCACAGAACATGCACATTTTAGAGTTGAATAAATTGGACCAAGTTGCTCTCCAAACTGGTGGTACCAATTTACATTCCGACCAGCGGGGGATGAGCGTTGGTGTTTCCCTGCATCCTCACCAACTCTTAATATTAGCAGACATTAAAACGCGTGCTACTTTAATGGGTGCAAAATGATGTCTCATTATTTTAATGTACGTTTCTCTTATTCGTGATGAGATTGAGCCATTTTTAATATGTTTATTGGCTATTGAAGTCTCCTCAATGTAATTTGTTTATTCTAACACACTGACCATTCTTCTAATGGGTTGTCTTATTGATTTGTACGAGTTTGGGGTGGGCGGGGGTGTACACAATGTAGACACTCTATTGTAAGCATGTATCTGTTAGATATGTTGCAATCTCCTAGAACAGTGCCTTTTAAACTTGTTTATGATATCTTTTTGTCACCATTGTGTTTGACCTAGATTTATTCTTCTCAATCTTATTGTTTTTTCCCCCAAACTTTCTTGTAAACATTCTGTGATTATCACCCTGAGCTTATTGTATGCTGGTTATGCTTACCAACAATCATATTCAGGTGAGGTTTGAGGCTGAGACTTGCATGATGGCCTTGTTAGCATCTACCATTCACAGTTATAGGAGAGACTCATGTGAGGAAAGAACAGTAACTGGTACTAAAATGTACAGCAGCGCCCTGGCTTCAATGTGAAGCTTCTCTTCCGCATGTTTATCTGGATGGAGGGCTTGAAGTTTCAGGGAACATATATGTAGAGCTGGTGAGTGCAATCGTAGGTGGGAGGTTTTTCCTTTTTTCTTTTTTCTTTTTTTCCTAGAGGTGTAATTGGGAAGGGAAGAAACAGCTCAGCAGTTTCTCAGCAATTTACCTGCCATCCACTTTTCAGAAACTGTGGGCCCACAACTCCCAAGGCTGTATTCTAGGTTTTATTGTCCACTTCAAATTGGGACATATCTCACAACAGTTGCATTTAATTGGGAGATTATTAAAAAGCATGAACAAATTCAGAGTTTTTCACCCAGAAAATGCTGTGTCCAGCCTAAATGAGGCTATTCTTTCCTTCCTATTTCTCTGTCTTGGAAGAGGCCATATTAAGACAGTAAACCAGGACAGAGCTTTGATAGACGAGTGTTCCCCAGACCTCAGTGATTTGGAAACCACCTTTATGAATATTATCATGACTTTCCTCCTGTGCTATTATTTACTTAGTATTCTTCTTAAATCACCTACTTTTTAATTATAAATGTTTCTTTAAAATGATAAATTTAACTTTCGTCACTGCCACAAGTGTTTCACTTGCCATGTGTCAAATAGACAGTAATCATGAAAATAAATAAGTATACAATAATTTTGTAGCAGTGAAATACTCCCGAGCCTGTCTTCTCTCTCTCATTTGAAAGGGAGATTTAGCAAATATTACAAGAGAGAGAAAGGTGTTAAAATAGATAGCGGTACCAAACTAATATTTTCTCCTTGATGTCTATAGAGTTGAAAGAGAATTGAATGGAGTAAATGTCTTCCTGTGAGGCTCAGTGCTATGCTGTCGAAAAGCATGTTGGGAATTGCCTCCATCGCACGTTTAGGAACATTATTGGAATGGACGATGATTTAGAGTATGGCAGTGAAACAAAGTATCCTTGGTTTAGGAGAGGGTGTATATGACTTTCTCTACCACCCACTTTCCTAGCAATTCTGAGGTTGAGTTGTCTCTTCCTCCAAAGCACTGCTTTTGTCCCAACTCCCCTTAGAGTACATTTGATTGAACACGTCATCTCAGAAGGAGTTGGTTGACTGTACAGAGTGAGGTCACTGCTCTGTGTGTCCAGCTCAGATACTCCAGCAGGTTTAGCTTGGTCCTGGACCAGCTGGCTTCACGAATAAGCACTGTTCCATCAGAGTCACACCCCAGCAAGGCTGTTTGTCACAGGGAGCATGAGGGAGAGGTAGGAGGAGAGGGAGACAGACAGAAAGACAGAAAAGGAGAGAAGAAATACATTCAGTGGAATCCATGCATACTTTGGAAAGAAGATAACTGCCTACTGGCAGTAACACAGGATATAATGGCCATATTTTGAAAAGTACAGCCACCTTACCCTAGAATCCACTTACTTTGCTTTGAGTTCTGATGTCAATATGTACTCGATGTATTTTTAAAGTAGTATTTTGAAATCATGCATGTAGCTTAAAACATTAAGTAATACAAATAAGACTTTTAAATGACTGTATTTATTTTCTACCCCACCGTCTTCTTCCTCCAATCATACTCCCCAAAGCAGCAAATTTTAACCCAGTCTATTTATAGGCCTTCTAAGGGTAAGTGCCACATTTCTTTACACTATGCTCATACTGTTATTTAGTAACTTACCACCTTTAAACAGTGTCTATCCCCTTCTTGCTGTTAGATGGGAGTTTAATTAATGCCATCACCACTTCCCTTCTCCTCTTGCTTCATTATGTTTTGGCTGTTGAAAAGTCTAATGCCAGTGTGATCTACGGTCCTCTATAGGTGATCTGTTTATTCCCTGTGGAACTTTCAGGATTGTTTCTTTATTTTTATGGTTCTGAATTTCACAGTGATGTCTAAGATTTTATGCCTTGTGTTTCAAATTTTTGTAGAGATGCCAATTCAGTTATCCTCAGTAATTTCTTAGTATTTCCTATCTTTTCATGGTGTTAAAAATTGTCAGATTTGTTGGCAAAAAGTCCTTCACGATATCCCTCTTATTATATTTTTAGCATCCATAGAGTATTTGGTGATGTGCCTTCTCTCAGTCCTGCTATTGGTACTTCTGTCTTTTCTTTTTTCCCTGAAAAGACTGGCTACAGGTTTATCAATTTTATTGATCTTTTCAAAGAACCAGCTTTTGGTCTCACTGATTTTTTTTTTTTTTGGTTGTTTTTCTTTTTTCTATGTCATTTTATTCTGTTCCTATCTTTATTATTTCCTTCCTTCTACACACCTAAGTTTAACTTGCTCTTCTTTTTTAAGATTTTTAAGGGGGAAGCTAAGATTTTTCTTCTTTTCTAACATGAGCAGCTGGTAATATAAATTTCCCCCTGTGTCCTGCTTTAGTGGCATCTCCAAATTCTGAGCTGTTGCTATTTTAATTTTCATTCAGTTAAACATGCTTTCTAAATTCCCTTTTGAATCCATCGTTGACTCATGAGTTATTTAAAAGTATGTTATTTTGTTTCCAAATATTTGAGTATTTTCTAGAGATCTTTCTGTTGTTGACTTTTTTTTTTAACTTCCATTATGATCAGAGAATATACTTTGTGTGACTGGAATCCTTTTTAATTTACTGAGACTTGCTTTATAGTCCACAGTATGGTCTATCCTTGTAAATGTCCATATGTTCATGAAAAGAATGTTGATTCTGCTATTGTTGGGTAAAATGTCCTGTAATGTCAATTAAATAAGTTGTTTGATGGTGTTCTTTACATCTTCTATTTCCTTATTGATTTTCAGTCTATATATCATTGAGACAGGAGTATCAACATATCTGACTATATTTGTGGATTAGTCTGTATTTTCTTGCAATTATTCTGGTTTTGGTTTCTTGTGTTTTGAAGCTCTATTATTAGGTGAGTAGACATTTATGACTTGTGATTGTTATGGTTTTTTGATGAACTGACCCTCCCCCTTATCATTATGAAATGACATTCTTCATCTCAGATAATACTCTTTGCTCTGAAATCTCCTTTGTCTGATATTAATATAGCTCTTTTTTGATAGGCATAAGCAGTTTTTCCCATCCCTTAAACTTTTAACCTATTTGTGCCATTGTATTTGGGGTGTGTTGTGTATAGGCAATGTAGAGTTGGGTCTTGCTTTATAATTCAACCTCTGCCTTTTAACTGTGGCATTTAGACCATGTATATCTAATGTGACATGTGATGTGATTAAGTTTAAGTGCTATATGTTTTCTGTTTGTCCCATCCTCTCTTTGTTCCTTTTTTCTCTTTTCTTGCCTTATTTTGGATTACTTGATCTTTTTTACAATTCCATTTTGTGTCTGTGGTTGGCTCATCAGCTATAACTCTTTGTTATTATAGTTATTACTTCAGAGTGTGTGTGCGTGTGTAGCTCATCTACCTTCAAGTGATTTGATGCTACTTCACATGTAGTGTAACAACCTTGTAATAGTACATTTTTGTTTCTCCCCTTCCAAACTTTTTTGCCATCATTACCTACATTTAACCTCTACTGATATTACAAACCCCACTTTATATTATTATTTTTGTTAAAACAATTATCTTTTAAATGTTTTTTTTTTAAATTATGGGCAAAATTTATATACATACCCATTCAGTGTCCTTTGTTCCTTTGTGGAGATTCCCATTCCCACCTGATAGCATTTCCTTCTGCTTAAAGGATTTCCTTTAACATTTCTTGCAGTGCCGTCTACTGGTAATGAATTCTTTTAGTTTTTGTATGTCTGAAAAAGTTTTTATTTACTTTTTTTAAGGAAATTATAATGTCAGATTTTATTGTTGTAAAACTGAATGAGGTACCCAAATGAGCTGAAAACTGATGTCCACACAAAACTCTGCACATGAATGTTTTAGCAGGTTTCCTCATAAGTGCCAAAAGATGGGAGCAACCAAGATATCTTTCAGTAGTGAATAGATGAAACTGTGGTACATTCATATAATGTAATAGTATTCAGAAATAAAAAGAAATGAGCTATCATACCACAAAAAGACATGGAGGAACCTTAAATGCATACTGCTAAGTGAAAGAAACCAATCTGAAAAGGTTACATATTGTATGATTCCAAATATATGACATTCTAGAAAAGGCAAAGCTATGGAGGCAGTAAAAAGATCAGTGGTTGCCAACAGTTAGCGGGGAAGGAGGGATGAATAGGCAGAACACAGAGTATTTTTAAAGCAGTGAAATCCTCATTATACATTTGTCAAAACCCATAGAATGTACAACACAAAGAGTGAGCTCTAATGCAAACTGTGGACTTTGGTTAATAATATTGTATCAATAGTGGTTCATCAGTTGTAACAAATACACCACACTTATGCACTAATTGTAGAGTAAACTGGGATGAGAAGTGACAGGGTATATGGTTGTCTGCATTTTAGTTCAATTTTTCTGTAAACCTAAAACTAATTTTTTAAGGTCTATTAATTTTTTAAGCTGAGTGAAGCAATATACATAGTATAACTGTGAGATAACTCTGGGTTCAAATCCTGACCTTACCACTTAAAAACTGTGAAACCTTTGGGCAAGTGGCTTCACCTGTGTCTGTTTCCCCATGTATGAAATAGGAACAATATCAGAATCCACTTCATAGAGTTCTTGTTAAATGATGCATGAAGGCTTTGAACAGAGCCTGGTATGTACTAAACAGACAGAAGTGATACCTACCGTTAGTATTACTTGTTCACAAATACTCACTTGAAGGAGAAGGTGTGAACATATTTTGGAAACCATCCCTTGAATATACTCTGCTTGGTGAAGAATCGGATCTTAAATATGAGAATTTTCATATGTGAGGATGTGAAGTCACTCTGATATAACTGGTGTAGTTATATCTGGTGTAGTTGCCATTTTGTACGTTAAATCCCTGTCTTCGGCACTGCCTGATTTGGTGCTGTTGACTGTGGTGGCATTTGTTTTGGAGTTATTTGGTTTCATTTCCTTCAAGATAAAATATTTCTGAATTTGAGAATTCTGTAAAGAAGCTTTATTAAAGCAATTGTCTGGTGAACAGCCAGAGGCTTCCCACCAGATTTCTGCTCTGGGCAGGCACCAGGCTACTGGATATCTTTCTGGAGCTGGTTCTGTCCCCCTGTGCCAGGCAGCTGTAGGGGTCACAGTATGGGTGCTGGGGAGATCTCTGCAGGGGAGGAGGTGCATGGCCGGGCCCCCTTCTCCATTCTCCTCCTTGCAGAGCCATGCCTGTGTGCATGGACCCAGTTTGCTCAGCTGCACATGCCCAGCCTACTCAGTGTCTCTGGGCTTTCTCCTTCATATCTAAAAGATATTTTCACTAAATACAGAATTCTAGGTTGACAATTCTTTCCTTTCAGTATTTAAAAAATGTGCCTCCATCATCTTGCATGTGTTATTTCTGGCTTGGAAGGCTGCAGTAATCTGCCCGTTTGCCTGAAAACTGCTTTTAAGATATTCTCACCACTGGTTTTGAGCAAGTTAATCATGACGTACTTCGCTGTCATTTTCTTCATGTTTCTTGTGTTTGAGACTCATTGAGTTTCATGGATCTGTGGTCTTGTTGTCTTTTTTATCAAATTTGGAAAATGTTTAGCCATTAGTTCTTCAAAAACTTTTTTTCCATCCTGATCCTCTCCCTTGCATTTCAGGGACTCCAGTTTTCTAAGTGCTGGGCTGCTTGACGTTATCCCACAGCTCACTGGTGCTCTGCTCGTTTTATAAAATTCTCCTTCTCCTGGTCTTTTTGTTCTGAATGCTTTCTTTTTGCCATGTTGTCAAGTTCACTAATCTTTTCTTCTGCAAGGTCTAGTCTACTATTAATCCTATCCAATGTAATTCTTATCTTAGGCGTTGTAGTTTGCTTTAAAGGTGTGTTAGGTGGGACCAAAGAAGTGTTTGCATTAGGGGTTAAGATGTGCAGGGTGCACTTCATCACACAGCAGCCCCATGCAAAAGCGATTACTTATTACAAGGATCGGATAACATGTAGATTAAATAAAGTCACATTGTGACCATTCAAAATGTCTGAACAAATCCTCCTAACTGATTTGGGTCCAACACTTCTACTCATGTAGAAGAGTAAGTCCAGACAGAATGATGAAATTCTTGAACGCTTTTGCTTAAAATTATTCTTGTGTGTGTGTGTGTTTGTGTGTGTGTGTGTGTGTGTGTGTGTGTGTGTATACTTTTACCCTTTCATCCAATCTAACTTTGGTATTTCCTACTGTGGTCCTTCTCTAAATATTTAGAGAAATGAGGGTCTTTTATGTGTGTGTAGTAGTTGATTTTGCTGGCTCTTAAAGCATTATCTTTTATAAACCCCTAAGTGTTAGAAGTGGGAAAACCATCTTTCTTTTAAATTTAGCAAATAGCATTTATGTGCATATGTGCTTACGCCATCTACACACTTACACTGTAAAAGAAATACCGTGGAAAAGCAAACCATAAGCTTTTAACACTGTCAGGCATGAGCTTTTTCCCTCTCATCTCCTCCTGAAGAGATATTTAGAAGAATGAGAGGCCCCTCTGGCTCTGCGTTTATAAGCTGTAGCAGAAAAAAAAATGTCAATTCCTTTTTAGACTCAGGATCGCACTGTAATAAACGTGAATCTAAGCAGTCGCTCAAGTGCTTTCTAAGCAGTGGTTCCATCTATAATCACACACATATCCTTCTTTTATTTAGTAAATGCCAATAAAAGCCAATAAGAAAGCAGTGCCATTTGCATGTTTCATATTTCTACTCAATGTGGAGACCAGTGGTTGAATAGTCTCATTTGAGAGTCAAGAGAGGCAAATAAAGTTGATTTCCTGCATCTCACATGGTCCCTGTAGATTTAGAGAGCAGTGTGTTGGTTGTGAGATAAAACTAGAAAGGTTTTGCTAGTACAGTGACCTGAGCATGCTGCTGGAGAAACCAAATGTAGCCCTTGGAAAATGCAAGCTTCTCTCCTCTTTGAATGGGCTTTGTTTTAGGGTGTTTCACATGAAGCTGTGGTACTTACCATGGAGTAAAATCAAACCATCACATTCTTGGGCTATATGCAATTAGGACAGGATTTATGTTTATAAAAACATTTGATTATTAAGGTAAGGAAATAGGGTGCATGGAAGACAGATTATGCAGAGATGTGGGTTCTAGAATCATAATACCTGGTTCCAAATCTTAGCTCCACTTGCTGAGTGATCTTGGGTTAGTCACTTAACCTCTCTGAGCCTCAGCTTCTTTCTGTGTAAAATGGGGGAAATAATAGCTAACCATATGTTTGTTGAGTATTTAATGATTTAATACATGCAAAACAATTGACAAATAATAAGCAGTAAATAAATGCCAATTATTGTGATTTTTATTATTATGTATTGAGAAAGGATTTTCACAGCTAAGATGTCAAAAGAAGTGGAGATGCTGAGGAACTCTTTGGCTTTACAAGATAACTTCCAGTACAAAATGAGACCCTATCTGACAACTAGATCAATGTGACAATCAGAATGTTCCAGCCCAGATATATGTACCTCAGGCTTCATCTGGGGAAAATGCTTAAAGTTACCCAAAGTGATTTTGTGGTTTTTTTTTTTTTTTCAAATTATAATAAATGAAATCTTCATTCCTCTCTGCCCTTCTCTGCCTCAGCACTGTCTCTTACTCTATGGTCTGTGAATGTATTTCTCTTCTGAGTTTGGCTCTTTTTTTAGAACTAGTTGTGAATTCTTTATTCTCTCACATAGACATATGACAGTGGGGGAGGAGGGCATGTGTATTTCCTAAATTTTAGCAAGAAATCTGTCTTGCTATCTCCATAGAGTGGAAAATTCAGCCAGGAGAGCCTGTTAGTTTCATTCCCCTTTCAAGTCACATTCAGCAGTGACTTATGCCCAGTGCCCATCAGTCAGACATTTTGATCATGAGTAATGGAGGAGCTTCAGAAGTTTGGGTGGGTATGGATTTTGTATCTATAAGAGGGAATCCTAAGCCCTTGGGGTGACTTTTGAAGCAATATCTGCTAGAGCCACACCCATGTTCGCTGCATCTTTGTCAGACAGGCTGCCCTTTGGCTACTGGAACCCACTTTGTCCACAGCATGGGAACCTGAAAGTACCCGGAAATTAATCTCTCTCTGGGGGCATCCTTAATCAATGACTGTGAAGTACATGGTGATAAATACCCCAGATCCCTCACCCCTTGGCCGAGGTGATTCCAAGGCCTGTGTTTTGCACAGTTTTCCAGTTTCCCTCTGAGATTCAGCTGCATTTAGCATCATGGTAGCTGGTTTAGTGATGCCTCCTTATTGTTCACCATCTTCCCTTCCCTGTCTCACTTCTCCGCTCACCTTTCCAAGCTCCCTCTAGCTCCCAGTAAACCACCTGGCTCTCAGATCCTTGGCTCTGGGTCTCTTCTTGGATTTCCAGCCTACAATGGTGCACACTTTCAATGCAGAAGGGAATCTGCTAAGCCTGGATTCGATTTTGCCAAAACCACTCTGGGCCCCCAGTTGGCTGGGCACAGTTTGGCAGACCACTGCTTCCCCTGGGTTTGGAATTCTACCCATTTCTACATGGATACAGACATGTCAAGGCTTGGACTGTTGGGGAAGTGGGTAAGGACCATAGCCAGCCATTCACTCACTCAACCTTCCTTCTGCAGGACAGCCGGTTTGTATAGGAGGAGGGAGATTTTAGTAGCAGTGGTCAGGCTTCTAGCATCTAGCATGCTGCGAATGCTGGTTTCTAAGTATAAGTGATCCTCCACAAATCCTCCTATCCACTTCATCCATTCTCTTTACAGACCTGTCAGACGAGTGCTGTACTGTTTTCCCAGTACCAATCTAGCTAAACCAGTCACCCTAGCCACCAGGGTATCAAAGAAAACACCTGCTTCCCAGAAGGTTTTCTATGTAGGGAGAACAAGGATTGGTTCACATGGCCCCTCACTGCAAATCAGCTCATCCTTTGGCAATCTGAGGCCACGGCTGCACATTCAGCCAGGTGGGTCTCTTAAAAGCATCTCCTTTGCCATATTCTCCATTGCAGGCTCTGGTTCCCATCTTTTTTCTTGTTTTGCTTTATCACCTTTGTGATGCTTTAATGCTCAGCACACCAGCTGAAGCGATGTGATGTCTGCATCACAGTATATTAGCATTCCAAGAAACATGCAATCCCTCAGTAGACAATAAATTTGATTTTGCACAAGTAGTGTCCTTTATACTTTGCTCATAAGGCAATCTCCCAAGTGTATCTGTGGTTTTTTCTTTTTCTTTCTTTTTTTTTTTTTTTTTTTTTTTTTTTTGCAACACAACACAGATAGTCTGGTAGAGTAAAAACGGGTTGCGTGATGGGTCTTGCGCTCAGCAAAAAGAACTTAGACAAAGCAGCCGTGCTGATATTCTTATTTACAAAGGTTGCCGTCTGGGAAATTAATGCCTGCTGTTGCTCAGTAATTAGGAAAATTTAGGACCCCTAGTGCTCCAACATCTTGCATTAAAGGTTGTATGTCATCAGTGTTTTCATGAGAATTTGCTAGATTTCCATCATTAATAACAGGCATAAACCCAGCAAGCAGGAGAATATGCATCACATTTAATCAATTTGCTATTTGTATTCACTGTGTACGTCCCCCATGTTGAGTCATGAAAAATTGAAAGGCCGTTACCAATAGAAAGAGCATCATGGATTACAAACGATGTAACAAGGGCGTCAGCGCGATTAATTGGTCAGTTGTGCTTGTCAGTACATTTAAAGTGATTAAGGCAGGAAGATTAGAAGGGACACGAGTGTGCTTGGGAAACAGAAGCCCCGGAACACTAGGACTCTCCCAGGGCCCTCCTGCCCGAATAAATGCAGCAAAATCCAATGGCATTTATTCCAAGAAATTCATTCTCCAAAGGTTTGTTTTCCCGGGGATTGTGCTGAGTGTTGCGAATACAACAAAAAACAAAAACAAAATAAGTGAAGTCTTTGACCTCAGGGGCTTACATTCCAGTGGGGAGGGGGAAGTATAAAATGAACAAACAGATATATAATTTTGGGAGTGGTCAGACAGTAAAGACCACCAGAATGGTGGAGAGTAGGGCATTGAGAGCGATGGTGGTAGTGAGGACAGGCCTCTCTGGGGAAGTGACCCTTGAGCAGAGGTTTAAGAGACGAGAGAAGACAAGCCATATGGCTGTTCAAGGGGAGGGTGTTTCATTCAGATGAACTGGCCCAACACCCCAACTCCCATTCTAACACTTATAAAGAAAAGAAAATTCTTGCAATTATTACTGTTGCCTTGACCCAATGGAATGGTTTCTTCAGAGCTGCAAAACTCACACTGTCAACCTTCCCACAAGAGCCCCCGTCTATGGTGGCAACTCTGTTACAGTGGAAACCGGTAACAGCGTGGACCATTTTAATGGTATCCGCGCAGACTCCTTACCATGGTGGACAAAGCCCTCGGTGATCAGGCTCCTGCCTCACATTTCATACCACCCTTCCCTCACTTGCTGAGCTCCAGCCCCTGGCCTTTCTGTTGCTCACACTGCCAGGCCCTTACCACCTGTGCATTTGCTGTCTCTCCGCCTGGTGCAGTCTGCCCTCTGAAACTCAGACCTCCCCTCCCTGGTCACCTCTCAGAGAAGCCCTCCCTGACCCCAAGGCAGAAGTCAGTCCCTGGCCCCTCACTATTATTAGGTCTTCCTGCTTTGTTTTCATCATGACACTTGTCATTACCTGAATTGCTTGGTCTCCACTTCTTTCCTGTCTAGCTCCACATTTGAATATCAGCTCCATGAGATCAGGTGCACATCGCGAGAGTTCACCCCTGTATCCCAATGCCTAGAGCAGTGCCTGGCACCAAGACCCTTCTTGGACTCAAAGGTCCATGACAAATGAAGGAACATGTGATTCAATCAGCCAATTGGCTAACCAGCCAGAATAAAGCCCCAAATTGACAGTTTGGCTTCTGCTTTTGAATTCAGGTATCTTAAAATTTTGCGAGGCAAGGGTATGGCTCAGTGGTAGAGCTCATGCTTAGTGTGCACAAGGTCCTGGATTCAATCCCCAGTCCTTCTATTAAAAATAAATAAATTAATAAATAAACAAACAAACGAACAAACTTAATTACCTCCTCCCTCAAAAAGAAAAATTACAGAACAATAATATATATTGAGAAAAATTTTGTTTTTGCCTGAAAGCCACGTGGAAGAAATGGGTGTTTATTCTGAGCAGTATTGGGCAAATGAACGCCATTAGGCAACATTGATATTCGTGTTATTTTGCTTCATATGTGTAGGCTCTGTTGCTATGCGTTTTTAAATAACTTAATATTTCTTTTCAATGTATTGACTCATTTTTATAGACTAAGTGCTATGTCATTGTCCTTGAGTATTTGCAAGTAAGGGAACATGGGCCCAGAGTGAACCATGGTTCATTAGTATTACACAATCCTGCTTCTGTAGAATTGATGACCCTAAGACTCCTTGCTTAATATATAGCACCTGGGAAATACATCAGAAGAGGGTGATGTTGTCGTGAGATGGTATCAGGACTCCAATTTCCATTCGGGATATAATTCATAGCAGACCTGTGAGTGTTTATCCTGTACCAGGCTCTGTGGCAGGTGCTGGGGTACCAGACGAAGGAGGCACTGTTGCTACCAGGAAGAGCTGACAGTCAACAATGGTGGTTCTAAACCCACCCACATGCTAGAATCACCGGGGGTCCCCTCTGTATACATGTGCCTGGGTCCTCTCCCAGACCAGTTGAATCAGAATCTCTGATTCGGTGGCCAGGGGCTTACACATCCATGTATTTTTAAGCCCCAAGTGCTGCTCGTGGGCAGACAAGAGTTGAAACCCACTAGTCTAGTAGAAGCATGGATGCAAAAAGAAGGAACCACAGGCAGTGGGACAAGGGCCATCATGACAGCTGAAAAGTGTGCTCAGGAAAACTGTCATATTTCTCTCTGGTGCATAATGACAACTCAGAAAGAAATGTTTTTAGGGGGCTGGAGACCAGATGACCTGGTGTTGTGCAATAGATAAAGGTTACACATGTTCACCCCCTCCTGCTAAAAAACTGGTAAAAAGTGGCAGATAACATTTGTTAAATGATTCTTTTTGCTATCTGGGGGCAAATAAATGATTTTATTTTTCTATGTAAGCCAGGAAGTGGATATAGTACACTTAATCAAAGAATAGCATCTTTTCTAAATGGCAAACATGAGAGAAAGGAAAATAGGAAAATCCGCAGGGTAACCATCAAAGGGAGGGAATACACATGTCCTGTAAAATTATTTTAAAAGGTCAGAATCTCCTGAAGTGTGATTAGGAAAGTGGTCTGAAACTCTCTCCCTCAGAAGGCCTGTGCCTTGGATGGTAGACCCAAAAGTGTTTAGGCTGAGGGGAAAAGCCAATCTTTCTGGGTAATGAATCGAAGATTATTTTATCCAGTTGAAGACCAAGCTTTGCTCCCCCCCCCCCCTTGAATATAGGTGGAAAGAACAGGAAAGTGAGAATGATTTTTAAAGGGCTAGATTTTTGTTCAGAGTGGCACTTCTGAGTTCCTTGGTAAAATAGTCCTCTCTGATGGCTCATAGGTAAACTGCTTTTGAAAAAGCAATGTTTGCAATCCTGGAGGCACTTCACAAAAGTAAGCTAACATGTTCTAAGAAAGTCTGCAGTGTCTAACCCTCGGACTTTGGCCTGCCTTCCTCTAATATGCTCTCTGCTCCTCTCCTCACCCGGAGGGTACAAGTTTCCATCCGAAGTGTAAAGACAGATGCACCTGACCCTGGGAAGAGCCGCCACCCGTGCCTCCCCACACCTATCTTCCAACTCTGCCTCCTGGGATCTTACAGTTACTGACAGCTGATGATCTTTAGAAATGATCAGTTTTAGAGAAGCTGGTTACTTGCATATTTAAAGAAAGAAATGGTTTACAAAATAGAGGAATGACCCAAGAGAGCGTCGGGAGAGATGCCTTACAGAGAAGTCTTGCCCCATAGAGGTGGCTCCTGAGGACTTGCTCCTTCCTGCAAAGCAGCATTTCTCAGCCCCGGTGTACCCTGTGGGTCACCTGTGGTGCTAGAAAAATCCTGACACCTGAAAAATCTGAGCCCCGTGCCCAGGGCTCCTGGGCAGGGAAGGGCAGCCGGGCACAGGTGCAGCTTGTGAAAGCTCCCAGGGGAATCTAATTAATGTGCAGCCGGGATTGGGAACCACTGATGTAGTCCTAGATTAGGAACCGAAATGGTTAATCAGGGAGGTAACGTTGGTGGCACACTCTGCCAAGCTCAAGGTCCTGGCACTTCCTGAGGTACGCAAAGGGCCAGGACTCACTGTGAAAGGAGAAGCTTTAGCAAGTAAAGCTAAGTAAGTCCATATTGGGGCAAATGTCCCCTTCCTTCTGTGACCTCCCTACTGCTTCTTGCCCTGCAGAAACCGAAGCAAGCAGGACAGACATCAGTATCAGATAAATGCCTGGTTTTCAGGTCCCTCCTGGAGTAAAGGGATCATGGTGAGAAAAGCCACTTGCAAATGAAGTAAATACTTGAGCGAGAATCAGAAGCTGGGCAGTAGCAGGCCTGGGAGGGTCCACCTCAAAGGAGAACAAGTGGGGCAGTTAGGGAGGTTTGTGCCGAGATCAAGGGCAGCTGAGTGACTGCAGGCGGGTGCTGGCCAGGGCTCTGGAGCACAGATGCCCCTGAAGCTCTGCCACATGGTCCACACCTCCATCTCCTACGGTGCTCCCGGGACAGAGCAGAGAGGGGTGCAAATGAGGTGAAATCCCAGATGCAGCCTGGTCACCAGCGGGGGTTAGACACAAATTACATCTCACGGTTTGTCCAGCCTTAGGACAGAGGGTGGTTAGTCTCGTGTGCTTTCACATGGGCTGAGCATTGGCTAAAGGCCACCTGGGGTGCTTTGGGCTCTCTGAAGAAGGGATGCGGCTCCGGGGCCAAGGAGCATCCCCTGGAAGTCACAGGTGGGACCTGGTAGAAGCAGAGCCTACAGAAGCTGAGAGATGGATGCACAGCTGATGAAGGGATCCAGGAAGTCTGGGCAGGGCACTGACAATGTTGTCTACACAGGCCAGAGCATTGTCTCCTAAATCTATTAGCTTAGCCCCCTATATTTCTATTGACAAACCAGAGAGTGGATTTCTACATTTTCCTCCTCTGATACAGTAGCTTTTCCCTCAGTGCCTTTCTCTTTCCATTTCCTTGTTTTCGATGTTATTTTGTTTCTTGTTACCATCAGAAATCATGTTTGTCAGTTAGGAGGCTAACGGGGGCAAGAGCCGAGATGCCCAGCCAAGGGCCTTTGTAATGGGAGACTTGTTCACACAACCAGAAGCCTGGTGGCCGGGGGTCCAAGTTTTAGTTGTTCAACAATGTCAGGGCTCTTAGGGTGTGTTATTTTGACTTACAAGAAGTGATATATATTTGTTTGTCTTGTTTCTGGCACAGAGCACCAGGAATCTCCTAAGTGATGAGAAGCAATAAAGGTGTCTCTTGTTATGTTAATAAGGTGACTTTTGAACCACACCTAAGGATGGGGGCTGGTTGCCAGGAGAACTAACTATGCGATGAAAGAAAGTTTCCAGCTCCCAATCCTCTTCTAGGAGGGGAGAGGGGCTTTCGATCGCCAAAAACCAATGATTTAAAAAGTCATCACCCTGGGAGGAAGCCTCCACAGAAACCCATAAGGACCAGTTCATAGAGCTTCCAGGTTGGTGAACACATGGAGCTTTGGGAAGCATGGTGCACCTGGAGACAGCATAGGAGCCCCGTGCCCTTTCCCTGTACCTTGCCCTATGCATCTCTTCCATCTGGCTGCTCCTGAGTTATATTCTTGTATAATAAACCAGTGATCTAGCAAGTAAAGTGTTTCTCTAAGTTTGATGAGTCGCTCCAGCAAATTAACAAAATTCAAGTAGGGGGTCGTTGGAACCTCTCTGGTCTCCAGCCAGTCAGTCAGCAGCACGGATGCAAAGGTGGGATTGCAATTGGTGTCTGAAATGAAGAGGGGGTGGGCAGTCTGGTAGGGCTGAGCTCTTAACCTGTGGGATCTGATGCAACATCCAGGTAGACAGTGTCAGAATTGAGTTAAATCGATGGACACTGTACAAGTATCACAGAGAAATGCTTGTTTGTGTGGGAACCACCCCACTGCGCACGCATGTGCGCGCGCGCACACACACACACACACACACACACACACACACGGACAGTGGGTGCAGAATTATAAAGAGGGCTCAGCCATCCTCATGGTGGTGGCAGCATGACTACAGCAGTCACCAGCATCGTATCCTCACACCATAAAATCCAAAATCCTGGAGGGAGGGACCAGCTTTCCTCATACATCATTCTCCAATCAAAAAAGGAAGAAAGAGAGAGAGAGAGAGAAGGAAAAAGGAAGAAAGAGAAGAAGGAAGGAGTGAAGGAGGAAGGAAGAAGGAAGGAAGAGAAGAAACAAAAGAAAGAAAGAAGAAGAAAGAAAAAAAGAAAAGAAAGAAAGCAATGAAAGAACGAATCACATCAAGACTCCTCCCCAATCCGCAAATATACCGCACTCAGCCCTCCCGCCATCCCTACCTAGCGACAACCCCTCCCGCCCTCCCGGCCTCCACAGTACTTTATGTTGGATTTCGGGAGAGGGAGGAAGAAGGGGCTATTTCCCAGATCCAGGCACAGACTCCACTTTACAGGTGATGGTTTGGTCAGGATGACATCACTGTCTTCCAACTTAGTCTTAAGGGGGACCAGGGAATATCAGTATCTGCCTGCCAGTTGCTGCAGAAGGAGGATGCTGGTCATTCTCATTGGCCCTTCCAACCCGTCCTCTGCCCTTCTCCACCCTGCTCCCTGCTCCCTGTCCTGGGAGGCTGGTATCTGGGATTTCTTCACCCGGCTCCTCCTCCTCCGTTCTTGGCATGTGAGTGGGGTCAGCCCCCAGGAGGCACCAGGAGGAGATGGGAGGGAGCGAGGAGAGAACGCGGGGCATTCCTCCCTCTACTCCATCCCTGCCAGGCCACAGTGTGGCAGTGGCTGCATTTCCTCACTGAAGGCCAAGGTCAGGGAGATGTTATTGCCTTTGGTCACCCCCTGAGATACTGTTCTACCTTTCAGACTTAGATCTACAGTCCAGTTGTAAGTGATTTTTCCCTCCTGCTTTTTATTTTGAAAGTTTTCAAATCTACTGAGAAGTTAAAAATAACATAATAAACACTCATACCCTTCAGCTAGCTTCCCCAGTGGTTAATATTATGTCACATTTTCTTTATGTCCCTCAATATATAGATAGAGCTATAAATAGAGATGTATGTATAGACAGATAATGCATTGAACTGTACAATTTTGGGTTTTGCTGAATGATTTGAATGTTCTAGGCATCTTGACATTTCACTCCTAAACACTTCAACATACCTTTCCTAAGGATAAAGACATTCTCCTACATAACACCCCCAAATTAGCATTAATTCAATAATAGCTCCCAACTGGTTTTTTGTTCTTTTGCTTAAAAAATATTTTCTTGATCAACCTGACACTGAGAGCGCTCTGCAGCTGACAAGGTGCTTACACCAACATTATTCATTTCACACCCACAGTTGTCTTCTGAAGCAACTGTTAATCACCCTCATCTTATAGTCAAGGAAAATGAAAATCAGAGAAGCAAATGACCTACCCAAGATCACACAGCATGACTAGGATCCAGAGTAGGCCTTCCAACTCCAAACTGCACACGTTTTTCGTGACATGACAACCCATTTTGGACAGAGTGTTTTTCTAGAACTTGTACCCCCAAACATTTCCCTTATTTTTTCCCCTCCAACCTTCACATTCACCAAAAATAGTGAGGATCCCTTTCTCCAGCTTCAAATAGTGAAGCTCTAGAGATGCTGGTTATCCACCTTGGCCTCTGTTTGGTGTGGAAAAAATGCTAGGCAACACATTTGGACACTGCATTTAATTTAAGCGAGCGTGATTGATCACATTGTATTTCTTAACTGCATTATGCTTGATTCGCCCCTTCCTTCCCTGGGCCCAGAGTGAAAGAAAGCTTCCCTCTGCACACCCTTTGACTTCATCCTCTTGGTTGGGAGGAGCCTGGTTTATGCTGCTCGAGGAGCAGGGGAGAGTAAATGGCCTTAATGCCCGGCCAGGGCAGAAGCTCGGACCCCCAGTTACCAGATCTGCCTCTCAAGGACCTCTCCAGTCAGGGCCTTTCTCTCCTTTGCCATTGTTATTATGCCAGCTCAAGCCACCTCGACACCTGCTGGGAACCTGCAGCTACCCTCTACCCCTTGCAAGTCTGCCCTCCATCTTCATCCCCTCCTCCCCCTCCAAACCTCAGCAGTGATGTCTGCTCCCCTTGGAATATAGCACCAAGTCTGTGCTGTGCTTGCACAGCCTCCTGGCTCTGGCTCCCACTGACCTCACTGCCTCCTCTCCTACCATGCACCCCTCCCCACCCCAAGTTCATACCACGCCAGCCTTGTTTTCCCCAGTCAGACCAGGGCCTCTCCACCTCCTTCTTTCTCTGCCTGCAGTGCTTCCCCATTTCCACCCCTGGCTGCCCGACTGTGCATGCTCCAAACCTCATCCTTCAAACCTCAACCTGAGGACCCGGGTCTGAGCCCCACAGCTGCATCCCCACAAAATGCCTGCATCACACCCTGTGCTTTTCCTATGTGCAGCCCAGCATCGTTACATAACAAGTGCTCAACAAATTGTTCAATGATCGAATGCTTCTGATTTCCCTAGAGAAAGTAGGGAGGCCCAGGGAGAAGGAGTAACACCTAGAGTCGGTGTCAGAGCCCAGGTGAGCCCAGGCCCTTCTCACCCAAAGCCTCCATCCTCGCTGCCTCAGGAAGGAGCCCCTCCTGCCTTATCCTGGCTCCTGCATCTGGGAGTGGTCCCCTTGCCCTGCCGTCATCACAGGACACGTCCCCCCTAGAGGTGGCTAGGAAAGGCCACCCTCACCTTCCCTTCATGGCTGCTTTTCAGACCACTCATGTTCATTATGCCCTCGCTGAGCTGCTTCATTATTGCCATTCACTTATTCATCAAAGATTTATTGAGCATAATTACATGTGACATTATGCTATTCATAGGGATACAGAGGTGAGTGAAATAGGCTGCTCCCCTCAGGGAATCACCTTGTAGAAAAAAGACAGACCAAATCCAATAAATAGATAGTGTCCAGTGGTGGCCAGAAGGAGGTGCCAGGAAGGAACCCAGAGGACAGAGTGACAGAGAAGCAGTGGTCCCAACCCAGCATCAACCCTCCCTGCTTCCTAACAGAACCCCTGTTGTTGCATTCAGCTGTCCATCCCCTCCACCAAACATCCCCTGAGCCTTGGGAGAAAGCACCCCGACCCCTAGGCCCCAGGTGGACCTGACTGGCCCAAAGGTAATTCCACCCCTTGCCAGTGATGGGCTCAAGACGGACCATGTGACCTACTTCAGGCCAATGAGACAAAGGTAGTTCTGTTACGGCAGGCAGGGACCTAGGGAAGTGTCCTTGCTCTAAAGAGAAAGCCTCAAGGGGAGATGGTCCCTCTGCTTCTGGGTGCTGTCTTGTCTGGACGTGACGGCTAGAGGTGCTGCAGCTTCTTAATCCCCCAGCTTGAGGGGGAAGCCAGCCCCGCGTCCAGCTGAGCAGAGAGGTCAAGGAACTGGGCATGCTGTTCTGCTGTATCGGGAGGGCCCTGGGGCTCTCTGACTTCCCATCCATGAGAGCCCTTAAGTTATTTTTTAGTTCCCCCCCCCTTTTTTTAATAGCCCACCCAAAGCACCAAAATTGACACAGAGATGTGGGCGGTACCTACTTTCGGCATTGTCCCACGCCCTCATACTTTGAGACATTCCTGGGGGTCCCATAAAAGGGTAGCAGACGTAGGCAAAGAAGTGAGGGGGGAACAGGAGCAGGGTCAAACAAAGCCCCCAGGGCAGCTTCCACCTGATCCCCCAGGGAACGCGACCAAGGCAGCCTCGCTTTCCTAATCCCACACCTCAGTCTCAGCCTGAGGGCCGCCCTGGGGGACAGAAGCGCCCAGTCCCTTCCAGCTCTCAGCGCTTGCAGTTAAAGTAGCTCCGGGGCAGGTGGTATAGCTTAGTGGTAGAGCACACGCTTAGCAGGCACGAGGTCCTGGGTTCAATCCCCAGTACCTCCAGTAAATAAATAAATAAACCTAAAGAAATAAATAAATAAACCTAATTACCCCCCCCAAATAAATAAACAACAGAAAAAGAACTAGTTTTAAAATAAATAAATAAAAATAAAGTAGTTTCAGAGACCCAAGAGTGGCACCTGCTGACCACTGGAAACAAAAGTTTATAGTGAAGCTGGCGGAAAGGTGCACAGAAGTGACTGAAGGGATCGGCGAGGGTCTGGACGTCGGCCAGTAATGGAGACCACAGGGTGGATGAATGAAGAGGCCCTGGATGTGTCCGCAGCTGACTCCCAAACAGCAAAACCGAGGCAGCCTTCTGGTCTGCAAATGCTCCCACCATATCCCTCCTCCAGCCAGAGGGGTCTTTTCCTGCTGCCCACACAGGGTGGCCCACGGAAGCCCCCCAACTCTTATTAAAATGGAAAAAAAAATCTTTGCACTTCAAAATTATTATTACACTTCGTTATTCATCTTGAGATTCTTTTTGCAAAACATTGAAAGCCAGATCATAATTTGATGATGAAATATTGATTACGCATCTATATTTATACACAGAGGTCTGCACTGTATAGATAGAACACCCACCCTGTAATATCTTCTATTTAAGTCAATACGAAGATTGATGTTTCCCCCAGGCAAGTTTTGATAACATACTTGGGTCGATACAAAAAGACATCAATGCCAATGCAAATCAACACCCGCATACTGGTTTGGATTGCCTCTCCTGCACGCAGCTGCTGGCTCCAAGGGGGCTTCCGAACACCAGGAGCTCCCAGCCAGTTTGCATATATCTTCATTTACACCATGTGAGCGGAAAATGTCAGGGGAAATGCAGACTGGCGGGGGGGCTGCCCACTCCCACTCCGGAGTGGAATCATCAAATCGGGAAGGGAATGAAAATAAAAGCAAACACAACCTGTAAACAAATCTGGGAGGTGCTTTATTACTGTCATTAGCAATGCACTTGCCCTCTCTTGCTTTCAAAAAGAGTAACATTAACACAGCAGAGGGACCAAGAAGCATCTCCATCCTTGTCAGGTTCTCAGGATAGGATGAGAACTCGGTCTGGTCTTGACTGGGCATCTGCTGTGTCTGCCTGTCCAGCACTTTTTCCCATCTGGAACTCCATGTATTCAGTACTTCCTAAAAATCTCATTTATTCTCTGCCTTCTCCACCAGAAAGTTAGGTCCAAAAGGGCAGAGTTTTTCATTTGTTTTGCTTACTGCTGCATTTCCAGTGTCTGGATGTTGAATTAATTTCTTTCTGCTTCTGCTTCATTCATTCATCCAACAAATTGAGCAACTACTATGTGACAAGACTCTACTGGGTTCTCGGTGAACAAAACATTGTTCTTGGTGAAAAAAAAATTGGTGAACAAAACTGATATTCTAGTGGGCTAGAAAGCAGTAGGGATAATAAATAAGTACCATGCAAAGCAGGTTCAGGGCAGTAATTGCTATGGAGTGGGTAGGGGATGAGCAGAGTAAGGACTGCGGATGCTGGGGAGATGGATTCTGACTTTAAATGGGTGGTCATGTACAGCCTCAGAAAGTAAAACAGAGCAAAGTTTTGTCGGAGGTAAGGGAATGAGGGATGCAGCTGTGGAGGGGAGAAGGTAGGAATTTCCAGGCCCTTGGAGTGGTGCAAATATCCTGAGGCAGGAGTAGGCCTGGTTTATTTAAGGAACAGAAAAAAGTGAGTGGCTAGGCTGGAGTAATATTTGGGATTAAATGGATGATGCTGAGGCTTCTAGGAGCCACCTTGCCCCCAGCAGCCACCTCATGGGGAAAGCCCACATGAAGAGTAAGCAGAGTGACACAGAGGCCCCTGGATCCGGCCATGCCTGAAGCAACTTCAACCCAACATCTTTCAGTGCTTGAGCCAACTTATTTCCTTTTTAATGTCACTTGTAACTGAAGGAGGCCTGATAAAACACTCTGAAACCAGGTGCCTCGGATGCTTGAGTTGCTGTGCTAATGGTGGGTCCCAAAGATACCAGTTGGCTGGCTCTGGGGTGGTGGGAAATCCAGCCTGGGAGGGCGGGGCCTGGAAGCCATCTGTGCAGGCGAGGCCTGCACAGCTGACAAGTGAGAAGGAAGCTTTCAAATTTGCAATTTTCAAGTGTCAGAAGGATATTGTGCCGCTCCTCTGACACTCAGCATCTTAGGCAGATTCTCCCCATTTCCATCAACACGTCTGCTGGATAAGGTGTAGCCTGTGCACCCGCATGACCCAGAACCCACAACTGAGAATGAGAAATCCAGGTGTTAGCTTGTTCAACAAGTCACAGTTGAAGGACCAGACAGGCCCTTCTTCCTCAGCTACCAAAGTTGACACAATACTTTCAAAGGATTCTATTCAATTCAACAGGCGCTTTGAGCAACTGCTCTTTAAGATAACGGAGAGGCAGAGAAACACACGACTTGGTCTGTCCCCTCAAAAGATAATCTAGTGGGTGAGGAGCGCTTTCATCCATTTTGTTCACATGTATCCCATGCTAAAAGCAAGACACTAGGTGCTGGGGTAGGGATTCCCAAAGCTAGGGAAGGACAGACCTCCACGGGGGGTACTGGGGTGTGATCCAGCAACTGGAAGTAAGTGCTTCCTCTGCACCCAGCACTCTAAGGCATCAAGGATACAGCAACCAGCAAGATGGGCAAGGTCCCAGTTCACGTGGAGCTTATGTTCCTGTGGAGAATGAAGATAATAAACTGAAACTACTGTTTTTAAAAGGATGGTTTCGGAAACTGACAAGTGCAGCAAGGTAAATATATTCCAATGAGAGACACTGGGAGTGCAGGGCAAGAGGGAGCAGTCAGGGAAGGCTGAGCGGAGACCCATGCGCTGGGAAGGAGCCAGTCCACGGGGATTCAGGGGAAGTCCTGTGGGCAGAGGGAATGGTGAGGGCAAAGGCCTGAGCAGGGACAGGCTTGGCCTCCCTGAGGATCAGAATCAAGGCCGTGTGATTGGAGCTTAGCGGGTGATGAGGAGAGATGGGAGGTGAGTTCAGAATGAGTGGGGCCAGGTCATGGGGAGGTGGAGTTTTATCCTAAGTGCCAGCACCTTTATTTCAGGGTGATGTTGGCATACTCCCACTCAGATAAATTCTCATTCTCACCTTGGCGGATCATTTGGGGAGAAACAAGAAATGTACCCAGCAATGAAAAATAAGAGGAGGAGGGTTCTACAATTTCTCTAGATACAAACAATAGCACTTTGTTTTTTTGAAAGAGAAGAAAGCCTGCAAATAAACAGCCCACAACCAGAAGTACAGGAGGCCACAGCAGAGGAGGAAACCACGCCGTTCATGACACAAGTGAGCAGCAAGTTCGAGGCGAGAGCAGTTCATACTGGGTGGAGGGACTGGGGCAGAGCAGGTGGGCCTGGAAGGACATGGGGATGCTGACTCCCCAGAAATGGGAGAGATGTGCCTGTTCTGGGAGGCAGCAGCATGGGATGAGGGTGCAGCGAGCTGTCCAGGAGGACCATGGGTGGAGGTTGGGGTTGAGAGGGAGGGAGGAGGGTGGAGTGTTGGGAGGAGCTTTGAAGTCAAATGGCTGCCATAGGCCTTGTGCAGCTCCATCGGCTTCTGTCCTCCTGGGGGAGCCCCAGTCCTGGGCCCAGTGGAGGTCTTACCAGGCCTCTGCTTAGCATCTGGGTTGTGACATCCGTCAGGCCGCAGGAAGGGTGAGGTCCCAGGCTTACAGCAAATCACATATCTAGTCCTTGGCAGTGGCTGCTGTGTTTTTGGCAGTTGGGAAAACATGAAAGAGATTCACTTCTCTGTAGCAGCTACAGTGATGAGCAGGGGAAAGTAACTAGAAAGGGCAAACATGCCCTTCGCCTACTCAGCTCATAAACCAGGGGAGAGGCTGAGCCCTGGGACTTGGGGAGGAGAGGAAGCCCTCTGCTGTGCCCAGGCTGCAGACCTGGAGTCAGGGTTGGCCCAGCCTGTGGGGTGGCTCCCCCAGCTCCAGCTCCCGGGGCCCTCTGGCTGAGATTTCCTAACATTGTGGGCTTGGAGGAGCTGGAGGGGCCAGGAAGCTGGCGCCTTAGAGAAGCGGGATTGAGTTCTGGTCAAGAGAATGGACCCTGGACTCTTCATGACATCAGTTCAGTTCCAGAATGGCTGTCATCCTAACTTGAGGGTAGCACCAGTGAGGCTGAAACCAACCAATAAGATGTTACAGATAGAGGCCAGCAGCATGAGGAAGGGCCAATACGAGGGGGCCAGCGCCAGGTTTCCACCACACAAAGAGAAGCTGCACTGAACTCCAAAGCAGGTAAGAAGGGCAGCAGCTTGAGTATCTCAGGTGGGTCCCCTGCTAGCAGGCACAAGTCGGGGAGCAGAGCCCAAAAGTGAAGTGTTAGTGGATTGCTTCCAGCGTTATCTGGGGCAGAGTGGGGTCTCCATCCCTGAAAGAGCCTGAATAAAACCTCTATCCCATCAGCCATCATAGTTTGAAGACAACGTCATTAAAACTATGAACTCCCTAACTCTAGTCTTGTGTCCACCAAGCATCTTTCTTGTTTCAAATTAGCTTCCTATGTCATGTGCCAGAGAGAGCGTGTGGACAGAAAGTGAAATATTTCCTTCAGCAGGCATGCTTCTCATTAATAAGCCAACTTTCCATTCTCTGTCTGTCTTTCTCTTTCTCTCTCTCCTCTCTCTCTCTCTCTGTCTCTGTCTCTGTCTCTCTTTGTCTCTCTCTCTCTCGCTCGCTATGTTCACTTAGAAGGGAGTGGTGTGGATTATGAATTCCATCTCCCAGATGTGGATTAAACCAAACACCAGGCGATGTCCCTACAGTTCCAACCTCCAAAATAAATGTTGCTTCCCCACAGCAACCCTGTCTCCTTCCTCTTCTCCTGTACCCACTCTGCTCCACCCCTCGTGGTACGTCAGAGCTCAACAGAATCAGGTCAGAGCTAGAAGGATCCTATCAGCCCACTGAAACCAATAACTCCTGCACTGAGATTTCACAGAAGTAGCACTGGGTTCTGTGAATTCCTGGCAAAAGTTCAGAAAACCTAAGGGAATCCACACATTAGCCGATAATGAGGCCACACAGACTAACTAAAGCATCAACCACCTCATTAAACTGGGAGGCTTAATACTGTTTTTATTGCACAATCACTTCTAAATGTCTTTTATTAATAAAATTGGGGAAATGAATTAGTTATTCTTTAATAAGTGCAGTGTGTTTAGTTGACAAAATCTTTACAAAGATGGGGAACCATGAGTGGTGAGAATACTGAAAAATGTCCTTGTTCTGCACGGTTGGAAAACACCACACTGCCACCCCACCTGCTACTCCCCATTTTACAAATGAAGAAACTAGGGGGACAAAAAAACCCCATACTGTTCCTCAAGTTTCAAGTTTCTATTTCCCTTAAACTCTTAGGCTATTCTGTAACCCCCTATAGCCTATGCCAGCTAGAATCATGAGTCTCTCTAGATTCTGCTTGCTTTTTTCTCTTAATTCATTCAAACCTCAGTGAGTGATAGGTCTGGCCCTTGAAGTCAATATTAAACATAAGTATGAATTGTCCTCAGTTCACCTACTATTCTTGTTGGGAGCAGCGAGGAGTTTCAATATTTTTCAAGTGGGGAAGAGGGGATGTAAGACAACAGCCCTACTACACCAATAGTTTCTCCACATTATTTAATCATTGCAACAATCCCATGAGGAAAGTATAATTTTTCATTTTACAGAGAAGAAAATTAGTATTTGGAGAACTTAAAGAGATTTTCCAAGGGAACAAATATTTAGAAGTAAAGCCCAGTTCTAATGTTTAAGTCCAGGCTCATTCCACGACAAGTTTCTGTAAACACCACTGGATCCAGCACCATGGTCAGAGGCAGACCCCACCCCCCACCCCAACCCCACTCCACCCCAGAGTCTTCACTGAAACAGGGCTGGAGACAAAGAGAGTGGTAAGATGGATACTGAGTCCCGGGGAAGAGCTCTAACTACAAAAATGCCTGAACTAATAAGAAGGGGGCCAGGACCATGGAAGGACCCATCATCGTAATCTCTTCACATCCTCATCAAACTGCTCTTCTTAGAACCATTTTCTATCCTCCCACCAACTACTTGAGCTAGGACAAGCATTGTCACCTGTAAAATACCATTCCCAGACTGTCACCTGGAGTTTTTGTAAAACACAGATGAATCAATGGATGTAAAAGTTATCTGAAATTCATAAAAATTCACTGTTAAGGAAACAACTGTAACAGATCAACCCTCAAATCCCAGTGGCTTAACACAATAGACATTTGTATCTGGCTTGTGTAAAGTCCCAAACGCGGATTCCTGATAGTCATGAAGCTAGCCACCAAGAGCGATTCTGGTACCCAGAGTTCTTCCTCCTTGTGGTTCTGCCACCTTCCAACATGGCCTCTAAGGTCACTGTGTTTTCTGATCGAGCTAAAGGGAAAAATCATGATGAATACCCGGGGAGATTGTCATAAGCTGAGTCTGGAAGTGCCACACATCACTTCTGCTCACATTCTGTTGGTTAGAACCCAGCTCATGGACAAACCTAAGTGGGGCTGGCAGGTGTGGTCTAGCTGTGGGTGCAGGAAGTTGAGGAGATAAGTTTTGATAAACACAGAGCAGTTTCTCTCCTGTACAAACCTGAGAAATTGTCACAGTCACATTATTCTTAGTCCCACTTGAGAGGTTGCAATTGTGAATAAACTAAGGGCCAACCATGTAAAATGCCTTGAGTCCTGAGCCTGCACCGGGTGAACTCCACATGTGGGTCATCTTGGACTTCAAGCTGGGCATCTTGCAACCTCCATGATACAAAAGCAGGGGAAATTTTCATAAGCTAGAGCTGTCAGATCATTAGATTCCCCAGGAAGACATATATACATAGATGTATAAAATATAGGCATATCTATCTATCTACCTATCTACAGGTAAGTAGGTAGGTAGATCGATCTACATTCCTGGAGATTCTAATCCAGCTACCTGGCGTGGACCTGGGAATGTGTTTTTAACCACAGGGGATTTGTCAGGACTCTTTAAGTTGCAAGTGACAGAAATCCAACACACATGGTCTTAAGCAAGAAAGGAAAGGCATTGGTTCATGTAGCTGTGCTGGAGTAGGACTCCTTTGGGGCACAGCTGGATAGTCTTGAACAGTCTCACTGGGACACCCCCAGCTCTCCATCTCTCACTTGATCTCTTCAGCAGAGGATCCATTTCTCCCCTTATAGGTCAAGGTGGCTGCCAGCAGCTGCAGGCATACCTTTTTATCCACAGCCCCAAGAGAACAGCTTTTTCTCAGTAAAAGTCCTATAATTTATCCCTTTGGCACTAATTGTCCTGGCTTGGGTCCCCTGCCTATCCCTAAACCAATCACTATGACCTGGAAGATGATATCCTCTGACTGTCCAGGTCATAAGCCAGGGTTGTGAGCCCCCCTGGAATCTAGGGGTGAGATCTGCTCATACCACACACATGGACTAGTGTGCAGCAGGGGTGGTTCCCCAAGAACTACTGGGGTGCCATCCTTAAAAGAAGGGGGACAGGGAATGCGTGCTGGGCAAGAGTCAGCAACAGGATTCTCATATACTGGGCTATGGGAGCTGTGAGAAACATGGAAACCCTGAGCTTGAGACTCTCCACTGGGCTATAGGAAGGTCCCTGAGACCTGGAGGTGGGGCTCTGCTCACCAAGCTGCCTGATGCCTTCCCACCCCCACCCCAGGCCCCTGTGGATTACTCCATCCATTGTACTCACGAAACTGGTACGAGCCTCCAGGCTTCCCTTATGAGAAGGACAGAAGTGGGCTTGGCCCCTTCACTCAGCCCCTCCCTCTCAGCAGCCCTACCCCGACAGGCCCGGGCCCCCTCCCAAGGTCTAGCGCTTGGTTGCCAGTGGCACCAAGGGCTTTAGCAGATGGTGACTTAAAGCAGAGGTTTATGGTCTGAGGCCTATGGGAAATAAAGAACCCACAAATCCCTAAATCTGAATTCAACACCCTGAGTGTATGTACATAATGTACATGAGTGTTTCTTCTCTCCACCGAGGAAAAAGAAATCCACAACTTTCATCAAATTACCCAAGGAGACTTATCCTAAAAAAAAAAAAAAAAAAAAAAAAAGAATCACCAATGCCAATTGTGGCTTCTCTAGGCATCTCTTCAAGTATTGAATGGTGAAGTTTCATGTACCATAATATGTATTTTGGAGAAGCAGGGAGGCATAGGCTAACTTGAAATGATTTTTTTACATAAAGTTTTCCCCAAATGAGCTCCTTCGAAGATGAGTTGATGTGATCTTATGTCTAAAGAGAGAAACAAAAACATTGTCATGTTCATCTAAGTTAGGGGAAATTCTGGGTTAAATGAGCTTAAATAGGTCTTTTTTTCTGCAGGACTTCTCAGGGCCTTTAATAGTCTGATGTGTTTTGTGACTCTTCAGGAGGGGTTATAGTAGGCAGTGTTTCCCAAACTTATATAACACAAACACTGTCTTGTATGGGTTTTTTTCTTTGTTTGCAGCCTTCTATTAAACATGCCCTTGAACATGGACTCAAGGGTTATCCATTTGGCACCCCTCTGGTCCTCAGGGATGTATGTTTGTGCTGGTGACTTTGAGTTTGCGCTGCTGTGAAGAGGTCTGGCAGCAGGCATCCAAAAGCTTCAGAAAGGGGATGAGAATTAGGAGAAATCATTCTCTGCTCTTTGCCTGAGTTAGAGCAAAGGAGGTGCCAATAAGTTCGCGAGATGCCCTGGTGTTTCTGGGGGCACCTGTGAGCTGTGAAGTGTCAGGTGGGAAGAGCAAGGGACTGGAGTCAGCACGCCTTGTGGCTCTGCCACTAACTGGATGTGTAATTCAGTGGACTTAACCTCTGTGAGCTTCAGCCTGTTACCTGTAAAAGGGTTTGATGCAAGGATTGAATGAGATCATATAGGGCACGCTCAGTGTCTGGCACTCAGGAATGCCCACCCATAGGTAGCTGAGGCAGAGGACTGTATAATTTCCTTTGCTCTGGCAGCTGTAGGAAATTCTCCCACTGTCCTCATCTACCTTATCCTCTTGCCTCGACCATCTCCCACCTGCTCTTGACGGCTCCCCTTCTCTCCCCCTCCATGTCCTCTGGCTGCTCCAGGTACCGCCAAATACTGCTAACTAACCCTCTTTCCTGCCCTCTTGTGGCAGCTGACGGGGTGGCAATGGGACCATGATGTCCTTCCAGGCTGGCTCCTTCCCACCTGCCTCAGCATCTCCCCTGGCACCACCTTGGGCCAACGAGCCACAGGGAAATGAATGCAGAGGCTGTTGGCTGACACTGAGACTGCACTTAAGGTCACCCTTTGTGATGTGTTACCAAGAGTGAACAAATCCACACCGTGTCTATTCTATCAAAGCTTGTTTCTATCTGCATCTGTCATCGCTGATTGCATTTGAATGGGTTTAGTCTCTATTTTAAATAAAAGATTTATGCCTTTGCTGTCAGAGCCTGCCTTTATTTGAAAATTTAATCTTGTTTCTAGGAGTCTAGATTAACTTATTAGATTTAGGCGTCCCTCGTGTTTCTCTGAGAGAAAAGGAGTGGATTCTCCTCTGTATACAGCCCTGCACTTGCCACACAGTGGAAGCCAAGGGCTGGGTGGGCGTCACCGTCCAGCGAACCAAGGCAGGACAGAGGCTGCCATCTTGGACAGCTTTATTTGATAACCTTGTGTCCAAGGAGAATTTTTCTGGCTATTAGCTTGGAGACCTGTGTTCCCTGCCAGGGCCCTCCACCAAACTTGCCCTTTCTCTGGAGTTTTTTGGAAGCCCCAGCAAAAGACACTCCCAGTGGGAGACCAACTGGTCAACCTCAGCTGTGCCAAGGAGGTCTGAGTTTCCTTCATGTCTGTGTTGTATTTTTTACCCTCTCAGAGTGCTCACCGTAGTGGTTAGACTGCAAGTTCAGAAGGCCTGGATTTAAGTCCAAGCCGTGTGACCTTGGGCAGGCCACTTAACTTCCCTGACCCTTGGTCTCCTCATCTGAAAGATGGAGGTCATGTTAATGCCCGTCTCATAGGGTTTCTGTGTCACTGAGTGAGAAAATAGTGAAGCTGTTGAGAGCTGCTCTGTATGAGTTCGCAGCTACTTCAGCAGGTATGGTGGGGGCACCACTACCCGCTCTGGAGGTGAAGATGTGGCTGCTCAAAGGGAGAAGTATCTGCTCAGGGTCACAAAGAAGTGAACAGCAAAGCTGGCCCAGACCAGGGATTCTGAGCCCCACCCCGTACCCTGGGCTCCTCCCTCCTCCCCTCACCCATCCCACCCCCATCTCCAGCTCTGTCTCTCTCTGTCTCTCCCTCCCTCTTTCCTTTTCTCTCTCCCTCCCTTTCCCTCTCTCCTTGTCTCCTTGTTGCCCTCTCTGTCTGCAATGAACTGAATTTTGCCTCCTAAATTCATGTTAAAACCCTAACGGCCAATGTGACTGTATTTGGAGAGAGGGTCTTTAGGAGGGCATTAAAAGGTTATATGAGGTCATAAGGGTGGGACCCTGATCCGATAGGACTGGCTGCCTTATATGAATAGGAAACCACCCCCCTCCCCCCAACCACGTTTATACACTAAGAAAGGCCATGTGAGCACACAGTGAGATGGTGGCAGCCTACAAGCCAAGAGACGAGGCCTCAGTGAAACCTGCCTTGCTGGCACCTTGACCTTGGACTTGCCAGCCTCCAAAACCATAAGAAATTTCTGTTGTCAAGCCATCCAATCTACAGTGTTTTGTTATGGCAGTCCAAACAGACTAACATTCTTTCTCTCTCTCCCCTCACTTCCCCTCCCTCCCTCCCCCAAAGTCCCTGACTTTCCCGTAGCACTCACGCCATCTGCTGGTCAGTCTCAGGTTAGCAGGCAAGGTTTAGGCTTCAGAGAGGCCCTCAGCCCCTTCCTCAGACACACACACACACACACACACTCCCCAGCCAAGGCCTCACACCACCTCTCGTTCACCATCCCATACACCCAAAACCTGGCATACCTCAATTCCTGACAATGCACTAATACGTGTTTTCAGTTATAAGCTCCTTAAAGTCAGGGCCACAACTGACCCATCTCCTTACCAGCCCCCATTCCCACCTACTCACTCATTGCCCGGCACACAGTATGTGCTCACTAAGTGTTCCTTCAATGACTGAGGGAAGATGTGCCCTTTTGGGGGATTTCATGAGTTCTCGTCTTTGGGGGCTCTGAGCTCAGGAAGGGGGACATGTCTTCCTCCTGGGGGGCCCACTGCACACACACTCACACGGGGATTGCACAGACTCCAGCCTGCCCAGGCTACAAGATAATGGACTGGAAACGCCGTCTCCTGCCTCATTAAGTGGTCCCAAACCCAGTGCTGCCAACCAACCCTGAGCAGAGAACATGCATCTCTCGGTTTGTCACTTGGCAAAACAACTCCAGAGGAAGGAAGACACAGGGCCTGTCTCCATAATTCAGCTGCCTCAGAAGGAACTGTTATCTGAGGGGCTAATTAAGATGGATCTCTCCAAGGCGAGAGGAAACCCCAGCTTCAGTTTGCCAACATAGAGGCTGCCCCATCACTCCGGGTCCTCAATCAGCCCATGGAGGCAGGGAGAGAGGAGGCTCCAGCTCCAGCGTGCTCAGCCAGGCTCGTTTCATCCTCATCAGGACAGGACAAGGGTGAGGAGAGCGGGGCACTCACTGGGGACGCAGAATTTAAGGGGGCGCCACCACAAACAGGATGATGCAAGATGAGTATTATCCATCTTTCCCTTAGCCTCAGGCTCTCCTGTGGCTCAGCGCCGTTCTGTTCCTGGCTCGTCTTTATTTCACTTTTTGATAGATCATGGACTTTGGGGCGTGAATTTTGCTTTTAAAAAATAATATTGCATTAATGAAAGTGAAGACTTAGGTATCTGCACTCCCATATTCATAGCAGTATTACTCACCATAGCCAAAAGGTAGAAAGCAACCCATGTGTCCATTGACCAAAGAATGGATAAACAAAATCTGGCCTATCCACAATGGAATTTTATTCCTCCTGAAAAAGGAAGGAAATTCTGACATGTGGTACAGCATGGAACAGCCTCAAGGACGTTATGCTAAGTGAAAGAAGCCAGTCACAAAAAGACAAATGCTGTGTGATTCCACTTATACGAAGTACCTAGAGGAGTCAGATTCAGAGAGGTGGAAAGTAGAGTTACCCCTGGGGCTGGGGGAGCAGAGAATAGGGAGTTAGTGTTTCAAGAGTACAGAGTTTCAACTGGGAAATATGAATGGATGATGGTGGAAATGGATGGTGCTGATGGTTGTACAGCAATATGAACATACTTCATGCCACTGACCTGAACACTTAAAATGGTAAATTTGATGTATGTTGTATACATTTTATCACAATAAAAAAAGGCTGCATTACAATATTACTGATCTTAATTGCTGACTTTTTTGGTGCCCTCTGAAACTTTGTCTGAGTTAAGTACCTCTTGCCTCACCCTCGTCTGACACCAAATTAATTCCTCACATTGTTTTCATCTTACAGACGACAGAACAGAGCCTGAGGGATGTTAGAGGCCTGCCTGGAGTCACCTAGAAAACTACAGGTAAGCGAGGAACTCAAAAGCCAAGTGCCCAGCTCCCAGCTAAGGATTTAGTACAATACAGTTCCCCCTGGCTGCCCAACCCAAGGCATTTCCAGGGAGCTCTGTCTACACCACCGTCCTTCTGGAGTCAGCTATTCAATGAGTGGAGTCTTATACAACAAATAAGGGCCTCAGTGGACCCAGAGACCCTGGGGCTCAGCCACACCCCACCCTCTCCGCTTATGAAGATTCTTCTCCCAACAGCTACAACTCTCTGCTCTTGAAGAGAAATCTCTAGGACTGTGGTCAAGTCCATTTTCATACTCACTGACTATAACAATGGCTGCTACTTTTTCTGCAACATTTAGCCCCCGCCTTCATCAGTAACAGAACATATATTTAACTGGCAGAGATTGCATAGAATAAAGCCTCCATTTCTTAGCTTCCCTTGCTAGCTGGGGGTACCAACACACCTTGGATCTGGCCCCAAACCTGGAAGCAGAGGCATCACGTGCAGCTTCAAAGATGTGTCCTTAGAGAGAGCAGAACCTCGCCTTCTTCTCCTTTCCTCCTTTCTTTGGCTGGAAGGGTGGGTGCGATGGCTGGAGCCTGTGCTGCCATATTGGAGGATGGTGGAGCACAGGATAGAAGGGGACCGGGTCCCAGGGTCACAGCATCCCTGGATCACCCACCTGCATACTTCTGTGAGAGGTTTAGTTCCTAGCAAGACACAAGTCACAAGCTGTGGAGCAGATGAGCTGACCCAGCTCCCTCTCTGCAGGGCAAGGATCTTTCTCTATATAGATCGATTCCCAGCCCTTCCTGGTCATTTCTGGAACATCTCCTAATGAATTACCTTTACAGGAGTCTTGGATGCAGGGTCTATTTCTAGAAACCCAACCTGTGACTCTCCTCCCTCCCCATTTGGTCTTTCACAGCCCAGATGATGTCCAGCTGGGCTGTAGTACAGTGGGCCCCAAGGATCATTCCAGACCATCCACCACATACTTCTGTAAACAAGAGAGAAAGTTCTACCAAGCTTAAGCCACTGCTGTGTAAACTTGGGCAAGTCTCCTAGTCCCTCTTGCTTTAAGTTTCCCCTCTGTGAAATGCAGATAAAGCCCAATGAGAAAACAGATGTGAATGCATTATGGAAACCGTAAGAAGTATGTTATGGATGGAATGTGTCCCCCTCACCCCATCCACCAAATTCATACATTGAAATCCTAACCCCTAGTGTGATGGTGTTAGGAGGTGGGCCCTTTAGGGGAAGGAATTAGGTCACGATGGGATCGGCACCCTTGTAAGAACACGAGAGAGCTCTTTGTCGCATGAGGAGCCAGCAAGAAGATAGCCATCTGCAAAGCAGGCAGAGAGCCCTCACAAGAGCCCGACCACACTGGCACCCAGATCTCAGGTCTCCCAGCCTCCAGAACTGTGAGAAACAAAGCCCTGTTCCTTAAGCCATCCAGTCCACAATGCTTTTGTAAGACAAGGTACTTGTTGAATTATCCGGTGAGCGACCAATCTAATTAAAGCCAAGAGCTCCCCCCAAACCAGTGACCATCCTCAAGCCCCAGATGTTTATTTCCAGCAATTCTGGCTGGGAAATTGGGTCCCTCCAACTTTGTTATAGTGATTGTGACCTGAATGTCCTTTATTCAGAGCAAGGCTGTGAGGACCGTGCTCCTGCCCTCCACACCATCATCTCATCACTGCCGCTCCCCAGGCCCCCTGCCCCTACCATGGGGCCAACTTGGCCCCTAGCCTCCCAGGCATCCTGCACCCACCCCGTTCTGCTGACTGCACAGCCCTGTCTCCTCCAGGCTAAGAAGGGTCAAGGCCCTGGGACAGTGTTCCTTCAGCAGTACCCACAGCAGGAACGCAGGCACAAGTCCCAGTCCCAAGGGAGAGGGCCAGGAGAAGGTGGGGGAGGATGCCGGAGGGAGAGATGGGGACTGGAAGGGAGCAGGACCAAAGTCAAAGGGAGGAAACGGGCAACTCCCTCCTAAGCCATGAGCAGCAACAAACGCAGTCGTGAGCGGTCTGTACGGGCACTTCACTGTGTCCAAAGCACCTTCTCATCTGCTACACCTCCTATTCCCACTGAGGACACAGAGGTTTGGAGAAGGCAAAGATCTTGCCTGCAGTCATGCAGCAGCCAGAGATAGTGCATCGACTGACCATAAACATTCCTCAGAATACGGAGAACATCCCGGACCCTCAGCAACAGGCCTGGAAGCGAACACTTACTTGCTGACCACTTCCCAGCTGGGCCTGGCCCACAGGGAAGGGCCTGGACAGATGTTGGGGTGGAGGGAGGGCATCTTCCTGGGGCTCCAGCCCAGTGCCCCCTCACAGACGTGAACAGAAGCCTGGACCTGGCTCAGTGGAGGGGACACATCGGTTGGTTTTGTCCTCTTCTGATACTAGCACCCCAATATTGCTTTTGGAAACCATCCCACCCCACAGGGTCCACTCTGAGTGCTCAGCCAAGGGTCCCACCCGGCAGAGGGGTGATCACGTGACAGCAGTTCAGCCAGTCAGACTGTTCCCTATCGCTTTCACACAAGTCGTAGATGCAAGGTCAATTTCCAGGACCCAACCTCCCAACTCGGACTTTCCCAAGCCTGTGCCCAGGCTGCGGCACAGCTGGCCCAGGGCGGGGAGGTCTCCCACCTCGCACCAGTGAGAGACGACGGCCACCAGCTGTGAGCCATTGCGGCCCTTCCTCCTCCGCCTCACAAACCTCTCCTCCTTGCTGCAGCCTCCTCCACCATCTGCCAGCTCCACGGGCTCCCCCAACCCCTCACACAAGGCTCAGCCCCAGCACCACCGCCTCAGGGAGGCCCTTCAGGACCACCTTGAGCTGGAGCTCTGCCAAGTCGCCCCCGGGCCAGCTGACAGCAGCACGAGAGAGACCACAGAGCGTCCCTGCAGACCTGGCCTTGGAGAAGGGGAGGGTTTAGACTTCCAGAGGTTAAGTGCCAGGAGGGTAGAGAAAACATTCTTTGGCAGGAACAGAGTCAGCCAAGAGTGTGGCAGCTTTGGGGACCACAGGCTACATGGAGGTAAGGAGAGCTAGAACAGGAAATATAGGCTGAAGCAGATCGGGGGGGGGGGGCACAAGAAGCCAGGTGAGGAAGTGTGAGCTTTTCCTATTAAGTAACAGGGAGTCTGGGGGCCCAGATGAAAGATGTCGAAGTCACAGCTACTTGCAGTCACGTGGGGTCCCGTGATGGGCAGGGTCAGAATCTGGAGCCACGGAGCTGGGCCCGGGAGCATGCCAAGGGTGGCAGAGTGGCCACGTGGGGGCAGCAGCTCCAGGGCCCTCCAGGGCAACGCAGCTTCTGGAGCCGCTCCTCCGAGTTCCACCTGCTTAGGCTGCCACCTGTCTTATAGCACCACCCCAGCAACCCCAGCCTCAAGGCTGCTCTCAAAGTCCCCAGACTTCTCCTCAGGATCTGGGGGGTGGGAGGGCCCAGTACATTGGAACCAAAGCCACTATTCACTTTCATGGCCCTTCATTTCCTCACCGTGAGGAAGCAGCCCTCTGCTACTAATTTTTCACGTGCTTATTGTGTTAGAAATCCTTCACCTGGATTAATCCTAGCCACAACTCCGGGAAATAGGTATGGTTATTAATCCCAGATTTTACTGGGAATCCCAAGAAAACGGAGGCAGAATGGGCTGAAAACCATGCCCACAGTCACACGGGCAGTAAGTGGCAGAGCCATGACTTAACCACTGCACCACACTGTCCGGAAATGGATAAGGGCGTGTCATCTCTCCTGCCACTGATCTATGCCAGGACTCCACCCACCTCTGTGGCCAGCTCCCTCCCTGCCTGCCCAACATCCCATCAGGCCTCCCACCTCAGTGGATGCCAAATCCTGACAGCCTCCTATCCTCTCCTCTCCTCTCCTCCGCAGCGCCACCCTACCCCATCCTTTGCAGCGACATCCCACCCTTCACCCTCCCACCCGGAGCCCCTTTCACTCTCTCTCCTGGGAGATTTAAGCAGGAGAGACAGCTGGGAATTGGCACTGTGGACTGCTGGGGATGTCTGCACTGGGGCCACCCAAGCCTCCTGCTGCCACTGCTGCCCGAGGGCAGACGTTTGGAGCTGCAGCCGACTCCGGGAGAAGTCACCGCATCCTTGCCGGCTGCCGCCACGCTGTGATTAGTTAATCGCTAAGTGCATGGGGCTTTTAATTAACTGCCAGCCCTGCACGGGCAGCTGTTCCACGAACCACGTCTGATTGTGGCTCCCCCAGTCCAGGCTGACGGAACACTTCAATCACACAATTGATGCTTGGGTATTTTGATGCCACAGGGATGGCAGCTGCCAGTACTGCAGCTCTGGCGGAAGCAGCCAGCCACAGGAAGGAGGAAAGAAAGCAGCTCTCAGCTGAGGGGGAGGCCACTGAGTGTGCAAAGCTGAGGGGAAAGTCCGCACAAGGGCTATGAGTGTGCAGACATAGCTGTGGTGTTTATATATTAGAAGTCACACAACTCAAACAAATGTAAGGCAGAAAGAAACCTGTAGATGCCACATAACCAGAGAGTACTTCAGGAATGGCTGGATCCAGGGGCACAAAAGAAATTGCAGGAGCAGATGAGGCGTGAACCGTCAGAAGAGCAGCACCCGCACCCTAGATGAGCCGACCGAGCACAGGGAGCTCACAAGAGGCACGGGCGAGGTAGCGATAGTGTCACTTCTCCAAACCAGCACTTCCCTTGTTTTTTTCTGATTCAGTTAGTCCCTCCCACTTCTGGACCTCCAGATAATTCTCGCCCTTCTATTATGGCCTTACCACATTTAATTTTAACCATTTGCCCACGTATCTGTGTTGTCCAGTAGACCAAGATTTCCCAATTTCAGCACTATTGACATTTGGGGCAGATAATTCTCTGTTGTGGGGGCTGGCCTGTGCTCCATAAGATGTTTAACAGCAGCGTCCCTGACCTCCACCCGCTAGAAGATGCCAGGAGCACGCTTCCCTCAAATGTCACAACCAAAAATGTTCCCAATCATTGTTAAACGTCTGCTGCAAGGGCAGAAACCACCCCCACAACAGCCCCTGGGATAGACATTGAGGCTCAGAAGTGTCATGTCCCCCGGGGCAGGGCTGAGGCCTGGTGGGGTTCCCGTGATGCTCTGGGGGCAGAAGCAAGGGTTGGGGGAGGAGGGCAGTGGGGCCGCGAGAATTGACAATCATGGGCTCCATGTTTGACAGAGGGGACCCGTGTGTTAGTGTGGGCACTGCTGCACGTGAGGGCTGAATGTCTGTCAGGTGGTCAAGGGACCCCCACTAGCACACCAAAACCCCAGACTCAGAACTGGAGGTGAGAGAGTGCTAAGAAACTGAGCAGAAGCAAGGAAACTCAGACCTAGAGAGAAAAGGGGCCCAGGTGTGGGGAAGCCCAGTGTTCAACCCACCCCCCTACATAGTCGTTTACATGCCCCAAAATACCAGGAGCTGGCCCTTTTCTGTGCCAGGCGCACTTGTAAAGCCTGATTTAAAAATTCTTCACAGGAATCTCTGAGATACATAGTATCACTTCATCCCGTTTCACAGATGAGGAAAGAGAGGCACTGGAGGGTTTGCTGGTGGTGGTGATGTGTTTACTTGCCAAAGATGCCAAGTAGCAGAGCCAGGATTCCATTCCCACTGGTCTGGCCCCTGAGTCCACTGTCCTGCCCAGGATGCTCCAGTGGCCCTGCCAGAGGGCAGAGCAGCCCAGGTTGTCCTCAGCCTTTGTGGAGGAGCAAGAAATGGAGAAAGTACCTGCGGGGAGGGAAGCTTTTCAGAGAGAGACCAGTGGTCACATCCCGAGAACCTTCCCCGGCTCGGTTACCTGGAAAGGGCAGTGGACTCCAAGGCCAAGGGCTAGTTTACATCTTAGTCCCAGTGCCTGGCAGTGGGACCACGGCTCCCTCTCCTCCCTGAGCCTCGGTCTCTTCATCTACACAGTGAGAATAGCGCCCACTTTCCTGGGAAGCAGGAGGAACCGGCTCCCCTGTCTGCAAGTGGTGGGACCTCCACAAGCGACTTCAGCTCCTTGAACCTTGATGTCCCCAGCTGTGGCAAGGGAGTGACAATACCTCTGTGTCTGGTTCAGTGGGAGAACAAAACGAGGAACTACATGGGAACGTCCAGGTAGCGCCTGGCCCCTAATACAATACTGCTCAGGAGCCCACATCAGCCCTGGGGTCACATCTGAGCCACTTCCCCTGGGGCTGGCAGGCTTAAATCCACCCCCCACCACGCTCCCCCCAGTACATGTATCGTAGGCTCAAATGGCCAGAAAGCTGTGGTCCTCGGAGCGGGTGTCAGCCTAGTCTCCCTTCCCACCCCTGTGCACACACAGTCCTTGTCCAGGGCTCTTTGAGGACAAAGTCGCTGTAGGATCACTTCCTGCACAACAGAGAGGAACAGCCGGCTGGCTCTCATCACATGCAGTGTGCCTGTCCCTCCCTCCTGCATCCCCACAGGCTCCTGCCACTCCCCTGGGAGCAGGGGATTCATTCCCTTTTAAATTACAACGATAATAATTGAGCTGGGAAAGCAGAGGGAGGCTGGAACTTGCCCACAACAGACCCCAGTAGGACCAGCTTATCATCCCCCACCCCTGCCTTTGATCATGTTGTCCAGCATCTGGGGTCACCTCCCCCCAACCCCGTTCACCCCCTGGACCAGACCTCCAGGCTGCCTTTCCCTGAGAGGTGGGGAGTAGTGAGGAATGAGCCCCGAGCCATCCTTCTGAGCAGCAGGACAAGCCCTCCCAGAGCCCAAGCCGAACCCCAAGTCCCTCCTTGCTGATTCTTGCTGCGCTGCCGTGGAGGAGGAAGAGGGGAAGGCCGTGGCCTGGACTTGGCTGGAGTCGTTTCTGTGCTATTGCCCCAGGTTGGGCCCCTTGGTCTGGCCCTCCCAGGGCCATTGTTCTGTGGGATCAGCACTCCTACATCACTCCCACCTTTGGCCATATCGTAGGCCTGTGCATTTGTCCATGTTATGTACTCATGGCTACCATTTATTAAGCACCTATTGTATGTCTGGCACAGTGCTAAGCACTTTATCCAGTTAGTTCACTGAATGCGCACAATTGCTTGGAGTAAGAACTATTACTGACTTTATTTTACAGAAGAGAAAACTTAGACCAGAGAGGTTAAGTGACCTGCCCAAGGGCACACAGCTGGCACAGGGTGGATTCCTCTCCAGAGCCTGTACTCTGAATCATTATGCTGTAATCGTGACTCTGTCAGGTGTCCTGAGTTTCTGCAACTTTGCAAAGTCCTTGATTGTCTTAGGAGCACCTTCCAAGATCCCCATGAGCAAAGCAAGGCTGAGGTTAGTGCCATTTTACAGATGAGGAAACCTAAGTCTGTGGAGAATCAGCCTCCCTGTGGGCGTGTAATCAGAAAGCCACAGAGAAAGGAACAGATGCAGTCAACCCCTCAGCCTCAGTCAGCCCAGGTGGGCCCCGGGGACCAGACAGGTGGGATCAGCACACAGAAACCAGACAGCCCAGGGCCTGGGCGATTTCATGTCTCTGACCTGTGAAATGGGGTAAGAATCCCTGTTTCTTCAGATCAAGGCTAGAAGGAGACAAATTTGTCTTTGTAATTTTGTAAAGTGTTTAGAATTACTGACTCGTCCAGGGTCATAAAGTCACATGTTTTCAGGGGACAAGTGGGTCTTATAGATGGATAAAGTTGGCCAGGTAAGGGCTGAGGCCAGAGATGGCATGTGCCCCATCTCAAGGGGGACGGTGGCAGCCCAGTCATACCAGATCACCATTTATTAAACAAATCAGAAATCTGAATGTCTTTATGAAATGCCCAGATTTATAAAACTCTTTGCAGGTTGAACAAAAAACATCTGTGGATCAAATACCCCTTGTACCAGTTTGTGACTTGTAATGGAGCCCTAGTTGCTAGAAGATCAAAAAGGCCAAACAGCAAGTCCAAGGTCACAAGCAAACGAGGCAGAGCCAGGCGAGCCTCGGCCCCAGCCTCGGACACCCCCATCAGCCCGGTCTCCCCACTTCCATGATGCTCAGCATTTAACACCGTCCTCAGAGCCATCCAGCCTGAGGCCTGGGCCCTGGGCAGCCGACGGCCTCCGTGGGGCCCTGCAGAGCAAGGGAAGGACATTTCCAGGACAGTGGAGGCTGCAGGGCTCTGGGTACGTAAATCACAGCCCCCTCCACAGCACATCCATCCTGAGGCCTAATTGAGACATTTGCTTGGAGTGTCCTCAAAAACTAGGGCAGATGTGGTGCTCTGGGAGTCAGAGCCACCTGCCGCAGGCACCCTGCCGAGACTGGGGACCAATGGCTGTTCTCCGGAACTTGGACCAGCCACGGGGACGCTGGTTCTCGCTAATAAGATTATATATATTTTAAATAGCCCTGTATACTGCAATGATACTGACTATTAAAATGCCAGAAAGGAGGACAAAGTCAAAAAAGACAGCTAGCCCCTCTCTATAGGAACCATGCAGCACCAGGTGGAAAAACCCATGTGGACTTCACCCCCAGGCTCCCCCCCAGCCTGAGCCGGGATGGTTGGAGGTGCTCAGACCTATCCTGACACTTGAGATCTCCTCGACTCTTAAAGAGGGGCTGCTGCTTGAACCTTGTTTCTCAGACTCCTTTCTCCTGGAGCCCCACAGTGCTCTCATGGGCTGCAGGTCAAGAGAACTGGGTTCCAGTCCTGGACGTACTTATCCCCAGCTGAGTGGACTTGGGCAGTCGCCTCCCCCCCTCTCTGCCTCCTTTCATCCTCAGCCCTTTGCCCTCACAGAGCGTCCTGCCCTGGTGAGGTTCCAAAGAGGCAGAGGCCACAAATGCGCAATCCTAGGTCTGAACAAGGCCACGTAGGTTTTGCCTAATCAGCATTTCTTTTTAAGTTTATTTCTAACTAATTTCACGTAAACATCTGGATTTCTGGATTCTCTTAAAACCTCAGACGATCTGGCCCCACAGGGCTGACCTTGCCACGTGGCCACAGTCAGCTGCAGTTGAGTGACAGCTTGCCCATTCACCTGACTCCACACACTCCCTACTGCCTACACTCAGCCAGCTTCGCTCCTTCATGTCACCTGCTTCACACTTGAACCTGAGACCCCTGATTTAATGCGGCAGATATAAAAAGTCTTGAGGGACATACACAGATTCTTCTGGGCCTCATTATTATTAATGGAATTTCTGGGTCCCACAATTTGGCTTTGACCTTGAGCAGGTCTCCTGGGCTCTTGGGGCTCTGGTCTCCTCCTCGTCTGTGAAATGAGAGGGCGTACTAGGGGACTCCAAGAGCGTTTCCAGCTCTGACACTCAGGATGCCCCAGCGGTCCCGTCTTGCAATCTTGGATCTTCAACTGCAGTCTGAGACCCTCTTGACTCCCCAAGTTCTGCCATAACATTTGTTAAAGGAAAGGAGGGAGGAAGCTGTCCAAGGCTCCCTGGGTACAGGTCACTGAGTCTCCACCTCTCTTAACCAACCCATCCCATGTCCCCAAGACAGAGCCAGGAAGAGCAAGCCTGGGCCCAGCCAGGGATAGGACTGCATGTTGGTTCTGATGACAGAAAGCACATTAAAAAAAAAAAAAATCTTCCCCTGACACACTGTCTATTTCTTTCTTTTGCACCGCTGGCTAATGTCTTTTTTATTAAAGCCTTAATAAACATCATGTTGCAATTTGTTTCTGTAAGGACTATTTGGTGGGGGTTAGGGGCTATTGTTCTCCCCTCCACCCCCAAATTCCTACGGTTCATTTCTTTCTCCCAACCCTCAACACAATCCCAGATTCAATCTGGACCTGGGATCCAGCCTTGCCGGCAACAGTGCTCTATTTGATGCTGTCTCAATGTACACAGGGTGTCGTCCTGAGATCTTCCAGCTCAGCATGCCCGCTCTCCTTCCCACCTGCCTCTTCTTCTGTTCACATCACTTGCCTGGCCCATCAGAAGCACTCAGGAGCTGCTTGTTGAGTGAACGAATGAAATTTCTAAAGCAACAAAGCATTCCAGCACCTTCATTCCCTCGCTCCAAAGTAACCCTCCACGTCCTTCCCCAGGCCTCCACTCTTTAGACACACAGATTATTCCCTCCGCGTACACCTCCATTGGCTGGTGCAGCTCCCTCTGGCTGGGATGTAATTTCCTTCTTGTCAAAGTCCTCTTCATCCTTCAAGACCAAGCTCTAATACTTCCTTGGCAGAGTCTTCCCTGATCCCCCCAGGCAGACTTTACCATGCCCTCTCTTGTGTTCCCTCTGCACTTTTTTGTAATGTCACTACTTCACTATTACCATTGACCCTGTATTTGCTGTTTGTATGACATAAAAGGTTTGATGGCAAGTGACAGAAAATACAACTCAGGCGGAGTTACACATTAAAAGTCTGAAAAGCTCAGATACTGGCTCGTGTTTTCAGTGGGTCTGTTGGCTCTGCCCTGCTCTTTGAATGGGGTTCATCTTCACGGTAGCTTCCATCCCCCATCAGAAAAAATTGCTACCACCATTCCAGGCTTGACATTCAAATGCCCCACTATTGACATGAAGACTTTTCCTCACATTCCCAGCAAAAGCTCCCACTTCTAGGCTGACTGAGCCCCTCTCGTGCCAATCGCTCTAGCCTGGGGAGTGCCTTGTATTCATTGGCTCAGATCAATGGGGTCCCTTCCCTCAAAATGAAGTCGTGTTTACTCACCTGCACCTCAAGGGGGAACAATGGAGGAAGCACCAGGAGGCACAACAGTGCCCACCAGGCTTTGTAGGTGTCTCTGCAAGGAAACGACAAGCTCCTTGAAGACTGACTCTACTTAATCACTATCTGGTACTCTAGCCACCTTGGCCTTCTGCTAGTCCTCAAATGTTCCCTGCTTCCATCCTGCCACAGGGCCTTTACACATGCTTGTCCCCCTGTCTAGGGCCCCACTGAGGCCTGCTTACCCTTTAGCTCCACTCATTCCCCAATTGTGATCCACCCGCTACGCATCCACGTCTGGCTCTTTTGTTTTGGCTAGTTCTTAGGATTATATTCCTTTCCTTCAGAGCATTCACCTTCACTTGTCATGATGGATTCATGGGGTAATTATTTGACTGCTGTCTCGTCTCTCCCAGTAGCCCATATGTTTCACAAGATCTGACTATGTTTTTTATCTTGTTTTGTATCCCCAGCACCATGTCTGGCACATAGTTGGCATCTGGTAACTGTCTTTTCAACAAATATAAAAGTAATTAAGCCTCTAAAAATCTCCATTTTAATTAGATTATGTTGTGGAAAGCCTACCAAACTAAGGAATTCAGATGTTTTATTAAGCTCCAGGGACCCACTGAAGGCTTTTGATAAGAGGAACTATGTGAACTGACCTTTGTTTTAGTAAGATCTCTATGGAAATGGAGGTGGAGAGGCCATACAGGAGGCTGTGGCAGAGTCCAGGTGACGGACAGTGCTGAGAGAGGGACAGTGGCCACATAGGGATGCCAGTGTCCCACTCCACTCTGACCCTCATGGACCAGCCTGACAGTGACCTCATAATCACCCGCTAGACCTCCTACCCTTTTAAAGTCAGAATCTCATCTGTAGTCTAATACTGCCAAAATATGTTCACATTCATGTTCATCACATGAGGAAAACGTCCTACCATCTGAGTCACCCAGGCCAGCAAGTAGAGGCAGAGGGTTCGACAAAGTGAGAGTGTGCCACCTTCCCGCCCAAGTCACGACCAAGGCTCCATGATGACAGAGAAGCCAGAGGACCTGAAGGACTCGCTGCCTACAGAGAGGAAGCACGTGTGGAGGTCGGCTGAGGAGAGGCGGATGTCGGACCTCACGCGGGTGTTGGAGTGGCTGGAGCGGAGGCAGAGGAAGAAGACGCAATCTCTCCAGGTGTGTTCTGTCACAGGAAACTTGCGAGGAAGACTTCACTCAAGGCTATTGCAATATGATGTGATAGGGAGAGAGCGTTTTAAGCACTGGGGTGAGCCAGGAGGAGAGCACTGGAGGATGGGGTTGGGGGCTGTTGCGGATATGATCAGGCCATCTGTGTTTGCTAAGTCTCCCTGTGTAGTTATGCTCCTGCCCTCCCACAGAGACTGGAGGTGGTAGCGCTGTCTTTTCCTGATGATTGCATTTCAAAGGGATGGCTCCCAGGTCCTTGAGAAAAATACTCTTGGACTGTAAAACTGGCAGGAGGCTGGATAAAGATTTACATCTCAAAGGATCAGAGAAAGAGTTTACAAGTTTTCCAAAGGAATTGTTCTCAGAAAAGGGTGGTCAAGGGTCTAGAGTCCAGGAAGAAATCTGGCTGGTTTACTCAAGGTGAAAGGAATGTCAGGGCCGTCTTGGTCAGTGTTCAAGAAGGACTGAAGGACAATAATTTCTGGGGTCTTGGTGGCAGAACGGGTCCTTCCCACTGTCTCCAGGCACTTCCGTCCTCATGATGGCTCCAGGGCCAAAGGGCATTCGGTCTCCTCCACCACTACCTGCACTGGGACTCCTGCTAACATACCTCTGCATTTCTATCCTGCATCAGAACTAGTTGTAACCTGTCTGTCTTAGTCTATTTGGGCTGCTAGAACCCAATGCTATAGACCAGGCAGCTTATAACAACAGAAATTATGCTCTCACAGATTTGGAGGTTGGGAAGCCCTAGATGAAGGTACCAGCAGATTTGGTATCTGATGAAGGTCTGCTTCCTGGTTTACAGATGGCCGCCTGGGGGAGGGTGTATCTCGGTGGTAGAGCACATGCTTAGCATATACAAGGTCCTGGGTTCAATCCCCAGTACCTCCATCAAAATAAATAAATAAACATAGATGGCCACCTTCTTGCTACCTCCTCATATGGAGGAATAGACAGGAGAGATCTCTGGGCCTCTTTATTTATAAGGCCCTAATCCCACTCATGAAGGCTCCACCCTCATGACCTAACCACCTCCCAAGGCCCCATCTCCTAACACCATCACTTTAGGAGTTAGGATTTCAACATATGAATTTGGTGGGGGAGACACAAACATTCAGTCAGTAGAACCACACTTCCCTCTTTCTCCAGGAACTCTGGCAACCACTCTGGCCTCAGTTTCCCCCAGAGTTCCCCTCTGGGCCCATCATCTATGGGAAATCAAGCCATGTCCTTAGAAAGTGGTCTCTTTCTGCAGAGGATGCTACCTGGTCTCGCCTCCCCTGGCCCCGAGAGAAAAATGGGCAAAATGGCATTACTAACAACAGTGATAACTTTTGATGCTTGTGTGTGTGTGTGTGCACGCATGCACGCATGTGTGTGTGTGTGTGTGTGTGTGTGTGTGTGTGTGTGTGTGTAGGTACTGGGGATTTTGAACTCAGGACCTTGTGCATACCAAGCATACGCTCTACCACTGAGCTATACCCTCACCCAACAATGATAACTTTTATTAAGCGTTTCCAACATGCCAGGCTCTGTGCTTAGCATGCCATGGGATGTTCATCAAATGCTCCCAGCAAGGCACAAAGTAGGCACCCTTCTTAACCGCCCCCCTTCCCCTGCCAGCTGAAGGAAAAGGAAGCCAAGGTGAAGAGGAATAATTTGCTTGAGCTCACAGAGCTAGTGAAGGGCTGAGCCAGGGCTCAAACTCAGACTTATCCTGTTCCCAAGCTATCAGGCCAACTCCCCATCACCACCTCCGCTTTCTCTGCCTCACTCAGTCCAGCGCCCCCTGCCGTTCAGAGAAGTTTCCATTCTGGTTATGTGCTTCTCATTTATTGTCAGAGAGCTGCGGAGTGCCAGTTCCATCAGACACGCTTAAATACCCCTGGCAAACATGTTTTACACAAAGGCGCTAGTGATTTACCTACCCAACTCCCCGCCCTCCAGTTTTTTTTTTGGGGGGGGTGGTATTAAAGCTTGATTGCTGGACCTCTCAGAACTCAACATCAATCACAGAAATTATATTCACTTCTATGATTAATAATATCTGATCCCATCTCATCTCACTAAGATCACATCCTGATAATGTTTTCACCGCTTGACCTTATATGCGATTTCTATTGTAAATAGTTTTGGATCCAGGGAGGAAACAAGTTTAAATTGAAAGTACAATTAAATCTGCAAGCATCATGACCCTTGCCAGAAGCATTTGGATTTTGAAAGGAGCTCCTGAGAAAGAGAGTGATGCTTCTGTGGCAGGTCTCAGACAGCAGGTGCCGGGGGGTGGGGGGGCCCTTTCATGAAGATGGTTGGAGGAGGGTTGACTCTCCCGTCTCCTGGCGGTCCAGGTTTTTCCCCTCTTCAGCACAGATGATGGTGCTACCCAGAGGGCGGTGCCCCTCTGACCTGCTTGGCATCCAAGAAGACCCCTGAAGTTCAAAGTCTCGGCCACTGAATCAGCAGCTGTTGCAGTTTTCTTGGGTCTGTGGTGTCGCCACACCAGTTCCACTCGGCTTCCTCTAAAAAGGGGGCAGCAGCTACTCCGGTGACACTGGAGGAGAGCTGAGGGTCGAGAGGGGAAGGTGGGAGGAAGGCCACGCCTGGAGGAGCTGGCCATCATCTCTCTCTGTTCAACCTGCCATCAGCCCTGGCCCCAGCTCACACCCCTTCCCCGAAGCCAAACGAAACCCCAGCACCTCCTCCTTAGATGGCCTCAAGCACACCCTTGGACAGCTCCTTCATCACAACACTCCTTCTAACGCCTTCCGCCCACATATTGTTGCATTCACGGAGGGCTTAGCACTTGCAGGCAGTGGTTCATTTATTTTCCAAGATAACCCTGTGAAGTAGGTCCTGCTATTGCCCCCATCTTCAGATAAGGAAACTAAGCCACAGAGAGAGCAGTCCCCTCCCCAAAGTTGCTCAGCCACTAAACCGTAGAGCAGGATTGCAAGCCAGGCCATATAACCTGGAGACCAGTCATGGCCCCACGACTCTGAGACCCCACGGCACACCCCGAGAGGAGGCCCGGCCAGTTCAGTTCTTCCTGTGGTGATCCAGCATCCCATGCCCACCCCTTCTAGGCCCGCCTGGATGCACCTCTGCGGGCCCCTCCCCCGCTGGGCCCTGGAGCTCCCTAAGGATAGCCAGACCTAGGGTTTGAGGTCATTCTGGGGGTGGTGTGATATGGACAGCGGGGCATGTCCGGAGGCAGAGGGACCAAGATGGGGGACAGGAGCGCCAGAGTTGGTATTAAATCCGGGCGAAGCCTTCCCCTCTGTGGGACAGGGGCGGGTCTGGGCCCACTGGGGTGGCCACAAGGCTCTTCTACCTGTTGTTTCAGAAGAACAAACCTAAGGGGGTGACATTCTCTGCAGCACCTAGGAAGGAAGAAAAGAAAGCCCAAAACGTCCAAAAACTGCAGGGACAGAACCACCAGGCGCCGCTCTCTGAGCAGGTGACGCAGCCCTGCCTCCCCAGCCCTGCTACCCCTCCATCCTGCATGGGGTATGGCCCCCTTTTTTCTTTTAATTTAAGGCTCTAAAATTCATTCCTGCCCTACACTAGCACCCCCAATGGATCAGTCCACCCGCCAAGCTCCCATCCCCCACCCCGTGCACCCTGGTGGGAAGACTTGCACCTCTGCAGCAGAGTGCGTTCCTCCCGGGTACCACCTCCCCCTAAAGACCACTCAGGAGTGCCCCTGGAAAGGGGAGGCCCCCAGCAAGGGGCCCCTCACGGCTTCCTTCTGAGCCATGGGGACAGAGGGAGGAGTGAGCAGGAACCAGAGCATCCCTGTGCGATTGTCCCTGTGCCATTGTCCCAGGCCGAGAGCCCGTCTCTCCTTTGGCCTCCTTGCCTGCTTTTCAACAAACCCTTGAACTTGCTCATTTTGGGAGTAAAGGAGGGGGCGCCAGATCCCATTCCCCAGCATGTAACTTCCATCCAGGTCCCCTTCCAGGTCTCGGGGCAAAACGCCAAGGATGAGGAGACTTCTGCCCTGTACAGAAGGCTCTACAGAGTGGAAGCAAAGGGAAAACGCCTCAGCATGGCCCTGGGCAACTACCCCAAGGACATGCCTAGGAAATCTGGTAAGGCAAGCGCCTTGGTCGTGGGATGCCAGAGCTGTCCTCAAAACCACCCTCCCCTCAGAGGGACGGAACGCTCATGCCATCCTTAGGGCAGCTGCATCCGCGTCAACCCAACCTCCGTGGACGCAGGAGTGCCCACGTGACTCTTTAGGGATCACAGCACAAGCTGGGTGTGACCTGGGCCAGAGGCGAGTGGGTGTCAAGGCTCTGTGGGCACCTGGGTGATCTCTTCTCAGGAGCCCATCCTGCCCCCTGGGTTCCTGAAGCCATTTTGGTGACATCAACTTCATGTTCAAATTAATTAATACAGATACTGTGACAATGTCAGTGTCACTGACGGTACCACGCCTGGTGGCCTGAAACCTGCCAGGTGCTGCTTGCACCCAAGAAGAGGTGGGTTGGGGTTATGCCAGATACCTATTGCCAAGACTGCTCGAGTTTGAATCCCCGCCCCACCACTCTATATCAAACTCAGCACTGTATCATCCCTAGCAAGTCACTCCACCTCTGGGGTCTAGTTTTCACATTTCTAAAATGGGACAATAACATTGTGTGACCTGTCTCACAGTATCGTGAGTCAAGGCACGGAATGCACTTAGCCTGATACAAAGTAGCTGCTCAATAAATGTTAGCAAACGGCTATTTCTAAGTTAACATTTTGCTAACATTCTCAGATGGGCTGTGTTGGAAAAACAGATGCATTTATCATGCCTGGCCTCTTGGGATGGAAGTGCATGGTAAAAAAAGAAATCTGAAAGGGATTCCAAATAGCCCAAAGGAAGAGCGGCAAGAGCTTCCGAGCAGGAACTGCCAGTTCTCCTGTACAAACCACTCCCATTGTGCAACCCCCCACCAAAAGTTTTTTTCCCCTTTTCGTTTAATACACCAAAGCCATTGTAACCAAACTGCAGTTACCGGCCTGTCAGAATTAAATATGATCAGCTCTAAATGCAGCACAGGATCCTAGACTGAATCCTGGAATAGCACTTCAGTGGAAAAACTGGTGAAATCCAAAACAGCCCTTGTAATGTGCCCGTGTTAATTTCTTGTTTCCTGCTTCTGTAAGACATTAACATCAGGGCAAACAGAGCGTATGTAGACAGGAAGTCTCTGTACCATCTTTGCAACTCTTCTGTAAATCAAAAAGTACTCCAAGATAAAAAGTTCATTAAAAATAAAATAGAAAGAGATTGATTTGTGCCCTACGGAAAGCCCCAAACCTTTCTCCAGGTTTTCTGTAGCTCCCAGCATCCTGGTCTGCTGGGCCCCAGAGCATCCATAGACCTCAATTCCGGTAGCTGTCCCCGTCTCCCTGCGCTCTTCTTGCCCAGACACAGAGCACATTCCCTTCATTTCTCCCTAGACCTCTCTCTTGAAGCTTTTGTGTGTGAGGAGACTTCACTGAAGGTCTAGGGCAACAAAGGGAAATAATTACATCACTTATAGTAGGAGATTGTGCTATACCTCTTTTAGAACCAGAGATAGATCCAATAGACACGACAGGAAGTACCTAGAAGAATCTACCAATGCAATCAACAAACCATACATTTATGCTTGAATAGAGAACACAAACTTTTATATGGCCCAAGAATATTTACAAAAATCATCTGCATATTCACCACGAAGAAAACATTAACATTCTATAACAGGAAAGATTTTAGGGCCACTTACATTATCCTAAAGCAATAATTAGAAATAAAATTAAAATTAAAAGATAATCTCAACTGAAATTAAGAAACACTCCTAAAATACCATTATATCGAAGAAAAAAAAGACTAACAGAAATATGCCTGTTTCACACCAAAATCCATGGGGCAAAGGCAAAATCTATGCTCAAAAGAAAACCTACAGCACAAACTAAAAGTAGTGGTTCTTGTCTTCATAAAACAAAAAAATTGTTTAAATTATCACTTCTATTAATTTAACAAGATAGAAAAATTATTAGCATGCAAAAGAGAGAATTAATATATTAAATACCAGCTAAGATTAATGAAATACAAGGTAAAACATAGTTAAAAGGATAGATACCAAGCTAGCTTTTTGAAAAAGCAAGTGACAGATAAGATACACTTATCATGAGGCTTGTCACAAAGAGTCAAAATATGCAAGATTTTATATAAGAAAGGATACGTAAGCAAAGACAAGAGACATATTAAATGAATTATAATAGAATATATATGCACCTCTCCACAATGCATTTGAAAACCTAGCAGAAATGGATAATTTCCTGTCATACTATAAATTATCAAAATGGACATAATTAAGAGTAGAAAAGTTGAATAGAGCAATTTCTGAGGTAAAAATCGAAAGATGGTGGACACTTCCCCACTAAAAAAGGCACCAGGATAAATGGTTCCACACCAAGTTCTACCTAACATTTAAAAGGCAAATAACCCCAACATGACTTCAACTATGGCAGACCATATTAAAATGTAGACATTTCTGTATTAATCTGACAAGCTGTCATAACCTTAGTATTAAAATACTATGCAAAAAAGCAGGCCAATCTCACAATAATATAGATGCAAAATGATATGAAAAATGTTGGCAACTATACTCAGTGTATGAACATATAGCAAATATATCCATGTATGAAATAAATAAAGTACCATGACCAAGTGAGATTTATTATAGCAGGTTGCAAATGGTTACGTTATCAAAATCAGGTTATCTAATAACGTAATTTATTGCATCAGTAAGTTGAAGGAAAACTGCACGCTAGAAAAGCAATAAACAGAATCAAACAATTATTACTAATAAAAATTATGTAAACTAAGAGTAAAGCTGCTAAACATTATAAAATATATGCCAAAAGTAGTGGCAAATATTCTAAATGATGAAATGCTAAAATAAATTAAAATCAGGAACAAAATGAGGCATGACTGTTATCACCATCACTGACATTGGCAGAATCTGTCAAATGCAACATGTCATGAAGAGAACAAAATTTTTATAAATATTAGAAGCAATATATTTTCACTTTTCCCCTAATACGGTTGCATTTCTGCAAAACTCAAGGAATTCTAGTCAAAATATAATAAAATTTGGTATGGTTGCTGGTGTACTGGAAAAAAAATTTAACAGTAGTATTTTCTCTGTACTAGTCATATCAGTTAGAAATAGAAATGGGAAGAAAATATTCCATTAGCATATGTAAAAAACTGTAAAATACTTAGAATTATATTTAACAAGAAGAAAATAATGAAGATCTCCGAGCTCTAGCCCCAAAAGTATTTCACTTCATACAATCCCAGTATTTGGGTAACATCAGACACTCACCATTTTGTTTCACATATGTGTGCTTTTGTGCATGTATTCCTCCTGCCCACACATGCTGTTCCTCCTGCCCACACATGCTGTTCCTTTTGCCTGCAATACCTTTCTCCCTTTTTCATCTGATAAACTATTTGTCCTTTAAAAACCCAGCTCAAAGTTGACCTTCTCTAATACTTTCCCCTACCCTCTCTAGACAAAAGCTCACTTTAGGAGAATTTTCCCTGGGGGGGGGGGGGGAGAGAAGATTGGGAAAAGGAAATGAAGGAAAGAGGGGAAGGGGAGTGAGCTGAGGAGGCAAGGAGACAGGAGGCACAAAAAGTTGACTAGGGATTAAATGAATGCTAAAAAGGAGAACCTGCCAAAACCTTGAAAAGACCTCATATCTCAGTACTGTTTGAAGCCCCTGCAGCCTTTCAGGCCTCCTCCCCTGCCTATCTCCCATACTGCTCACCTCTACCAGGATCTAACTCCCTGGTGACATCTGTCCAATTTCAGACGTAGACATCAAGGATGTAATCACTCAAGAGTCCACTCAGCGCTCAATGCCCTACCATCGACAAAGCACCACTGAACCCACGTTACAGGATGCCATCTTCCCCCAAAGAAGGGCCACCCTCTTCAGAGACTGGGTGGGCAAGATGTCTGACATCTCTTACGAGCGTAAGCTGAAGAGCCTCATGGAGAAGGGCGTGGAGCCCAAGGTGGAGATGGTGAGGATGCTGAAGCCAGAGGAGGTGCTGAGCTGCCGGTGAGCAGCCTGCGCGGGTGGGGATGGATGCATCCTGCAAGGCCAGGCTTTGCTCACGGCTGCCTAGGTTCAGACACCTGGGCTGGGTCCGGAGTGTCGGAGGGTGGCCGTAGAGTGTCTGGGCTCTGTTTCTGGGTCCCAAAGGGTGGCTCCAGGGCTGAAGCTGAAACCCGCTGTTTCCGAGCAGCCCATCTCGCTAGTGGACCATCTCCTGGATGGATAAGACAATTAGATGCTGCCATTTTGATGCCACACCTTTGGACACATACACAACCCTTCCAAAATTTCTATTTGTTTCACAAAAGCAACCACGGGTATTATTCACAAAGGAAAGAATGAGTTGTCTGTGGCCTTGTTTTAACAGAAAACTCCCCTAGGATCCCTTACACTGTGGTGTTGAATTGCGGGTGATAGTAGCCACCATTCCCAGTGACTATCTGCTGTATGTTTGGGATTTTAGACTCCAAAGGGAACACAAACAAAGCATGAAACCATTTGGCATTTACTGTTCTTACCACAGGGTCTCCCTTCTTGCTTGTTCTTTGTCTTACTTATCAAGACCCACTGGTTTTCAGCAACACCGAGAACAGCTTGGTTTCTGCCCCCAAATCCAAGCACCCCTCCTTAGTCCAATGTCATCCTTTACTGTAAGGCTGTATCTGACAAGGTTCGGAAGCTTCAGCAGAGGAGGACAACAGACTAAGGCAGTCATCCTTGCAGAGCTGACAGCAGCAAACTCACCTGTAGGTTTCACATGGCCTCAGATGCCTGGCATCCAACGACCCCAGTACACAGTCCTGCTCTGCTGGCTGACTGGCTGGGATGGATGGGTGGAATGACTGACTGGCTGAAAGACAGACAGGCAGCCTCCTTGACTGAAGGAGGCTTTGGCTGTGGCTTTCAGATTGATAAAATGGTTTTAATTGACTCTGGCCAACAGACAGCCCACCTAGGCTCCATGGTGGGGAGAAAAGACTTGGACAGGGCCCCTGCCCTCCAAGGAGGAGGGGAGAATATTTGGAGAGATGGCATTTAACAGGCCACTAGAAAGACATCCAAGAAAAGGATGAAATTGTCCTTTGGGATCTCAGTGAGTGCCCACATGTGGATATGCATGAGACCACCTGGGGCCGGGCTGGTTGGGGAAGGGAGGGGCAGACCGTGTCTGGAACGGTCAGGGGAAGGTGTCCAGGTGTGGGTGGGGACTGAGCTGTCTATAAGAACAGGGACACTCTGGGCAGACCTTGAAGGAGAAGGAAGGACCTTCCCAAAGTGTAGAAACGCCAGGTTCTATCAGCTCCTCCCCCACCATCTGCAGCAAAGTACCCACCAGTGGGCAGCCTGAGTAGGGAGCCCTCCTCCTTATAGTAAAGCTTGGATCAAGGTCAAATTTAATGGTGGGGTGAGGGCTATGACGGCAGAGATACTCTCTAAATCACACCGTATAGATAGGATCAGCCCTATTCTTCAGTATAGGTCAGAATGTGGAGCTTTAATAATATTTCAAATTAATGTTTTAATTTTAATTTTTTAACTAAAAAAATTTTGTTTGAGTATTATTTTTCAAAAATACTAACCTGTATTCCTACAACTTTCTCAGCCTTTATTCCCACTGTCCTGTATTTCCCCCGGCCATTGCCCTCACTCAGATTATACACACATGGCAGTGATGAAAGAAAACACGTAACAATTTGCATCCTGGTTTTTTTCTCCCCACTTGGCATGACGTCACAGCCATATTGCACCTTTTCTTCCTAATGACATTTTCACGCTAGCAGAAGAGTCCTAAAAATGGTTATTCCATTATTTGCTTGACCATTCCTCGGTTGATGGAATTTCCTATTTCCCTATTGCTGATGGCCCTAAATAAACATTTTATTTATATAGCTTTTCTTTCCACTGACTTGTCTTCTTGGGATAAGCTGAGGACCTGAGTGGAGTCACTAAGTCGAAAATAATAAACCTGTTTGTTTTTTGGGTGAGGGGGACAGGGGATTTCTTGGCTTATATATTGCTAAACTGATTTCCAAAAAAAGTTATACCAATAAAATCTCCCACCAAATCTATGGGGGTGCTTTGGGGGTGTCCCACTCTTTCATGAGATCTCTGTCAGCTCCAGAAATGTCTAGAGAGCCAGTTCCTTGCAGAGATCCCACACTGGTGCTGCTTAATCTAATCTCTTTTCAGTAGAGTTTGGAGCCGCAGTGACTCCACCTTCAACTGACCTCTTTGGCCTTGTCTCGCACAGATACCTGAGATTGTCCAAGAACAACATTCGAACCTTGCTCAAGCTGTGCAAGGATGCAGGAATGAACGTGGACATCCATCCCCACATGGTCGAAGGAGAAATAGACGCTAAAAAGGTGTTCAACCAAAACACCAGCGTAGCCCTTTAAATAGCTCCTCTCCCTGGCCACCTCGAGCTCCCTCTGCCACTGGACCCTCAGCCACCACATGCCACCCTCTGGCACATCACACCTGGCCCTTCAGACCTGGTGCATCCCCTTTAGATAGTAGCAATCAGGAAACAAGGCTAGATTGCCTGGATCATCGTGCTCATGTAGTGTTTGTCTTCATCATCCACGTCAGAACCAACTCTGGAAAAACTGTGGGTTTCTCCCTGCCCTGCAAAGAGTACTCATTAGAAAAGGCTTCTTAGAAAGGAAATCTTAGAAGAAGTGACAAATGGGAGCCCAGAGTCCCCAGAGGGACTTCAGGGGGCTGTTGGGGACACACACACCACAGGTCTTGCCTACTGTCCCTACTTCCACCCGTGGGGGACACGGCTCTGTGGGGAGCTGGCTCTCTTGTGTGGGGGGGTGGGTATCTGATCTGGAGAGCAAGAGGGGGAGAATTCTATCAGTTCAGGGAAACAGGATTACTCAAAGAAGCCACAGAGGGCTAAGAACTTGCTCAGAGTCCCACAGGCGAGAAGCTGCAGGGCTGGGATGAGAAGAGCGTCCTCACCTTAGTCTCTCATTCTGCCTTCTTGCGTGATGGAGACGCCAGCAAACCCCGCAGGACAGTTCAGAGACGCTGCTTTTCTGTCATGGAGCAACTGCCCACTGAGGTTACAATTCTAGTCCCTGTAAGCATTTCAAGTAAGTTCAAATCCCAACTGCCCCACTTACTAGCTGTGTGACTTTCAGCAAGTTACTTCCCTTCTCTGTGCCTTTGTTTCCTCACCTGGAAAATGGGGCTTATGATAGACCCGCTGAGTGGAGATGCTGAGAAGAGGAAACAAGAGCTTGCATGTGAAGCATGAAGTACAGGCACTGACACACAAGAGCTCAATAAACATGTGAGCTGTTCCCATAGTCCTTGGGGTGGATGCGGAGCAGGCTTCCCAGCCCCGACTTCCCCAGAAGGGGTCCTCAAAACTGGGCCCTTCCATGTGAGTCAAACCCTGTTGAAAACCTATGCCCCTCATGGCAAACCCAAAAACTGATGGTCCCTGAGCCTGCAGGGGCTAGTGCACACCCCCAAGGGATCCAGCTAGTCAGGTTTTACTTTCTGCCTCCATATACAAAAAGGGCGAGGATTCTACTGCCCTGCCCCCACCCCAGATGTTTTCTAAATCTTCATGCCCCACCTCGAGGCTCCAAAGTGACCCCCTGGAAGTGAGTGGGTCTCTCCATGTAAGTCGTTGAGCTTTGGAGTCAGAGTAAAGTTTTGGCGGCTTCCACCGCCTCGCCCACCTCCACCAACATACACCCACTCAAGTCACCACTAAGGAAAAGCAGAGCCCCTTAGAGTTGGAGACAGGTTAGAAACATGGGCCTGGAGCACAGCACCCCTGCAATGGATTTGTAAGCTATGCCACAAAGGTTTGTTTTTTTTTTTCCCCCTTGGGCTTGGTATTCATTCATTTAGCAAATATTTCTTGAGGACTTACTATATGCCAGGATCTGTTATAATTTCTGGGGATGAAGCAGGAAACAGAAAAAGACACAAGTCCTGCTCTCCTGCAGCTTATGTACTAGTTGAGGAGTGACTATGCCCCTCAACACAAGTACTTTCAGCAACTAATGAGAACATAGAATCAGGTGCAATGAAAGTAAAGGACTGAGCGAGGGTCAGGGAGGAGTGAGAGCTTTAGCTAGAGTGGGTAGTGCAGGCCTCTCTGAGGAAATATTTGAGTTAATACGTGGCTGAGGTGTATGTGGATCCAGGAGGGCCTGCTCCAGCAGAGGGGACAGCAAGAGCAAAGGCGTGGGCATGGGACAGAGAGCACAGTCACTGTGGCTGAAGCAGAGCTGGGAAGGAGAGGTGGGGAATCAGGCCCTGAAGATTATGGTCCAGAGTTTGGAGTTCATTCAATTACAACAGGAAACCATTGGGGGCTGACAATGGAAGAGACATCATTCTGGCTTCCAAGAAGAGAAAATGTGAGAGGGACAGGACAGCATGGTGGCTAGTAAAGGAGATGTGTCAGTTAGCTATGGCTGTGTAACAAATTTCCCCAAAACATAGTTTAAGGAATGTAATTCCTCATGAGTCCACAGATCAATTGAACCGTTCTGATCCAGGCCAGGCTTGGCCAGTCTAGGCTGGGCTTGTATGTTGGTAGGTTAGCAAGTAAGCTCACTGAGGGTTGGCTGGTCTACAGTAGCTTTGACTCAGATGTCTAGTCTCTGCTATGTGTGTATCATCCTCCAACAGGGCTTCTGTTTGTGGTGGTGGCAGCATTCCAAGAAGTGCACTCAGAACTGGTATACTGTCACCTCATTGCAGTCCCTTGCAGCCAGAGCAATTCCCAAGGTCATCTCAGAGTCAAGGGTGGAGAAGCTGCAGTCATATTGCCAAGGGTCTGGATGCAGCGGGGAGTACAGGATTATGCACACTTTTGCAATCAACCTACCACAAGCGGCTACCATGTACTTCAAGCAAGAGAAGTTGGAGGCTTAAAGTACAGTGATCATGATGGAAGCAAAGAATTGAGAATATGTGTTGGAGGCAGAGTTGATGAAATTTGGCACTGGATTGGATGCAGGCATGAAGGAGAGGAGTCAAGGATGACCCGTGAGTCACCCTTTGTCCAGGGTGACTGTCGGGTGTGCCTAAAATGAGATGGGCAGGAGGCAGGGATCCAGCTGAGGCTGGTTAGGTGGGAGACACCACCAGCATCCATGATGCTGTTCCCATGGTCGTGAGGGGCCACTGGCAGGTGTTCAGTAGGAGAGTGATGTGGTGAAGGACAGATTGGAGGGCAGCCCACGTACCTAGGCTGAGAACAGCAGATGTTTGTTTTCTCACAGTTCAGGAGGCCAGGAGTCCAAAATCAAGGTGTCGGCAGGACCACGTTCCTTCTGAAGCCTCTAGAGAAGGAATCTTCCTCTCCAATTCCAGCTTCTGGGCTTGTGACATCACTCCAACCTCTGCCTTCGTCTTCACACATCTGTCTTCTCTGTGTGTCTCTGTTCTTCCTGTAAGGACACAAGTCAGATTAAATTAGGGGCATGCTATGACCTCATCTTAGCCTGATTATATCTGCAAAGACCCTATTTTCAAATACGGTCACATTCCCGGGTACTGGGGCTTAGGACTTCAACATATCCTTTTGGGGACACAGTGTAAACCGTAACACAGAGAAACCAAAAGTAAGGAGTTGGGGGCCCAGAGAGGGGCAGAGGGTTCCCCAGGACCCCCCTGAGCTCATGACAGAGCTGGGGCTGGAACGCACACTCCCAACACCCTCCTGAGCTGGCCCTCCCGGACACACTGCCCATCTCTGCCCAGTACAAGTGCCAGAGTTTGGGCCCCAGATTGTGGGCCCCAGGTTGCTGTCCCCGGGAGCAGAGCCATCACACTGCTGGGACACTCAAGGAGCCAGGTCCTCTAGGAGATTGTCCCCATGCCCACCAGGCCCTGGTTCCTGGACTTGCTTATGTACCTGCAACCCTTTTGCACAAAGTGAAGTAATTTTAGCAGGCGGTCAGCCCTAGCCCCTGCTGAGCTGAATGCCGCCTCCTCAAGGGACCACTTGATGCTCTCGGACCCTTGAGTGGGAAATCATTGTGGGAACCCCACCACTCAGACCCCACCTATAGAGCTGGTGCAGGCTTCCCTGGTGTCCAGCATGGATGGGAAAAGGGAGGGAAAATGAATGCAGGAAAGAGACTTTGCTCGACCCCAGCTGCTTGGGGCCACATGGGTGCTCTCTGGGGGTCCAGGGACCTCATAGGAACAAGGAGCTCTTGATTTAGCTTCCTGATATTCTGGTCAAATGAGCTGACACCAAGCCCCAAGATTCACAGATAATGAAAAGCAAGGAATGTTTGTTAGCAACCTCGAAGCAGGTCCACTGGCAGACAGCACCACCCGCAGCACACTGCACCCTAGTAGTTTTTAAACTCTTTAAGGACCTCTGAATGGTCCCCTTATATTGCACTTTTCTCAAAGAGTTATCACCAGACACAGAAACAGAGGTACATACCAGGAGCAGATTCACACAGGTACAATCCCCTGGTTTATGACAAAGGTGACACTGCGGGGCCAAGGGGGGAAAGATGATCTTTTCAATAAATCAGGCTGGTCAATTAAATATCCATCTGGAAAAAAATATTGACCCTCTGCCTCCCACCATATGTAGAAATCAGTTCCAGATGGATGCAGATTGCGAAAGCTTTTACAAGAAACACAGAAGACAAATCTCCATGACCTTGGCGTAGGCAAAACAAAAATTTTAATGGAACACAAAAATCCCCCAAAATCAGAGATAATATTATTAAATTGTATTATAGTGAAAGCAGAACTTCTGCTCATGAAAAGGCACCAATAAGAGAGCGAAATGGCAAGAGAACCAAATGGGAGATGTTTCTGAGAAAGCGCTCACATCTGGATGACATATTTTTTTTAACTCCTATAAATCAATAAAAGGCAACTCAACAGAAAAATGGCCAAAAGTCTTGTATAGATACTTTACAGAAGAGGTTAGCCAAATGGGCCAGTAAACATGAGAAATTTCATTAGTCATCGGGAAGACAAATTAAAAATACCAGGCAGTACCGCTAACAGCCACCAGAATGGCTAAAAGGAGCGCCAGTATCCGTGGTTGGTGGGGATGCGGAGCAACCAGCACGGGACACATGCTCACCACGCCATGGAGATGGTAAGTTGGTACAACCGCTTTGGAAAATTGGCAGTGTCTACAAGAGTCGAAATATACACCTTTCCCACGGTCCAATGTTTTCGTTCCTAGACACCCACTGAACAGCATTGTATGCATATGTGCACCAAACATTCAAAGCAGCTTTACTCAATATAGTCAAATTCTGGAATCAGCCCAAATATCCATCAAGAGCAGAAAGGATAACTTGCAGTGTATTCATATATATGAGTACAGCCTAAAAAGAGAACGAACAAATATGGATGAATGAACCACACAAACAATATGGCTCACAAGAAGCAAGATGGAAAAGGAAACCGCTGTATATTTCCACGTACACAACAGTCAACAATGTTAGGAGTCAGCAGAGCTGCAGCCCCTGGGGGAGGGTGTGGCGGGAGGGGCGCGGAGGGGGCCCCTGCGGTGCTGGTAACACGGGTGTGGACGGGTAAACGTTCCCTGAGCTGTGCAAGTGGATCTGTGCCTTTTATGTGGGGATATTGTACTTTAATCAAAAATACCTTTAAGAAAAAGGGTACTAAATGTTTTTGTAAGAGAGTTCTGGGTTCATTCGCTAAAAACAGTAGGAGCCTCAAAATGGAAACGGTTCAGCTTCCGTCCATGTGCAAAGTGGTGTCAGGGGGTCAGACTTCCAGTCGTAAGATAAATATGTCCTGGGGATAAGTGTACGGCGTGGTGACTGTGGTGGATGAGGGGGTGCTGTGTAACATTTGGGGGCTGCTAAGAAAGTCGATCCTGAAAATTCTCATCGTAAGAAAAAAATCATGTTGTACACCTGAAACTGATATGAAGTTGTGTGTCAATTACATGTCAGTTTTAAATTTTTTTAAATAAAATAAAATTCAAGAAGAGCCTCCAAAGTGAGGTAGTTCAGGTCCCACCCCTCCTATGCCCTCCACAGCGGCAGTTCCCTCTCAGCGCCACCAGGTGGGGCTCGATCACAGAGGAAGAGCCGCACCTGCACACGTCTGACCCGGCTGCTGGGACTGCCCTCAGCCCATGCGCCGGGCAGCTGCAGCGGGACCCCGGCTCCAGCCTGAGCCCAGAGACGGTGGGGAAGCCCAGCTACTCACACACCAGCTGAGGGCCCTTGGGCGCGTCACTTTTCTGAAGCTTCAATCCTTCCCCCAAAATGAGGGCAAGAAACGCAATTTAGAACAACAGTTAGGTATCACTTTATACCTAATGAGACAGGAAAATACTAGTTAGCTGGGGAATGCCAAGGTTGGCCCAGATACAGAAATGAAGGAAGCCTGAAGCCTCCCGGGTAGGTAGTGCAGGCCACCGCGGCGTTTCTTGGTGGAGTTACACACAGACATCGCAGGGACCAGCAATTCCACTCCTGGGTGATTCTTCCAAAGGAGTTCTGTTAACAGGAAATATATTTAAGGATGTTCACTCAGTGTAGACAGGGGTAGCTGGGTGCTGGAGGCCCTCCATGCCTGGGAAATAACAAAACGTGGTGAGTGAAAAGGTGGGATGCAATGTGACACACTAACCTTCATACAAACTAAAAATACATACATATGAGCAGTGCATTGCTTATCAGAACACATATAAATGCCTTAAGACAGCTGAAATAGAATTAGGAAGGGAGGGAGGGAGGAAGGAAGGAAGGAAGGAAGGAAGGAAGGAAGGAAGGAAGGAAAAGTGTGGATGAGAAAACTAAGTTTCTAGGGTTGTTGTAAAAAGGATCTCAGGGAAGTTTCCATAAGTCTCTAGTACTTAATGGGCACCCCATAAATGATTCTTCTATTCGTGCCTTTATATGTTAATATTTATTGGGTGCCTACTGTGTGTCAGGCAATGTACAAAGCTCTGTAACACAGTCATGAATAAAATAGACCAAAGGGAAAAATTCCCGGCACCATGGAGCTAAACATTCTGGTAGCTTTGTGTCTTCTTTTGCAAACCTAGAGATAAAAGAAATGGTGCATTTTCCTAAATCAAATTACTATCAACTCATTTTGTGGGTTAAATTTTGTGCCCCTGCCATGCTGGTCTGGTGGGAAATTCGATTTCAGGCCTCAGTGGGGTTCCCTCCCTACAGCCCCAGGGTCCCGGGACATTCTGCAGAGCAGTACATGGGGTGTGCAGGATTCCCAGCATCTGATGTCAGTCTACACTGGTCACTGCTGAATTCCTGTGTGTCACAGCCCACAAAAGCCTAAAGGTTCCCTGAACATGCTCAGCTGCACTGGCTCTGCACCAAGCGGATGCAAGGATTTCTGCTGGGAGGTGCCCAGGCTCCAGTCCTACCTCCTGAGATAGGCTGCACTGCCATGTCTCTCCGGAATGCCTGGCACCCCCAAGACACTGCTGACAACAACGGTGCATGTCCCTCCAGTCACAGGAGCACTCTTGTCTCCTGGCTGTGCTTTCTTCTCACCCCACTACTCGCCTCAAAGGGCCCAGACTTCCAGGCCAAGGAAGGCAGGCTGGCTGTCTGCAGACACCTGCTCCTGGCCTGGCAACAGGTGAGCCAGACAGAGCCGCCCTCCTCCTGGAAGGTGGCGGAGGGAGGGAGGGACTCAGACAATCACGCATAAGGAATTCTCAAGCTTTTAACTTCTCCAAGTGTGCAAGCAAAACACAAATCAAAATCACAACAGACAGTCCTGATATCATTCCTGTTTCTAAGTTTTGGTTTATCCAGAGCACAGTGGCTGAGCACTCACTGAGTGATGTGTGATCTAGGCACTGGGAGGGGGCCTTCAGTGAGTGGTGTGATGGTGGATGGGGCTGGGAAGATGATGACAACAAGGTGGCTGTTGATCCAGGTTATTTGATTGCCAACAGTAACCAACTCTGGCAGGAAAGAAAAATGTGTGTGTGTGTGTCTGTAGACATGTGTGTTAGTGTACAGGTGTACATGCATGTATACAATGCATGTGTGGGGTGGGGGTATCAAGTAGTTTCTAGACTCAACCCAACCACTTCCAGGTCTAGTATCTCTGCCTGAGACACAAATTCCAGGGAAAGGGTCTCATTGTCCTCTCTAAGGTCAGGGCCCCAACCCTTGGCCCAGAGAAGATGAGGCATCCTTACAGACCGTTCCTCCAAGTCCATGTGCAGGGGGAGAAGGGAGAAGGTAGTTCCCCAAAGGGAACAGGGGTACTCTTCAGTCGTCTGTTGCTGGGGAAGAGATTTTCCCCAAACAGTAACAGACATAACTGCCTCAGAGTTTCTGTGGATCAGGAATTAGGGAACAGCATGGCTGGGCGCTCTGGCTGGGGATGGCTCAGGAGGCGGCAGCCAGCTGTCAGTCAACTGCAGTCATCTGCAGGCGTGGCCAGGGCTGAGGACCCACTGCCTGGTGGCTCGCGTGCGCAGGTGGCTGGTCAGTGCTGGCGCAGTGGGGAGGAGGCCTCAGGTCCTCCTCGGGGCCACTCCACGGGGCCACTCGCATGTCCTGACGACATGGCGCTGGCTTCTCAAAGAGAGTGAGGCAGGAGGTCTGGCTCCTTAATGCTCTCACCTCAGAAGTCACACACCCCATCACTAATGCAGCGTCCTGTCGGTCACACAGCTCTGCCCTGTTCACTGTTGGAGAGGGTGACACGAGGTGGAGAGTTGAGCATCACGAGGGTGGGTAACCCCCTGAGGGACCAGCTGCCACAGGAGCCATTAGAGGAAGAAGGGGGCATGGAGGTGAGACAAGCAGAAATAACACGTTCCACGCAAGGGTGATGCCCTTGGAGCTCACTGTCTAGAGGCAGAAGGTAAGGTGTCAGAGCCAATTAGTAATTATTCAGCCAAGAACACCCACCTTAATGGAAAGAGGGTAGGAACCCAAAAAGGTAGCGAGTAACCTTGGCTGAAGGAGCCCTGGGAGGCCTCTCAGAGGAGGTGACATTTGAGTCGGACCTTAAGCGGGAGTAGAAAGAAGCTCACTGGGCAGAGATGGGAGGAAGCGCAGTCCAGGCAAAGGAAGGGGTGGGAAGCGGGTGGAGCTGGCTCTGCTGATGGAATAGGAGACAGCAGAGAAAGCCTCTGAAATGTCCCAAGGGCTGCCTGCCTGTGGGGGGTCTGTTCCAGGCCTGCCTTGGCTTCCAGCCCCCAGGACTTGAATTTCTGGGAGAATGGACTTGGTTTCTCTGCTGGAAGTAACCCCCTCCCCTAGCTCACTGGCCCTCCAGGGGGAGATCAGGGGCCTGCCCTTCTAGGAGAAAGGCTGGACTCCAGCTGGAGCCTGCCCTCCCCCCACAAATGAGAGGCAGGCTTGGAGGAGGGTGCCAGTCAGGGCCCTACCGACCCACTGGGCTATCCCCAGCCCCCGATCCCACCCCCCAGATACACACAGATTCCCACTGGCAGCAGGCCGGTGGGACAGAGCTCCAGCAGGGCCAGGGGAGCCGCTTTGCCTAGGCATCATCCTCCCCCAGGACGCGTTAGGCAGGCTTCGCTGGTCAGAGCAGGGCGAGTCTGCAGAGAAACAGGCTCAGGAGGGCTTCACGTCTCCAGAGGGGAGGGGGCCGTCTGGCTCCAGCTGTAGAAGCAATGAAAGGGAGGCACACAGCACCCTCTCACCCCCCTCCCCTTGGTAGGATGGAGGTGGAGGAGGAGGAAGGGGAGGAGAGGAAATCAAGATGCAGGCAGCAGTGCGCTGAGGCACCCTAAATAGTCAAGGACCAGAGTCAAGTCCACGCCTCCTGCTGGCAGAGCCCAGTTTCTGGGAGCTGGGCCCCCACTTCAGGGCCCCAGGGGCCTTCAGGGGCTGCCACCAGGAACCCAGGCAGGAGGGTAGGGGCCACAGCTCTGCCCACCCCTGGCACACATCTCCTGGGCCCACACTGAACACCAGTCCACTAGCTCCAAAGTAAACCAACTCTCGGGTCCAAAATAAAATTCTCCGTGGCCACTGAACTTGGAGGGAGAAGTTTTGTCCCAGATCTGCAGAAACCTCTGATGTGGAGGGAAGGCCTTGAACAGTTTAAACACTTAAGCAGCTCTGGGCCCTGGGGAAGCCTGGGTTCTCTCTTTAAATCATTCATGGACTAAAGCATTCAATCAACTTGCAGCCAACATTCACTGAGCTTTTCCTATGTGACAAAGACTCTGAGCCCAGAGATTCTATGATGAGCAAAAATGGACATGATCCCACTGCATGGAGTTTACAGGTTAGTTGGGGAAATAGGCCTTAAATAAGTTTAAAAAATACATTATTACTAAGTGTGATGAGCACTGTGAAGAAAAGAATGGGTTCACTTGTAGAAAACAATTGAGGAAGGGGTGACCCCTTTCAGAGGGTGACCAGGGAGGATGCTTCTGAGGAGGTGCTTTAAAATTCTGCTCAAGTACAGCAGAAGTGAGAATAAATGAAATTAATCAGGATTGATTAATAATGTCTGCCCTGGCCACTGGATTAGGAGGTGGTGGCACACATGCCAGATACTTGTTTCACCTGGTTTGTGCCCTCACCTAGGATCCTTGCTACCTAAAGAAGAACCAGTAGGTGTAACTCGAATTCTCCTGGGATTCACCATGAGATAGAGTGGATGAACATTTGCAGGAGAAGCCATGATACAAGGCAGCTCACTAGCTTCATTACTAGAAAAATCAAGGGAGTGAAATAGAGTGAAATAGAAGCAGTGAGGGGGTGATCAGTTGCCACTAGGGTGACGTCAGTGAGGCTTTGAAGGACATAGGACTTGGGAGCTTGTTGAAAAGAAGGCCCTCATTTTAAAAAAGAGAAGGCACTTCGCATCAGAGAGTGTTGCAACTTTCTGGCTGTGGCCTCAGTTGGAAGGGCAGTGGATTCCTGCTCTGATCTCCCCCACATTCATAACAATCCCTGCTTGAAGACACTTCTCCACACGTGCTCAGAGCACCAGCCTCACCACAGACCCTCAGTGAGAACTGACCTGCTTCTCTCCACCTCCCTGCACTCAGCATCCCATCAACTGGCCCATCAAGGTGGCTCAGGGCCCTCCACTGCCACTGCAGCCGGTCAGCCCACCCAGACCCCACCAGGTGCAAACCAGTGTCCTTGAGAAAAAAGTGTTGGGTCGGTCTAAATACCCTTAGAGCCGCCTGCACCTACCCTTCACTGCATGTGCCACAATTGTAATCAAGCTTTTCTATGGCTCATGATTCACCGTCTGTAAGTCCTAAGGGTATGGGGACAGTGTTTGGCATATTCACCACCAAGTCCCCAGTGCCTGGCACATCGTGGGCCACTTAACAATTGAGTGAACTGTTATAGAAGAGAAAGTGTTGGGACAATGTTGAGAAGCTGAAAGTTTTGGCCTTGCCCCAGGGACCACTGGTCCTCCAGGTTTCAGAGTGGTTGGCAAAGGGTGACAGCAATATGGTGGCAGGCCCTCTTGGGTCCAGTTCCCCAGCCTCAGGAACGGGAGATCACCTAGAAGAGGTGGTGAGTCTACAGCTTCTGCCTCCTCCAGCCCACAGCCTGGCCACCTCTCACAGTTTAGAAGAGGCCAGTGCTTCCTGTGCTCAGTCTGTGGCCCCCTGCCATGTCCTGCTGCCTGTGAGGCAGGATCCTTGCCCACCAGCAAGCTAAAGGTCCTTTTGGGAGAGTAGATTAGACTGACAATGAGATGGGAAAAATCCACAAGGAATCAGTGTGTGAGAACTCACCAAAGGAATTCAGTGAGGATGGGCTAGTCTCAGAAGGCTCCTGGGCGTCAGGTCTGCCAGGACGAGTGGACCCTGGACAAGTGGGGAAGAGGCTCTTCAGAGAGGGGGACCTTCCATGGAAGAGAGAAAAATGCAGTGGGATAAGGGAGGATATGGGTGTGGTCAGAGGTAGGTGTGGGGACTGGGCGGAAAGGCAAAGCGGAGCCAACCTTTGGTGAACCTTGGTTGCGAGCCTGGGATTTTGATGTTGAGCCTATGGACAATGGGAAGCCACCAGGACCTTCTAGACAAGGAGCCCAGAGCTGGCTGTCTGGGGCTTCAGGGGTGATGGGCAGAAGACAGACCTATGCCTGCTCTGGAGGCCAGATTTTGTAGACAAGGGGAGAAAGACCCTGCGGAGTCAGCACTGGATGATTCCTCTAGACCTCAGTTTTTAGAACGTGCCTCGAGAAGGAGCTGGTCACCTTATTAGTTCCCCAAATAGCACGTCCTCCCTAGATCAAGACTCCAGTGGAAACACAATGGCCACAAAAGTGGTTTTTGTGTCTTGGCTTTCTGGGTTTCTCACTCCCCCCCTCCCTCCAATATCTATTCTCCATTTTTGGCCAGACAAAGCCCATCCCAAGATGCCCGCGTCTCCGTTGTAGCTAACATCTGTCCTTTCTCACCCGCGCACGTACCCGTCTGCGCCTCCACGAAATCTTTCATCCCATCCACACCGTAAGGATTCAAAGTAAGGAGGTTCGTGTTGTCAAAGAAGCCTGATCTTTGATCTGAATGCCTTCCCCCCACTTTCTCCTTAAATGAGTTGTTAACAGGAACCCAAGTGTCTGTTGAACCTAAAATACTTTTTTTTTTTTTTTTAAGTAACATTTCAAGGTAACTTACGGCGCGCACTTTAAGAAGCGAGGGCTCAGCGTGTCCCCGACAGCTTCCTCCTTGAAGCTCTGGTCTTCAGGGCTGTGGGAGGCATCCAATCAGACAGGCCGCCGCTGAGGGCCAGGGGAGGAGGGCTGCAGTGGTTTTATTTCAGATTCGAGCTAAGACCATGAAATGGAAGGCAGGAAGAAAAGTGAGTGAGAGAGCACGTGTGTGTGCCTGTCTATGTGTGTGCGTGTCTGTGTGCGCACGGCCAGAATAATGAGTCGCACTAATTCATAGAATTCCATTTTGGCCGTCACACACGGCTCCCTTTTCTCTTGAAGGCCACTTTGAAAAATCCCGTTTTCATAAGTCATTTACTTCCCCTAGGAGGGCAGGCCTTCTAAAAATATTCCCCATTTCTTACACCTCAGAAGCAAATTATTTATGTTAAAGTAGCTTCGTTATCCTGGCCCCACCGGGCCAGCTTGGAAATGGAGGTGACTTCAAGAAGGCACCATTGTCCACGGCAAAGTCCTACAAGGGATGTGCTCCCCAGGAGTCAAGGCAAGGCTTTCCACCGAACCTGCAGGGCCAAAAGAGCATCTGCAGGTCAATGAGGAGAAGTTCGGTGGTGATTTTCCCATAAATATTTACGTACCAGGCATGGCTCTAGGCATCCAGCAAACCACAGTGAACAGACAGGTCCACACTCACGGAAGTCATGTCTCAGTGAGGGGAGATGCACTCTCGACGAAAACACAGGTAAAGATGTGTTGAGAGTGTGAGGGTGAAATGAGGGGGTGCCCTCTGAAGGGCATACTTGACATTGTTCAGGGTGGGTAGTTAGCGTCATTGGAAGCGACATGCAAATGACAAGGAGTGAGCCAGTACGCAAAGATCTAGGAGTTGTGTTTTGCAGGGAGAGAACCGCCCAGGGCGAAAGGCAGAGATGGGTAAGCTGGGGGGACCTGGAAGAGGCGCAGCCATCTAGGCTAGGGCAGAGAGCGGGGCAGGGAGCCGGCCAGGTGAGGTCAGTGGAGCCAGGAGCATGGCCCACACGGCCTGGAGGCCGAGGCCAAGCCAGTGAGGTTTTGCGCTACCATTCACTCTTCATGCTGACCCCGTCCACGAATGTCCTGAGAACTCAAACCCCACAAGGTGAGAGCGCCCCACTAGGAATGGGGATGCTGGGAAAGTGGCCAGGACTGGCCCACTGGTTCCTCATTCCTCACTCTCTCTCCACCCGCGAAAATGCAGTTAAAAATCACCTTTGGAAAGTCGGAGGGGAAGCCAGACACCAGGGAGGGAGGGGACATGCTCTAAATGGAGGTGGAACCCATCATGGGCCCCGCAGGGGTGGGGAGAGCTCGGCTCCTCCTTGAGTCAGTCCCAGGCTCTGTCCTTGCCCAGCAGGGGAGAGGGAGGCGAGGAGAGGGCTACGCCTTGGAGCAGCCCCTCCAATCTCTCAGGGTCCAAAAAGCAATAGAGTCTTAACTTTCGCAAACCTGAGGGCTTTCATGGGCCGAGGCAATAGTGCGTCTCTGGAATGACAGGCCCCTTCTTCTCACCAGGCACGTTTCCCAACAGCCGGTCTGGGCCTTACAGAGGGGCCGCCAGGCCGGGGGCTTCCCTGCGAGGCACACAGCCCCAGGCTCGGGGTGCAGGGTGGGCCGGGCCAGGGTGGGGAGAGCGGGGAGGCCACAGTTAACAAGAGAGTGGGCTCTGACAGGCAGCCCAGGATGAAAGGCCGGCTGTGAGCAGCCTCATTACCACGAGCCCCAGATGAAGCCTCTATTATGGGCCTAATTGGGAGAGTTCATTCTTAGGTGCCATTGTGTGCTTCTGAGAGGCCGGGAGGGTTCACTCAGATGCTGGGCCTTCACTTGGGATCTCCCTGGTTACCTGGTGGCGTGTGCCAAGCATCAGGCAAAGTGAGGACCTCCCTTTACCGGGTTCTATCTAGAAGCCGGGGATACAGGCGGGAGCAAAACAGAACCTCTGCCCTTGGGAGGCCTCTTGGGGGCTGGGAGGATGTAGGAGAGAAACAACCACAGACAGCAAGAGCGCTCACATGGCAGGAATAGCCCAGGGCATGCCGAGGGGGCTGGTAGAGGCTCCTGCTTCAAACTGGGGGTGGGGAAGCCAGGGGAGGCCTCTGAGGATAGAGCGGAGTCAGAGTGAGGGGAGGTGTCTCCAGCTGGAGGGAACACATATACTAAAGCCCCGATGAGGGCCCAGGAAAATGGGGTGAGAGGGACGATGATACTGGGCATGAGGGGGAGACCCAGGCGTGCAAGGCTCGGAGACATGGCCGGAACTTAGAAACGGAGCCTTAAGTGGGTTTCAGTGGAGGAGGGACAGGATCTATTTGATGCTTTGTACTCACCAGGGCCACCACGTGGGAAGAGATGGGCTGGGAACCCCTGCCTGGAGGTTCTTACAAGAGTGGCCCCGGGTGGTGGGAGGGGGCTGCTTTGGTGCTGCGAAGGCCAGAGATGCAAGAACACTCAAGTCCCTCCCTACTGATTCCCCCTCATTCTCTACAAGGTGCCAAGAGAGCTGTCCACACAAACAAGGATGGGGGACCCAGGATCCTCTAAAACCCACATCTGCTCGGGCACTGAGTCTTAGGGCTGGTGGAGAGGGCAGAGAACCGAATGTATGCAGTTGACGGGGCTTAACTTTACCTCTCAGGTGCCTGCCTGGAGGAGGTGAGAGTGAAGAGGAGAGAGGCATGATAGGACTTGCCTGGAGTGACCCTAAGACTGTGCCCAACACTCCAGACCTTAAATTTTCAGGACTCACAGAGGCTGGATTTCCTATGTGGCTCAAACCTGTGTGTTTTAAGGTAGAAGTCAGCACTGACTGGGGGTAATGGGGACGGACCTTGAAGATCCCAAAGACCCTCCAAGTCCTTAAGTCATAGGATGCCCCCTGAGTCCATGAGTCAAAGGATCGAGAAGAGGTGGGAGATGCTCTATGGTCACTCCCCCTCCCCAGTGATGGGGACAGCCTGCCAAGGGAAGGTGCCCAAGTCCAGGCCCTAGGACTCTGAACTTTTTCACCACCTTTTTGGTGGCAATATTTGCCACGTTACCCTTCCAGGACTCCTGGGTTAGAAGCCCACTCCTCTTTCATAAGGATAATAGTGGCCAATACAGTGAGGCCTGAAATGCTGCTACCCCATTTATGAGCGTCCTCAACCCCAGATCACTGATAAGGACGAGACTCAGAAAAGTGACATGAGTTGACAGCTCAGTGGTGAAGCTATCTGATGCCAAATGCTAGGCTCTTAGCCTCCTGGTTAGGCCATGAAGGATGGCATTTGGTGTCTGGTGGCACACTTGGAGCAGCAGGGCCTGCCCTTTGCACTGAGACACTGGCAGGCATGTTCACAGAGCCAGCAAGGAGCTGGAGCCCTGCTCAGGGGGTCTCCTCCCGAGAAACCAGGGACTGGCCCTGCTGCAGACCCCCACCGTGGGCCCAGGCTTTCATCACACCCACCCGACACCCCAAGCAGGCAGGGCCTTGGCTGGGTGTCATTGTCCCTAACAAGTTAATTGTAATGGTGGCAGACGTCTCCCCCACTCCCGCCCAGCCCCCATCAAAGCATTCCCGTAATGACACAGGACCATGAAAGAAAACTTGCAGGTGGTTAAATGAGGTTTCTTGCCTCTGCAAGGCAGTGGGGAGGGGAAGGGCTGTTTTGTTTAAGGAGAGCTGCCGTGCTGCTTTGATGTGAAGCCCATTCTCTCACGGAGAAGATGCTTGTGAGTGAAGCCAGTGCCGGGGCGGGCAGATATTCACAGCATCACTTTCCTTGGCAGACGGAGGCAACAGGCAGAGACAAGGCACAGAGCATGGCCAGGGTGAGCGCACCCAGCTTGCTCTCTTGTCTTCGTAGAAGCACTTCTAGACACAGTCTGGAGTGAGGCTCAGTGCTTGCCACTCCTCAGTTCAAAAACATACGGGGGCTCCCCATGGCCCCACAAATGAGTTTTCAAACTTCCAAGGAGTAAGTATGTTGTGGAAGTTAGGAATCCTTTGGTTGCAAGTGACAAAAAACCATAACCCAAGGTGGCTAAGCTATAAGAGTAACGTGCTAGGTCTTATTAACTGATAACCCCATGGCTGATTTACCTTCAGATACAGCTTGATCCAGGAGCTTAATGGTGTCATCAAGGCCTGGGTGATATTTACCTATCTCTCAGCTCTTCTTCCATTGTGGGCTTTGTTCTCTGGCAGGTTCTTCTGTCATGGCAAGGGGGCTGTAGCTGTTCCAAATGCATCCCTCTCAGCTTTGAGCCCAGTGGGAGGGAGACCCAATGCTGCTTGGCTTGGATAACAAGGACCCTCTGAACCGATCGTGTTAGCCAGGGCAGTGGAGGCTCTAATAGAACTGGGAGCTGAGCCTGGAACTGCTAAGCTAGTTCCAAGGATGTCCCCAGCCCTAACCAAACTAACTGCTCTTACTAGGGCCCCAGGGGGACATGTCAACCGATGTTTAATCACAAACCAGTTTATGCTTTCAGCCAGGGCGGCTGCATCTTAGGATAACATTATTTCCATTAGTTCTTTTATTTGTCCTGATCAGTCCTCCTTTCCTCCAAGAGTCCGAGGCTCAGGGTCCAAGGTGAGGCTGTTTTCATGTGCTCACCTTTCCAAGCCCCAGAAGGGTGGACCCCCCCCCCTCCCGGGGGGAGAGTCTCCCCTGTAACCTAGCCCAGAGGAGAGAGAACCAGGGATTGATTGCTCAGGCTCCACGGTCCTGGTTCCACCAGGAGAACTTAGTTCACCTCCAGCAACCTCAGTTTCCCCATATCTAGAATAAGGATAATACAAATATCTAAGTTCTAGCCTTGTCAGGAGAATTCAGTAAGCTCACACGTATGACGTGCTTAGCCCAGTGCCGGTGTAGATCAAGCACTCCTGCAGAAGGACGTCCCTGCTGTGCATCGCAGCAAGGCCGAGCTGTCTATCACAAGGGTGAGGTGGCCAGACGGAGCTGGAAGGTGACCCATCTGGGAGAAGTGCCCCAGTATCCTCCCCCTCCTCCTGCTAACTGCTCCCCAATTTTGTCAGTGAAAACCAACCCTCTGCCAATCTTAGGAGACAGTGGGCTACAGGCTAAACAAATCAGATCATTTGAGAAATATTTGTGGAGGCCCACCCAACCCCTAAACCCACAATAATGCGTAACTACTGTGTGTTGACTCCGAGGACGGGCCAGGTATTAAACACAGCAAGGCACACACGTTACCTCACTTAAGCGCAACCCCCGATCAAGTGGGGACTATCATTAACCCCGTTTTCCAGACTAGGAAACAGGCTCAGAGAAGGTAAGTGCCTTGTCCAAGGTTGCAGAGCTGACAGGTGGCAGAGCTGGCATCCCCACCCAGAGCTGCTGGCCTCCAACCTGGGCTTGTAACTCTCAGTGCTCTGCTGCCAAACAGGACAACCACAGAGAGGGGGTGGCCCTGAGCCGGGTGGGCTGTGTGGCCACCACCCTGCCCTCTGCCCACCTCCTGGAGCACGAATCCTGCCCCTGCAGCTCCAACCTGCAGCAGGAAACTCCAGGCAATAGAGCCAGTCCTGTCTTGCTGGCTTCCCTGGCCCCACTGAGAGCCCCCTGGGGCTCCCTCTGTCTGTCTGACCACAAACACGACGTGCCCTCCTCCCCAGAGAGCCTGACTGTGTGGGTGGGCCAGAGAACCTGGGATTGCATCCATCCGTGGACCTCTCTCAGCACTGCATGAGCGCCTGCCTCCGTGACACCCTTGCGGGTCCAGCCCAGGCCAGCAGCTGTTCAGTGCTATAGCCACAGAAGCCCACCCTTCCAAGCCACCTAAAGCCACAGTACCACGTGTGAGTGGGTGGGGTGTGACGGCTGGACAGACTCCTGAAAGCCTCCTGAGCCTTCTACCTGCTCAGCCTGGCAGCCACAGCCAGCATATTCCTGGGAGGAACCGTGGAGGGCGAGCAGGCAGGACAGGCACTCCCCCCACCCCTATCCCCACCCCCACCCCTGGCTGCCCAGACCCCGGTGCGGGCGTGGCCACCAGAGGGCTGCTTTTCAAGAACATCAGCTACAACAGTATCTATCATCCTCCCTCCGAGTTCAGTGTGTTCCCGTCTCCAGTGCACTTTCTCATCTGCTCCCTCATCATTTTTATGGATAATTTTACAAGCTAATACTGGTAAGTGTGTGTTATGTGCTAGGCTCTGGGCTACTTGCACTTTGTACACTATTCATTCACTTGCCCATGAGTGCAACAAATGTGTTAAACTCTTCATTATGAAAATGTTCAAACCCACCCAAAAGAAAGAGAATAATACAATTAACCCAAATGTACTCATTTCCTAATTTTAATAGTTATCAGCATTTGGCCATTCTTGCTTCATCAACTCCCTCTTTTTTCTTAAACTGGAATATTTTAAAGCAAATCCCAGGTTTCCATTTTACCCATAAGGACTCCAACCTCTTTTTTTTTCACTCTAACCTCAATACCACTATCACACTCAACCAAATTGACAATAATTTCTTATTGTTGTCTAATACCCAGTTCTTATTCAGTTCTTCTCCAAAATGCCTCTTCACAGTCAACAAATATTTTCAGGCGCCAACTACATGCAAGGCTCACCGGCAGGCACTGCACCAGGAGCAAATAAGAAATAGGGTCCTGGCCTTCGTGGGCTGCACGTCACAGTCAGGGAGGCAGATCACACACTAGAATAAACACTGTTAATTTGAGATAGCAATAAGGACCAGGAAGAAAAATAAAGAAGGGACAAGGTGTGAGACACACGTGTGGACGGTGCGCCAGGCAGAGGGATGGCAGGTGCAAAGGCCCTGTGCAGGAATAAGTTCAGTGAGCTCCAGGAAAATGTGTCTGAGGGACTGTGAATGGGGGCAGGGAAAGTGTCAGTGAGGAGAGAAGGCCCTGCAGGCTGCTGTGAGTCACTGAGGGAGACAGGAATCACCGAAAGGTTCTGAGATGAGAAGGGCCCCCCTTCCAATTTCTGGAAAGCCTCGTGGTCACACCTCGTGCACCTGGGTTCAGTCTTATCCATCCCTAAATGCTGGGAAGCTGCTCCTCACTCCAGATGGATTTAGCAAAGGCACGGAGCATGTATCCACGAGGATGGGTGAACATTCTGTCAGGTCCTGGCACACCTGGAGAGGTGAGCAGTTTAGAAGGGTGTCGATGGCTATGCCCACTGTGGTCGAGCAGTGAGCACGGGGACTCAGAAGGCCCCAGTGTGGGTGGTCAACTTGGAGAGACAAGGTTCAGAAGGGAGACAATTAGACTTGTCTGGGTTCCTCCAGATCAGGGCTCCCTGGGAGTCCGAATTTGCACTTCCACAGATTACATCAGACCCTCCAGACAGCCGTCCTATCAGGTTTGTTCTCGAATCTCCCAACAGCCCTGTAGTCAGTGTGATCACCTGCACTTCAGTAGGAGGAAACGGAGGCTCAGTTTCCTAGCATCTGTGAACGTGGATAGGAAAAAAAATGACATTTTTTTTTTTTGCTAACCTCTAACTAAACTCGATCATCTCTTAAATTACGAATGTAGGCAACAAATTACAATGATGTGATCAGTCTCTGTGACTTTATCACCACGAGAAAGCACAGACATTTTCCCAATCACCACAGTTGTTGAAGAAGCCTCAAAATAGCGTTTCCGCTTTTCACTACTTCAAAAGAAAGTGGCGGTTAGACCTGCCGTGAGTATTACATAACGTGCCAACAGAGCACATCTATAAAATATTTTTATAGATTTATTTTATTTTTTATTGTGGGGGTGGGTAATTAGGTTTTTTTTTTTCACGGAGATACCAGGGATTGAACCCCAGACGGACCTCGTGCATGCTAAGCATGTACTCCCCCACTGAGCTCTAAAATAAAAAATATTTTACCAATTGCATTTTAATATAATTTGCTGCCTTTGCAAGGCTATATCTCATATTTTGTGCATTTAAAAGTATTATTCTGAGACAGCCAAGGGGTCCCTGACACAAGAGAGTTTAAGACCCTCACCCTACCATGAGGTGAGTACAGTGCCTGATGCAAAACTGGGGTTCCATTCAAAGAAAGAGGCTGGAGAGGATGTTGGGGTTGGGCAGGCAGAGGTGCATACCCTGTCTGAGACCTGTGTCACATCCCGTCAGCCAGTGCTGGCCAGTCCTCTCATGCCCACACAGCCCTTCGTACCCACACTCCTCTCCTAACTAAGTGCGTGCAGGCTCCCCTTCCTCCCCTTCACTCTGGGCTTTCCCTTCTATTTCTGTTCTGTTAAAATTACCTGAGACTTCCTGTGCTGTTAGCTGACCCATATCCTTTTAGGAAAGTGATGGAATCTTTCTTTCCTTTTTTTTTTTTTTTGGAACCAAACCCGTAAAGAGGGAAAGGCATTTTTAACCTGATTTCACTCAGAGAGAAACTGACAATCAGAACTTAGGAACTGACGCATCAAGTAAGGGCCCCTCCGGGTCCAGTGCTCCACCCAGGAAGGGGGTGCAGTCCCGCTGGCACCCCCACCAGATCCCAGTGGAAACAGAACTCAGCTGGCTGCGGCCAGGGTCTAACGCAGGGTATCATGCCCCACGTTCTCACTAGGCCTGGGGTCCCAGAACACCTGGGGTGGGACAAGCCAGCCACTGTCCTCTTCCTCACTCCCACCACCAAATGAATCCTCCCGCCACTACCTGAAGCCAGAGCCTACACCTGGCTAAAAGATGGCTGTTTCTAAGTCACTTCCTACTCCTCAATTCTAATAGTCATTGAGGAGACCTGACGTTACATTTTCGACAATTCTGGCAGCTACTGTAGCTGTTGCCACACTTTGGCCTGGACCACGATGGGGATGGGGCGAGGCAGTTTGAGGCTGATGGATTGGACTCAAGTGGGCAGAGTAAGACGCCCTGAATCTCTGAGATGCACCATAGCTGCTAAGGAGAAGTGCAACCTTTATGAGGTGACCTCTGGAAAGCTTTGACAATTCCATCTCTCTGAGCTGACACTAGGGAAGTCTTCTATATTACCTAGATAATACTGTATTAAGAGAGATTTTGTATTTGGTGTATTTAATGAGCAAGCAACTCCCCAAAGACCTTTCAATAAAGCCAGTAAATTTAACAGGAGAAACGCATCAATTGGCTTTGCTGCTCCGGTTAAGAGAGCTGCTGCTTTCCGCTTTTACAGACGCTGGCGTGTATTATGCTAAGAAAGAAATCAATCTTGGAGAAGAGGTCTAAAAGGTGGGTGCAATTATGTGGCTAACATTCAGCCCCCACTGCCCCAGCTGAAATGATTATTTTAATGTAAAAGCAATGAAGTTGACGAGAAGCTGCCCAAGTTAGGCAGCCGCCCACTTACCATCGGAACGTCCCTGCTCTGAAGGGTCTCTGAGAGCGAGGCTGCTCGTACAGGTGGTCCAGAGACCAAATCAAAGGCCAAGTACATACAGGCACGCACACCCCAAATAGAGTGCTCGAGTGAAAATGACTTACGGAAAGCAATATTGTGGGTTTTGACAAGACGGGAGAGAAGATACAATACTCTTATTCATCATCTCTTCACCATGAGTGCCTGCCACCTTGGTCCCCTTGCAGAGAGGACTGGATGGAAGTTAAATATAAAGATGGAGACAGAGGTTGACCAGGGCTCTGCACTGGGGCAGAAGACTTGGGTCTGGTCCTGTCTTTACCCGTAAACAATGTGGAGCCTAACAGTTGCTTACCTCATGCAGCTCCCAACACCCAGCTGGAAGCTCTGGTGATGTGTGTGTGTGTGTGTTTAGTTAATAAACTTTATTTTTTAGAGCAGCTTTAGGTTCCCAGCAAAACTCAGCTGAGTATAAATAGTTCTCATGTGCCCCCTGCCCAACACATGCACAACCTCCCCAACTGTCCATGGCCCACACCAGACTGGTACATTTGTTACAGTCATTGAACCTACATTGACACATCCTTATCACCCAAAGCCCATAGTCTGGTGGTGTGTGTGCGTAAAAGGAATCCACTTAGTCAATTTTTTCTGCAAACACTTACAAGCGCCTACTATGTGCCAAGTCCCAACTCAGGGGCTAAAAAAAAAAAAAAAAATCAAATAACACATACTTCCTATCCTAAAGTAGTTACAATCATAAATGTCCCAAAAGGAAAGCTCATGAACTCAGGCCTCTGATACAAACCTACAAATAGACAGCTCATCACTGGAACTCTCAATTACATACAGTATTATCACTTAGCTTTTTCTGCATAACAAACCACCCCAAAACTTAGTGGCTAAAAATACCCATTTATTTAGTCCTTGTTTCTGTAAGTTGGCACTTCTGGGCCGGACTCAGCCGGGCAGGTCTTCTGATCTTGGCTGGGCTCCACCATGTGTTTGTGGTCAGCTGCTGCTCGGCTGCATCATGGCTCAGCTCCTGGAGGTTAACTGGCTCTTGACTTGAGCACCAGGGAGTAGGAAGGGGGCAGCTGGTCTACAGGGCTTTCATCGCCCAGCAGGCTAAGACCAGGCATCTCTGGGTTCCAAGAGCAGGAAGAGAAAAGGCACCTATTCAAGCCCTTGTGTAGGTGTACACTTGTCCCACTGACGACACCAGGTTACAGGGCCAGTCAATTCAAGAGATGGAGAAAGACTCTCCTTGTGGGAAGAGCTACAATATGGGCATGGAAATGAAATTTTAAATGGGTATAAATATGAAATGGGGAAGAATTTTGGCCACTTTTATGTTCTGTCACATGTATGCATCCAGTTTGAGAGAAAATACAAAAAAGCAGGAGAATCAGTGAAACCCCTCTCCTTTGTTCAGCATTTCTTTCCAGCCACTACCTTTCTTCACATTGGAAACTTCTCAAAAGAGCAGTTGACACTTGCTGCCTTTGCCCTGGCAGCTTGCCTGTCCCCACAGTGGTAGGGACACCACCCTACGCAGCCTGTGTCGCTGAGGACAGTGGAGATCCACCGGTTGCCACATCTGGACAGTGCTCTCAGGTCTATCATCCTGGCTCTTTTGACTATGTTTTACCCAGTGGATCTTTCCTTTCTTCTCTAAATTCTCTATCTGTGGTCAAGTGTAGCATTGTTCAGGGTATCTGTGCCTTCATTCTGGGGAGGATTATACATCCCTCCCATATTGAACTCTGGGTTGGCCTGGAACTGACTTCGGTCAATGAAATGTGAGCAGGACTGATATCTGTCTCTTTGGAGTGAAGGCTTCAAGAGGCAGTGCATGGTTGCAACATCCCCTTTTATCTCTGCCTCAAGACTGGTAAGGTTGCAGGGACTGGCTGTACCATACCCTGGTCCTGGCAGAGGGCAGTGGCTGACCTGATACGGTTGTTTAGCCTATCCTATAAATCTCTGTTTTGGCAAACCACTAAGATTTGGGGCTTGTTTGTTACTGCAGCATAATACAGCACATCCTGACTAATACAGAATTCCCTTGACATCCACAGCACAACAGTCTTTTTGTTTCCCACCTACCACTCTTGCTGCTCCTCCTTCCTAGGCTCTTTTCCCCTCTTCTTCTGTCCACCCTAAAAACATTGGTGCCCTACAGTTCTGGGTTTGGTCTACAGTTTGTCTCACTCTCCAGGCTCCCTGGTTTCACTCTCTCTCCAAAGTCTCTGGGTCCATATGATCAGTCCAGATCTACCCCCACAAGCTTCAGTCTATAGGTTTGTTGTCTGCTGCATATATCCCACTGGATGTTTCACAGGAAACCCTAAACCTACCCCTTATTCACACTTGAGATTTCCATTGGTGGCTCCTTTGTCCATTTAATCCCCAAATTGTCCTTGACTTCTCACTCTTCTTTGGTACGTCCAAGCAACTGAACATCATACTGGCACATTTGATGTCCCAAATCCATCCCCTCCTCCCGTATTTGTTTCACTGCCACATCTTTGGTTCTAGACACCAGCCACTCTTCCTGATGTTAGCCACAGACTCTGATAAATTTTACTGTTCCTTTCAGTCCTGTTTCCCCACTCCCACCTTCTGCCACCCAGCCCAGACCAGAGCTCCAAAAGGCAATGGTGTGAGAACCATCAAAAATACACATCTGGCCAGATCAATCTGCTTATACTTGACAAGGTTCCCCATGGCCCACGACATCATCCAAACTCCTCACCAAGACCCATGAAGTCCCTCCGACTCACTTCACCCTCACTCACAACTGCACATGCTGGGACCTTTTATCCCATTGTCCCAGTGCCTCCACTTTTGCTGTCCCTCTGTCTGGACTGCTTTTGACCAGCACCCTCCCACTTGTGACTTGGGTAAGTCCTATGTGCTTTTTAAAACTCAGATCAGATATCATCTCCTCCAGGAAGCCCTCCGTTGCCATCACCACCACTGCCACTAGCACACACTGGTGGATTGGACGCCCTTCCTCCAAGTTCCCCATGCAAACCTCCAACATTGCACTCACCCCACTGAAGGCTACTTAAATGCCTAATATCCTCTGCTTTCAGATCATGAGCATCCCCTGCTGTCCTGGCATTTCCACTGTGTCTGCCACATGACAACTAACACATGGAGCTTATTAAATGTATGTCTGAGTGAGTGTATTAAAAAATAACCATTTTCTACAAAGTCTGATTTTCAACCAGTCTATGAACCAGGCTTCCATCTCTACTTACCATTCTTTCCATAATTCAGGTCATGGTTCCTGCGGGTTGGTGAGCAACTCACAGCATCCCAAATTACTTCATAATCACTATGACACAATACCTGCGAGAATTCTCAGCTACATGAGCACAGGTGCCCATGACCACACACAGAAACAGCAGGAGAAGACTGGTCACATGTGTGAGTCCCCCTTCCTGCCTGATGGTGGGCTCCTTGTGGGCAGGTGCCCGGGTGCTGCATCCCCCAGGTGTGCATGGTGACAGGCTCCAAGTTAGAGCCACGTGTATTCTGTCCATTTTGTGGATCTCGCTCAATCCTGAAAACAATCCAGTGATGAGCCCCCTGCTACATGTTAGGATAGGAAAGCACAGGGAGGTTAGGTAAATTTCCCCAGGCCACACAGCTTCTAAGTGTCTGAACTGAGTGATCTGCCTCTAGAGGGCTCGCTCTCAGCCACTTCACTGTGCGCACGTATGAGCAAAGAAAACACCTAAGGACTTGAGTCAGGGATTGACTGACTGATTATGTAGGTGTAATTTGCCCCAGTGCTTGTGCCTAATATCTAACCAGATTATTCAAAAATATGGCACCCCAAGACATGGGTTGTGATGGAAGGATTCGGAGTCAGAATAACCATCTCCAAGTCTGAGCTGGACCACACCATCGTATAGTTAACCTCTCTGACCCTTGGCTCCTGACCTGTAAGGTGGGCCATTGTTACGGATGGATGGTGCAGGGAGAATTCCCAGGAAGGAGTCAGGAGTACCCAGCGGTACCATGCGGTCCCATCGAGGTTGTCCGAGAAGAACTTCCGCTCTCCATTCCCACTGGAGAAAAGGCAGTGGCAGGTTGCCCTTGCCTCACCTGGACTGTGTGTGTGTGTAACACCCCACACAACCAACAGGCAAAGGGGAAAACGGTGACCAGGTGTTCAGTCTACACCGCACTGCAAACGGACTTGGCCACTATGTTTTTTTCTCAGCTGAAGTGATAGATGGTTGTGGCATCATGAGGACGACCTGGACTGGATGCCAACATATCCGATCAGCTCTATCAAACCAGGTGTTGGACCGCCCAGCGCCAGCCCCTGGCACTCAGACTGTGCCCCCTTCACAGCTGGGTGGGGACGTGGTTGACCCAGTTGGTCTCAGTCAGTGACCAGGTGCTAACCAACTCTTCGACTGGACTCAGCTATTTTTGCTGTTATTTCTCATTCAGTGACTTACTCTGGGTCTTGCACTAAGGATTCTCTGTCAAATAAAACCAGGTTCTCTCCCCAGGGAGCTCACCATTCAGTGGGAAACAAAGCAAATAAAAACTTGGCTGATGCGCAGACAACAGAAAACATCCAGCCCAGCCTCGCGTGGCCCCAGCCCCTCGCTCTGACCAGCCGGGCGTGTACATGAGCCCGGACACAGACACAGGCTCCACGGCTCTGCTCTCTGCGCTCCTGATGCTTCCTACAGCTCCTCCTCCTCCCAAACCCACCTCATGCCCCACCTCCCCTCGAAGCCCTCCTGGGCCCTGCAACTGACCAACTCCCCCTCCCTTGAACCCTTGGCACCTTGGTGTGGCCAGGCTTATAGGAGGGGACATGCACTTCCCCTGCCACAGGCTGTGCTGTATTAAAACAAGCAAACCTTCTTCAGAGAGCCTAAACTACACCTGTTTGCTGGATAATCTGTAGGTCACCTGTCACTGTGGACATCTTGATGTCTTCCCCTCCAGTCTTTTTTTTTTTTTCTGTAAAGACATTTGTCTATGTGGATATATTTTTTTTGTCATGTTGTTTTTTTACCTGCTTCTCAAGGGAGGGCTCAAGGCCCCCATCTTTGCACCCCAGAAGGACCTCGCCATCAGCAGATGCTCATGGCCCATTGGGTGGCTATTTTCAGTGTCTAGAGCTTGCAAGGCTGAGGACTTCTTGAGCCCAGGTTCATGGCCCATTTGGGGCCCAGAGCCCTCGTGAGGGGGTTTTCTTAAGCAGTTGCACTGGTTACCCCAGGGAGGGGGCTGCCAATAGGCTTCTGAGCACCAGGGCCCCCAAAGGGCTCCTCTCTGGGAAACTCAGCAAGCAGCCAACCAGTGGAACCCACAGCCTGGACGTCCGGCCATGCCTGACCCCACGTGGGCACTGGATGGTTGAGCTAAATGACTGGTAGCCCCTGACCACCTTCTCCTGAGGGGCCCATCTCTCACAGCTGACAAGGGAAGCTCAAAGAGGGACTTCAGGTCCCCACCCAGGAGTGGATAATGGTGAAATTCACCTCGCGGTGCATCCTGCCTGAGGCCAAACCTTCTCCCCACCTTGATAATCTTACATGACCCTTTAGAATCAGACCTTGTTTGTTCATTTATTCTTATCTTACAAATGTTCTTGGAGCCCCTACTAAGCGCCAGACAACTTTCTAGGTTCCGAGTCTACAGCAGCAAGCAGCACAGATGAAACCTGGCCTGCATGGTGTTCACATTCTCATGGGAGAAGACAGGCACAGACAAGGAAAGAAATAAGCCAAGTCTCAGAAAGTAGCACATGCAATAAATGGGGAGACAGGTTGAGGGATGTGTGGTGAGAGTAATGTAGAGTCTACCTTGGGTGGTCAGAGAAGGCCCCTCAGAGAAAGTAAAATGTAAGCTGAGATAATAATAAGAAGGAGCAGCCAAGCAAAGATGGTAGGGAGGGGCAGAAGGAACAGCATGTGCAAAGGCCCTGAGGTAGGAACAAGCCTTGCATGTCTGAGAATAGAAAACAGGCTCCTTTGGCTAAAGTGACTTAAATGAGCTAGAGGTGGGGTCAGTGAGGGCAGGGACAGATATAAGAGGATCTTCAGGCGTGGGGAGGACCTGGATTTTATTCGAGGAGACATAGGACAGGATTGCAGGATTTCTTTAACCAAGGCTTTGTAGAAGTAGAACATGGTGGGTCTAGACCAGGGTTGAGTGTGGCCCCAGGACGAGATCTAGATAGGACAGAAACAGAAGGCAGATTGAACGTACAGTTGGTTCAGCAAATATTTTTATTTTCTTCCTTAAGAATAGCACCACAGCTAGAAATCTATGGTGCCATCTTTCCAAACCTGCAGATGTCCCTGCACTCACCATCCCCCATGGGGTTCCAACACATAGCTCCCCATTTATGCCTCCCCGACCCTTGTGACACCCTCCTCCACTCATTGCTGGCACAGTTCTTGCCGGAAGGACTATAGTTCCTTTGCCCGATGAATCCTCACAGGCCAGGCCCAGTGCAGGCTCTCCGCAGTGAGGACACAGCGTGGCCCCTGACCTCACGGGGCTATCCTTTGGCAGGAGAGCCAGGTATCGAACCAATGATCACACACACGTATCATTTAACACTCAGAAGAGTATGAAGGGAAAGATGAGGATGATAAGGGAGCTTATTATGGGAGTGTGGTATAGATCATAGCCTGGGAAAGGAGTCATTTTCATCTGAGGCACCAAAGGCAAGTTGGAGTGAACTAGGAGAGGCTGGAGGAGTGGGGGTGGGGGGTCAGATTCCAGCAAAGGGCAAAGACCTGAGCAAAGAATTTGCTGAACAAGGTATACACATTCCCTACCTTCATGCCAGGAAGAAGAAATGAGTTCAAGTTCAACTCAAACACAGAAGCCAGCTGCTGCAACCTCCACCCTCTACCGTGGAGGCCCACAGCTGGCCTGGGTGTCCAGGCCAGGCCTCAGCATGATCTAGCTGAGATTCTCAGAAACATGTTTCTTAAAAGATTAAAAAAAAAAAAAAAAGAAAAAAGAAAAGGTTTGGGGAGGGTACATACCTGCCTCAACACAGAGAAGACCACCTCACAGAGGTTTGGACACCTTTTCAGGCTCAGGCCTTTCCTTCCACTCAGAGAGTGGCCCTTTCTGGGCCTCAGTCTCTCCATCTTCCAAATGGACAGAGAATCCTGATGTAGTAGCGGGTATTCCATGGGGATCGAATAAGGCAGCAGCAGGAACACACTTTGAAAAATCACACTTTTAACAAACAGCCCAGCACATGTAACCAGGAGCATGTGGAGGCTGTGCCCTTCTTTAAGGATGGGCTCCCAAACCCTCAGGCTGGTGTTTGCCGAGGAAAGAAATTCCATCATTGTCACACAAACTGTTTAGGAGCTCACATTTCAGAATCAGAGCAGGGTAACTTTGGGCAAATGACTCCATCCTTCTGAACCTCAGTGTCTGCATCTATAAAATGGGGACAGTAATGGCACCGGTCCCATGGGGTGTGGTGAGGATTAAATAAAATGGAGCACATGGAGCCTTTAGTTTATAGTGAGGGTGCGTCAATATTGGCGATCACAATTGTGATTTGATTCCCCCCACGTCTGACATTTCTGAGCCTGGCGGAGGCCAGTCCAGAGCCAATAAAGTGCCCCTCGCTACCAACCCCTGCATCCCAGTGTAACAGCCAACGTCGGGGATGAGGTAGGGGTCGGTGAGGGGATGTCAGAGGAGCAGAGGCAAGCCTGCCTCGAGAAAGCTGGAGGAAAGGGCCGATGCCAAGGTTTCAGCTTATAGAGAACCTCCCTTGCACCTTATCTGGCGGAGCCTCACTGTGATAACCTCACATTCTGGGCTCCCCATGGAACCAGCCTCAGGCTAAATCTGCCGCGATAATTCCAGGAGCTGGAAACAGGAGAAAAATGTAGGCGGTGGCAGCTGAGCCCTGCTGAGGACAGTCTCAGCCCAGCCTCAGCTGCACGCAAACCCCAGCAAAGGGGGTGGTGAAGGCGTACACGAAGATTCCAGCATCCGAGTTGTTTGTTAAAGTCAAAATGAGAAGTGCAGACCCTCTTGAAGGAGACCACACCTGCTCTCCAGACTCGAGCAAAAGAGTTTCAAATGCAGATGGTGCAGAGGAGGACATGAAGCCCAGGGGGAAATGATTCTGGGTTTGGGGGGACAGGGGTGGGACTCTGGACACGGTGAGTGCATGTGCTGGTGCACACGTATGTGCACGTGCGTGACGGGGGGAGGGGTGCTGGATGTGGCAGCGAAAGAGGGAAATTTTTCCAAATGCAAACTTGGAAGGGGGTGCAGGCTTTATTTCAGACACATGGTAGGAGGCAAAGGGACCCAGTCGAGACTTTTCACCCTTGGCCATCCCTCCTGGTCTTTCTCTGTCTCTAGTATTTCCCTGCTGAATGTTCCTTTCTGTGTCTCAAGGCCTTTTTGTTCTCATTTGCTTCCTGTCTCTGTCTCTCTCTGCCCCTCTACCCCCATCTCCGAGTCTCTGTCCCCATCGCTTTGTCTGTGTTTCTGTGCGTGTCCCTATCTCTCCCTGTCTCCCCTCGCTTATCTCTCTTTATCTCTTTTGGACTCTGTTCTGCTCTCCCTCCAAGCATCTCTTCTCATCTCTCCCCCTAACAACTGCATCTCTTCCTTCACCCCTAGGCAGCCTTTTCTTCCAGCCCCCTGGACTGCTTCCTCCTCCTTTGTGCTGGGAGAGGTGCTGTCTTCCAAAAGACAGAGAGATTTGGGGTTTCCAGGTCTGAATGCTTAATTTCCCACCCCCACTCAACAAGGGTGGAGATTCCAGCCACACTGTATCCTGGTTCATCAGACAGTCTGCACCAACTCCAGTGAAATCACTCTTCTCTCCTCCCCAAATGGGGGCTGGCCATTTCCCTTGAGAAAGGGGCACACTTCAGGGCTCTTCTTAATAGTTTTGCTCCCCCTGTGAGGGAGGAGAAGTTTAGGAAATTCCAGGCAGGACCCCCTCACCCTCCCACCACCCAGAGAGTCAGCCTTGACTCAGGAAGGGGTAAGTCAGCTCAGATTTTCTGAGGGTCCCACCCGTGTGCTTTATTTCGCTCTGTTCTCTTCTAAGGACTAGAACTTACTGATTTCCAACTGTATTTTGTTCTGTTACAATTTGAAAATAATTGAAACCTAAATAGAATAGGTGAAAATTCCTTGACCATTCAGGTGAATGACTACACACACACAAGATTCTAAGCACTTTACAGATGTGAACTCATTGATTCTTTATAATGCATCCTCATTTTACAGATGAAGAAATTGTGGCACAGAGAAGTTAGACAACTTGCCAAGGTCACACAGCCACCCAATGTGGATTTGAACCCAGCCGCCCAGCCCAGAGTTCAGGCTTTCACGCTGCCGCCTCGCCTTTCCCTTTGCCTGCCCTCCCAGCCTGCCTTTAGGGACACAAGTACCCTCAACACAGAGCCCTCCCCAACTCAGGATGACAGGGAACGTGACCTTGTTGGTTTCTAGAGGAGCCTTGCCCTTTCCCTCTCTGGGGCTTTGGGCCTGGGTTCCATTCCCTTCCTTTTCTGCACGGCTGCTTCCTTCTCACTCCTATCAGGCCTTCCCTGAGCCCCCTCAGTCAAGGAGACCCCTCCCCAGGATCCCCCAGACATCACACTATTTTTTTCCTCCAAAGCTGATCACGTTGCGAATTTCATTGCTGTTTTTCATCTGTATTCTTGGTGACTCTCTCTCTTTCTTCCCCAGATTAACCCTACGGTCCAGAACAGAGTCAGAGCACCAGAAAGATGGACCAAACAAGTAAATGCAAACAAAGTGAGATTTGGGCTTGTACAGATACGACAGGAGAGGTGATCAGGAGGGTTTCAGGAGGAAAGGATGGCTGAGCAATGGCACAGGGTATAAAAACATGGTGCCTCCCCAGGCACATAGATGTCCTGTGCCACGTGCTTCAGGGTAGTGTTGGCTGGGTAGACTGGGGGTATAAACGGGCTAGAATTAAGGGCCTTGAATGCCAGGCTAAGGAGCTTGGGTTTTACCAGCAGGCAATGGGGAGCCAGTGAGGGAGTTAGAGAGATGGCAGGATGCCTGCTGTGATTTGGGGAGAATGACCTGGCAGGGTGGGTGGGCAGGGAGAGGCTGGGGCAGGAGGCCCCATTGGACCTAGCTGAGGGCTCCTCCTGGCAGGGGAGACCCAGGGCCTGGGGAAAAGGCAGAGGCAGGGGAGGCCCAGGCAGGATCTGTTGCCGGCAGTAGCTGGGTGCGGAGAAGATACCAGCTGCGCGCTGCGGCAGGAGCGGGACCGAGAGAGGGAAGAGAGGGAGCCTCCCATGGTCTGAAATTGCCCAGATGCATTTTCTCAAAATCAGCACAGTTCAGGATCTTTGTTTTCTAGTTTTCCCTGCCCACTTCAGGGCAATGAGGAGCAGATTGTGTTTCCAAACACATCACAAGAATCTGCAGTGGAAGTTGGAAGAATAACCCCAGGCTTCTTGGTCTAATTCTCAAGGTCAACTGATATCATTAGAATAACATGAACTCAATTTGAGCTACAGCAGGGAAATCATGTTAGGAATATGGGTCACTCGTCACCGAGTAATGAAGCTGTTACCTCGCACGATCGCAAACGGGCTCAGAAGCCTGTCGGTGTCCTCGCCCCGTGGTCGTAACAATGGGGCTGGCTCGGAACAATAGAGTCGCCCACGAAAACCCAAGCCCTATCAAAGAGGGAGACTGTGATGGAGCAGGGACCAGCTCTCTCCTGCCTGCAGCCTCAGAGCCAGCCAGAAGGGCGGGGATGTCCCGGAACAAAGGGCAGGTTCCTTCCTGTTGGTTTTCATTGAGACGCTTTCTCTGTGATTTTTGAGATTTTCTTTAAAAGCCGCAGTGGGGAACAGACAGAGGGACAGGCCCTGAGGTTACAGAACAGGCAAAACCCAGCGCTCCATCTGCCAGGGAAGACGGTTAAGGGGAACACTGGCCAGCGCCTGCCCCGGAGTCAGCTCTGACAGCATCCTGTGTAGACAGTAAGAGTCATGACACAGATGAGGAAACGCGGGTGGTGGGTCAGGGGTGTGACAATGGAGTGGTGAGACACCCACTTAGTAAAGGGGCCACTGCTGCCCGGGGCCAGCCCACAGCTGCACAACAGACATGTGGTCCAGCTTTGAAAGATCTCTCGATGTTTCCGTGAGAAACAGAAACTCAGAACTGGATGTGAAATCTCCTTATTTTAGAATGGTGGCAACTCACTAAAAATACTTCAGGGCTGTAGTGTCCGCACCACAACCATGTCCCAGTGTTGCAGATTTGTGACTGACAGGGTCCAGAAAGGCTCACAGATCCCCTGCCAGGGACTGAAGGCCCTGGGTTAGGAGATCTTGGTCTCTATGAACTCCCGTTACCACAGTGAGGGAGGGACGGCGGCCAGCCTGGGAAGGGGCTCAAGCCCTCACAGTGGATGCCCTGGCATGCCCCTGCCCCCTCCAGGGCCGAAGTACTCAGCAGACGGCTGCTAAGTGTTCACACTCTGCTCTCTGCTGAGCCATCTTGGGGTGTCACCTGGGCTGAAAGAGACACTTTATACAAGGATGCCGCCTCCCTGGGGGGACCCACTTCTGATGGCTGGTGTTGGGGGTGGACTTCTTACTCCGATTGGAAGCATCTCGGAAGCCCCACACCAGCTCCAGGGCTCCCAGGAAGACCATCTGAGGCCTTTGCCATGATTGGATCATGGCCTGGTTTCTACTTCTGCCCAGTCTTGCTTCCTTCACTCCCTCCAGATGCTGATCCTGCATGCTACCCCCTAGAAGACCTAACCATGATGCTCTCTTAAGCCCTAATTTCTTCATTGTCCCATATAGAGAATCACTTGTCTTATCACGTCTTATGAGGTGGTAACGATTTGATGGGCATGGAGGTGGCAAAGCTAGGAAGGCAGCATGCATGCAGCAGGTGCTCAGTGAGCATTCACTGTGCATTGTGGCTTGAGTGCATAGGAGAAGGCAGTAAATAAGTGGCTGTTGTTATTAGCCATATGGAATTTATTCCCTACAGGAGAGCTTCTCCACCTCGCCGCCACTGATATTCTGGGCCAGATCACTCTCCGTCATGGGGGAGGAGGGGCTTGTTCTGTGGTGGCAGGATGCTTAACAGCCTCTACCCACTAGACACCAGTAGCAACCCCCAGCTGTGACAACCAAAAATGTTTCTATGCGTTGCCAAATGTCCCCTGAGAGGCGAAACTGCCCCGGGGGAGAGCCTCTGCTCAGAGCCATCAGAGTTTCTCAAGCCACAGTTGGGGGATACCCGAGCCTCAGTCCAAAAGTTGACCAAGGGGCCTATTCCAGGCCTCGTCCACAGGGAACAGAGCAAGGGGCAGTACGGGGTAGTGGGAGGAGCCCGCACAGTGGCCAGAGACACTGCTTCAAGTCCCAGCAACTTATCACGCAACCCAGAAACGGCATGTCCCACCCAGCCTCGGTGTCCTCCTATGAAGAATAGAGATATGAACTGCATTCCTGCTGACCTTCCGAGGACAGAGGGTGCCGGAAAAATGTTTTAGTTTGGTGGGTGAGAGAGCATTTTGACAAAATGTTGTGCAGAAGTACAAAAAATTGATTCATACCAACAGTCGCCCTACCCAGAGAGGGACGGCGGCCAGCCTGGGAAGGGGCTCAAGCAGACAGAAAGGCAAGCAGACAGTGGGGCCTTTATTTACACGGTCACTCTTCTCTTGTCCCCACTGCCCCACTTGACAAACCCATTCCACCAGCAGTGGGCAGCAGAAACAGGGAAAGAAAAGTTTGCCTCTGAAACACCTGGTGGAGGCAGAGACACTGGCTCCGCCCCCCTCCACCGCCTGCCCTCCATCCTTCCCTCCCTGGAACAGAGGAGAAGCGGCGAGAGCCTGAAATAGCCTCGCTCCCAACGGTGAGGCAGGAAGCCACCAGCCCCACAACGGAGCTCTCGTGCAGTTGACACAGAGAGACTGCGCTGCCTGTGTCATTCACCTCCCACCCAGCCAGGGAGGGCAGGCTGGCAGGGGTCTGCAGGGTGTGCTTCCCCAGAGGCATCCCGAGGAAGGCAGAAGGAAGAAGGGGATCGGTTCCAAGGCAAGGGGCTTCTCCCCTCTGCCGAAACCCCCGATTCTGGCTCTGCCACCCCAGACCCAGGGGCTCAGCTGGGTTGGCCTTGTAAGGGGTGGAGGCTATAGATATTTCAGGGGCCGTCAAACGTGCTTGAGATCCAAAAAGGAAGAAAAGGGCATTGACTCTAAAATGTGACTGGAAAACTGTAAAATCCAAATTACTGACAATTTAAAGCCAGATTCCAAAACTCTTTTAACATTTTTAAGCAAAGTAATTTTTGCAATGATTACAGTCAATGTAAGCTGCGTAGATTTTAATATGTTGATGCGATATGGAGGAGGGCCTCACAGATGTCTTAAACTGGCCCCCGAAACATACTCTTTTCACCTCCTGGGGGTACAAATTCTCTTACCTTGCTGTGTCTAAGTGGGACATGGAGGCAGAAGGGCTCTGAGCCCACTCAGCCCTCCTCTCCCCGAATCAGCAGGATAGCCTCAAAGACCCCAGAGCACGGGCATAGTGGGAGCCAGTGTTCCGGAGCTGTGGAGAGCTTTGGCACAGATCTGAACTCCTACGAGCCTCCTGCCAAGTCTCCCAGACCAAGTCATCAGAGCCTTGCAATCACCTGCCTTCATCTCAGCAAATCTGGTGGAAGGTTCCAGGCTGGGAGTTAGGAACCCAGGTTCTGGGCCAAGCCTTGCCTTCTGACTTTCTTATAGGCGAAGGAAATGCAATACTTTCTGCACTAATGTCACTACCAAAAGCAGAGAAACACAGGCTGGACCTAGAAGGCCATTTTTATTAAATAAAAAATGGGAAAAGGCACATTTCTTTGGGAAAGTGACGGAGTTCTTCATGAAAGAGGACACTCTTCTCACTGATTTCAGGTGCAAAGAAGTGACTGCTCTTCCATCGTGACAACTCACTTCACTCATTCCCCTGACATACCAGGCGTAGGTGAGCTCACCTGAGCTAGCAAGCTCTAAAGCAGGTGCTTCCCAACACTGTGATCCTCCAGGACCCTGGTGTCCTCCGCAAAATCACACGTAGTCAATGGAGGGCAAATGCCAGAACCAGAGGCAGCCCTGCCCACTGCCTGCTGCCTACCCCAGTTGGCAGAAATCTCTTTTCCCAGTTGGTGGGCAGGGTTGTGTTTACTTTGCAATTAACAAAGAACAAAGGAAGTGGCAGCGGGGCGTGGGGTGGGGTTACGGCTGGCTTTTGGGGACCAGAATCCCTGCCTTGTCCCTGGTTCTGTTGACTCCAGGTCTGGGGGCGGAAGGGGTGTCGATGCCATCCATCACTTCACATCAGTCTGCGTCTTTTGTTGGCCAGGTCAGCAGCTGCAGCAGATGGGCTTACTCTCCAAGCGATGCAAGGGGCAAAGCACCGCTCAAACAGGTCCCCAGGCCCACTCAGGTCTGGGGTGATGAATAAAGACTCCCCTTACTCACCAAGGGGACCACTGGGAGACCAAGGGACCAACGGATTCTGGCCGCACAAGTCTCAGAGAACAGCCCCTGCTGGTCCTTTGTCATGCCATCTTCAAAGTGGCAACCATGTCCCCGTGCCTTACATGGGGATATGGCAGACCCCCACAAATAAAAGCAAGGAGATTTGGGGGGCACAGGAGGTGTTGGTACAACAGATAGGGCTCCGAATTACCCACGGTAAACAAAGCAAATTACATTTACTTCCACGGGAGCCTGAGATTTTGACAGCAAAGAGAGACTTATGGTAGAGTTGTTGCTGCATTTATATTTAATAAATTTAAGAGAGAGATGAAATAGACTTTAGCAAGGCTAGTGAAATATTTATAAAAGCACACCGAAGCCATGTAAGTGAAAGAGAGGGAAATAAAACAGCTCACATGCGGGATCAAATCGAGCAAGCCAGCTTTTAACCTGACAGCTCCCTAGCACTGCGGGCAGAAAGCTGCCAACGGGCCACAGATGCACCACACCTGAGCTAGCCGGGAAGCAGAGGGAGGTTTGAGGAGGGGAGGTGGGGTGGGATGGTGTGTGTGCCCAAGGCACCACCAGCTCCATGTGGTCCAGGGCATCTGTCACACCTGCCTGCCTGCTCAGGTGCGCCTGGCACCTTGCACTGCCAACCAGAGCAGGTTCTCCCGCCACTGGCCTACATCCAGTCCAGCCCATGGCCTGGTAGGATCTTACAAGGCCCACGGGAGGCCTCTGAGACAGATGGAGGCTGGACACCCCGGGGTTTCCATCTCTCAGGGAGAGCGGTCTGTCTTCAAGCTACTGTCCCTGGAAGGTCTGCTCTGGGGATTGTTAGACTGAAGGGAAACTGGTTAGGCTTGTTAGTTTGCAGGTTGGTAACCTTTTTGCAATGCACAAGTAATATATATTCACGGTGGAAAAATCAGAAGAAGACAGATGAACAAACATGCAAACCCTATCACCCTAATCTCAACCACGGATGGCATTTCCAGGCTGGCTGCCTACCCTTTTTCAAGGGATGGTCTTAATATTACATAGTCCCACTTGTTCCTGCCATGCTATAGAAGATGCTGGCCCTTGTGTGCCTTGTCCCTCACCCTTAGCTCGGGGTCTTGCCCTCTGCCTGGGACCTCCTTCTTTTCCTGTCCTGATCCAAATCTAAACTCATCTTTTAGACCTATTTCAATCCCGTCTTCCCAAAAAGACACTCACATGCTGCCTTTTGGTCCAGTCTCTGCCTCTGCTGAACCCTATGTCATGTTCATGTGACACACTGTGCTTCATTCTTAGACCGTCCTGCTGGCTGGCAGTGTTGCATGTTGACTTTTCTTGTCTTCTCATTCCCGTAGATCTTGTCTTTTTATTTATTTATTTTTTTGTCTCTCTCTGCTTTCACTGGGCACCCTCAGCCCACTGCAGGACCACAGCAGGCTCCAGACAATACCCCAAACTCAGCACCTCCAAAAACATCATCTGCTGGCTTCAACAGTGGGCTGTGAACGATGTCTGCTGTCCCTCAGAGAACTGCATCAATGCAAGCCGCTTCCTCCCGGAGCCCCGGGCTGATCTCCAGGAATCAGGTTGCGGAAGATCAGTTCACCTAGTGGCCAGCCGACCCAGCTCCTGAGGGCTGCTCTGGGAGTTTTTGTTCCCCTAATTCGGGTCTTTGCCCTGCCTCTGCCACTCCTCATGATGCAAATGCACGGGCTGTGCTAAACGCTGCTCGCTGGGTGCCTGTCCTCCCACCCACTCTTGCACCTTTGGGGTTAAAATGACTGCGGAGAACTCTGCTAGACCAAGTCGAAGATGTGTGTCTGACAGCTCATTCAGCAAACTGGACTTGTTAAATGAATTTTCTGCACATTGGCCTTTTTCAGGAGTGGGGAGGGGAGATAATTAGGCTTATTCATTCATTCATTCATTCATTTATTTAATGGAGGTACTGGGGATTGAATACATTACCTCGTGTGTGCTAGGCATGCACTCTACCACTAAGCTATACCCTCACCCCCACACATTGGCTTTTGTGAATTGGTATAGATCCTCACTGGTCTGGAAAGGAGGTCCTGAAGCAATACGGTGGGTGGGTGGAGGAGCAGGAAAGGGGACACAGTCTGGGGTCCAGCTCTCTGCCTCTTCAGGCCACACTCTCCAGGCTCTGGCCTCCTGACCCTGAGCCCCTCCCATCTTCCCCTTTCAGTCTACAGCCTCCTCCCTTCAGGCCCTGCCTAAGGATTCTGTGCTCTGACTTCCAGGGTCATGCTCATTCGAGTTATCTCCACAGAGAGGCTGAGTGTCACGGGAAAACATAAGAAACAGAAAAAGCAGGAGCACAGTGGGCCAGGCCCGGGCACTGTTCCCAGAGATTCTTGTAGTAAAAGCAGATAACAAGGGATCAATAATTACTTCCTGTCTCCCCACTTCTGGTTTCATGCCCTGTTCTCCAGCCAGGCTGAAATCTTTTCCCTTCTTAGAATCTCTCTCGTTCTCACCTCCGGTCCTTTACACAGGCTGACACCTCTGCTGGGGCACTTTCTTCTTCTTTCTTCCTCACTACTTTCTTTAAAAAAAAAAAACAACAACAACTTTATTGAGGATAATTTAGGTGCAATAAATTGCACACATTTAATGTGTACATTGAGCCAAGATTTGACCCATGTATAGGCCTCTGGACCATCACCACAGTCAAGGTAGGGAACCTAGCCATCACCCCCCAGAGTTCCCTCCTGACTCTGCAATGCCTCCTACTCACCCTTGCCCCAGTACCCAGGGAGCCAGTGATCAGCTTTCTGTCTCTCTAGATTAGTTTGCTGTTCTTCCAGAGTTTTGCATACACTGAACAACATGATATATACTCTTTCGATGTCTGGCTTCTCTCAATGATTATTTTGAGATTCTTTTGTTTGTATCAGTAGCTCATTTCTTTCTGTTGCTAAGTAATATTCCATTGTATAGATATACCACACTTTGTTTATCCGTTCATCCAGCTGGTTGCAGCAAAAATAAAAAATTAAGCTGCAACAAACATTCACGTACAAATTTTCGGATGGATAGATGTTTTCATCTCCAGTGATAAATCTCTTAAGAGTAAGGTGGTCTGATTGCACGACAGGTACATGTTTAAATTTTTAAGAAACCATTAAACTATTTTTTCAAATCAGCAGTAGAAGGGAGTTCTAGTTTTCCTACATCCTCATCAGCACTTGGTATGGTCAGCCTTGTTCATTTCCCCCATTCTCATAGATGATTAGTGGTGGTTAGTTTGCATTTCTCTGCTGGCAAACGATACTGAGCATCTTTTCATGTGCTTATTTGCCATCCACGTATCCTCTTTGATAAAGTGTCTGTTCAAATCGTTTGCCATCTTCTATTGGCTTATTAGTTTTCTTATTCTTAAATTTTGAAAGTTCTTTATCCTAGAAACAAATCCTTTATCAGATATAGGATTGATAATATTTTATCACATTCTGTATCATATTCTCTGGTTTGTCTTTTCATTCTTCTAATGGTGTTTTGCAAAGAACAGAAGTTTTTAATTAAGATAAAATCCAATTTATCAATTGTTTGCTGTTAGGGATCCTGGTTTTGATGTCATTCCTAAGGTATCTTTGCCCAACCCAAGGTCACACATTTTCTCCTGTTTTTTCCTTCAGAAATTTGCATGGCTTTATTTTTTACATTTAGATTCATGATTCACTTTGTGTTAAACTTTTTATTTGATGAGAGGTATAAATCAGAGTTCATACTTTTGCAAATGGGTATCCAATTGTTTCAACACTATTTGTTGAAAAAACTATCTTTTCTCTACCTTTGCACCTCAGTCAAAATTCAGTTTTCCACATATATGGAGAGAGCCCTGTTTCTGGGTTCTCCATTCTGTTTCATTTATCTCTTTACGACAAAATACCACACCATCTTGATAACTGCAACTTTTTTGTAAAGTCACAGTAGTCCCCAACTTTGTCTTTTGCAAAGTTGTTTTTAGAATTTTAGAGTCAGCTTGTTAATTTTGATTGGAATTGCTGCAGGTAAATTTGGGAAGATTTAACATCGTAAAAATACCAAGACTGCTAATCTGTGAACAAAGTATATCTATTTGTTTAGTTCTTCTTAAATTTCTTCAGCAATATTTTGTGGGTTTTGGTGTATAGCTCTTGCACACCTTTTGTCAGATTTTTTCCTGTTTCATATTTTTTGATATTACTATAAATGGTATGTTTCATTTTAATTTTTTTATCATTCCTTGCTAAATACAGTTAATTTTTGTATATTGACCTTGTTTCCTACAGCCCTGCTAAACATCTTAATTCTAGTTGTTGTTTTATAGATTCTATCAGATTTTCTATAAAGATAATCATCATCTACAAATAAAGATATTTTTACTTCTTTTTCAATATATATGTAATGTCTCTCTCCCCCACCCTCCATTTCTTTCTTTTTCCTACCCTCTCCTCTCCTCTTCGTGCCTCACTCTTCCACCCTTTTCTTTTTTTTATTTTTCCTAGTCTTTCCCCACTATTTAACTGCTAGAGCCTCCCATACAGTATTGAACAGAAGCAGTGAGAGTGGACATCCTTGTCTTGTTCCTTATTTTAGGAGAAATGCATTCATTCTTTCATCATTAAACATGATGTTAGCTGTAGGTTTTTCAATATAAAGAAGTTCCCTTCTGTTCGTAATTTGTTGAGAGATTTTTTTAACAAGAAAAGATGTTGAATTTTATCAAATGCTTTTTCTGTGTCTCTGAAGGTGATCATAAAATTTTCCTTTTCTCATTCTTGAATATGGTCAATTGCATTGATTAATTTTTAAATGTAAAACTACCTTGGTCATGATATATTATCCTTTTTATGTGCTATGGGATTTCATTTCCTAAAATTTTGTTTTAAATTTTTACATGAAGGATATTATTCTCCAGTGTTCGTATGTCTGAAACAGTCTATTTTGCCTATCTTGTGTGTGTGGTTGTGGTAAAATATATATAATTCAAGAAGGAATTGGTCTATAGCTTATTTTAATGTAATACCTTTATCTGGTTTTGATCTCAGGATAATGCCAGACTCACAGGATGAAGTGGAAATATTTCCTCCTCTTCGATTTTCTGGAAGAGTTTATGTAGAATTGATATTATTTCTTTTTTTATTTGAATGTCTGATAGACTTCACAAGTGAAGGTTCCTAGACCTGCAGTTTTCTTTGTGGGGATGCTTCTGTTATAAATTTAATTATTTTAAAAGATAGGAAGCTATTCAGATTATCTGTTCTTTTGGGATGAGATCTGTTTGTGATTTTCAAGGATTTTGTTTTTTCATCTAAAATATTGAATTTATTGACATAGAATTATTCATAGTACTCCCTCATTAGCCTTTTAATATCTCTAAAGCCTGCAGAGATGCTAATTCTCTCACTGCTGGTATTGCTAATTTCTGTCCTCTCTCGCTCTCTTTTTTATCAGTCTGAGTAGAGGTTTGCTGCTTTTATTGATCTTCTGAAAGCCCTAGCTTTGGGTTTCATCTATTTTCTCTACTTCTATTACATTGATTTTTCACTCTGATCTTTATATTTGCTTTATTCTGCTTACTTTCAGCTTATTTTGCTCTTCTGTTTGTAGTTTTTTAAGGTAAAAGATTACGTCATTGATTTGAGAAATTTCTTCCTTTCTAGTGTGGACATTTAGTATTATAAATTTTACTGAAGTACTGCTTTAGAGATATTTTACAACTTTTGATATAGTCATCATTTTCCTACAGAAAAAAAAAATACTTTGTATTTTTTTCCCCTTTGATTCCTTCTTAGAGCCATAGGTTATTTAGAATTGTGTCATTTTGTTTCCAAATACTCAGGGTCTTTTCAAAGATCTTTATGTTATTTATTTCTAATTTAGTTCTATTATGATCAGAAAAATATATTGTATGACAAATCTTTTTAAATTTATCATGACTTACTCTATGGCCCAGAATATGATCTATCTTGGCCAGTGTTCCACGTGGCCCTGAAAAGTAATGTATAAATCTTCCATACACTTACTAATTTTCTGTATATGTATTGTATTAAAAATTGACAGAGTAGTACTGAAATCTCTGACTATAATTTAGATGTGTCTATTTCCCCTTGTGATTCTGAGTTTTTGCTTCAAGAATTTTGAATCTCAGTTAATAAGTGTAAGAAAATTTAGAATTGTTACATTTTCTTGATGTATTGAACTCTTTATTTATAAAGGAACCCTCTGTATAGTTGTACTATTTCTTTATCTAAAATTTCATCTTGTCTAGTTTCTTTTCATTAGTGTTAGCATGGTATACCTTTTTGTATCCTTTTACTTTTAACCTTTTTTGTATTTAAAATTGAACCCTTAAGCTTTTGTGTATCTAAAATATTTTTTATTTTTGCCTTCTTTTTTTATTGTGGTAAAATAAACATAACACAAAATTCACCATCTTAACTGTTTTCAAGTGTACATTTCAGTGATATTACGTACATTCGTAAAGTTGTGCAACTGTCACCGTCATCCATCTCCAGAATTCTTTTCATCTTGTAAACTGAAACTCTACCCATTAAACAATAGCCTTGCATTCCCCTTGCCCCTAGCCCCTGGCAACCACCATTCTACTTTCTGTCTCTATGATTTTCACTACTCTAAGTACTGCATATGAGTGGAATCATACAGTATTTGTCTTTTTGTGGCTGGTTTATTCCACTTAGTGTAACGTTTTCAAGATTATTCCATGTTGTAGTATATATCAGAATTTCATTCCTTTTAAGGCTGAATAATATTCCATTGTAGATTTACCACATTTTCTTAGTTATTTGTCCATTGATAGACCCTTGGATTACTTCCATGTTTTAGATACTGTGAATAACACTGTTAAGAACATGAGTATACAAATATCTCTTTGAGACCCTGCTTTCCATTCTTTTGGTTGTATTCCCCAGAAGCAGAATTGCTGGGTCATATGGTTATCCTATTTTTAATTTTTGAGGAATCACCATATTGTTTTCCACAGCAGTTGAAACCTTTTATATTCCTACCAACAGTGCACAAAGATTACAATTTCTCCACCCCCTCTCCGATATTTGTTACTTACTGTTTTCTTTTGTTGTTACCTGTGCCTTTTGTGTTAGATCCAAGAAATCATTGCCAAATACAGTGATGTGAAGCTTTTGTGTTATGTTTTCTTTTAAAAATTTTATTGTTTTAAGTCTTATGTTTAAGTCCTTCATCCATTTGGGGTTAATTTTTATATAGTGTTAGGTAGATGTCCAACTTCATTCTTTTGCCTGCATCCAGTTTTCCCAGCACCATATGTTGAAAAGATTGTCCTTTCCCCATTTAATGGTCTTGGCATCCTTGTCAAAAATCATTTGAACATATATGCAAGGACTTATTTCTGGGTTTTCTATTCTATTCCTTCAGTCTATAAGTGTCTTTACGCCAACACCACAATGTATTAATTCCCATAGCTTTGAAGTAAGTTTTGAAATAAAGAACTGTGAGTCCTCCAGTTTTGTTCTTCTTTTTCAGGATTGTTTGGCTATTCAGGGTTCTTTCAGATTCCATATGAATTTTAGTATGGGTTTTTCTATTTCTGCAAAAAAAAAAGTCATTGGAATTTTGATAGGGGTTGCATTAAATCTGTGATTTGCTTTGGGTTTTAATTTTAAAACCCATTTTAATAATATTGCCTTCCATGAACACAAGCTGTGTTTCCATTCATTTATTCTACTTTAATTTTTTTCAGCAATATTTTCTAGTTCTCATTGTTCAAATCTATTACCTTCTTTGTTAAATTATCTCCTAAGTATTTTATTCCTTCTGATGTTATTGTAAGTGGAATTGTTTTATAATTTCTTTTTCAGATTGTTCATTGTTATGTATTAAAAAAGCAACTGATTTTTGTGTGTTGACTTTATATTTTGCTGCTTTGCTGAGCTCATTTATTAGTTTTAACTATTTTGTGGAATCTTTAAAATCTTCTACATATAAGATCATACCATGTATGAACAGAGGTCATTTCAATTCTCCCTTTCCAATTTGGATGGCTTTTAATTCTGTTTATTGCCTGATTGCTCTGGCTAGAACTTCCAGTCTTATGTTGAATAGAAGTGGCAAAAGTGGACATCCTTGACTTGTTCTGGATCTTAGAGGAAAAGCTTTCAGGATTTCACAGTGGAGTTTGATGTTCACTGTGGGTTTTCAGATCGGCTTTTATTATGTTGAGGTAGTTTTCTTCTATTCCTAGGTTGCTGAATGTCTTTATCAAGGAATGATGTTGAATTTTGTTAAATGTTTTTTTTCTGCATCAATTAAGAGGATTACGTGGGGTTTTTTCCTTCATTCTGTTAATGGGGTGTATCATGTCAACCTGTTATCATATGTCAGATCATTCTTGCATTTCCAGGAATAAATCCTACGTGGTTATGATGTATAATCCTTTTGATATGCTGCTGAATTTGACCTGCTAGTGTTTTGTCAAGGATTTTTGCATCAATGTTCATAAGGAATATTGGTCTGTAGTTTTCTTGTAGTGTCTGTCTGATTTTGGTATGAAAGTTATATTGGCCTCATAGAATGAGTTAGGAAGTATTCACCCTTCTTCAATATTTTGGAAAAGTTTGAGAAATATTGTTCTTAGTTCCTCTCTAAACATTTGGTAGAATTCACCAGTGAAGCCACCAGGTCCAGGACTTTTATTTGTCAGGAGATTTTGGATTACTGATTCAATCTCCTTAACAGTTATAGTCTATCCAGATTCTCTATTTCTTTGTGATTTATTCTTAGTAGGTTTGTGGTCCTAAGAATTTGTCCATTTCGTGTAGATTATCCAATTTGTTGGTGTATAATTGTTCTTTCTTGCAAGTTGTTTTTTTATAATCCTTTTTATTTCTATAAAATCAATAGTACTGTCTGTACTTCCATTTCTGATTTTAGTTGTTTTTGAGTCTTCTTTCTTTTTTCTTAGTCAATTGGAATAAAGATTTATCAATTTTATTGATCTTCTCAAAGAACTAACTTTTGGTTTCATTGATTTTTCTCTATTGTTTTTCTATTTTTCAGTTTATTTATCTCAGCTCTAATCTTTATTATTTCCTTCCTTCTGCTGGCTTTAGTTTGTTCTTCTTATTTTAGTTCCTTAAGTTGTAAAGCTAAGTTGCTTGTTGAATTGAGATCTTTCTTGTTTTTTAATGCAGGCATTTATAGCTATAAATTGCCCCTTTTAGCACTGTCTTCATTGTGTTCCATAAGTTTTAATATGTTGTGTTTTCATTTTCATTTGTCTCTAGGTATTTTTTTAATTTCACCTGTGATTTCTCCTTTGATCCACTGGCTGTTTAAGCATGTTGTTTAATTTCCACAAACTTGTGAATTTTCCAGTCATACTTCTGTTGTTGATTTCTAACTTCATCCTGTTGTGGTCAGAGAATATACTTTGTATAATATCTATCTTTCAAAATCTATTGGACTTAAGTTGTCATCTAACATATGGTCTATCCTGTAAAATGTCCCATGTACACTGTAGAAGAATGTATATGCTGTTGTTATTGGATAGAGTGTTCTGTGTATGTCTGTTGTATCTAGTTGGTTTATTGTGTTGTTGAAGTCCTGTGTTCCCTTATTTATCTTCAGTCTGGCTTTTCTATCCATTACTGACCAGAGTGGGGTATTGTAGTCTCCAACCATTATTGTCGAGCTTTCTATTTCTCCCCTAAATTCTATCAGTTTTGCTTCATATATTTTGATGGTTTGTTGTTGGGTACGTAAATGTTTATAATTGTTAAATCTTCCTGCAGTATTAAACCTCTTATTAACATAATGTAGTTCTTTCTCTCTCATAATCTTTTATGTTTTTAAATCTATTTTGTCCAATATTAGTATGGCCACCCCTGCTCTCTTTTGCTTATTATTTGCATGGAATATTTTTTTTTCATTTTCAATCTATTTTTATGTCTTTCGATCTAAGGTGAGTGTCTCATAGAGAGCATATAGTTGAATCCTGTGTTTTTATCCACTCTTCCAATCTCTGCCTTTTAACTGAAAATTCCATTTATGTGCATTTAAAGTGATTACTGACAAGGAGGGATTTACTTCTGTCATTTTGCTTTTAGTTTTCTAGAAGACTTAACGGTTTTTTGGGGGGAAGGTGTAAGGGGATTGTCCCTCATTTCCTGCATTGCCCTTCTTGAAGGTTTAGTTGATTTTTGTAGTAAAATATTTGACTTCCTTTCTTATTTTTTTTTTGTGCATATTCTATAGCTATTTTCTTTGTGTTTACCATGGGGATTACATTTAACATCTGAAAGTGTTAACACTCTAGTTTGAATTTATACCAGTTTAACTTCAATAACATATGAAAATTCTGCTCCTTTTCAACTCCAGCCCCACCCGTTTTGGTTGCTGATATCACAGAATTACATCTTTAAATGTTGTGTGCCCCAAAACATAAGCTAATAATTCTTTTAAATACATTAGTCTCTTAAGTTACATAGAAATCAAAATGTGGAGTTACAATAAGTTGTAATAATACTACCTTTGTTTTTTCAAATGTATTAGTCTCTTAAATCATGCATAAAACAGCAGGTAGTTATAAAAAAAATCATACTAGCTTTAATAATTTCCTATATATTTACCTTTATTGAAATCTTTATTTATCCATATAATTTCAAGTTATGGTCTAGTATCCTTTTATTACTTCTTGCAGGATTCCCTTGTGCATTTCTTGCAAGGCAAGTCTAATGGAAACAAACTCCCTCAATTTTTGTTCATCTGGGAATGTCTAAATTTCTCCCTCACTTTTGAAGGGCACTCTGGCCAGATAGAAGATTCTCAGTTTACAGTTACTCTATTAGCCCACTGCTTTCTCGCCTACAAAGTTTCTGGTGAGAAATCTGCTGATATTCTTACTGAGGATCCTTTGTATGTGATGATTCACCTCCTTCTTGTGGCTTTTGTTTTTGAAAGCTTGAATACAATGTGTCTTTGTGTGGGTCTCCTTAAGTTCATCTTACTTGGAGTTTGTTGAGTTTCTTGGATGTTTATATTCATATCTCTCATTAAATTTGGGAAGTTTTCAGTCATTATTTCTTCAAATATTTTTTCTGCTTCTCTGTATCTCCTCTTTCTGGGACTTTCACATACAATGTGTATGTTGGTCTGCTTGATCGTATTCCACAGGTCCTCTAGGTTCTGTTCACTTTTCTTCAATCTTTTTTTTTTTTTTTTTCAGTTCCTTAGATTCAATAATTTCCATTGTCCTATTTTCAGGTTTGCTGATTCTGTCTTCTGCCTGCTCAAATTTGCCTTTGAATCCCTCCAGTAAAATTTTCATTTCAGTTACTGTGTTTTTCAGTTCCAGAATTTCTTTTTGTTTCCTTTTTTAGGTTTTCTGTCTCTTTTTGATGTTTCCATTTTGTTTATATGTTGTTTTCTTGACTTTCTCCACATCTTCCTTTAATTCTTTGAACATCTTTATGACAGTTGTTTTATACTGTTTTTCTAGTAGATCTGCTTTCAAATCTTTTTCAAGGACAGTTTCTATTGACTTCTCTTTTTTCCATTGAACAGATCATACTTCCCTGTTTCTTTGAATGCCTTGGAATGTTTCTGTTGAAAACTGGGTGTTTAAATCTTATCATGTAGTAACTGTGGAAATCAGATTCTCTCCCTTCCTCAGAGTTTGCTGGTTTTTGCCATTATTTTGTTCATTATTTTAAAAATTATTATTGTAGACTATCTCTGTACCAAGGATCAGCCTGGGATGAAAATTTAAGGTCTTCCCAGGTATTTCTGGAGTCTCTCCCTAGGCATGTGTGGTCATGTTCTAATTTTTCCTGTATGTGCAATTGCTTATGAATATTCAAGATTTTAATGTCAGGCTCCAAAAAAAGGGGAAAAAAATGAATGTAGGAAGGGTGTTGGCCCTTTAAATCCCCTGGAAGTCACTTCAGCTGGAGGGGGAGGTGCTTGTCACAATGGAAAAGGTGCAATAAAAATGGCTGTCCACTTCTTTGTCTGCACCTCTGTGATTAAAAGCAGCAATCAGCAATCAGCAATCAGCAATCAATCAGAGCACAGATTCCCATTATTTGGAGGACAGGATCCTTTTTGCCCATTCTGGTTTCCACAAACTGCATTCAAGCTGCTCCAGGAACATGTGCATGGCTGCAGAGGCATAAGAGATAGCTGCTACCATGCTACAAGCTGAAACTGACTGAAATTAACTACAGTTTACCATCCACACCTTTTCTTGGAAGTTGAGAGCCTTCAATAGACTCCAGAGTTCCAAAATAGTTACATTAGACATATTTTGCCAGTGTAATTGTTGCCTAGGTGGAGAAACAGCTTTCTGATGCTTCCTACTCCACCGTATTTTCAGAATCTGCCCTCTGTTTTGCCTTCATTTTTGAAAAATATTTTCACTAGGCATAAAATTCTGAGTTGAGTCTTTCAATGTTTTAAAGATGTTGCTCCACTGTCTTCTAATTTGCATTATTTCTGGTGAGAAATCTGCTGTAATCCTCCATACATAGTGTGTTTTTCTTTTCCTTTGGCTCCTTTAAAATCTTTCTCTTTAAGACTGATTTTGAACAATTTGGTCATGATGTGCTTTGGTGTAGTTTTCTAAATGTTTCTTGTGCTTGGAGTTCATTGAGCTTCTTGGATCTGTGAGTTTATAGTTCTCATAAAATTTGGGGAAATTTTAGCTACTATCACTTCAACTGTGTTTATTGTACCCACCTTCTCCTTCAGGAACTCTATGTGTATTTTAGGCCACTGAATACTGTCCCACAACTCATTTATGTTATTTATTGTCTTTCTTTTTATTTTTATTTTTTCTCTTTGTTTCATTTTGGAGCATTTCTATTGCTCCACCTTTAAGTTCACTAACCTTTTATTCTGCAATGGGTAGCCTCCATTAATCCCACCCAGTGCACTTTTCAGTCTCAGTCATTGTAGTCTTCATTTTTAGTAGTTCGATCTGGGTCTTTTTCATGCCTTCCATGTCTCTAATTAACTTTTGAACATATGGAATCATCATCAGAGCTGTTTTAATTTCCTTACCTGCTAATTCTAACATCTGCACCAGTTTTAGGTCAATTTGACTGAGTCACTTTTCTCTTCATCCTGGGTCATATTTTCCTGCTTCTTTATGTGGCTGGTAATTTGTGAATGGATGCCAGACATAATAAACTTTCTCTTTCTGCATGCTGCATATTTGTTCCTATAGATAATCTTGTACTTTATCCTGGATGCAGTTCGAGTACTCTTCACCCTGACCCTTTGGATGGTTCATTCCCACATCTCAGTTACCTTCCCCACGTGCGTGTGCTGGTTGATGTTCTGCTGGATACTCGGGGAGGGGCCCCTGCAGATCACCAGTTTTCTCTCTGTGCGGCTTTCTCCTTTCAGATACTCTCTTCTGCAAGCACCAGCCACTGTGGCCTCCAGACTCTCAGCTTTGTCTCTTCAACAGAGGGCATCTACCAATTTCCCCCAGGTTCTCCCTCCCTGCACCATAGCCTGGAAACTCTCTCAAGGCAGTAAGTTGGAGCAATCATAGGGCTCACCTCTTTTGGTTCCCATCTCCCAGGGAAAACTGCCCTTAATGTCTCAATGTCCAATATCTTGCAAACCATTGTTTCATGTATTTTGGCCAGTTTTTTGGTTGTTTCAGGCAAGAGGTAAATCTAGTCCATGTTACTCCATCTTGTCTGGAAGTAGAAGCTCCCATACTAACAGCTAATGAATCTTCACAAATTAGCTCAAATGTCACCTCCTTCAGGCAGCCTTCCCTGATGGCCCATAGACCAGGTTCAGCAATCCTGCTATGGGACCCCCACAGCCACAATGTTTTTCCTCTGTCGTAGTTCTTATCAGTCTGTATTTTTATTGCTTATTTGCTCACCACCTCAGTTAGACTGTAGGTTCCTAAACATAGGGACCTACGTTTTACTCACTAGACTTTACTTGGCACAGAATAAGTGCTTGATTAATGTTGACATTTTTTAATGTGTTTTAGCTCCGGAAGACTGAAACACTGTTATAAGGGGGTGTTCCTCTTGGGTCCAGTCAGATGGGGACAAAGAAATTTCTTCTAGAAAGGTATGGGTGCACCTGTGCCCCCTAGGGCAGGATGCTAACTCACCTGTTCTTGCCTTCAAGACCCCAGAAATTACAGTTGGTAGCCAGTTAAGCAGCCACTAAAGGCAATTCAGATTCAAGGGGAACAGGCAGAACCTGGGAGGAGGCTGAACAAGTGCTGGGCTTCCCGGGGAAGCAGGGAGCTGTCTCAGAATGAAATGCCTCCACAGATGCAACCATGTGGTCCCTCCAAAACTCCCAACTCCCCCAAAATCCCTTGGTTCTGGAGAGGACCCCCAGCCCAGGCAGTTAGGAAGTAAAGCAAGTTTGCAAACCGAAGGGATTTCAAATAATATTCAAGTCTGCACTTGGTGAGTGGAAAAAAAAAAAACCTCACTTTTTTTCAAAGAATGAAAAGGCTTCCCCCACCCTCCCCTTCCTTTCTCTTCAATGATGGCATTTCCATAAGAGAAACTGCTTGATAGGCCTGTTCCCTTTAAATTATTTTCTGACGATCCAGGCAGTCGCACGCACAGGCCGCCTCTCCTTGGCTCACCTTTCCTTTCAATTACTTTCCTTCTTAAGCCGAACAATGGCCGCGTCAGGGCCCCTCCTGGCTGGGACTGCTGCAACTCAGCGCCTCTGCGGCCGGGCGCCCAGGCTGGGCTCCGGCTTTGTTCCCCTGGCCAGACGGCCGTTGTTTCATCTTCCCGTCTCCCCTTTCTGTGCCATTTAAACTTTAACCTGGTAGTAACTTTGCTGCCTTGATTCCCGATTCAAAGGCTGGCAGATGAAAAGCCCTCCCCTTGGATGTGGCTTGAAAACTTCATCCCCAGTCTCTCTCTGTCTTTGAACTGCCTTGGAGCCTTTTTGCCCAGGCGGTTTTATTCTCCCCGGGCCTCAAGCTTTCAGGCCTGGGGGCTCGGGAAAGGCGGCAATAGGGGCTTCTCAGTTGGGGCCTGAGAGGACCCCAAGTGCCCAGGGTAGGCAACTTGCATATCCCCCCCTTACATCCCATCTCCCCCACCCCCTGAGGACCGGGGTCGACTCAGGAGACCATCCCTGCCTTCACCCAGCCCTCCCCCATCGCAGCTTCCCTTCACAAGCCCCAGACCCACAGCACTTCAAGGCTTCTAGCCCCAGGTGGGTCCTCCAGAAACTTTCTCCTTTTCAATGCCAGGCAGGCCACTTGCTGTTTCAGATGTCGGGCAAGGCACAATGACAGATTTCTGCGATCACAGAAAAATTCAGGTAATCAAGACCAAACGGGACAGTGGGGAGATGAACCGGAGGGAGCGTTAGAAGTAAGCCCCAAAGCAGACCTAACTTTTCCTCCTCCAAGCAGGCTCTGCGCGGTCAGGAGGCGCCATATCACCAGTCAAAGTCTCACCTGGATTCCCCTTTGTTAGATGGTCCAATGTCTTGTCTGTCTACGAGGGTGGTGTCCCCCCCACCCTTGTATCTGCTGATAGAACTAAAGAATATTCGAGTCGGTTGAGTGGTGGCCCTCAGAGAGATATGTCTACATCCCCCGACCCCTGGAATCTGTTCATAGACCTGATTTGGGGAAAGGCTCTTTGCAGACATAATGAAGTTAAGGATCTCATGATGAGGAGAGCATCCTGGATCAGTCAGGTGCATCTAAATGCAACGTGTAGTGTCTTTTTGAGAGACACGCAAAGGAGAGGAGGAGGCCATGTAACCATAGAGGCAGAGGGTGAAGCGATGTGGCCACAAGTCAAGGAACACTCAGAGCCACTAGAAGCCGGAAGAGACAAGGAATGAGTTGTCCCCTAGAGCCTCTGGAGGGAGCACAGCCCTGCTGACACCTTGACTCTGGACTTCTGGCCTCCAGAACCATGCAAGGATAAATTCTCGCTGTTTTAAGTCACCGAGACTGTAGTAATTTGTAACAGCTGCCTCCGGAAACTAATACAGGGATGCAAAGGTGTGGAGGGGAATTTTCATGCGTTTTCACCATCCTCATAGGACCTGGTACTGTGGAGAGGTGTGCTGGGGGACACCCTCTCCTTCCTCAGAGTGTGATCATTGCTACCTGCAAGTCCACACAGCCAGCCTGTGGATAAGGGCAGGATAAGGAGATGGAAAGGGCCTGCACAAGGTGTGGCAGAAATGGGCAATGATACAAACTAGATAGGGATCTTGAAGGGACAGCTTGAACCTAAATCATATCTCCTGATGGAAGCAAGACATAGCTGGGCTCTGGGTAGATCAGAAGTCCACCTGCAGGATGATTTGAGGAGCCCCTTGAATTGAATTCCTTCTAAAGGGAGAGCCAGGCAGCCCAGCTTAGCCTTATAGCCAAGGTTTGAGCATGGGGTATGGAGGGGGCCAGGATGCTAGTGTCTGGCATGTAGATTTCTCTCCTGACCACATCCCCTAGAGTTATGTTCCAAATTCTTGGGAGAGAGAAAAGAATGGTTTTTATTGAAACTCAGAAGACATCGGGACCAGTGACAGAGAACAGCAGAGAATGGAGGAGAAGAGAATTCTTCCCACTGTAGCTCAGAGCTGGGAGGAATCCAAAATGGGGGGAGCTGTAGGCAGAGCGAGCTCAGCCCGTCAGCACTGAAGGCGTGAAGCTCAGAGGTGGCTATGGGGGTCAGCCCAATCAAGGTGGCCAGATCAAGCAGAGGGTCTAAGATGCGTCTAGCTGACACCATGGTGCCTAAAAGGGGCAGGATCCAGTGGTGGCACAGAGAGCAAAGGACTGAAGGGCAGGGCTTCCAGATGCAGGGCTGGGTCACTCCAAACAGCCTCTTAGGCAGATGATGCCTCCAAAGCAGAAGAAACAGGCCTGATCCCTGCCACTTGGTGGCTGACAGGTTTGTTTATGCACCCACATGAGACAAGCCCAGAGGGTCCTCAAAACAGTTGAGTGACAGTTTGACGGGGTTCTGGGAGTCCTGCAATATCAGGTGAGAGCAAAAACCAGGTAAATATAAATCACTGTTGTCAACGCCCCTTTGTGGCCCTGGGCCGTGTGATCTGGCAGACACAGGTCACATCACACATTAGCAATGTCAATTCAGGGCAGAGAAACTCCCTTTACCCACCCTGTGCAACACCCGTGGTTCTCAACCTCAGCACGTACCATAGTAAAGGCTTGTAAAGGAGACCCATGACCTGGCCCCACCCCATCAATGACCCGGGATCTCTGGGCAGGGCCCAGGCTTGCATTGCTCAAAGCTGCCCAGGAGAGACCACAGTGCAGCCAGCGTTGAGAGCCCCTCCTTCCTGGAGCTCTCTCCTCACCCAGGCAGGAAGCAGGGCTGATCCCTGACCTGACCCCCTAAACCGGGGAGCCTCAGTTTCCCCAGGTCTAAAGCGGGAGGTCAGGTTCAGAGACTTCCCAGGACGTTCTCAGTTCTGCTGTGGTGTGACCCTCACCCCAAGCTGAGCCAAGCCTTGCTGATGCCCCTTGGCAGCTGCAAAAGCCCCTCTTCCCCGCCTCTATTGCGGTCACTCCCCAAGTCCCTGGGCAGCCAAGCTGAGCCTTCTGCACTGTCCCAGGCCTGGGTGTGTGTGGGGAAAGACAACCCCCACCAGGAGGCATGGGTCACCCCCATCACCCCCTTAGCCTGCCTGCGCACAGCACAGCGTCTGCTAATGAGCCTGCAGAGGCCTTGGGCAGAGGACAGAGGCTCTAGTGGTGCCATCTAAGCCCCACTCAACTCACCATTTACAGTTACTAACAGACATAAACTCCCCTCAGCGAGAGGGCGATGGGCCGTAAGCATCCTTCCTCTCACCCACCCTGAGGATGCTGGACTTTAATTTCAGGGCAGATCCAGAGAGCTCTGGACCCTGTAATGGCCATTCACTGGTGATAATTACAGGAAAAATGAAGGGCAGGTGGCTCCAGGCTCTTCCTGAAGGAGACATCCCCCATCCAAAGGCTCCCGTGCACCAGGGGAAGGTCTGAGTCCCCTTCACCACCCTTGGGGCCCACTCTTCCCCTGGCCTGTAGCCACCCCAGGTGCAGCAGCTTAGAAAGCTCTCCAGTCCCAAGGCAGCAGTGGTGGCACCCAGCCTTCTGGAACAGAGCTCGTCTTCCACTGGATGGGAGAAATGCGGGCCCAGGGGAGGCCTGGGCAGCCCCTCGGCTGTGTCGCGGAGAGGCCTGCTCCCTCAGAGGCTCGGCCCCGAGCTGCAGGGCGGACACAGCCAAGCTGTACGCAAGCTGCAGGGATGCTTCACTAGCCGTCTCACAGCCTGTCTTCTCTGTTCATGAAGGGGCCTTTCAAGAGGCCTCCTTGGGTGGGCAAGTGTCCAGCGAGTGGGCATCCAGGGCTGGGGAAAGAATGTGGCCACACCTTTGGGACCTGACTGAGCTACCCCTCCACACCTCCCTCTCCGTCACCCCCACCTCCCCCATCTCCCAACCCCCCATCTCCCATGCTGTGGACACATTTGCCCTGGAGCCAGGGAGAAAGGGAGAAGAACTGACACTTGTCCTTTTCCTTCCTAAGACACAGGGCCTGGCAAGTGGACAGGGTCCTGACCACAACTCCTGGCTGGAAGGATGCTGAGGACTCCAAGGGTGCTCACCCCAAGGAAAGGGGGAGTCTGGACTAGTGAACAAGGCTTTTTCCCACCTGGATGGTTGGAAGGGTTGAGGGATGTCAGCTTCGGAACAGCCTGGAGGTACTACTGCCCACCACTTAGCTTGGAAGGTGGGCTTTGGGAAGCCTGGCTGTGCCTTGGGGAGGGGGTGAGCTCATGTGCTGAATTGGGATGCCACACACAGGCAAAGGGGGCATGGAGCACCCTTCTTGAAAGAGCCCCTTCCGCCTGCCAGGCTGGGACAGCGAGGTATCAGCCTCAGGAAACAGGACGCAACTTCCCACTGTACCCCAGCGACCCAGAAGCCCAACCTGTCCCCTCCAGATTGATCTGTCCCGCCGACTTGTCTCTTCCCTCTGCTGAGGACCTGGGAAAACAGGTAGCTTGTCTTATTTGCCAATACCTGGTGCATAACTAATAATTCATAATTACAGATCAAACAAATGAATAAAGGACACACCTGAAACACCTCGTTACCCACGTGCTCCCTGACTCTGTGGATTTCCCTCAGCAAACACCTCCTCTCGGCTCCCAGCCTGCTCCGAGGCCGTCCCACCCTCACTCTCTGTGAGCTCAAGGATTACAAATTAATCCTAATATATTTGCTTGCACAAAACCTAATTAGGAAGGTAAATCTGAAAAAAATAAAAATAAAAGGTAAAACAATATAGAAACCCAAGGAGAGTGCCCCCTAGTCCCCAGAGCAGAAGAGAAGTTCGTTTGGGATTCCTCATTCTGTGGTGTCCCCCTCTCAGCTCAGATAAGGAGGAGACAGGTCCCTCTCTCTACCAGGCAAGGCCAAAGAGAAAGGCAGAGGATGGTTTGTTTAAAAAGGCAGCTGGACCTGGAATCCCACTGTGAAAGGGGTCTTGGGGGCCATTTTCCCTGTCTTCCCATTTCCGGGGCTTAGAGTTTCAGATTCACTGGAGCCTCCCGCAAATGGTTAGATATTTCTATCGGAAGGGATGAAAATCTAATTCCAAGTGGCTTGGGGGAAAAAAAGGCAGGTGTGCATGTGTGCACGCAGGCGCACGCACGTGTGTGAATGCAGAAATCACTGGGTTCTGTAACTGAAATTCCAGAAGTAGGTAGGACTAGCGGAATACAGACTTAAAGAACTCTCCTTTCCCCATCTGGTCTCCACATCTTCTTCAGCCTCCCTTCCAGGAACCAGCTTCTACCCTCCCCTTTCGGCAGCCAGTGGCAGCGAGGGTGTCTTTCCTAGAATGGGAAGTGGTTGGTGACTGGGCCTGATTGGCTTCTCTTGTACCATGTGGGCATCCATAAGCCAATCAAATGATCGAAAGGATTTGATCTCTGATTAGTCAGCCCTGGGTCACATGTTCCACCCTGGAGCCAGCAAGTAACATCCATCCCACCTAACGCCCAAGGACTGGAAGTGAGGGAGAGCATGGTTTCCCCAAAGGAAGATAAGCAGAAAGAGTGTGTTTGATCCCGTAAAGGGGAAAGGAGGCTGCAAAGCAATGGGAGATGTCCACCATCAACTTGAATAATGAGAAGGAGATGGAAGCTTTGAAAGTTCAATGGGCAAGACAGATAAAGACGTGGAGGTGGGAAATGAGAAACTGGTGCTGGGATGGGAGCTAAGACCCCAGCTGATTGCAGAAGAGGGCTCCAAAATGCAGATCCAGGCATATCACAATGTAGGCTTCATGGGCACATGGCTGAGGTGCTCCTGGGAGGCCCTGAGCTGGATTTTGAAAGCAGCATCTGAAAATTCTCACTTTGGGGGACACCAAAGTGATGTGTCAGCCTTATGTTCTGCTTTCTAGGGGGAATAAAAGGATGCGAAAAGCAAAAGAGAAGAGGAAGCGGCAGAAAGATCATCTGATGGCCAGCGAGCTAAAAAGTTGTTACTATGTGTGCATCCTCCAAATCCACACCTACTTTGAATTTTCTGGGGCAGCTGAATTTACAAAAGAAAGCTTCAGGATAGAGTGGAGAGCTGCCTTTTGGCTACAAGGCACTGGGGATTGATTGGCTGAGTTGGGGGGCAACTTTCAGGAAGTTGGATCAATCTTAATTCAGTGCAGGGGCATTTACTAGGCTTCTAGTGTGTGCAGAACATGGGCTGTGTCCTACAGAGTCAATGGACAAGAGAAATGCCATACAGCCTCTGAACTGATGAGAGAGTCAGGCCCATCACTGTTGTGCATGGGACAGCATCATTCTGCCTACAGATCATCTTGTCAGTGGACCCCTGCAAGGGCGGAAACGCCCCCATTCCTCCGGAGGTCTCCTGTGCCTGACCCAGAGCCCTGTATACAGCAGCCACTCAGTCTGTGCAGCCTATAATAAATGAGTGAATGAATAAGTTTCTCAATAATAATGGACAAGATGGAGGGGTGAGCATAGCTCAGTAGTGGCACGTGGGCTTAGTATGCACAAGGGCCTGGGTTCAATCCCCAGTACCTCCATAAAAAAATAAAATACTAATAATGGACATGATAAAGAGGGTTGCCATCAATTGAGCAATATTTATTTAATAGTTAAGAATTTTACAAACCCAGTGACCGCTCATTTATGGTAAGTCATTTGTTGAGCACCTGCTATGTACTTCTGCTGGAAATACCAGCAGAGTGGAAGAAACCAAAAGCCACACTCTCCTGCAGCTTATGCTGTGGAGAATATAGCCAACCCCATCTTCAGATGAGGGAACTGAGACTCTGAGGGATTAAGGCGTGGTTGTGCAGATAGGAAATGGGAAAGCTAGCACCCACCAAAAATTAGATTCAGATCCAAATCTTCCTGCTTCTAAAGTCGGAACAAGCCAGCACTTGCTGTATCACTAAGTAAAATACAAACCAAAGTCAATCATACAACCCCTGAAGAAGGCGTGATTACTTCTTATTTGCGTTGGGGGAGGTGAAGGCACATGTTTCAGAGTGGGTGGCACTGAGCTGAGGGATGGTGGAGGCTTTCAGACCCTTGATGGAGGAGGGGGAAGTGTGGAAGAGGGTCCCAGGGAGGAGGAACAGGGTCAGGAAAGATCCAGAATGGGGAAGGCACCAGGTGAGTCAGGCCACCGGACTGGAACTCTGTGGGGAGCAGCTGTTCAAGAAGCGGAAAAGGCTGGATGGAGAGCTATGGGCCAGCCCTCAGAGGTCTGGGAGGCCAAGGGTTTGCCCTCTTATAATAGGTACCATTTCTTAATCCTCCGCTCGGTGCCAGGCTTGTGCCAGACACCTTCCTTGTATCATCTGATAGTACTATTACTTATACCATGTGTTACTAAGTGCTTATTGATAGCACAGTAGAGTGCTGTTACTTGTACTGTTAGTAAGTAACAGTATTGTCTTAGAGCACAGCTGCTGCTCCCACTGTACAGATGGGGCAGCTGAGGCTGGAACTCAGGCAGCCTGCCTCCCACCAGGAGGTATCCTGCTGCGTGGAGAGCGGGGAGTTCCGGGGAGGCAGGCGGATGGGAGCCCTGCCTCTTTCTCCGTCGCGCTGGCGCAGCTGGAAGGGGGCCGAAAAGGAGGCCGCTGCTCTGAGGCCCCAACCCCTTCCAAGCCCACGAGCAGAGCAAGGAGCAGATGGGAAGTCGCCCACCCAGGGACCGGCTCCAAACCTTCCAGAAACTCGCAAACATGAAACAATCAGAGATGAGAGAAGGCTTGAAAGCCACCGTTTTTAAAATAAAAGGAAATCTCATTGTAAAAGCCCTGGCAAAGATGACCAAAAAAAAAAAAATCTTGTTAAGATCAAAAATGCAGCCAAACCTCAAAAAAGAGGTTTGGGATAAAGGGAGGGAGCAGGGGCTTTACCTGAGAGCTTCCAAGGGGGCTTCTGAAGCAGGTGAGGGCGGGGTGTCCCCAGCCTGAGCCCAGGTGGCCTGCCTCTCTGTCATCCCCTCCAGACACCTTTCATGTCCCCCTGACCAGGGCTGTGAGGCTGACAACGGCGCCCAGACACTGGACACCCATTAAGTTTTCCAATTGGAAACTCATTTCTTCTCCTTTAAACTGAGGAAACTTGGAGTCCTTTCAAGACACAGAGAATGGTGGGGTTCACAGGGTGCCTCCTCCCAGGACACAGGAGGAGGCCTCTTTTGGCCCTGCCCCCCAGCCCCAGAAAGTTTACTCTTCACCCAGGTGAAAAAGGGCTGGCCTAGTGGGACGCCTGTGGCCAAAGTCACATTACCTGCCCCTCAAATGGTCTTTCTTATCCTCAGGCCCCTGAGGAGCAGTTGACTGGACAAGGCCCAGCACAGCTCTAACAGGGCAGGCATTCTAGGAGGATTTATTGAATAATATTTCTCAGAAATAACTTTGTCATGCCAGCCAGCAAAAGGGGGAAGTTGGAGAGTTAGAAGGACGAGAGCAGGCACCAGCCTCAAGGCCCTGCAAGACTCAACTAATCTTTCAGAGTCCCCCAGCCCAGCCTGAAGGCCGGAGGGAGGACAGGAGTTCTTGCAGCCTCCAGCTAAGCCTTTCAGAGAGGAGGGTGTCATGGAGCAGGACAGAGGGGCCCAGAGGACACAGGACGAGGAGAGGGCACCTGTGTGTGTCTGCTGAGGTTCAGTACCAGGAGGGGAGCTGGGAAGGTGTGGCAGGATCCTCACCACACAGCAAACTGGACTACAAGCACCTGGACGCAGGTGCCCACACTCTCCAGGACCACATAGGCTGAGTCCTCACCAGGTCCTCCCCTTGCCAGCCAGCGACCAGGGGCACATCACCCTCTGGGCCTCAGCCTTCCCAGCCAGAGGGTCCAGGCCCCCGCCCTGCCTGCCCTGTGCAGTGATGCCAGGGTCACACCAGGCCAAATAGGCTGGGCCTGCTGAGCCCCGGAGACAGACCATGAACCATACACACTGTCAGAGTTGGGGGTCAGAGACAGGCAGAGTGTGGGAAATAGGGAGAGAAACTGAGAGAGAACATCAGAGAGAGTCAGAGATGGAGAAGGAGAGAGGGGGGTGAGGAGGGAGAGGAGGGGAGGAGAGGGGGAGTGGAGGGGGAGAGAAGGGGGAGGGCAGACAAGGAGAGACTCCCAGAGAACCAGAGACCGAGAGAAACTGAGACCAGGGCAGAGGGACAGAGGGAGGGAGAGAGAGAAGGAAATAAAGAGAGTCAGAGACACACAGTAAATGAGAGACAGAGAGAAACAGGCAAAGACGGGAGAAGGATGAAGTGAGAGACAATCAAGAAAGGCTCACAAAGACAGAGGGACAGAGAGGCGGAGCCTGATGGGGAATGAGAGATGAGAAAGAGACTGGGAGAGAGAGAAGTGGAGAGACAAGGGAGGACGGAGATGAGAGTGACTGCAGGTCCCAAAGAGAGAGAACACGAGAAAGAGGCAGAGAGGATTCTGACAGAAATCCCGCCCCCCACGCGCGCATGCGCACACGCGCAGAGCCCCGCAGATCCTCAGCGCTGTCTGCTCGTCTGTCCCCATCGGGTCAGGGGACCGTGGCAGACACTCATTGCCTCCAGGAGGCAGCACTGGACAGCAGGGCCTGGACTGTGGATGAGTTTGGAGGCAGGTGTTGCAGTTAAAAGCGCAGGCCCTGGAGTCAGGCTGCCCGGGGCGGGGGAATCCAGCCCAGGACCCTCCGGCGTCGCTGGACCTCAGTCTCCTCATCTGTGAAATGAGAATCATAACACAACCTATCTCAGGGGCTTGCCGCCAGCTTCCATGAGCTGCAGCTGCAAACCCCTCAGCACCGACCAGGCCCCCTTGAACACAGCCCTCATCACCTCCGTGGCCTTGGGCCTCTGCTGCCCACCCCATCTCCTTCTCTTCACTAGGATCCCTTTCAGCTCTGCGATCCGCCCCCCCCCCGCCCCCGCCTGCCCCAGGGGCACAGAGGCACCCAGGTCAGCGGCAGTTTCCACTCCTATGGACACCTGATGCTGCCAGCAACACCAAAGGCCTTCACGGGGTGGGGTTTCCCTGGGGCCTGTGTCCTCCTGCCCTTGGGACAGACCCCCACCCAGCCTGTGACACACTCCACAGCTCTAGCTTCTCAAAGGCCAGGGAAATGAATGCCAAAACTCATATGTCTTCCCTTAAAATAAAAGTCCTACATGGACTGCCAGGAAGTGGAGGTGGGAGTGAATTGGGGGGTGGGTGGGTGGGGCAGGTGGGGCTCTCTAAACCTGATGAGCCGCTTTTGCTCCTCAGAAACCTCAGTGCTCCAGTTTCAAGACAATTGTCAACCTCCTGGGACCCACAGCCAAGGAAAGGGCCAAGAGGTCAGGATAGAACAAAAGAGCAGATTCAAAAAAGCAAGATAGGTGTCAAGGGACCTGCAGGGAGGTGGCAGTTTAAATGTCACCCCCTCTGAGAGGCAGCCTTCCCTGTCGGCTCTCCCCGGGGGGGGCTCCCTCTGTGTCTTGCTCTGAACATCATCATCCAGAGTGCATGCACTTCGTACCTGCTTGGTTTTCTGTCTCCACTGACTGATCGTGGGTGGGAACCCCATCTATTTTGTTTACTCTTGATGCTCTGTGCCTGGCACAGTGTAGGTGCTTTTGCAACACTTTTTGTAAGGAAATATGAGTCACTTCCAGTTAACAGAGAAGTGGGGCGGGCAGCAGATCAGGAGGTGGGAGCCTGGGAAGGGAGCAGGATTTGTATGTGGGGGAGCTGGGTTCCAGGCAAGGAGCTCCATTTGGTGGGAGTAGAGGTCACCAGGGTCTTGCCCTTCTGTCACTACCTGTGCAGCCTGGGAAGGTCCCCGCCGTCCCTGAGCCTCTGTCTCCCCACCAGTAGAATGGGGAGATGGCACTCAAGTTTATGTGAGCCCCTGGCTAGGCTCCAGCCTGCTCTGTAATTGGGTGGGCATCATGGGTACTGAATAATTAAAAATTAGTATTATGATGAACCAAATGAAATTGGCTTTCTGACGGATCAAAATGGTCCAATATGGCAATTTCATATGGTTCAACCAAAAAAAATAATAATAACGATAGTAATAATCAAGTTTTACAGGAACTTTAATAATATGGTCGATCTCACGTGATACAGAGTGGTCCCGTCTTTGCTTTGACCTCTGTAGTCTTGCCTGACTCTGGTGTCCTGCGGAACTACTTATGGCCCAGAGCCCCAGCTGGCTGTCAGGCGGCTCTTCTCTATCTTGGTTGATAGGAGGCTAATACTCTGAAATCTTAGGCGTGATTTCGGCTCCGCTGGAGCGGTAACAATCCAGAGTCTGACATGTTGTATGGCACAGCTGCCTGAACCACAGAGGCTCAGAGGAGGGAAACGTGGCTGTGGATGCATTGGGATGCTTCCAGCAGCAGCTAGGGCTTGAGCTGCGTTTTTAAGGATAAGTAGGAGTTGCATGGGGAAGGTGAATGACTCCAAAAGCATCAGAGAGCAGAGGCTGTATTAGTCCAGTGTGGTGCATGTGGTGCTTATACCCAGAGACAGCAGCATCCCCAACCCCGTGGTTGACTGGGGGTCTACCCCTCCCCCTCAGACCCCAGGATCTGGGCTGCACCATGTCTGCTGGCTCCGAGAGAAGCACATGACCTGTCCCGGCCAATCAGCACATCCTACCCGGTGGCCAAGTGACTGTGTAGGTTAGGCCTATGACTGAGCTGGTCCAATCAGAGAGCAACTCAAAGCTTTCCTGGGGATGCTGGACAAGGCCTCTGCTTCTTTTCCATGTTTTGGAGCCTTGAACAATGCCATCCCAGAGCTGCCAGTGATTATTACGTGAGCTTGAGGGGAATACTTTCAGGACAGGGGGAAGGGAAGAAAAGAGCCAAGAAAGAGAAAGAACTAGAGCCTGTGTGGCCACCTGAGCCTTGTGTCAAGCTGTTCCCGAAGCAGATCTTTTCTGGACACTTACATTCCATGAGCTGGTGAATCCCCTCTGGGCTGAAGGCAGCTGGGTGTGTGTTTCTGTCACTTGCAACCCAAAGAGCCTGACTCATCCACAGGCTGTCTAATTCTAGCATCCACAGGAGACCTGCTCCCCAGCCTCCTGTTCAGGGCCCAGTTTCACAAATGGGCCTTTCTCCAGCACCACGTCTCCCACCCTCTCGCCCTCTTGGCCATCACCATACTTCCAGGTGTCCGGGAGAAGAAGCCCACACGGGCATTTGTAGAGCTCTTTCTGGGTGTTTTCACTTTACATGGCATCCTCACAGCCACCTGCAAGGAGGAACAAGGAACCCATTTTACAGATGAAGAAGTGGAGGCTCACAGGTCCAAGGTCTCAGAGCCAGTTACACAGTGAGGCCACGCCTGGCTGATTTCAGAGGTCTGTTCCCTACGCCAGCCTCTTCTCAAATGCCGGCTTCTAATCAAGCGAATTAATCCACAAGTTAGCCATAAACATTGGTCGAGCACCTTTGATTGCACCCAGGCTTGGGCCAGCCTCTGACACAACCCCTAGATGAAGGGGCATCCTAGGATTAAGAAGGAGACCAGCTCACCCCACATAGGATCCTCATCAGTGTAACACTCGTGCTTAGGCTCTGAGGTGCCCACAGCCATGGAAGGAGAGCTTCAATTCAATAAGGCCAAAATCAGGGCCTCTGCTTAATGGAGGGGCACGTGGAGAACAGGCAGGATTCGAGAAAGGGGAGGGAGGATGAGAGTCTGGACCTCATGGTGGAAACAGCACTGGCCTTGGGATCAGGCAGACATGGGGTCAAGCCCATCCTTTCCGAGCTGTGTGACTGTGCCCGGCTGAACTTCAGGGAGGATAATGCTACCCCTTCCCTTGGCTGTTCCTTCTCCCTCCCAGCCCTGCTCCCCAGCAGCTGCCAGTGGCCAATGCCAGATCCACCAGAAGTCATCTGCTGGCTGGTTTCCTCCCTCCACCCCGCCTGAACTGACCCAGTAGGGCTTTAGGTGCTGAGCTGATGGGACAAGAACACAAGGTAAGGACTGAGCTTGCAGTTTGGGAACTGACCGTGCAGGCCGGGCCCCACACCTGTCCAGGACCTCCCAGATGGGAGCGTGGGAGGGCGGAGCTTCTCGATGACATGGCTCGTGCACCAATCCCAGCACCTGGAGCAGGGTCTGACAAAGAGTAGACATTCCCTACATCTTTGCTGCGTGAAAGAATGAATGACCCTCACCCCTGGTAGGAAGTGGCTCTTTTGTAAGGTAAAGAAACAGAGGTGATGTTAGCGTAGCTGCACACGGAGCTTTCCCCTGAGAGGCCATCACAAGGTGGGTTTGCAAAGAGAAGATACTTCTGCAAAGAACTTGAAGTTGTTAAAGCAGAAGGCTGGAAAGCAAGTGCTTTTAGAGGCCAGGCAGGTCATGGAAAGGAGGTTGGGACCAGGTGTTGCCAAGATGGGTGGGTAGGGACTGTGGGCAGTCAGAGAAGGCTGGTCGCACCTAAAGGCATTCAGTCCGCAAAAACTAACCAGCACTTATGCAGGCCAGGGAGAGGCCAGCTGAAGGCCACATCCGGCTCAGGGCCCCAGTGTGTGACTCTTGAATCCTGTTCCCCTTGAAGCCTAGAGGGAAGCCTGTGGGGACAGTGCCTTTCACGTGCGGGTGGCCTTCCCCATGACATCCAACTCCATCTGCAACTTTCATGCTTCCAAGGAGCCAAGAGCCCCCACTTTGTAAGGAGGGCGGGTCCCCTCTTTACTCCTCTTGCTGCCCTCAGAGTCTTAGCTGGGTCCCTGGGTCACCTGGTAACACTGTGCCTGGAGACCAGCCTCCAGGTCTGCGCACGTGCACCCAGATGTGTGGGACCCACTCATGTGCACACAGGCCCAAATGTGAGCACCTGAGCACCTGCCCCCAAACACAAACTAAGGGCCTGGTCCTGCGCTCCTGCCCCTCGGTCCAGAGACCCCCAATCCAGGGAGCCCTTCCTGACCACTCCCTCTCACCCAGCACACGAGGTCTGCCCTCCCTCCTCCCAGCCTCCGTGCCACCTGCACGGACTCATGGCATCCCCTCCTACTGGGGATGGGAACTGTGACTCACCTCTGTGCCTTCAGCAGAGGCCTAGCACAGAGCAGTGGCTGCCAGGTGTTTGCTGAGCACACAAGAGAGGATTAAGGAGCATCACAGAGACGAGCACGGGCCCTGGGTGAGAATCTCAGCACCGCCACCCACCAGCAGCACGCCTTGAGCAAGTTCCTTAAAGGCCTCCTGCCCTCTGTTTTCCTGTGTGCAGAATGGGGGTAATCACAGTGCCTCTATCACCAGTCTGCTGGAAATAATCTGCGGGGAGTTTCCGCAGCGTGGCTGGAACTTGGCTCTGCCTATGAGTGTTTGCCATTGTTGCTGCGCTGGTTGTAGCTGGGTGGGGACAGATCGAGGGACAAGATATATTCCCTGTGGTCTCTGCAGGAAGGTGCTCAGCAGTGGGGCCAGACAGCAACCCCTCAAGTGTGCTGGCCCAGCCAGCCGGGCTCTCCCAGATTCAGTATTGACCCTCGCCTGTCCTGGGGTCCGTGGCCTCTTCCCTGAGTGGCGCATGTGGTGAGGATGGGCAGGCCCTGTGGGCCCGATTGATTTTGAATCTTGTCTCTTACACAGGAAAAGGTCATGTTTGTGGGTGGGCGTCCCGAGGCCTCTTTCCAGCGGGGTGCCCTGGCTGAGCCACGGGACTTCCATTAGCATTAATGGGGGGCTCTCAGCAGAGGGCTCCGGCTGGAGGTGCCGGGAGGCCCCGGGTGTCTGTCAATGTGGAAATCATTCCTAATGAAGCTGCTCAGAGAAAACCAGTCTTCAGGGCAGGCGGGGCCATGAGGGCAGTTCCAGCCTCTTCTGCCAATTGTGCTGCGAGCAAGTGGGGCTGGGATGTGGGGGACCAGGCAAAGATCCTCCGGTCACACTCAGCAGCCAGTCCCCAACAAAGCTGGAGCGGAAGTCTCTTTATCCCCACATCCTCAGGCGGGGTTGCAACTGGCTGGCTGCTGGAACCTGTCAGGGACCAGAAAAAGTGGATCAGTGGGAGAAGCCGAGGTCTTGCCCCAGGAAGTGGGGCACAGATGTGCCCTCTCTCAGCCAGCCTCCATTCTCACTTGGGCGGGCCTGGGAGAGAGGGTTCCTGGAGATAGGTGTTTGGACCAGGCCCCCAGTCACCTTAGACCCATCAGTCAGGACCAGAGGATGCCCTGGCCCTGCCCAGACCCTCCCCACTGAACACCTCTCTTCTGGCTGCCCACTGGGCTTGGGACCCATGATTCAGAATCGTGCCCAGTAGGGACCTCACAGCTAGCTGAATCCAAAGCTGCCAACTGGTTGCTCACAGGCTGGATCTGGCCTGTAACTGAGTTTTGTTTGGCGTGAGCAGAGTTTTAAAAAAATATTTTTAAAAGAGCTTCCAACACTTCAAAGTTGGAATAGTTCACATTTTAAAAGAGAAAGATTTTAGCTTTGCTCGAAACATGAGCAGCTCTAGTTGTTCCAGGCCTGCATTCCCATGTCACCAGTCAGCTGCCAGCTACAGACCTGCCATGGCTGCCACAGTCCTCATCGCTCCCTGTCACTTCACTAACACAGATCTGGTGTCGGTTGCATTTGTCATCACACTGGTGCCTGGCTCACCTCTGTCTTGATCATCACCTGGAGCCATGGGTACTGGAATCCGTGATCCCTGCTTGTTGCAGTGAATGAGATACAGAGAAGCCAACCCACTCCTGCCTCAGGGCCTTTGCACTTGCTGGTCCCTCAGCCCAGAATGTTCTTCTCCAGGATGGCCACACAAGTATGCTCTCTCTCATTCAGATCTCTGCTCCATTTGTCAGAGAAGCCATCCCTACCCACTCCCACCATTCCTGCCTTTGCCGTGCCCTGCTTTGTCCTTCTTGGCTCTTATTTCCTCCGCAGACATAATACATCCGCCATTTATTTGCTCTTTGTCTCCACCACACCCATCCCACCAATAGAACGCCAGCTCCATGAGAAGAGTGATTTTGTGATTTTATTTGTCGTCTTGTCCTCAGCCCCTGGATAAGACTTGGCACTTGGTAGGTGCTCAATAAATATTTTTGAATGAATGAAAAGGGAAAGAGGGAGGATGCAAGGAGGACCATGAAGAGCTTCGAACAACAATCTAAGGAGCAGGACCAGGGTGGCCACTGTGGGCGATAGCAGCAGTGCAGCAGGCTTGGGTTGGCAGTCTCAAAGATCTTCTCTAGAACCTGCCTTTCAGGCACTTTTATGTGGCCTTTGAGGGAGCTGCATTTCCACAACAGTCACATGATCTCTATAACAAGAGTCACTGTGTAGCCAGCATCTTGGGGAGGCAAAGGCCATGGCCTCTGCCTTCGGGGGGCTTTGGTGTAACTGGGGAACAGAGTAAGGGAGGGGAGAGGGGAGAGAGAGAACTCCATTAGACTGCAGTCTCTGTGAGGGCAGGATCCCTTAAATAATCCAACAAAGATTTGTTGAGCACCTACTATGTGCCAGGACTCTACCCTAGTAGAGTTCAGCCTGGTGATGGGACAGGCATTTGTGCCACAAACACACATATAACTGAATATAAACTGATGGAGGCTTTGAGCAAGGAAAGAGGCTTTGAGGGTGTCTACCATGCTCCTCATTGTTTGAGCACACAGTAGGTGCTCATATCTGTTTAAATGAATGCAGGACTCTCCTATGGGGCAGCTGAGAGGGGTAAGGCCGTGGAGACCTTGAGGAAGTTTGCTTGAAGGAGGTGGAGGCGAGAAGTGAAGGAGCAGAGTGGATGGCACCCCAGGAATGAAAGGTTTGCTGTTCCCTGAATGCAGCACCACACTGGATGCTGGGTACTGGGCCCTGGTCAGGGCTCTCCTTGGGAGAAGAAAGGGGCTCCTTCTCCTTTTTCAGGAATGTGCACCGCCCCTACCCCCACCCCGGGTGGGCCAGGAGCCACTCAGTCTGCCATTTTGATGCTCTCGGCAGGATCAGGATGCTGTAAACACCCATACGCGACTCTCCTGCAGGGTCTCCGGGTTGCCAGCAATCACGGCCATCTGCTCGCATGGCATCGGGCCCAAGCCCAGCACCCAGGGAACCGTGCCAGGCAGCGATTGGTTCTGAGGCGTGCCCCTTAAACCGGGCGGGGGGCCTCCTCTTCTGAGGGGCCCTGGGGGAGCAGAAGAACAAAAGACAGATTTCTTTTTCCTTAAAAAAAAGAGATCAATTTCACTTAAGACTCAGCACAAAACGAGGAGCAGGGGAGGAAACAGAAGAGTGTCTATGGGGTCCTGAATATTCACAAGCTGCCTCCACACAGCCCAGAGTCCTGGGTGATGGGGGAGTCACTGAGGGCACACTCTATATTTAAAACATCCTTCGAAAGTCACAGTTTCTTCCTGGAGGCACCCCCTTCTCCAGCTGTTCCCAGGGCTCAGCCACAGCACGGCACCCAGAGCAGGGAGGCCAGTGGAGCAGCTACAGACAGCACTGAACTGGGGACCAGGAGCTGGCCCATTTGGGAGCCGTGTGGCTTTGGGCAGTGCACTTAGCCTCTCTGAGTCCCCCTTAAAACAAAGGTGATTGGGAGGGTTGTGCAGATTAGATAGGACGAGAGACATGGTTGCATGTGTCTCCAGGGCAAGGAAAGGCCCCAGCAGCGGGAGGTCACTAGGTGCTCTGCATGTCTCTCTCACGTGTGCACACAGCTGTGTGTGTCTAGTGAGCTCAGGTCTCTCTGCATCTCTGTGGGCAAGCGTGCAGTTGACTGTGTTCCTGGGTGGGCCCATCTGTGAGACTCCAGGAAACCATATGAGTGTGTCTTGGCTCTTGCCCACATATGTGCCTGTGGGTACACGTATGGAGATTTGAGTGGGTACCAGTGCATGTGTGTGCACATGAAGGGAGTCAGCCCCCGAAACTGGGATTGCCGCCTTTGGGAGCCAGGCCATCAGCGGCAGGCAGGAGCTGGCTTCTAGTGAGGATCTGGACCAAGGATTCTCTTCCAGCCCCTCTCCTCTCTGGGTGGGCCTGACTCGAGCAGGCAGAGGCCACATCACTTCCTTGATGGTTTATCCTCACCCTACCCCACCCATTTTCCAGCTGGCACATGCTAGGGGCTGGTACATGTTTCAAAATTCACATTGGAAAGGGACAGGTCAGGGGAAATCACACTGGACACCCCAGCACCAAATGAGCCTGGGTCAGGGGCCCTGGGGTTCTCCAGGTGGGCGACCTGCACAGAGGGGGCTGCCCAGGCCCTGAGCCAAGTGACAGCCCTATCCCTGCTCTCCCGGGAGCAGGCACCCAAAGGGAGGTCTGAATAAGAGTAGTGGCGAGGGGGAGGCTATGCTGCCAACAGTTTATCAAGTTCTCCCATGCAATAACCCACTCCTTCCTGGCCTCCCTGCCAGGCCATGGTGACGATCAACTCTATTTCACAGATGTGAATTGAGGCTCACTGTGATTGCACTACGATGTCACCGGCACTGGATCCAAAACCTCACCTTCAGCAGATAAGTGGGCGTGACCCAACTCAGCTTTGTGGGGAAGAACCACACCTGCAGGGGGCGGTTTAACTGCTGAGCCAGGTGACTGCTTGTGTTTCTGTGTAGCACTGCTTTAAGGGCCTACTTCATCCTCCCAACAACCCCATGAGGTAAGTACTTCCATTCTCTCTCTTTTACCCATGAGGACACTAAGCACACAGAGGTGAAGAAATTTGCACCAAGTCACATAGCTAGCAAGTAGTACCCATGCAGGTGTCCTGTAGCTACCAGAATGGGCTGCCTCCCGTGGAGGCCAGGGGAGGTCACAGATACACTTAAAATAAAAAAGAAGGAGGAAGATGAAAGGGCTTCTTGCCTCCTCTCCCCAGGAAAAGTGAGCAAGGTGGCCATTCTGCTGGACAGGGGGGCTCCCCACTATCTGGATGCCCTATCTCTGTCCCTAAGTCCCAGGTGGGAATTCCACCCCACCAGGAGCAGGAGACAAGGGACTTCCAAGCCACAGACAGCCCAGGAGTCTCCCAGGACCACTGTCCCACCTCATCCTCCCTCAAGGCCTAACCCTTGTGGCCAAGGGTTCCTCCACTCCAGAGTCCTGGACAAGGAGGTAGCTGGAGGAGGAGGGTGGGACCAAGGCAGGCATCCAGCCCCAGTCCCCCAGCCCTCCACAGCCGCCTCTGCCACCACTGAGCCCGCGCTGGATTATTCAATGTAACATTTAATTACACCAAGAGTCTAACGAACACAAGGAAAGTCAGATGTGGAACTCGCACCCCCCACTGAGCCTCCTGGAAACCATGGGGGAAGGCAGAGTTGCTCCATATGCCGCTGTGTGGGTGTGTGTAGTGTGCGCACGTGTGTGCGCTGGGGATATGTCTCTGTGTGTGCACGCGCATGTGTGTGTGTGTGTGTCTGTGTGTGTCTGTGTCTGGGCCGTGCGTGTCTGTGTGGGCCTCTGTGTATCTCTGTTTGCTGTCTGTGTTTGTCATGCTGCTCAAAGCAGTTTTTCCTCTAATGATAAATAATGGTTTTCAGGCCCCCCGTAAGGGTGGATTGGTCAAAATCCTCTCCTGGCATCACATCGCTGTACCACATAGTCCAGCAGGGCCCCGTCTTCCTGTGCAGGCCTTCGCAGGAGATCAGGCGTGAGCAGGCTCCTCCCTCTTCCTCTCTTCCCACTTCCCTTCCTTCAGGGTTTCTCCTCAGCACAGGACTAGACTTGGGCAGTCCTCTCTCTGGTCATTTTTTCCTATATGTCCATTCCAGAATGTCACTCTGGATCCTAAGCTCCTCCACTGATTCCAGGCTTCAGAGCTGGACCACCTGGGACTGAGTTCTGCATCTGCCCCGCCCTGGTGCAGGACCTTAGACGAATCACTTCCCCTTGCCCAGCCTGCCTTCCCACATGGTGAGATGACGCATATAAAGTGTACTCTGTGCTGCGTAGTGCAGCCAGGGGAGCTCCGTCACAACGGGAAGGCAGCATAGGAGGCCGCCCCGAGCCTTACCTGGGTGGCACGATCAGCTAGCGGAGAGAAGGGTGCATATTCTCCCAAACTGACCTCAGGGAATAGCTCTCAAAAGATGACATCAGAGTGTGGTGCCTCCTGGACTGCAAGACCGAGCTGGGCCAAGGTCAGCTGAGAATTTCCCAGACACCTGGGCAAAACCGCTGATGCAAACTGGGGCAGGCTTCTCGGTGCTGGACCTGGCACGGGCTCCCTCTGGTCAGTCCCAGGCCAACTCTCCCTCCCTCATTGTTCTCTTATTCTTCCTCCCTTTGTTTCCCCACCAAAATCTTCTAACCCAAGAACCAACTTACCAAATGAAATCCAATCTGCTCAGTTAACAAATTCCGGAATTATTATATACTCAGGCAGAGGCACAAAGACCTACATATAAAATGTTCATTGCAGCGTTGTTTATAACACAAAGGCTGGACACAATGTAAATACTCCATAACAGGCAATAGGTTCAATCAAGTATGACTCATTTATCTAAGGGGATCCCTTGTGGCCATTATGAAAGAAGAATATCTGGAGGGGTTTCCACTTACAGCAAGGTGAAACGGACATCCTTTCCCCATTTCTCACCGTAAGTTCAACTAAAAACCCTGAACATTTATGTATTCAAAGAAATATGAAGACTCAGAAAGGTGAAGAAGGCAGATTGGCTAGGGACAGGACCCAACAAATAGCAGGATGGTAAATTCACTGGGTTTCTTCGAAACACCAATGGACACAGACAAAAAAATGCCCCCAACAAAAGCCTGACTTTTCCAGCCATAGAATCAGTAAAGGGGCAGCCTACCAAGGCAGAAAACTTTTAGGCAGTAACCACCCTACCCAGCCAAACACCACAGAAAAGACTGGGGCTCCACCCCCACAATCTAGGGACTCTAGACCTCCATCCTTGTCAATCTGTAATGACGCTCACCAATGCTCGTTGCCCTGATAGGGAACCAGAGAAGCCAAGTAGGAAGATGGATTTTCATCCTTGCAGATCAGTAACAAAGACCCAGCCCACAGTGCCAGGGGAGCCTGGACTTCCACTGCCCAGCCAGCAGTAGTGAGGCACTTCACTCCCTCCCTGCCCACTGGGGTGGTACCAGAGGAGGCTTAATGAAGAGGCAGGACTTGTACCCCTGCCCAGTGGCAACAAGGACACCTGCCCCTCTGTGGGGTCAGTGGACTACACAGGAAGCAGTAACGAGGCACTCCAACCCTTCCCATTCAGGGAGGTACCATTGGAAACCTAGTGGGGAGTCAGAACTCCACCTCCACCCAGCTGTAATAAGGAGCCCCACTCCTCCGATGTCAATAGAGGCCAAGTGGAGAACTTGAAATTCCACTCCCACCCGATATTAATGAGGAAGTGCCCCCCACCACCACCACCTTCCCCTGCTGAGGCAGTATCAGAGGAAGACAGCTAAAAAAAAAGTTTAAATAATGCCCAGAGTCTCATTACATAATATACAAGATGTGAAAGTTTCAATAAAGAATAAGTTGTCTTACCAGGAACCGGAAGGACATCAAACAGAATGAAAAATGACAATCAATAGCAGATTGAGATGACAGAGATGTTAGAATCATCTGACAAAGATTTTGAAGTGGCCATCATAAACATGCCTTAATGAGCAGTTACAAACCTGCTTGAAACAAATGGAGGAAAAAAACAATAGAAAGTCTCAGCAAAGAAATAGAAGAAACAAAGAAGAACCAAGTGGAAATTTTAGAACTGAAAAAAAAAACAGTAAGTGAAATAAAACACAGTTAATGGGCTCAACAGCAGAATGGAAGGGACAGGGAGAAAAAAAATCAGTGAACTAGAAGATAGAACAATAGAAATTATTCAATCTGAACAAAAGAGAACAAATAAACTGAAAAAAAAAACAAAGTCTTAGGGATCCATGGGACTATAACAAACAAACAAACAAACAAATCTAACAGTAGTGTAAGCAGAATCTTGGAAAAGGAGGAGAAGGAAAGGAGGGCCAAAGAAGTCCCAGATTTTAGAAACAGAGCACACTTCAAACAGTATAAACCTAAAGAAATCCACACCAAGAAACATCATAATCAAATTTTTAAAAACTAAAGACAGAGGAAAAATCTGGAAAACAGACAGAGAGAGAGAGAGAGAAATAATATCTTTCCTAGACAGGGAAAACGATTTGAATAAAAAGGTGATTTCTCATCAGAAATGATAAAGGCCAGAAGGAAGTGGCACAACATTTTTCAAGTGCTGAAAGAAAAGGACTGTCAACCCATAATCTTATATCCAGTGAAAATATTGTTCAAGAATGAAGGGAAACCAAGATAGTCTCAGATAAAGGAAAACTAAGAGAATTTGTAATTATCAGCACTAAAAATTTGGGACTTTCCACAATAAAAGCTGAATATTTTTCTCTTGAAAAATTGGAAGATCTAGCAATCTGGATCTGCATTCTCTCAGGGCAGCAGGCGGCTGGACCTCCTTGAGATGAGCATTTACTGCCCAGCCACCACATCCAACCCCTTCTTCCTGAGCCTGCTTCACTCATTCACCAGCCTGCCTGCTCCATCCTCCCTGAGTCTTGGCTCCTGCTGCAGGCTGTCTGTCCTCATTCAATAACTATGTATTGAGCACTTAACTAGACGCAAGACAGTAATTTCACAGGGAAGGGTGGAAGGGAAACTCTTCACTCAAACTGATCCTATCAGAACCACTTTGCTGGTGAGGGCAGCAAAGCAGATTGAAAAACACTTTTCTATATTATGACCTAATTTTATATTTAAAGACATTTAAAAACCAACTACAATTATACTAATAGTAACAACAACAGGACAACTACTGTTGTTCGGTACTTTTCATCCATTCATTTATTCAACAAATATTTATTGAGCATCTACTATGTTTTGGCACTGTTCTAGGTGCCGGGGATACAGCAGAGACAAAAAGACAACACTCTGCCCTCTTGAAGCTGATGTTCTCCCAGGATTCTCATTCCTCCCTCACAGCAGCCTTTTGGAGGCAGGAGTAGCACAAAGTCCACATTCAAATGGGGAAATCCAGGAGCAGGAGCAGGGGGTGCGGGTTGGGGGTATTGGCCGGTGCTGGGGGACAGAGGCAGGGGGAATTGCTGAATGGCCTGCCAGAAATCACAATGCTACTCAAAAGCGGAATGGAAACTGACCACAGCTCCTGCAGTCTCCAAGCCCTGCCTCTAAGCACCACACACATTTCCAGGCAGAAGACGTAGGTGCCTACAGAAAGCTCAGTGGGGTCTCTGGGGTGTGGCCTTTGACTGTGAGGATGGGATCAAAGGGCAGGGGATTTGGAAGATGGCGCAGGTTCTGCTAAGAGTTCTGGAGACTGTCAATCTGGGAATCTTTCAAGGGTGGGAGGACAGGGGTAGAGAGGGTTAAGCTGGTGCCTTCAGGAGCCTCAGAAGGGAGCCCAGAAGCCTGGGGTTTATTTATCTGCTGGAGACCCTTCCCAGGCCTCCCAGGAATTCCCAAGTCTTAGCAGCTGGTCCCTCCTCCCAGTGACTCAGGCTGGTTTGGCATCTCGGAGGCTACATTGCCCCCTTCCCCTCAGCGTCAGTTTCCCAAGGTCATGAACTGCGTGGGCTGAGGAGCAGCAGGGTATGGGCCTTTGCGAGGACCTCTCCGTTTTCAGTTCTTTTGGGGCCTGGGGCTGGGTAGGACCGGAAACTGGGCTTGGCGTTAAACTAGGAGCGGCCGGGGCAGGTGTAAATTATGCATAGCTATTTCTGGAAACTTATCAGATTTCTCAAGAGAGAGAAATTAATTTGCCTGTTTGGGCAAATAACACCAATTTTTTTCCCCTGCTTAAGGTCATTTTGTTAAAATAAAATTGATTAACGTTCTCTTTAAAGTTTAAGTAGAAACTGCTCAAACATATTTTTATGCACAGAAGCACGGTTTGTGCCCTTCAGTAATTAATAACTCCACGAATAAGTTCACACCGCGCAGCTTACGCTCAGCCCGCGGTCCGCGGTGGGCGCCGAGTGGGCGGGGCCAGCTCCGAGTCTGGCCAATCGGGGCTCAGAGAGGGAGGGGGCGGGCCAAGCCGCCGCCGCCGCCGCCGCAGCTCAGGTGCGAGGCTAGTCTCCTGCCCACCCCTGGGTGTCCCGGACCTGCGGGGTCTCGGCTCCCATCGGGCCACGAGGTCTCTCCAGGCAAAGGCAGACCCCTGCGGACCAACACCCGCAATCAGCCCCAGTGATGCGAGCATCAGGAGCTATCATTTCTGATTAACTCTGCTAAAAAGTGCTTCTGGGAGGGCTGAGAAAAGGGGTCTGGAGCCAGACTGCTTGAGTTAGAATTGGAGCTTGGGCAAGGTAGCCGCTCTCTGCCTTGGTTTACTCATCTGTGAGAAGGGGATAACAGTACCCACGTGGTAATGTTGTGTGGATTCAAAGAGTTAATGTCTGTGCGGTGCTCAGAATAATGCCAGGTGCATAGTGAATGCTCAGATAATGTTTAATTCCATCATCAGTCTTATCTCATTTCAACTTCACAGCAAACTTGTGAGATAAGCACTATTTATTATTTTTCCCGTTTTACCATTTACAGTGAAAACACTAATGCTCAAAGAAGTTAAGTGCCTTGCTTGAGGTCACACAGCTAGTGAGGCTCAAATCCAGGTCTGATATACCTCCACAGCTTGTAGGTTGCAAGATGTCTTTATATATATGATTATCTTCCCCTGGACCCTTTATATTGTCATTTATTCATTTTCTACTCAATTTCTGCATACATTCAGTACATATTTATCTGCTCCAGGTCACGTGCAGGGTGCTGGTTATACTCGGATTTACTAAGAGTCAGGCTCTGCCCTCAAAGAGATTATAATCGGGGATGGTGGTGAAGATGGTCTGTGGCAGTAGTCATTAGTACAATTAGCCAAACCTTGCCAGTTATTAATTTTTCCAGGCACAGGGAAGGATTGTATTTCCTGGCTCCTTGTGATGGGGTGAGGCCATGTGACAATTGCTGGCCAATGAGTTGTGAGTTGAAGTGCTCTGTGTGTGTGTGTGTGTATGTGAGACTCCCAGTAAAGAGCATTAAAATGCCAGTGTAAGACCCTCCCAATTTCTCTGTTTCTCTCTGGCTTGGTTACTGACCAAATTTATGTTCATCTGCTTTCTGAGCCCAACTTCCCAACTGACTGCAATGAAGGATGATGATGTAAAAGAATGAGAAATAAATCATTATTGTGTTAAGCCACTATAATTTGAGGCTTTTTTGTTTCTGTACCATAACCTAGCCTATCCTAACTGATACAGAGTCCCAAAGACAGTTATAAAAGTGTATAGATGTCCAGTGATAGACTTATGCATCAGCTATTATCAGAACATTTTTTCTGTTGGGGTCAGAGTAACTTGCCTGGAGGATGAACAGGGCCATGACTAGGGTGAAATGAATGAAGCACTTGCCTTGTGCCCTGGGCACAAAATTTAAATGAATGCTAAAAAAAACTCAGAGTAATGTTTTAATGCAATGGTTTAAAAAAATTAATGCAAAAAAATCTGCGATGAACAAAACAACAAACATTTTAATAAAGACAGGACCCAATGCTGGATTTGCCTATTCTTGCTTCACTTGCCCCACTCTAATCCAGCCTTTTTGCAATAAAACCGGCAGCCTACTGGCTTTAGTTTGCCAATTTGATTTTTTAAAATATTGCATTAAATATTGTTTATCTTCATTACTGAGATTTTTGGTTTCCCTCTTAAATGTTGCACCTGAGGTGAGTGCTTCACTCACCTTACCCAGGTCTTGGCCCTGAAAATTAGACACTTGAACTTAGTTTAAAAGTAGGAGTTGGGGGGAGGGTATAGCTCAGTAGCAGATTGTGTGCTTGGCATGCACGAGGTCCTGGTTCAACTCCCAGTATCTCCATTTTTTAAATAAATAAATACATAAATAAGTAAATACATAAATAAACATAATTACCTCCCCCCACTGGAAAGAAAGAAAGAAAGAAGGAAAGAAAGAAGGAAAGAAAGAAGGAAAGAAAGAAAGAAAGAAAGAAAGAAAGGAAGAAAGGAAGAAAAAGAAAGAAAGGAAGAAAGAAGAAGGAAAAGGAAGGAAGGAAGGAAGGAAGAAAGAAAGAAAGAAAGAAAGTAAGTTAACCAGGTAAAAAGGAAGGGAAGGGCATTCCAGGAGGAGGAACAGCATGGGCTAAGGCATGGAAGAAAGATACAGCCAGGGGTGTGCATGGCAAACTACACACTATTTGGTCCTTCTGGAGAGAGACAAAGTAAGACAGAGTTGTAAATGTTCGGCTTTTGTCAAGTGGCGGGAGTTTTCTCTCATTCTCGAAATTTGAGGATGCTCACTCTCCTGGCAAGCCTGAGTGAGCCAAAATCAACTGTAAATTGTAAAAAATAGTGACCCTGTAAACTTACTTTGACCTGGCAAGCCTGAGTGAGCCAAAATCAACTGTAAATTGTAAAAAATAGTGACCCTGTAAACTTACTTTGATAACTAACAAGCATTTGGGGGACAGATCTTTTGACGGTGCCTCTCTTTTTTCCAAAGGCAAGGTCCAACACATCAAGGCTAAGGTGGACAACCTCAGTTTGTTCATTTCCTAAGCTGAGGTCCTGGATGGCACCTGTTAACTACTAGGTTTTGCCTTAGGAGGAGAGAAGGGACCTTTTCAGTTCTGTAGTAGATAAGTTATATAAATGACCCCAATTCCCCGTCCCTCCCTGAATCCAGCCCTTGGTGCTGGGATTTTGCAGTTCTTCCCAGGAGTAGGTATATTTCCCTGCCCTTGAGTTGCCCTTGAGATTGGCCCTGTGAGCAAACATGATGCACAAGCAGAAGCTTGAAAGTACTCGCACAATTGGGCTCACTCTGCTCTTGCCCTTGGCCAATGCCAAGAGAAGAACATGTCGGTCTACCCTGCTAGAGGATGAAACACAAACAGTGGGGGTGAAGTGACTCAGTCATTCCAAGCGAGGCTGTCCCAAATTAACCAACAGCCAGACACACAGCCCAGATCAGCCCAACCCCATGCACTTTGAGCCAAATAGATATCAATTATAGTATGTCACCAAAGTAGATCTCTTAGCCTTCAGATATTTTTAACCATCCCATATCCTTTCCTTGAACCATCTGAATTTACTCTTATTTGGAAGACATCTATGTATATATCCAATTTGTCTTAGATAAGAATTGATTCAATTGTAACAGAAAAAACCCAAATAATAGTGGCTTGAACAAGGGAGAAGTTTATTTCTCTCTCAAGGTCAAGAAGTCTTTTTGGAAGCAGGATAGAGCTAGTATGCAACTGAAACTGCTAGAGATCCAGGCTCCTTCTATATTGTTGCTCAACCCTAGATTACATTTCCAGGTTACCTCATGGTTCAAAATGGCTTCTGGAGCTCCAGCTATTGCATCTATATTCCAGCCATCAAGAAAGGTGGGGGATGAACTCATTTCTTCTCTTAAGGACAATTCTTAGAATTTACATATACTACCTCACTTACAACCCACTGGCAGAACCAATTCAACCACCAATAGTAATATGGCCACACCTATCTTCTGGTACAGATAGGGTATATTATCTGCCCTTCTTCTCTCCAAGGTAACATATGCTCATATAAAAATCAGAGTTAATTTATTAAGGAAGAGGAGGAAAGCCAGCAGTCTTTCCTACATCATATGTCATTTTATTCATAATAATAATTATTCAATCCATTTGCTTTTCAACAAATAGAAGATGGCCACAGAGGGGAATCAGACACCCAAGGCTAGAAGGCAGGACATCCAAACTATAGTCTCAGTTCTGTCCTGAATTTTGTGACCTTGGACAAGACTCTGAATTTCTGTCGGCTTGTTTTTTGTTTGTTAGTTTGTTACTTTTTAAAAATTGAAGTATAGTCAGTTTACAGTGTTGTGTTCTGGTGTGGGCTTGTTTTAATCCATCTAAAACCAAAACCCTGTACGACCAGAGATCCCTAAGAATACTTCCAGCTTGCTTCCACCTCAGGGCTTTTGCATTCACCACATTTCCTTCCCACTGCTCTTGGACTGTCCAGCTCCTTTCATTCTTCACATCTGAACTCAAGTCACTTCCTCAGCACACTCGATGCGCCCCTGCCTCCAACTTGGGTCCCCACTCGTCTTGCACAGACTGGTGCTTTCCCATCACAGTACCTGTGACCGGGCACTGCTGGATGTTTACTGGCTTCTTTGTTAGATGGCTGTCATGTGGCTGTGAGCTGTCCACCACATCACCTGTCCGTCCTTATATCCCTAGCACACAGAGCAGCTCCATAGACATTTGCCAGATGGAGGAAATGATGGATTGAAATTTTGGTCCTATTTACTGAACCCTTGTAAGTGCAGATCCCACCCCTCAGAGTGCACACTTTAAAAGAAAGGAATAAAAAACAGGTGGAAAGTTAAATATTAAATATACTGTGAGTTTAGGAGGAACATTCTCTATGGCTGGGGAAATTCAAGAAGATTCTTCCTATGGCTGCTTCTCCACTGAAACCAAAACCCTTACCCACCTGCTTCCAGAAGCTCTAGGCAGGTACCCAATGACAGGGGTCTGTGGCCCAGGGGTCCTGGTCCATTTCTCAATCTGGGCAAAATTCCTCCACCCACAGAGCCACTAGAAACTGATGATTTGTACATGCAAATAACCTAACACTAACCAAGCCACTTCTGGGTCTTTCTTGGTACTCAGGCCTCCTTTTCCTATAGGAATCCTTTCCTGTATGCCTCCCAGTGACCCTCCAAGGTCCCGCAGGGCTGAGAGGTAAAGTGACTCATCCCAGCTCCAAACCATTTGACTGGAAGGAAGTGAAGGGGGAACTCCAAAGTGCGGGTTTATTGCCATGCACTACCGCCACCCCAGTACTGCCTGATGGTGACAAATCCAAGTCCCTGTAAGGGCTGCCGTGTCCCCTCTACAAGCCCCCTCCCCGCAGGAAGTCACGAGGGGCTCTGAGCGGCAGCAGCAGGGGCAGAGCCCGCCCGAGAACAATGGGGCCAGGGTGAGGGGAGAGTCGGCGGGGTTCCCTGGCTGCCTTGTCATCGCCATAAACCTCATTACCTCGCGGTCCCCTAGGCTGCCTCTCTCCTTACCCAAGGCATCCGCCGGCTTCGCTGCTGATTCCCACACGGCGTGAAAAGCTCTTAAACCCCCCGCTGTATTTTTAATGGGGGCAGTGACTAATTTAGCCCTACGCCACCAACCGTCAAATCAAATCTTCGGTTGGTACTTACTGAGGACTCACCTGGGTTCCAGGGGGTTCGGGATGAATTCGGACTGGGGAGGGCCCAGAGACAGCGATCTGGCGAGCCTAGTCTCACGCACAGTCTCAGCACCGTCCAAAAGGCAGCCTTGGCTGCAGCCTGCCCCAGCTCCAGCCCCAGCCTGTGGCCCGCCACACTTTGGTGAATACTGATGCCTAGCCTGAGGTCTTCCCCTAAAATGGCCAAGTCTCCAGAGGACTGAAAACTGGAGTTCACCGCCCTTGGCTCCTGGAAGGTAAGAGCCCTTAAGTTGAAGAGCAACCGCTCCATTCTGTCCAAAACTGGCAAGAGTCAAGAATCAAGAGATTCGCAGGTGTAAAATACCTTTAGGAAAACTAACAGCCCCACCCATGTCAGAACAGTGCCTGTGGTGGCAGCAAGGGGGAACTCTTACAGAAGCCCTCGATGTGGGAGTCAGAAGATGCCGGGTATAATTGTTCCAAATTCCACACCATGACTTACTGTCACATTATAATTAGGTATGATCTGTCTGCCTGTTTCATTTCCGCTCTGCAGAGGGTAATAACCAATTGTCCTGCCCCTTGTGAAAAGTTAACAAGGAAGGGTTTCCCTGTGCCACGTTCTGAAGCCCTGGCCTCTGATTGGCAAGTTGGCCGAGCACCGGCATAATGGAGGTATGGGAGGACAGCCATGTGGGAGACTAAGGCTGATTTGGGGTCGGGGGGCACCTAAGACACCAGCAGGACCAGGAGGAGGTGAGGCAAGCAAGGTGCCTAGGGTGCAGAGTGTCAGGAGGCACCCTTGAGATTTTGCATCCTAGGTACCTTGCTTGCCCCACTGGAGTCCTGGCTGCAGCACTGGTCTCAGCACTTCCACATCCCGTTGATCTCTGTGATTGGGAATCTGCTGCTCCCACCTGGCTCCACTCTGCAGCCCCCAGCTCTGCGCCGTGTGGGGCTGGAGAGCCGCCCCTAGATCCTGTCCCATCTCCACACCTCGGCCACAACTAGAAGCTGGGTCCTGCCTGGAGTCCTGACAAGGTAAGGGTTAACCACGTGGCCATCTGCATCCAGCGCCTGGGGATGCTATACCCAAGGGGCAGAAACAATGACTGTGGATGCGTGTGAACTACCCTACCAACCTGCTACATGGACTCGGAGTAGCTGCCCACTTATCCTTGGGCCTGTTCCCCACTTCCATAAATGAGATCAGAGTGCTTAAAGCTTCTTTCCACTCTGACTTCTGTACCCCCTGCTGGCTCATCCAGTTGGCGTGCATTAGGTTACTATCCTTGCTCCTTCCCAGGGGAAGCTGGGTCTGTTGTGTGCAGGGCCCCACTGGTGCATGTGATCCATGGGAACTCACACAGGGACACACCCCATAGGTGACGACAGCCCCCACGCAGCCCTGGGCTGGGGCAGAGAGAACCAGGCAGCCGGATGCTAATTGCATGGATTCCCTTTATTGAACTGTACTAGTTACTGCAGTCAGATTAAGTCACATTTAAAAGCAGACCATCCAGTTGCACTGAAACCGATTATATTCATTACATAGTTTTAATCACTGTCCGGTGAACTGGCAAATCCAATCAAAGCATTAGTCTTTAATTAAAAAATTAAAAGGAAATATTCAGACAATAGCCAAGCAATCACATCACGATGCACAATTACCTAGAATTGCAATTAAAAAGTAGTTAACCGAAGGGGGGGAAAGAAAAACAAAAAAGAAAAAAAAAAAAGAAGCAAAGAAAAAAAATCACACTAATCCTTTTTTTAAAACTATCAATATAATACATGAAGGAACAAAGGACAATAGCCTCAAAAAGCGGGTTTCTCTAACTCTAGAAATGTAGTCTGCGGCGGAAACTCTAAAAGCACACTAGCTGTAGCAGGACAATAAAAAATACTGAGCATGGAATACTTTTAATCTCTGCCATTAATATTCATTTCCAGCTGCTTATAATAGCAGCGCCTCATGGCCAAATCATTAGAGTTTTACATCTGGGTTGCAAATGACACTTTGATTGGATGTAATGTTCAAATGGCCCTCCCCACGGCGTCTCCGGCAAGCCTTCTGCGGAGAGGTGTCCTGTCGAGCGGTCCCTCACTGTGCGTGCTGGCTCATCGTGTGGTTCTGCAAAGGCGAAGAAAGGAGACACGCATGAGGGCAGAAGAATGGAGAGCATGCCCGTCCCCTCCCACTCAGTGCATTTACACCGAGAGCCACAGAAAAGCATCTCGATTATTACAAAACAAAATGCAACAAGGAAAAAGTGCTCTGGGGACGCAGCTGCCAAGACACCACGTTGATTTGGGGCTTGGGGATCGGTTCCTGTTGCTGCCAAGCTGGGCTCCCAATGAATTTTCTTCTTTTAGACCATTCAGGTCTTACTGTGGGGACTGGCTATATGGAGGGAGAGGGGAAATGCTGGGGAGGCGGCAGGAGTTAAAAACATCCCTGTTCACCTCTCCATCTCCCTTTTGCTCTAATGATCAGGAGGAAATTATAGCTGATTGCCTGCAGGCTTCCCCCAGATCTCCCTCCTGGTCCTTCCCAGGAGCTGCTCTGAGCCTAGTGGAGGGGACAGCAGATGTGCCACACAGCTCTCCAGCCAAGAAACACCCGAGTGGCACGGACAGGCTGAGGTAGTGGGCAGCCGTGGTGCCTGTGGCAGGGGGCAGGTCACCCACAGGGAGGGTGCCTGTCCATGCAGTCACGTGACAGTGCTCTGGCCGAAGAACATTGTGTAGTTTGTCCCAATCCACCTGGGAATCCAGGCCCCAGGTGGGACCCTCTGGCCAAACGCTTGCCTCTCTCCACGGCCCATGGCATTTCCTCCCTCCCAGCTGGAGCAGGCCAACAGTGTAGATGGGTTTTCATAGGAGCCAGTGGCTTGGGGCTGTGGGTGGGATTTGGTCTCTATGAACCTACAATCTTTTTGTCTCTTTTCAGCGGTTTGTGTCCAAATCCAGACCAATCTCATCAAAGCCTCAGGTGGTATTCAACCTCATGACACCTGGAAAAAGGAAGCGAAATCCACCTGAGGCAGAGTAGCCCTGCTTGGGGGCCCCACAAGACCTCAGTCACAGGGAGCAGCTTTCAGGGATGCTCCTGCCTCCCCAGACCTGGGGCCCCCACCACTGCAGTGACTCCGCCGGGCCGGGAACCACTCCTGCAGCTCTGCCGGTGACCACTAGGGGTCAGACATGGCGCTGCGACTCTCCCGGGTGCCAGGTCTAGGCTGTGAGATGCCCGTACGTAGCTTTGCCAGGATCCCTGGGGCGACCCCCACTCCCCAGTCCAGGGCCCCAGTGGCTGCCTCTTCCCACTGCAGACACGGCTGCTGCCTCCATGCTGATGTCACCAACCCCTCCGGCAAGCTCATGGCCAGGGAGAGGCATCGCCCCATCCTCATACAGCAGATGCCCACTGACTCCCCGTGGCACAAACCACGAACCACTGCCATCCTCCTTCCCCGGGCTCCCAGGTGCAGGCCACATGGCCAGAGTTGGCAAACACACGTGCTGTGTGCTCTTGCAGGCACACCTCTTCAAGCCTCACAGCAGCCTTAGAAGGTAGGGCATAGTAAAATGAGGAAACTGAGGCTCAGACTGGCTAAATGACACTCCGTTTGGAAGCAGGAAGGGTAGCACCTGGAATCCAAGAGAACCAGGGGCTTGGGTGAGAAGGCAGACTTCCCACAGAGCCCTACACCCGCATGGGCACCCGGATCATCCGAACTCTGCTCCAGACACGAGCGCAAACTCTGCCAGCGTGGCCCGGCATCTCGGTGGGGGTGTCATGGACCCAGAGGCACAAGGCAGGTTGTCTGAGGCCACAGATGGGATGCGGCGGTTTCCATGGGAACGCCTACCCTCCAGCCGAGGCACTTCTCTGTGCACTTGTGCGGGCACAGCCAGCCAGTCCTGCGAGGAGCTGAGCCCACCCTACAGCAAACCATATTCCCAGCTCCCAAGCCTTTGCTGATTCAGTTCCCGCCTCCGCTCTCCTCCCAGTGAACCGTGCCACTCTCAAAGTCCTCTGGGCACACAGGGCTTCCCCTCCCCGCAGCCCCTCAAGGCACCTCCAGCCCACCTCCCACACATCTGTGTGCGTCCTCAGTGCCAGACTGGCTGCCTCTGCTGAGCTGTGGGGATCGGGCCTCATGTCCCCTTCTGGCCCCACAGCACTTGGCCCAGGGCTGTGCATCGTGCTGACCCAACCGTCGGGCCTCCGGTGCCCAGCGGTGGTGTGGCAGGCACTGCTGCCAGGAACGGCATGGCAGTCTCCCTCTCCCACCCTGCCGACAGCCAGTTAACAGTGCCTCGTGGCCCAGGCTATTTAGGTGTGGTCAGGTCCTTTTTTATTGGTGGGGGGTTGGGGAGGAGGAAGAGGAGGGGCATTAGGAAGGGAAATATGTATTTTCTTCTTTCTCTTTTTTGTTTTCAAATCATGGTCCCTAGGGCTTGACACTGGGTAAATATTTTTTAATCAATGGAAGGATAAATAAATGAGTAATAAATAAATAAGTCTATGGGTAGGATGTGTGTGTGTGGACAGCGGAGCGGATATTCCAAGTGGAGAGCACGGCACAGACAAAGGTACGGAAGCTGGAAGAAGCCTGGCAAATGCAGACACAGTGGGGTGAACCCAGCACAGAGGTCACATGGAGCACTGCTGGGGGCCCTGTATGCCCCGAATGTGGACGCTGTTCCACAGGCAGCAGAAAGCCAGATGATATTTGATCTTCACAAAATCTTCAGGACCACCCACCAGCACCAGGGCAAAGGGGGGTGTCCAGGGCTCTCTGGATAAGGAAGCAGCCTCTTGCCCAGATGCCAAGAAGGGTCCGGTGTGGCACATGTGGTCCAGACTGGCTCAGGCAGGCACAGAAATCCTGGATGTGGAAACCTCCACCTGGGACCATGGGTTAGGACAATTCAAGAATAAATGCAACATAGTGGGTGGAAACAACAGTGGCCTTTTCTATTAAGGAGCGGTAGCTGGTGGTTCTCCCGTTAGACTCCAGAAAGAACTTCCTCAAAGAGGGTTCTGAGACAGGAGGGTGAAACTTCCTTCCCCCAAGTTCACAGGAACCAAAGCCCACGATGTCACAGCAGATGGAAATGCTAAACCTGATGCCCCGAGGGGCCCAGCCATCAGAATTCACTCAGCACTGCGTTATGAAGTGCCTGCTGGATGCTCCGCCCTGGGCAGGGCACAGTGGAGGGAAGGGGATGACTCCAGCTGGGTCCAGCACTCGAGGGGACTGGTTTTCTTTTTTTTTTTTTTTTTTTTTGGACGGGGTGGGGGAGGGGTCGATGCCAAAAGACATGTATGTGATGCCGGATGGCAGCTCCAGAGGGAGCCGGGTCAAGGCCACCCAATAAGCATGGGGGTGGGGAGGCTGAGAAGCCCAGGTTCTCGGCCAGCTCCTCCACAGGCCCAGGGCACTGTCCCGGTAAGGGCGGAGGGGTGGCGGGGACCGTCACCAGGACTCACCAATCACCAGCACACCTGTGCGCTGAGCCGCTCCCGGCGGAGCCACTGCCAAGCGGCCCAGTTCAATAACCCTAAAAACCCGCGGCTGCTTCCCCCACAGCTTGGAGCTGCGGTTGGAGGGATGGGGGAGCTTCATCAAGTCTTCTTAAAGAGTTCCTTCCACCCGGCATGGTTCTCACAAGGGCATTTTGGCTTAATGTCTATTTCTCTGTTTATGCCTGTGCTATATTTAGCCCCTTCAGAGAAGGAAGAAAATCGTTTTTTAAAGATGCTACCGACCCCGCAGATGAACACTTCCCAGCACCATAAAGGCTGGGGCTGGGGTGGGGGTGGGAGCCGGCGAGGACTCGAAGGTGCCTAGAGGGGGGCGCCTGGCATCCACACGGACCTCTCTGCCTGCCAGGGAGACGCAGGTGTGGGCCGAGGAGCAGGTGAGAAAAATAAAACGGGAGAATGAGAAGGGGTGGGCGGCACTGGTTTGCGGCCCAGATCCATCCGCTCTGCGGAGCGAGTGCGGCTCTGGCGGTGGAGATTTCAGGAACCCCCTGTTCGCCTTTCGCGTTCGGGCGCCTGTGTCTGGTGCACTGGGCCATCTACCCCGGGGCACAAGTTAGTGATGTGCAAACCCTCTCTCTGTGTAAGTCATCAGCAGAAGGTTGAGGCCGAGGAGCCCTCGGTCACACCCTCGCATTCATTCACATGGTCGTTCGTTCATTCATTCAACAAACCTTTATTAAATCCCTGCTATGTGACAGCCACCATGTTTGTGACTAGGAATTCGGCAGTAAAATGACCTCGATCCCGAGACCAAGCCAGGGTACGTGTTGGGCAGCGAGGGAGCACCAGGGTCCCAGAGTCTGCGGCTGGACCATTTTCCCCAAAGCACAGACACACACTAGCATGGATGGGCCAGTCAGATTCAGGTGGGGATCCCATTCCAGTTTCACTAGCCCCAGGGGGCATCCTTGGCTTAACACACCTCCATGCCCCACAACAGGCATGTATACACACAAGTGTGCGTGCACACACACACAAACACACACACACACACTGGTGTACTCCACCCTGGTCTGCAACCAGGATTTCTTCTCAAGGTTTCAGCTCCATTTTCTGTCCCTTGGTGTGGGACCCTGCTTTGGTCTCCCTTTGATGTCCACCCTGCACAGTGTTAAGAAAAAAAGACTAGCGGTGCTTAAACATGCTGGCAGCCTGGAAAGCACTGCCGGGAAGCAGTGAGGGACTTGTCTGCATACCCTGAGGTGCACAGGCATGGGCTGCAGAGGACTTCTCTGCCCTGCAGGTCACCGTTAGCTGCTCCTCTTGTGCTCCAGCCACCCTGATGACAAAACATCTCTAAAGTCCTGGCACCTCGCTCAGTCTTTTGCAGGTGCCCCATGCGTGCTAGCCTCTGCCCCAGGGGATTGCAAGGTAGGCGAGAAGCCCTTAGTGGGCTGAGAAGGGCTGAATCGTGGGTTTGCATCCTGGCCCTGCCACTTACTATCCATGTGGTTTTGAGCAAATGCCCTGACCTCTGGGGGCTTGCAGGGGACAGAAATAACCGAGCCCACTTCCTAAGATGTCCCGAGGACTCAGGAGATGACTTGAGTGTCCTTATCTCAGGCTGGCTGAGAGTAAGTGCTCTATCCATCTCCATAAAAGGTGTCCAAGATACAGGGAGCTCTATGAGGGAGGGGCTGTTTGTTCCCTGGTTGTGCCTCCTTGGCACCAAACATGCTTCGGGGCCTACAATGGAGGCTTCATGGAGGTTCGATGGACTGATCAACCAGGCCTCTTCCAGCTCCTCCTCCTGTGTGTCCTGAGGGCTGATGAGATCTCAGGAGTGCTCTGGAGAAGGCCGCACCCTGGATGGTCCTGTCCCTGGAGCAGCATCAGCTGATAAAGGCCCTCCCTCCGTTGCCCCCTCCCCACAAGCCCCCGGCTACAACCTCTGTCCCACAATTCACCCCAGGGCACAGAGTGGGCTCTCTGGTGAGGTGGGGGAGGAGGTGTGTGCTCATTCAGTCATTCTCTATTTCCTTCCACAGCCATTCACAGAGACCCCAGCTGGGCACTGGACACACAGAGACAGCGCAGCCCCAGCCTCTCCCTTGAGATGCTCACAGTTCCACAGTGAGGGTGGGGGAACGGTACTCACTGACCCTCACTCTCAAGGGGCACAAGAGAAGGTTGGGTCCCAGGGCTTGGTCTTGCATCACCAGGGCAGATTAAGGGAGCAGAGGCACAGCCCCCCACATCCAGAACATCCTACCTGCCCTGCTCACGCAGCCCCACCTGCAGAGCCCACCTGGCTTCACCTTGACCCCACGTCACCTTCTGGCTCTAGGCTGGGACAGAGGCTGTGGTCAGTCCCCTCTCCCCCATTGCCTACTGCTGGGCCCCTCCCTGGTGGCTTCAGCCACAGTGGCTCTCACAAGGCTGGCTTTAAAGAGCAGTCTCCAGGAGCAGAGACCGAGTCCAAGAACCTGCCTTAACCACGGGAAGAATCATTTCCAGGTGAAAAGGCAGCTCCTTCGGGCTAACATTGCAGCCATGCTCAGGCTGAGCGGGGTTCTGGGATTTGTTCGTTTAACACACATGGAGCCTGGTGCCGTCTGGTGGACAGAATACAGAGAGAGAGAGTGAGGCACATCCAGGCCTTTGCCCAGCTGATGGCTGAAGGAGGGGGTGAGAGTTCATAAAAAGGGGCCATGGGGAGATGATGTCTGATTGGGAGGGGCTGAAGGAAAAAGCTGGCCTCCCGGCCGCCCTTTAAGGATGGCTTAAGTTAGGATTTGCACTGGCGTGTGTCTGTGTGTGTGTGTGTGTGTGTGTGTGTGTGTGTGTGTGTGTGTGCGCGCGCGCGCAAGTGTGTGCCCACTTTCCAGGAAGATGGGACCGCCCGGACAAAGGCTGGAGGTGTGAAGAATCCTGACAATGCTCACAGCTAACATTTATCAGGTTCTCACGACGTCATTCTTCACCTTTCACTTATTTTAACTCATTTAAGCCTTATGACACCCCTCGGAGGTAAATGCTCTCATTATCCCTATTTCACAGATGAGAAAACCGAGGCACAAAGTTGAGGTCCTGCAGCTGGCGATGGCTGCACCCGTGCAGTCTGTGTGCAGGGCCCACTCTTAATCACAGCACTCTTCTGCCTGCGAAATGTGAAAAGTGCAGCATATGTTGGGGGAACAATGAATAATTCAGCTTGGCAGAAGCACAGGGTATGTGCCATGGAGACGAGCCTGGAAAGGAAGGCGGGGGCCTTATTGATGAGGCTCCTTGATGCCAGACGAGGCAGCTTGCCCTTAAATCTGGGCCATGGGGAGCCATCGAAGATATTTGAGCTGTGGAGTTACACGAGAGGCAAGGAACAGGGAGACGCGCATACCTCCAGCCAAAAAGGCCTATCAGCAGGGCTTTCATGCTCTCGTCCCCCTCGGCTTCCTTCCAGGGTACCCCCCCCCCGAACCTCCCCCCCAGCACACACGCTGTATCTTTCCCTTTGGGGAGGGTACAGACGCAGGCAGCCCGCTTCCCTCTCTGCTGTGTATCACCTGGGCAGCCCCTCTCTGCTAGTGAGCACTTATTTTTAGCAGCATTTGACAATCGTCCAAGGGTCTAAGACGAACAGATGGCCTGTCTTAAAGGCTCGTATGTTCGCTAGTTTGCACTTCTGACAAACGGTAAGCGCACTCGAGAGCACGCCATAAACAGCACTGAATGAACACTCAGAACACGATTTAGCTAACGCACGTCATGAAAATTAGGAGTGAGTGATGGCCAAGGTTCCCTCTAAATGCCTGCCCGGTGACGCAGCCGCTCTCCTGGGGGCCCAGGCTCTGACGTGTACGCGCCCCACGTCCCATGGGCCCACCCAGCGAGCCAGCGGCAGCCCGTTTGCACAGAGGGCAGGGAGAGGTTTGCCCGTGTGGAAGTGACACCGTCCTTGGCATCAGGAGGGTCTGGAGTGAGGCTGGTGACCCACTGGCTCGGGACAAAGCCTGAGATGTCTTACGGGGCCAAGGCAGCTCCTGCACGTGTGGGGATGTGTGTGGGCTTTCCCAGCCCTGCCTCGCAGACAGCAAGACAGGCTGTCGTCTGCCACTCCAGAGCAGCAGGAAGTGAGCGTCGCACCCGCTTAGCCAGGGAAGTCTGTCTCTAGAGTGGGAGCCTCAGTTCCCCCAGAACTCCTGGTGTGGAGGGAGATTCCAGCTTCCAGGGAGCAGAGGGGTTGGCTGGTTTTGGGGGGCGGAATCTGCTGCTTTCTGGTGGAACACAGAGCAGGAGCAGTTTCAGGGACCTAAAGTCACCTGGGGGCATGTGAGGAAGAGCCACATGGCCCTGACTGCGTCTGCTGGAGGTGTCCCCAAAGGAGCTGACCATCTGCTTTCTGCTCTTAGCACCCCAAGCAGGGAAGCAAGTGCCCCCCTCTAAACCCCTCTCGCCAACGCCCAACAGCACCCAGGACACATGAGCCCAAGGCGGGCGGGATCCATGAGCGGGAAAAACAGCATCCTTCGAGTGAAAATGTGGGAGAAAATGTTGTGAGAAAAAAAAAAAAAGCTCAATAAACTCCCAAGGGGGCAGGTTCTGTACTGCTGTGCTTTGGAAATAAAACCCACCGGAGAATAGATTATTAGGAGGGAACTGAAGCCTTCTATTAGGAACTCAGCCCGTAAACAGGCTCCCATTCACAGTCACCCAACAAAGCAAGGGAACTAACAATACCCGCCCAGAGGGACCATGGGCTCCAGGGAGCTGCACTTCAGCACGCAAATGGGTCCAGGCAGCCTGTCTGTGAGCAGAGAATCCCAGGCAAAAGCCTCGACTGTAGATAGCCGCTGCGCACAGGAAAGCGAGGAGCGATGGCCGTGTCACAGGTGGAGGAAGGTGAAATCTTTCCAGGGCTGCTTACAGATCTGCCCCTCCTTGGCGGCAGGCCTGACCCTGAGCCCAGAGTTAATTTGACTACCACTGTTGCTGTTTCTCCAAAGGGAGGTGGGGGTCCCTGGGGGCCAGGGTACCTAGCAGACTCAGGACTAAGGGCGGAGAATCAAGGGTCCTGGCAATGGTGTGCCAGGTGACCACAAGCTCCTTCTATGGACTCTAGCCCCACTCCTGGGTGGGGACACCATGTTGGCCTGTCACGGGTCACTAGGAAGTTCATTCTGAGCACATCAGCCAAGGGTCTGCTTGGAACCAGCCCCTGGGATTGATCTCAAATACAAATGAAGACATGCTCCCCTGCCCCCCACAAAGCTTGAGTGAAACCCCTAAAAGATATGATTCCATCCTGCTGGAGCAGGGCGGGAGTCTGAGCGTACATGCCACTGCAGAGCCTGAGGAGAGACCAAGGTCCAGGTGCTGAAATTCCATTAAAGATGGCGCTGGAGTAGTGGGGAGGGTGTAGCTCAGTGGGAGAGTGTGTGCTTAGCATGCACGAGGTCCTGGGTTCAAGCCCCAGCACCTCCATTAAAATAAATAAATAAATAAACCTAATTACCTCACCCCCCCAACCAAAAAAAAGTATCAATTAAAAAATGGCGCTGGGTGAATGGGCTCCCAAAACCAAGAGAGGGGTATCTCATCCCACCTCAAAACGTATCTGCTGCTCTTAGTGGTGGTCAAAAAAATGTGCACAGAACTCTCTGGAAGCCTGAAACATCCTATCCGTGGGGCCCCAAACTCACAGTAAAGGTTGAGATACTGGGAAACAGTGGCTGATGCCAGGAGACCTAGCTGCAGGGGGCAGGGCTCCTCTGACCTGGACAAAGGCCTCCCGGTCGGGTCCACACAAGTGAGCCTGGCCCAGGCCAGGTGCAAAGCCAAAGTAATAAGTAATCTCTGTGTCACCCGAGACCCCAAGCCTCGTAAGAAAGGGGCAGCTCCAGGCAGTGACCGCCCCACGGGAATGCAGGCCCAGTGCTGCCAGTGCTCCTGGTTCTGCAGGGAAAACTGAAAAATCGAGATTTTTTTTTAATAGAAAATATCTTGATGTTTAAAGCATGATGCCGCCAATGAGAACATGTTTGCAGGTCAAATCTGGCCCTCGGGCTGCCAGCTTGAGGCTGCTGGTATTCTAAGAGGCCCTCAAGACGCTTGAGACATCTTCCAGTATAATGACTGGCTGATGCCTAGGGCGGAGCGCGGGTGGGTGGTGCCATCAGATGGCACATGGCTCGTTATAATTTAGGGTCCTCGCCTGAGGGAATGAGATGTGGCACCTTGCACGGTTATGTTCTGAAGAAGAGGATGGAGGGTAGAAGATGAAGTTCTGTGTGGCCAGCGTGGTCCTGCAGGTCCCAGGTGCCACTGCCTGGTGGGTGGGGCCCACCACATGGCCTGAGTGTTTCCCGGTGGGCCGGGTGCTAGCAAACCAAGGAAACCCGCCTTCCCTAGGGTCACCCAGGAGTGACAATGTGGCTGTCTCAAGGAGGGGGACCAGGCAGCCCCTCCCTCAATCACTCGAAGAGAGCAGCACCAGTTTGCCATATCCACCCCGTTCAAGATTCTTAATGATTATCCCCTCATACCTTCCTTTCTTCCAAAGAACTTGAAACTCCTCCCACCCATCACCCACCATATCTCACAGGGGAGAAGGAGAGAGCCAGGTACTGTGGGGGACTGCCACTGGGGGCGCTTGTACAACAGGGCTCCCCTTCCCTCCCTCACCTATGCCCACCCTCAAACACACACACTCACAGAAACCCCAAAATGAAATGCGCACACACACATACTCAAGGATACCCCGCAGTCACACATGCACATACACACGCTCATGGATACCTGACAGTGAAACACACACACACACGTATAACACACATTCACAGATGCTCATGGACACCCCACAGTCCCAGGCACACACGTGCGTGTGCACACACACACACACACACACAGAGACATTACACAGACACCATGCTGCAAAGTGGTTCAGGGGTTGGTTATTGTTATTTCTGGCCTTTCGTCTCCCCACGCCGTGCAGCTAACCTTCCCACACTCACACCACTGCAGGGACTCCTCCTGAAAGCCCCCGTCTGCCGATGACACGGGTTCCTGTCGGGGCGCCCTCTTTCTGGCTGATGAAGCATCAGGGAAATAAAGTCCTGTGAGAGGCACGTCCCGGGTTCTCTTCCAGGAAGCAGGGAAGTGGGAGATCTCTGCTTAGCCCCGCAGTGGGTTCCAACCACACCCAGAAGAAACTCAGGCCCTGGACCCCAGCTCCCAGCCCTGACAGTCCTACAAGGTCTGGCGCCTGCTGGCCCTGAAGCCTCAGCTTCTCCCAGCTCCGCAGGCAGGCCAAGCTCCTTCCCAGCTCGGCCCTCACAGGGGCCACTCCGCTGCCCAGGATGCTCCCCCCAGTCTTGCCAGGCTCCTCCGCATCTGATTTCTGTTCCCTGGGAAAGCCCTTGAGCCCACGTGATAAGTGACCCCTGTCTTGGGGCAGCTCGGCACCTGCACAGGTATCTTTCCAGCACTTTCCTCAATCTACAATGACAGGATGTTTCCCTGGCCTTTGAGAGGCCATAAGCTGCAGGCAGGGAGCTCATCTCTGTCCTCTGCTGGGCCCTGTGTCGGCTCAGAGCCCACACTTGCTAATGACTCAGTGAGTATTTCTGAAATGACAGCCAGCGAGCTATTGTAGTGAGGCAAAGCCTCCACTGACAGGGCTGGGGAGAGAAGAAATAGGGTTGCCCTCTCCTCCGTGTCCCCCGCCCAGCCCAGGGCACATTCTACTTTTCTCTTAGAAGTGGAGGGATCCTTTGAAGACGTTATGCTAAATGCAACGAGCCAGTCACGGAAGGACAAAGACTGCAGGTAGGATTCACTACTGTGAGGGTCCCAGAGACAGGAAGTAGAATCATGGTTTCCAGGGGCTGCGGGGAGGGGGAATGGGGACTTAGTGTGTAATGGGGACAGAGTTTCAGTTTGGGAAGGCGGAAAAGTTCTGTGGATGGTGTTGGTGGTTGTACATCAACGTGAACGTACTTAGTTTCCTGGTACCCATCTCTCCTCCCACTGAACTGTCTACTTAAAAATGATTAAGATGGCAAATTGTATGTTATATGTATTTTACCACAATTTAAAAAAATTGGGTGGGATCTTATGGAGCAAGAGGCCAGGTGGGAGGGTGAGATGTCGCATTCTACACCAATAGCTGGTGCAGATGGCAGTGCAAACCCTGAGCTGTCACCTTCATGACTCTGGCACCAGGGTTGGAAGCTGGAAGTTGCACAGACTGTAGCAGCAAGACGCAGCCTGTCGAGGCCTCGGGTGGATGGGCGGGACCTGCAGGATCCAGGGGTCACATCACTGGGGGGCACTGGCCGCAAGACCATCTCCACCTCCGTGATGCACAGGTGCCCAAGCTTATCGCTATTGTCAATGGCACGGCTCCCGGCACCAGGTCACAGAAGAACAGAGGACCTCGGGAGACCTCTGGAACCGGGAGCTTCTGCCCTGAGCAGAGTGGCCTGAGCCTCGCTGCAGAGAGAGGCCTCCCTTGCAGTCACTGCCAAGTCTAAAGGACTGGGGCCCAGACCAGCTTTCACACCCTGCTGGATGGAAGCATTTCCTTTGCTGCTTCAGTGGGGAAGGCGGGAAGGCACACACGAGCAGGAGGCACACCTCCAGGCATATTTTGCCATGTTGGGGGGAAAAAAGTGGGAGGGAGTTTTTCCCTTTACTTTTTCTGAAATCTTTCTAGGCCTTTACAGCTTTAAATGTTTATTCATTAAAATTTGATGAGAAAACTCAGCTCCATATATAGCCATCATAGTTCACAAGCCAAAAAATCAGGACAGATAGCCAATAGCTGGGATGGAAGACTCGAAATCAGGACTGTCCTGGAAAATCTAGGTCACACGGTCACTAATTATACAGAACACATATGTTCAGTCCCTCAACTAAACCAGTGCTTTCTGGTTTTATAAATGATATTTTAAAACTTTGATCATATCCGTTTCTTCTTTTCTCCAAATTTTTTGCTAAGACTTTCCTGCGTCTTCAAAATTTCTAAAAATTCACCCCTGCAGATGGAGAGCTGTTCTGGCAGATTATTCTGAGGATGGTCCTCCTCAGAAAACATGGCTCATCACCCCCCAAAATGTCTTCCAGAGCCCACGCGGCCCAGCCCCCTTGCTGACAGCCCCCCAGGCTGCAGGGCCAGAAGTTCTGGAGACGGACCTAATTTGCTGTGATGAATTGTGTGCATGCACCAGCGATCAAAACTGCAGCTGAGACCGATTATATTTAATGATCGCGAAGGTTCTTATGAAAACACTTGGGCGTATATTCTTGTCCATTCGGAGAGGACGTCCAGTCTGGCACAAAGCAAGGGGCTAAGGGTGACCCCCTAGCACCTAGAAAGGCAGGGCTCCTTGGGAGCGGGGCCCACTGACGGGGCTGAAGAACACTGTGGCCCAGCCTGCAATGCCTTGTCTGCTCTCTCGTACACACTCAGCTTCCAGCCAAACTGTGGGCACGTCATCACTGCCCACACACCTGCCCCACCTTGACCAAGAGCCCTACGCCCCCCCTTCCACCACCAGAACTTGCTGGTTTCCATGAGGCAAACCAAGGATCATTTAGATCCCCAGTCCATCCTGTCCCACTCAACTCCCCAGAAGGGTGTGTGCATGCATGTGTGTGTGTAGGGGGTATGTGCAGTTTTAGGGTGGGAGGAGGGTTGGGTAGCAGTTAAGCATGGAATTAAGAGCATGTGAGGAAGGGGTCATGAAAGCTGTGTAGTTCCCAGCACTCAGCACTCAATAATGATGGATGGCTGGATGGTGGATGAGTGGGTAGATGATGGATGGATGAGTGGATGGATGGAAAGATGGATGGTACATGAGTGGGTGATGGATGGATGGATGGATGAACAGACAAGTGAATGTGTAGATGAATGAATGGGGCAGGTGGGTGAATGGGAAGAGAAAGAAGAGTACATGAATAAATAAACGGGTAGGAGGGTGGATGGGTTGGTGGAAATACAGTGGGCTTTGGAATTCAAATCTAGCTTTAGCCACTTAAAATACATATGTGACCCAAAGTAAGTCATTTTTCTAAGTGCCTGTTTACTCACCTGAAAAATGGGACAAATAATATTTGTTATGAGCTTCAAATTAGGTAACACATGTCAAAATTTTTACTATATGTAAAGTGGTACACAGACACTTAATAGTGTCATAATCAATGCTAACCACAAGGCTTTGCCATCCCTGTCAACTCAAAAGCACGGGTGACTGCACATTTTTGATGTGGCAGCTTCAAAAGGAAGGATGGGGAGACTGAGATGGCACTGTAGGGATACAGCTGTTGGTCTGATCATCCACGTCTGGTTTCAGTGGGGGAACCTGTCACTGAGCTGGAGAGCAGGGAGCCCCACCTGTCTCCCTCTTCAAATACCCAAACTCAAATGGGTGGAATACACTCCCCACTCCCACCCCGGGCCCTGCTCCCCCCAGCCTCAGTTTTCAGGTCTGCAAAATTTCTAGTGTTTCCCAGCTGTGGAGGCGCCAGGGAGATAATATTTGCAAACTGTGAAGTGTTGCAACAGGGCCTCAAACTCAGAGCCCAGGTGGGTAATGAACCAGGTGAGGCCGACCAGGTGTGGGGTGGGGTGGGGGAGGGTGTTAAACCAGAGATCACATCCCCGTGTCTAAAGAGGACAGCTGATTGCTGTCATGCAGGGCTGTGGTCCAGGGGCTGCCAGGTCTCATTTGCAGAAAAATCAAGAAATCTAGCCATTTAGTGTGGTGGTAAAAGGGACAGAATCCAGGGCCGGGGGCCTAGGTCCAGCATTGACCAGCTCTGTGACCTTGGGGAGTTAGTTAACCTCTCTGTGCCTCAGTTCTCTTATTCCAGTAATAGAGGCATTATGAAGACTGAATGTCTTCATGCATGGAAGTGCTAAGAACAATGTCCGGCACTTAATAAGCACTATATTAATGTTAGCCACTATAATTATAGGAAATCTCCACTTTGAAACATAGACAACCATGTAAAGGTTCTCAAATCCCCAGGGCCACAGACTATACGTTTTCACCCTCCACCCTGTAAAAATGCTCAATGTTACTATAATAACGATATTTCTCTGGGTGTGTCCTCTCCCCTCCGTATGAGGGGAAGCTGGATGGGACACTTCTCCATCATTCTGGAGCACCTGAGGGGAAGGAAAGGGTTGGCATGCTCCCTTATCCCACAGGGAACCCCGATCCCTGCCCCAGACAATTTCAGCATCTGGCTTCCTCCTCACCGTCCACCATGCTTCCTACCCAAGCCATATTTTATCTCTTCTAAGACTCCAAAGAATATAAGCTGCCCCAGTATTTGATATATCACAACAAGCAAACACACAAAAAATGACCAATTAAACTCTAACATACAAGTGAAGTATTCCAATCTAGGAATGAGAAAAAAAAGCTGTGCATCTTAGAATATGTCAGTGGAATATGCTAATAGCTACCATATACTGAGCTCCTGCCGGGCTGCCTGGTCTTCATACGTTGTCTTTACATGTCCCCAGTTGTCCCCATTCTACTGATGAAGAAACTGAGGCTCAGAAAGGCAAAGCAACGTGCTAAGTTATGCACCAGGTAAGAGGTGGTGCTTGGATTTAAGCCCAAATGGCTTGGTCCTAAGGCTACCTCCCCCCTTCTCACTGTCCCCTGCCCACCCCCCCTGCCTCCTGCCACCAGTGAAAGAAGACACCAAACAGAACCTGTCGTCTGCACTCGCCCATATCACAGCACACAGCCCTGGCTGAGCCCTAGCCAGTCCATGCTTGATTCTGTCTAAACTCCAGAAGCAGAACGAGTTGGGCCATATCCGTTATTGACACAGCAAAATTAATTTCTGCCGTCTCCTCCCTCTCCCTCCACGCCCGGCCCCCACCCCGGCCTCTCCTGTGAGTGCTGACGCGCGGCTGCTGACTGGCGCTCCCGAAATGCCAACTTGCATTTCTCATCATTAATTTCCTTCTAAATGTCATTAGTAATTGTTCCTGCTCGACCAAAGAGTGCCATCCGGGCTTCCGCCGAGAGCACCCGCTTCTCAGCTCTCCACCGGAGGGGGCCAAGCACCCCCAGCCACCCAGCCCTGGGTGGGGGCAGCCAGCCTGCTCCCAACAAGCGGAGCAGACAGACTGTGGTGCCGAGAGACAAAGCAGGCCTCCTTTTTCACACGTGTGGGGCTCTGCAGCAGGAAAAAGCCTGCGCCCGGTGTCAGGGCAGTGGGTCAATGCTCAGGCTCTACAGCCAGACTGCCCAGGCTCAAATTCCATCTCTGCCACTGCCTAGTGTGCCTCAGTCTCCCCCTCTGCAAAATGGGGAGAGCAACCACTTTGGCCTCAAAGGATTGTCCTGAGGACAAAACAGGATAATCAATGCAAAGATCTCCCCATCATCCCTGGGGTTGTTCCCCACCCCTCCTGGCCTCTCAGGCTCGGCTCTGCCATTTACTGTGTGGCATGATCTCCAGTCTCCCATCTGAAAGTGGGACAACGACATCACAACAATTCTATCCCCGTCACCCCTCCGTTAGGCCCTCCTGGGCCCAGGCACTGTGTCCCGTGTCTCACAAACAATACGGGGCATCCCTGCGTTAACCCTCCCTGAGAGGCAGCATCAACCCATTGCCCAGGTGGGACGGTGAATCTCAGAGGGGAAGTCACATGCCCAAGGTCACAGGGACCTTGAAGACGCAACTGACATTCACACCGTCTGGCCCCCAAGGTCCTGGGTCTTTCCTGTACATCGACTGCCTCTTTGTCTAAGTCAATGACGGGGGCAGGGCTTTGTACGAGGCCTGGGAGCCCTGGACCAACGTGCACCCACTCTTCTAGTATTGTTGTTTCTAAGAAACTGAAGGCATTCGGTCCCGGCTGGGACAGCGCCGGCAAGGGCTGGGCTCACAACACATACAATGGCCGCCGGCTTCAGGCTCCTGGCAGCTCCCCCAAGCCCATCTGTCACCATGGCATGGTGCCCCTCTAAAGTTGGTTGGCCCCCCGCCCTAGGGCATGAATGACAGGCTCCGATGGGCAGACGGGCAGCCCGAGGCCGATTCCAAGTGCCATCTCTGCCCAGAGCTGGCCCTTGAGGGGAGCCCCCCAGCCCCACCTGGGCCTCCACACACTTCATCGCTCAGGCCGGCAGAGCCCCGGGGCTTGCGAGGGCATCTGGGCACAGCCAGGCGCAGGCTTCTCCTGGGCCTGTCCCTTCCTTGTTCCTCTCTGCAGTGACCACGGCAGCCACAGCTCACTCAGAGCAAGGCATCCACGTGCCCCGGGAGCCGTGCAGCCTCTGAGTCACCCTCTGGAACTCCTGCCCTCCTGGGAGGTGAGGCCTGCCTGCACCCAGCACCCAGCGGCCTGCCTTTAGCTCCTAAGGGCTTGACAGTCACCAGCAAGCCCACTGCCCCAGCCTCGGGGCCGAGAACACAGACACTAGCGTCAGACTGCCTGTGTTCACAGCTCTGCCCCTCTAGCAGCTGGCGAGCCTCAGTTTACCCACTTATGACATGGAGCTCATAAGATGCCACACTTGTGGGGCCACTGTGGGTTCTCAAAAGACTGCACATGTGGAGAGATGGAGTCAGGCTCCCAGACTACATTGTGGTGATGGGTGAGGGCCTATGTCCGGCCGCAGAAGGACAAGGAGCAGCGTCAGTGCTCACCCCTCAGGCTTCTCCAGATGCAGACGCTAAACCACACACGGCCCACCAGGAGGCTCACCTCCCCTAAGTGGTGGCAAGAGAGCATGACGGTGACAATGACGATACACTATCCTGTGAGTGGGAAAGGCCTTGCCCCACTCAAGAGTGCATCAACTAAGAGACAGATGGACAGGCCTGGAGACACAGCGAAGAAGGGGCAGAGCCCAGGCCCCCGGGACCCCTGCAATGTCACATGGGGCCCGGCTTTGGGTTCTACTGGCTACAGTAGCTCTGCTGAGTGAGACAGGACTGAGATGACAGGCTATGATGCTAGGTTCTCGTGCAGCGTATTATACTAGGTTAAGCCACAAACGGAGTCAACACTCTTCCTGTCTGTCCTCATCAGCTCATTGCTCCTCTCCCCGCGTACTTGAGGGATGGAGGCCTCTCTGTGTCCCCAGCACCGGCACACACCTGGCACATGGGAGGTGCTCAGCCAACACTCATGGGCTGCACTGAGTACATCCCTGCACAACGGGCTGAGAAATGAGTCGTGAAGCAATGAACCAAAGCCCATGGGCAGCAGAGCCTGGTTACAAATGGTGACAAGAGTGGCAGATCCTTACTGAACCCGGATTCCAGCTAGACCAGGTGCTGAAGGTTTTACAGACACCACTGCCTCCGGTCCTCCCAACACCCACAGGAAGAGACTATTACCCACCCCACATCTGCTGAGGATCAGAGAGGGTCAGTGACTTGCTCAAGGTCACACAGCGGCTCGGTGGACAGGGATGGGATTTGCAGCCAGGCTGTGGCACACAGTGTGGGCACGGCACTGCCGCACCATATTGCCACAATGAACAGAAATTGGGCTGTGCTGGGTTCTGGTTTCCTGCCCTAGTGAGGAAGGCAGGACACACAAAGGGATCACACCCTGAAATGTGCAGTAATGACCTACAGGAAGCTTTATATTCTAAGTGCTCTCCAAGTGCTTTCTGCACGTGGACTCTCCTTCACGAATCCCGAGGCAGTAGGACCTACTCCATTGCACAGACTAGGAAACTGAGGCCAGAAAAGTACAAGCATCTGCAATAATCAACAGTGGAGGTGGGACAACCTGGGGAGGACTCCAAAGCCAGCAACAGGTGCTCACTGCCCGGCCCCACTGCTGGGTGTCACCAGACACCTCCCTCTTACTCCCACAGGCCAAGCCCAGCCAGGCCTGGCTCTCCCTGCAGGGGTGGGTGCCACAGATCGGGCTATCTTTAAAGCAGGAACGAGGAAGACGGTGCTCCTCACAGAACACTCAGCCAAAGAGTCAAATGCTAAGTATGTGCCTAGAGCACTTTCAATTTTTAATTATTATTAGTTATAATTATCTGGCTGGATCTGACAGCAGCAGCGCAAAGAGGCAAGGAAACTGGCTCCTTGGTTACCCATCTTATAAGGACCAGAAATTTAGAAAATTGGGCTTCTAGAATCTGCAGTTGCAACATTCCTTCTTTTCCCCCTTTCCTTGTTTGTGTTCTCTTTCCTTTATTTCTAGGTGCTAAAGACTTTCTAGGTGCTAAAAACAAATATGGTAAAACATGGTGGATGGGTGAGTGGATGGCTGGCTGGCTGGCTGGCTGGCTGGCAGAAAGAGGCTCCACCTCCAAAAACTCACATTAGGGTTGGAAGTCAGGTGCAGACATGTTGTGACAATCTGTACAGGCAAGGGATCGGGGGTTAAATGCAGGGCTGGAGAAGCCCAAGGAGGGAGCACAAGGGAGGCCTTCTCAGAGAAAGGACCACTCGAGCTGGGGCCTGAAGACTGAGAGGAAGGGAAAGGTATTCAAGCAGAAGACTCAGCAAGAAAGGTGCATCCCAGAAGCCGAGACAAGAACAGCCCACAAGTACAGAACAGGAGGCTGCTCACCCCTCTCTGACCCGAATGCCCTTTTCTCTGTTCCTTAGACTCCCCAGATCTGCCCCTGCCTCTGAGCCTTTGCACTGGCTGTTCCCTTTCCTGGTAGCTCCCGGGCTCTTCCCCACACTGGCTCCTTCTCAACCTTCAGGACTCAGTTGAAATGCCAGCCTTCCTTGACCACCTGATCTGATTTTTCACCCTCAACGGTCCCTCCCCCGCACCCGGACACAGATGCACACATGTATGTGTACACACACTTCATTTTCTGTCCCAATGCAATGTGTTACTGTCTTCAAAATCCCACAATCTGAAATGACCTCATTCATGTATTTACTGACGAATCATCAGTGTCTCCTGTAGAATGTCGGCTCCATGATAACAGGGACCAGTGTACAAGCCCAGGGCCCTGGGTCGGCGCCTATAATAGGTACTCAGTAAATGTTTGTTACATGAAAATGGAATGAGGGGAAGGGTAAAGCAAACATTCACAAAGGCTAAGAAGCAAGGGTTCCCCTGGAGTTCAGACCACACCCCTGGCTCACAGATACCTCCCCCTGGCTGGGGACTAGGATTCAGCCTGGCAGGGCCCAGCCTGCCCCATTGGAAGGGCTCCAGGTTGCTAGTTAGAATACCTAGCTCTGCTTTTAATCAATTGTAATCATTTAGCTGGAAGCGGCGTGATTAGGCACACACAAGCAAACAGCGTGAACTAATCCTTTAAATGCACCCGCTCCACGCCGGGCTGGCCGCTTTGCCACTGCGGGCCCGGCTCAGGCAGTGCTTCCTGCGGCCCCGGGGCTTTGTCAATGAGGAAGCCGAGATTCCAGGGCACCTGGCCGGCCCACCGCTCCCCACAGCCTCGCCCCATCCTAGACAGTCCAGCAACAGGAGACCTTTCCCTGCTCAGCCTCCTGTGGCAGCACCCAGCAAAGCCGGGGAAGCAGGAAGCTGGCAGCACGCGGAAGCACAGGGTATTCTGAGGTCCCTGTCTCCACGACTGGACCCAGCCTTCCTCTCCCCAAGCCTGGCCTGAGCTGAACTCACCCCCTTGCTCGTCGCAGGAAGGTTTGCAGGCTCCTGGCCGTGAGCTCCAGTCTGGCAAACAGGGCCCGGGCCCCAGGGTGCTTCCGCCTGGGCCCACCTGCCAGCAGGTTCTTTTGCATCCCCTGTTCCTGCTATTTGTGCTACCTGCTTGGCCCAACTACTAAAATAGTTTCTGGGTCCCCTGACACGGGGCTTTTTATAGTTCAGCACCGCAGGCCTCATTTAAATCTATTAGCTCATATAAATGGCAATTCATTTAAACTTTGGAGGGTTTCTGTTTGCCTTGGTGGCAAAGACAATTTGGCTTTGTGAGTGGCTCTGACATCTGCTAGGGACCCTGGGCAAATCACTTAACCTCTCTGAGTCTCAGTTTCCACATCTCTAAATGGGGATAAGAGTGCCTACTCCCCAGGACTGTGTTGAGACAATCCACGCAAAATGCTGAGAACAGGCTCACACGGGATCCACCCAGGGTGGCGGCTGTTACGACTTCCTGTCTAGTTTCGGCGGGTGGGGGGTCCACCTTGAGTGTCTGGGAATCGGCGCCCCTCACCCCCCTACTGCCCCTGCATTCCCTCAGTGACAATGAAGAATGGGGCTGCGGCCAGGCTCTCAGGAAGGGGAGAAGGAAGAGCCATCCTTGCCTTTGTCTGTGGGTACAGAGGTGTCCACGGGGATTCAGAGACAGCTGGGCTGGGCGGGCAGAGCCTGCCCCTCCCCTCAGGTCAGCTAACGCCTGGCAAGGGGCCCACAGGGCCGCAGGCCTTCATCTGCTGAGGCCCGAGGCTGGAAATGCGAGGCCAACAGCCCTGCCGGTTGAGACCGGGGTTTACAGCGTTGTCTCCCATCCCCAACTAAATCTGCATACCTCCCTCCACTGAACCTGGGGCGCAGCTGGGGAAACAATGTCCAGGGAAAAGGCCCAGGCTAAAGGCACTCGGGAACATGTAGAAAGGGGGACTAGAAGCCCCGCCTCCGGCCCCCACTGCATGCCCTTCCCCCCTTGCCTCAGTGCTCTGCACCCAGCTCCTCCCATGTCCCCGTGTGGACCTCTGGGGCCCGTGGCCTTGACATCCGGCTGGGCGCTACAGAAGGAAAGATTTAGTCTCCCTTTATTCCAACTTAGGCCAGAAATCATAAAATCACAGCAAACCCCAAGTGGAGGGGACCCTAAAAAGTCATCTGACCCTCAAATGGCTAATACTAATAATATACTACCACTACTAATAACAACAATAATGCTAATAATAAGGTAATAGTAATAGTAAATGATAATAATAACAGGTAGTTGTTAGTAATCACCAAGCTCCTCCTACGTGCCAGCCACTGTGCCAAGGGGTTTACAACACAAGTATGAGGTAGGAACTATTAATGCCCCCATTTTACAGATAAAGAGACCTGCAGATGATAAATGATGGAGCAAGGCTTCAGATGCAAAGCCACTCTCACAAAGACGGTGCTCCCTGCCTCCCCCTCTGCAGCATTTCAGACAAGCACTCTGTTTGCACACCTCTACTGACAGGGACCTCACCACCTTACATTTCTTCCATTTGTAGACAGTTTTCCCAAATAGTGGACATCTGTAGTGTCTACCGGTCTCATGCTCCCCTTCCCCCGCTGGTTTGAATTGTGTGGCCCCATCTCGGGCCACAGCTCATCGGAGCGGGGTCAGACAGCTGACCTGAGCTCAGCCATGAGATTCCCACTCCGGGGATCTAGAACCTGTTGCCTGCGCACTGGCTCTTAACCGCAGTCACCGTTTCTGGGCTAGCTGGGTGTTCCTTCTGGCTACTTGTGAAACAAAGTCCCCACACTAAATCCCCTTGGTTGAAATATGCAGGTATGTCTGTCTCAGCAGAATCGACAGAAGTCCCCGCGGTACCAGCCACCTCCCTCCACATATAGAGGAGCTGCAGAGAGAACATGATGCAAGGCAGAAAGAGGCAGAGGCAGAGCGTCACTGCATTGATAAAGGGCACTTGGTTCCTGGGAATGGGACCACTGAAAACTCAACGGCACTTTCTGCTCTTGGCATCCAAAGCCATGCCTGTGTCACTATAATTTAATTTTCATCTTGCTAGAGCTCTCTCCAGAGAGTGATGCCTGAGTCGTAACCATCAGAGACCAAAATCTTGAGTTTCACCCACTACCAGAAATCTGGGGGCCACTGGAAGCAAGCTGAGAACCCCTGGTCCCGACAGAGCATGACACACTTGAAGATGACTGTCCCGCACTCCCACTGCAATCCATCCAAGTCTCCTCCTGGTGAAACAGCTCTCCAAAAGCTACTCGAAGCCAGGCTCGATGCCCACAGCCTAGCACCCTGCCTGGGCTGAGTGGGGCATGTGTGTTGCATCTGTGTGTGTGTTTAGACGAACCTTGCTCAGGCTTCCCTAACTCTCCCCGCCTCCAACCCCTCCACCCCCGCCTCCAGTCCCTGGCAAATATTGGTCTGTCTTCTATTCCAATATTTTTGCCTTTTTCCAGAATGCCATGTACATAGAACCACACAGGATGGAGTGACTTGATTCTGGCTTCTTTCACTTGGCACTTACAATTCACCCCTGTCGTTGTGGATAGCAGTAGCTGCATTTCATTGCTGAGGATGAGTCCACTGTATAAATGTATATCTGTCTATCCAACCACCGGGGAAGGGACCATGGCGGGGGGCGGTTCCCATTTTGGGGCCATTATAAATAAAGCACTACGTCATTCATGTAGAGGTCTCTGTGTGAGCGTGTTTTCAGTCCTCTGAGATTAACACCCAGCAATAGGATGGCAAGGTCACAGGTTTACTGAACGTTTAACTTTGTAAGAAACGCACAAACTATTTTGCCACGTGGCTGTACCACTCTGATTCCCCCAGCAACGTAGGAGTGTTCCAACTGCCCCTCCACACCCTGGCCAGCACTCGTGTCGCCATTTTTTGGTTTTTATTTTAGTTATTCTACTAAGTGTACAGAGCATGATGTCGTGGTTTTCATTTGCTCTTTCCACATTACTAATGATGTTGAATGTTTGTACGATCTTCTTTGGTGAAATGCCCAAATTTCTAGCTTGTTTCTTTTCTTTTTTTTTTTTTTTTTTTTTTTGGTTGATTTTCCCCCTTGGTTATGGAGTTGTGAGAGTTTTTTTTCCAATATGTTCTAGATATAAGTCCTTTATCAAATATGTGATTTGCAAATATTTTCTCCTAGCCTGTGACTTTTCAGTTCTCTTAATAGTGTGTCTCAAAGACTAAACTTAAATGTTGGTTCAGGATGTAAATCATCCTGCTTGTTCCCTGCTTGTTTTCCCATCACAATGGGGATAAAATTCAAATGCCTTTGCTGTCCTACAAACCCTGTCATGACCTGGGCTCCATGCACCAGCCCCCTTCACACCCTCCCCCAACTCACTGCTTCAGCCACATGTCTCCTCCTGTTGTTCCAGCAACACACCTAGCTCACACTGGCCACAGGGTGACTCATGACTCTCTTTCACACACTCTTTCCCTCTTACCTTCTAGGCATCAGCTCAAATGCCACCTCCTCAGAGAGGCCCCCCCTGACCATACTCACCAAGGTGTAACCAATCTTGCCTCCTGTTATGCTCTAGCCTATGACTTGGTTTTATTCTCTTCATGTCATTGACCACTATTGGAAACTGTCTATCAATCCCTCCCGAATGCAGGCCCTGTGGGTGTTTCTTTGCCTCATTCACCACTGTCTTGTCAGGTCCTGGATCCAGTGCCTGTACATAATGGGCCCTCCGTATACATGCTTTAAACAGATGAATAGCAACATTGTGTCCCTTCTCACGCACCTGTTCAAATGCATCCTGGTTTGTCCAAAGTCCTTTAAATTAATCTCAGTCTTTGGGCAGAGCCAGCTGAACTCAGAATTAAACAGCACCTCCCTCTTTCTGGCAACTGTGCTCTTATTAATGCATCCTCAGAGAACATACCCTTTGGAGGCAGACCCGTCACTCAGACCAGATTAAGACTGCCAGAGCCTGATCCCATTTCTGTTACCTCTATATCCACAGCAGGAATTCTGGTCCTACAGTGAGGACAATCCTAAATCTCATACCTTCTCAAGACCTCTCAGCCCAGAGTCGCTTGTGCTCACAAATGTTAGCTTCCCCAATTCTCCCCGCAGGACCTACATGACACACAGCCGGGAGAGCCAGTCAAGACCCCAGCAAGGGCCAGGCTCTGTCTCCTGCTGCACCACCCAAGCCCCCGCATGTTACCCTGGGGGATAACCCACTTGCCGGCCAGCCCCAGGTTCAGCGTAATGATGATGAAATTTTCATTGCCTGAATAAACCTCCTCTCAGAAAAACCAGAAAATTGCTCTTCAAGTCACTTAACGAAAGTCATTATTTGCATAGATTTGGCGTTGCGACAACACTGCCACATTTAAATGGTCTGTAATTAAAATCATTAATTGCAGAAAATAGTGACTCATGAAGACTATAATTTAGTGAGGTTCTCGGCATTTGAGGATCTGCCTTAAAGGTTGATGGGGTGACCCAGGGAACCACCAGCTCACGCAAACCACTCTGGTGTCTGGGACATCTGCAGCCCCAGGTGGGTGTAGTTGAAAAGAGATCCAGTTTGAAACCGCAGCTCCCTAAACCCTTGCATCACAAGGTGAGCCTCCAGCACAGGGATGCCAACGAAGCTGGAAAAAGGTAGGATGGGAAATTTCTCTAGGAAAACCTCAAAGCCAGTGAGGAGGAGAGCAGTCATCCCTCTCCTGGTGTCTTGGACAATGCAGGGGAACCAGAGGGCTGAGCGAGCCCCAAGCTTAAGTAAATCCTAGTTTATATGAGCTAGTGTGTGTAAAAGAGGCTTGTGTGTTGGGCTATAAACAGCTTTCGTTGTCTGGGGACCTGGGGCCTATTTTGGTAGCTAGGCCAGGCAGGTAAGGTAGGTGGAGGTAGGGTGAGGTGTGCACAGACTGCACTTAGGAGGAAAGATGCATGGCTTATGCATGAGCAAGTCTTCCTGGATGGACGCCGATCAGGGCTGGCACCAGCCTCCTGAGTCAAATATGAGCGGGGGCAGCTAGCTGTCCCCTACAGGCCTCAGTACAGAGGTGCACACTCAGTTCGTGGAGCAATGGGGAGACAGCAGTGGGCCCTGGAGGGGGTCACTACCTTGCTGGTGGTCATCTGGAAGCAGAATCCCCTCTCTGGGCCTGGCTCTGTCCCGCACTGTGATGGGATGAAGGCTATGTGAGTGACACAAGGACTTAGAGGAACTCAGAGGGGCTGCCCAAAGGGTGGAAAGAAATAGGCTTCCCAGCAAACCACCTGGCACAGTTCAAGGTCAGAGGCCAGGCCTGTCAGCTTTGCCTGCCCAGCCCTAGCATGGGGTCAGCCCATGACTATGGGACCCTGTCAGATGGTGAATCACTCCTGTGCCGTCTGTGAGCTTGTTTTCATTTCCTCCAGGTGGCCACTGTCACCAGCCGTGCTGACAGTCTGGGTCCAGGCCTGGCTGAGCGGACGGGCTGCAGCATGATGAGGCGGGCCGCGCTACAACAGGCATGGCTGCACCCCTTCAGCCCCGAAGAGGCCACCACTGCTGCCCTCCAGGGACATTACAACTCTGCTGTGGCCGCGGCCTCTTCTCCGAGGGGTTGCAAGTGCTGAGTGCAGCATCAGCCCCGGCAGGGCGGTGTGGGCAGGGTGCACAGGGTGGGCAGGTACACCTGTGTGTGGGCGATGCTGTGCGCTAGTCCCTGGGGGCATGATGATGCCAGGTCTCCTCTCCTTCCAGGCACGGGGGCGGGTTCCCCTCCTCACCCCTTTGAAATTGGGCACAGCCACTTGATAGGCTCTGGCCAAGATGATGTGGGAGTGAGAAGTGGGTTATTTCTTTGGGTCAAGCTTTGAGAGCTGGTCTGTGGTCACCACCTCTTCTCCTACCTTGAGGACCATGCAAACATGAAAGGAGGTGGATCTGCCACAGGCCCAGGTCACAGAGTGACTGTCCTGAGCAGAGTCCCTCCCCTGTCATCTGCCTGGATATGTAACCTGAGCAGCAAGGAAGTCTTTGTTATTTGAAGACAGCGATCTAGAGGATGTTTGTTACTGCAGCAAAACCTAATCTGCACCTCAACCACAAACGGTATTACTCTCAGGATGTGCTATTTCGGACTGTCTGTGTACGCGTGGTATTTCTGTGGAAGCCTGAGGATGCCTTCTTTTGGGATGTGCTGTTATGCTGTGTGTGTGTGTGTGTGTGTGTGTGTGTGTGTGTGTGGTGTTACTCTTTGAAAATGATGTTTCTGTTTGTATGCATGAGAGTGTATATGTGATGCCATTGGACAGCGTGTATGTGATTTTCCTGTTTGTGTGCAGCATGTCTGGGAGGGTGTGTTACTTCTCCAGCATTACAAAAGTTTCTTGCAAAAACTGGCAGGTAAAAAGGTGATTTCACCTGGACACAAATCTTGGTCCTCAAACACAAGCAACAGGTGTGAAGAGGCCTCATGTGACCCTGAGGCGAGTGGCTGCAGGTGCCCAGGGAGGCCCACCACAGCAGCTTCCCTTCCCCAGGACCCCCCAGCCACTGCAGGCCCCGGATGGGGGGCTGAGGAAGCTGTTGGGGCCGTGGTACCCCACCTGAGGGCCACATCAGCCTCAGGACCCCTGGCTGGCATCCCTTGCCCTGAGTTAGGTCCCAACCTAGCAGCCATTGCTCTCATTTTCCTGGCTTTCCTGGGCACATGGGAGGTTCCAAGATGCTAGACCCAGCTTCCAGCCACACACCACCCCAGGACTCAGCCACACAAGCCATACGGGCCACCAGCTGTAGCTCCAAAGCTCAGTAGAAAACCATCATGTAATATATGTGGGGAAACGGAATCCCCAAGGGGAAAGGACTTGACACAGAAACAGAACAAATGTAAGCCTTCTGACTCTGGCTCCAGGCTCAGTTGCTACAGTCTGGCTTTCTTGAGAGCACTGGGCCGGTGAGGCCAGAGGCCTCACCCTACACCAGCCAGCCAGCCAGGAGGGCAGCCACTGGTTCCAGGCTCAAAAGCGCCAAGTCCAGGACCTGTTGCTTTTTTGGTTGGGGTGAGGCTGAGTACCAGCTCCCACCATCATGGATTCATCCCAAGACCCTTGGGGCCAATGGGGACCCCAAAGAGCACCAGGATGGTGTGTGCAGCAGATGAGGGCACTCACCTGCAGCTCGGTCTGGAAGAAGAACTTCTGTGGGCACTGCGAGCAATCGTAGATTTTGTCCTCCTGCCCGTGGACAGCAAAGATGTGCTGCTGCAACTTGTTGGCCTGGACAAAGACTGGACATGGACATGGCCGTCAGGGGCCAGACACTGGGGACACCAGCCCCACCACCCAGAGCAGCTGCCTCACACCATTCCCAAGTAAGGAGCACCCAGGCATGGACACAGCGGCCAAACAGCAGGCTCTTGGGAACACGGTTGGCACCCACTAGAGAGGGCTTAGCCAGTGAAGATGAGCTCTGCCACTTACAGGCTGTGCAACTTTGGACGAGTCACTTAACCTCTCTGGGTTTCATTTCCTCATCTGAAAAATGAGGATCAATAAAGTATATAGCTCACAGGGTGGCTGGAAAGATCAAATGGGTTAATACTTGCAAAATACTTAAAAGATGGCCTGACATAATTAGCCCAAGGAATGCCATCCTTGTCATCATCATCATCATCATCATCATTTGCCAGATACCTTCCACGTGTGAGCTCCTTGAATACAGCACAGGCCTGTAAGGCAGGCACTGTAGTCATCCCCATTTTATGGAAGAGAAATCTGGGGCCCTGGGAATACTAAGTGGCTTGTCCTAGGTCCCACTGCTAGCAGGTGGCAGAGCAGAGATTTGACTTAAATAAGCTTAGCACAGTGTCTGGTGCAGGAAGATGCACTACAAATACAAATCACTCTTCTTGCTGAGGTTGTCACCATCTTGGATCCCCCACAGGGGTCCCCATGTCCTGGATGGGCAGACGGGGCAGCTGAGGCCCCTTGGTGCCAGCCCGGACCCAGCCCGTGAAGTGTGATGGTAACAGATGGGTGGGGGCTCCAGAGGTTGAGAGATTGAGGCGGGAGAGGCACCAGTGTGTTCCAAGACTCTTGGGAGCCCCAGAGGGGTGTGAGTGTACTGGGACTCTCCCCACAGCAAAGCCCGTTTCTTGGGTCTGTCATGGAACAGGTCACAGCCTCAGCTTCCCGGTGGCAGGAGTCCACAAGGCAGTCCTGGCCCTGGGGGCACACAGGAGGTGGCTCCGAAGCAGCTGTGTGTCTGGGAGGTGAGCACTTCAGAGATCCCCTCCTGCCAGGCGCCCTCCCCAGGGTGGGCTTCCCGCCGTGGCAGACGACAGATGTCAGGGGGAGGCAGTGGAAGGCCAGGCTCCCCCATGCACACCGGCTGCCATCTGGGCAGCAGGAGGGGGGCCAGGAGAGCCCCTGAGACTCGCCTCGGGCCGGGACAGCCGCTCGCCTGGGCCTGCAGCCAGTCTGGGGGTGGGGGACTTGGCCGGCAGAGATACTCTTGACCCCTCCAGCCCAGCACACGGATGGAGCATGGGCTGGGGCTGGCGAGGAGGAGGAGAAGCCAGGAGGTGTGTGAAGAGAGAGCCCCACTGGTGCTGGATAGAGCCCGGAACCCGCGAAGGGCCAGCTGCAACCCAGGGGCGAGGCTGGGTGGGAAACGGCCTTGCAGCAGTTGAATGCAGGGGTGGGAGGAGGGCTAGGAACCTACGCCACCTAGGAAGAGAGGCCAGAGAGTATAAATGGAGAGGGCCAGGGTCAGCTGTGAGGGGGTGGCGACCGGGCTGGGCATCCCTCGGGGCTTCCCCCAGGAACTCTAGGGCCACAGGGGCCAGAAGCACTTGCCGAGGGTCAGCAATTGAAGGGCTGAGCCCGTGAGCCCCTGCCCTCTCCCCACCTGCTCCCCACCGGGCGCACCTACCTGTGAAGCACACGGGGCATTTGAAGGTGCCGCCCATGCCCTCGAAGCTGTGCTCGATGAGGTGACAGAGGAGCTTGGCCGGGGAGTCGAACATCTGGTTGCACAGCTTACATTCATGGTTGATGCCTTCCTCTGCAAGGAGAACCACGACCGCTCAGGGACCCTGTCCTCCGGGCAGGAGCCCACGTGCCCCCAGTGCTCCCCAGGCCAGCCCCTCCCTGATCCCTGGTACCAGGGCTGGGGAGGCGGCCATGGACGCCAAGGCCAATCCCAGCTCCAGATGGTCCAGCCCCTGGAGGCTTATGGACCTCAGAGGGTCGGCCTCAAATATCTGGCTCTTGAAGGTGTCATTTGCTGTGATTTTTTTCCTGCTGTTCTAACAACCAGGTGCGCAGGCCAGGATCTACAGCTCGACTCTAGACCATGTCACAGTGGAGAGGGGCCCAGGATGGGGTTGTCACGGAGAAGGGAGTCCAACCAGAATTTTTTAAAAATCCAATAGACTATTTTATTGAGCATGTACTGTGTGCCAGGCACTTTGAGCTGGGATTCTGCAGGGAGTTAAGCAGAAAATGTACTTGCCCACATCCTAGTGGTGGAAGAGACAGATAATAAAGATGATCAACGCAGAACTCTGTGTCAGGAGGTGACAAGGGAACACGGGGAGCTCTGGAGGTGAGAATGGAAGGCAAAGCCCTGAAGTGGACATGTGCAGGGCCAGCTAGATGGTAGTGGTTTGGGGGGTGTGCAATACCGCACGCTCAGGGGCCTGGGACAGTGTGGGACAGTGGGGACACTGGGATGCACATCACAAAGAGCCTTGCCACTGGAGGGCTTGCGGATTTTAGTCTAAGAGAGATAGGCAGCCACTGGAAGATACGGCAAAAAATCATAAAGTCTTCTTTTTAAAATTTTGAAACAGACGGCTTACCCGGCGCTCACGGACAATGGGCAGACACCCTGTGCTGCTTCCAGATCAGAACACGGCTCCATCTCCCCACCAGGGAGCTACTATGACCCCAAACCTTCACTCAAAGGGGCCCCAGGAAGGGAGCTTGCCCCGAGCACCTGCAGAGTCAAGGTCTGGCGCCCCTGCCCGGAATCAGCAGGGCAGAGTTCAGATCCTGGCTCCTGGATCCATGTCTCAAGCCATGTGGCCTGGGCATCAGTTTGTTCTCAGTAACTGAGGGCCACCTGAGTCCCTGCCTCACAGGGCTGTGAGAGGATGAAAGGGGTCATACATGTGACCGGTGTGGCCCACAGGTCAGTAGGAGGTGACAGGGAATTGCCCCAGCTTGAGTGTCACATCATCCAGAGTTGGAATCTGGCTCTGCCACTCCCTGCAGGATCTTGGGCAAGTTTTGTAACCTGTGTCTCAGTTTCCTCTTTTCTAAAATACTCAATAACAGCTTTCCTTACCACTACACACCCAGGAGAAGGGCCAAACTCCAGAACACTGACAACACCAAATGCTGGAGAGGATGTGGAGCAATGGGAACTCTCACTCACTGCTGGTGAGAATGCAAAATGGTACCACCACTTTGGAAGACAGTTTGGCAGCTTCTTACAAAACTAAACATACTTTTACACTATGATCTAGTAATCTCACTACTTGTTATTTACCCAAAGGAGTTGAAAACTTATGTGCACACAGAAACTTGTACATGGATGTTTATATTAGCTTTATTAAAGATTGCCAAACCTTGGAAGCAACCAAGACATCTTTCAGTAGGTGAGTGGTTACATAAACTGTGATACATCCAGACCATGAATATTATTCAGCGCCAAAAAGAAATGAGCTAACAAGCCATGGAAAGATATGGAGGAACCTTAAATGCATATTACTAAGTGAAAGAAGTCAATCTGAAAATGCTACAGAGTGTAAGATTCCAACTAGTCTGGAAAAACTATGTAGATAATAAAAAGATCAGTAGTTACAGGGGGTGGGAGGGAGGGGGCAGGCAATGAATAGGCAGAGCACAGAGGACTTTTAGGGCAGTGCCAATACTCTGTATGATATTTCAAGGATGGGTACATGTCATTACACATTTGTCCAAACCTACAGCATGTACGACACCAAGAGCCAACCTTAAGGAAAATTATGGACTTTGAGTGATTATGATGCTTTTTTAGGTTCATCTTTGGAAAAAAAAAAAAAGTACCATTCTGGTGAGTGATGTTGATAATGGGGAGGAAGGGGCATGTGTGGGGCAGGGGATATAAGGAAAATCTGTATCTTCCACTACTTTATCGTAAACCTAAAACTGCTCTTTAAAAAAGCCTTTTAAAAAAAGATCAACTCCCTCCACCCCCCCCCACCAAAATAGCCTTCCTCTTGTAGTTAATGTGAGAATTCAATGAGTTAATACTCATTTAATACATAAAAAGGGATTTTTGACCAGCCCCTGGCACATAGCAAGCACTCCGTAAGTGTTTGTTGCCAAGCATGCCGGTATCGGTGAGAGTATTATCTGGGACAGCCAAGGACACAGGCTCCCCCTCCGGCTCCCCCAGGGAACCAGCCTCACCAAAGGTGCCAGGTGCTCTGATTTGCCCTCAAAGGCAAAAATTAGGTAGCAGAGGGGCTCTGCCAGTGGCAAAACACGAACACAGATGGGCTGAGGCTCCTGGCGAGTCCCTGGGTCCCCAGGCCCTGGCAGGGGCTGGCAGGGACAGCCGGCATCCCCCTTGGCCCAGCCACCCCCACCCCCCCGAGGCAGCCCACTGCAGAGGCGCACACGTGAGTGTGCAGGTGGGCCTGCCCCACATAGCCCACTGGCTGGAATCTACCGGGTGCTTGTCATGCCCCTGGAGCCCCGACAACTAGGCCACACGCACCCGACAGAGACTCGAGCAGAGCTTCCATTTATACCGGCGGAAAAGGAATTCATTGACAAGTTTGGGGACACAGGGCAGGCTCAGCACGCTCGCCGCACAGGCCCCACGCATGTCCTCCACTTCCCTCGGGGAGGTGCTCATCATAATTAGAGATGGCCTCCAGTGTGTGGGACTGCCTCAGAAGCCCCCTGAACACACCCCCTGCCCCCGTCCCTGCGCAAACAATGCTTCTCAGTGCCTGGCACCGAGTAAGGGATGGGTGAGTGAATGAATGAATGAACGAGAGCGGTACCACCCTTATATAAGGCCTCCCTGTTAGAATGTGGACATCTCCTATACATCAATGAGGCAGAGGGCATGTGAAAATGAGGACTACAGAGGTTTCTATTATAGTCAAGTTCATAACAAATTGAATCTCGGCATTAACCCTGCTTGCTGGGAAAACCACATCTTTAGGAAAGAAAAAATGGGTTCAGAGAATTAGACCACTTGCTAAGGTCACACAGCCAGCTGGGGGTGGTACTCTGAATAGGCTACAAAGCCCTCCCTATCCGTCTGGATCCCACCTGCACACCACCTCCAGGTAGCCTCCCTGACTATTTATGCCAGCCCGCACGGCTGCCCTGGCTGGGCCGTGACTCTGGGCTCATCTAACCATATCCTCTGAGTCTTCCTGAACCTGGCAACTAGGCTAAGGGTGCAGATAACGTCTTCTCCTGTGGTCCCCAAAGTATCAGGCTCCACCTGGCCCCACAGGAGGGGCTCAGGAAATACAGAGGAAAGATGCCCTGGCTGGGCTCTCTCCCCTAGCCCGGCCAGAGCAGGCAGGTTCCCTGGGAGGAGATGGCAAAGGAGGATTTACTGCTCTCTGCCGAGCGGGGGCCTTTATCCACTTGGCTGTGAATGGAGACGTGCCCATCTGATACACAAACACTGAGAGGACAAAGAAGGCTCCTGCAACTTATAAATCAGAGAAATCAGGTCTGACAGTCACTTTCCGTTCTCTGCGCGCTGAGCAATTCTTCAGCCGGTCCCCCCTGATTCACTGACGCAGCTACATCCTGCACCCACGTTCATAAATATGTGCACAGTCAGGCAGCCCTGGAGCTGCAAGCCGGTTCCCGGGCCTAAACAGCTGCCATTTAAGCAAATCACAGCCCCACACGGGTGTCGACGTGAGCTTCCAGGATAACGAGATCAAGAGATAGACAGCTACGTGAACTGGTCCCTTCCCTCGCTCCCCCTGCCTCCAAAGTGTTAAAAGAGTCCCACCTGGGAGACAAGTGAGGGAAAATAAAACAAGACAAAAGTAAAAGTGGGTGAAAAATAAGAAAGCCTGAGGGCTTTCCCCAGACCTGGGCATCTCTCCCACTCCAGGCCAGACCTCCTGACTAGCAAATCTTCTCCCGGAGGAGGGATGAGGCCCTCTCCCCACTAGAGGGGGTTGGAGGTGCTCCCTGGGGTGTCCATGATGTGTACCTCTGTCTATAAAACCATCCAAGAAAGCGGTGGGGAGGGCCAGGGAGGGGCTGCCCCAGTTCATGTGCAAGCACTCCTTTGCGTGCCTGTGACCCAATACCAGCGAGCCCGTGGTCACAGAGAGCACTCGCCGCCACCATCGCTCGCACCCCGCCGGCGCCGACAGCCTCTCATTCCGTCCCAAGCTGCAGAGTCCGCAGATAGCAGCACCCTCGGAGAATAACTTTCCTGAATTATGTAAGATCACACAGGCTCGGCGACACCTCGGAGCAGAATGACAAAGCTGTCTGGGAGCGCGCGGGCCCCTCCGCCCCGGCGCGGGGCTGGAGGACTTTGTGAGTGAGGACACACGGTTGTTTCCTCTCCTTTTTATTCTTTTTTTTTTTTTTCTCATAGCACATGACAGGCATCCATAAGAGAAACCCACGCAACTCAAGTGAATTCTGCAGCCCTGCTCATTTGTAAAGTGAAATGCAGATTTCACCTGCTTACTGCGCCAGATCTGCCTCCGAGTCCCCCTACGTCGGGGGCTGGCACGGGGAATCTATTGATTTATTATGATTTTTTTTAAATATAAAAATAAATAAAAACCCAAACTGCCAAACACACAACCCAGCAAGCACGAAAATCCCAGAGTCCCTCTCGCTCTTTTATTTTTTTTCCTCTGCTCAGGAATAATAAGTGTTAATTTTACACTTCATTTCTCAAAAAAATAATAGGATGTGCTTTTGCTTAAAACCAAGTCAGCCTGCTGGAACCTTTCAGGCTGAAACTGTGTCAGCCCAAAAGAGGAGCAGAGGGCTTTGTGGAAGAGCATCGTGCCGAGATGATAGCTCCCTGTAATGTCCTCGGTACCGACTTTTGTCTCCAAAAGCATTTGATCCCTGGCAGACACATACTTATTTCCATACAGGTCTTGGGGGAAGCCAGGAGGAGAGAGAGCTGATTATCAGAATCCTGAAGGTGAAGCTCAGGTGGGCCCCACTGATGTCAAAGGCAGGCCTGGGCACACACTCGGAGGCCGTAATTTGCTGCCTGGGAGGGAGGGGTGGCAGGCTGCGGCGGGAAGGGGACAGGGCATTGTTCTTGGGCTCTAATGCACTGAGCATGACCTGCTCCTGCCATCGCTGTGGGCCCTGCCGGGCCCTTCTCTACACAGGGATCCCACACGGGGGCTATGTCATTCCTGCACATACCTCTCTAGGAGGGAACCAGTGACTGTTGCCTGTGTCGACAGGGGACATAATTAGCCACCCCCATTCAGGAAGCAGCAGTTAAAGACACAAAAGTTAGAACCAGAAGCACTTGGGTTTGAATCCCCTTCTGTCACTCACTGTGTGTGCTTGGCTAAGTTCTTCAACCTCTCTGAGCTTCAGCTGCTTCTGCTAGAAAATGGGAAGACTCATCACAGGGTTTTTGGAAGGCGGCCAAGCAGGCTTCTTCTGGCACAGGACGTCCGCCCTGTCTGAAACACTCTTCTCTCAGACTACCTTCTCCTCCCCCTGCCCTCACTTTGCTCAGGGGTCTGTTCAAGGATGCCTCCTCCAAGAGGCCTTCCCAGACACCCCCGGCTAAAACAGCACACCCCCACCCTTTCTAGCACATACCCACCTGGAATTTCCTTGACAGTGTTTACCAACATCTGGCATAGTATAGAGTTGATTATTTAACACGCTGACTTTCGTTTTCACACATACACTCAACACACACACAGAAAGAATAATGTAAGCTCCATGAGGGTTACCTGCACATAGTAGGTGCTCAAGAAACAGAGAACAAATGATCTGTGTAAAGCACTTAGTACAATATTTGGAACATGGAATGGAATGGGGTGGGGATGCTGGTAATGCCAGTGACCAGACACCAGTGGTCCCCTCCAAACTCACAGGACTGATGGCTTGTCAGACCCGTTCTTGCCTTCAGGAACCTGATATCTGAATCCTCACAAGGTGACCTGGTCCAGGAGCGCAGGCACAGAGGGTGTCCCTCAATAATGGAAGAGGAGAGGAAGCTTTGTGGGCAGGGTCCCCACCAGGGATGTGGTAGAGTGGGGTGCGGGGGTGCATGCTATTCACCACAGGCAGCCCCCTCTGGCTTTATAAAATACAAAAAATGTCAAAAACTTGAGACCTGGGACCCAGCAAGCCATCCTCTTCTCCTTGATCATCCAAAAACTTCGGGTAAGAAGGAGGGCAGACAGACTCCCATCTTCCTTCCATGTTTCCATGTTTGCCCTGGGCGGACCCCATTGCTGCTGCAAGCCCCAGGTGACATGAGGGCTGGGGGCTTTCGTTAGGGGGTGGGAGGAGACAGGGCCCACAGGGACAGCGGGGGCTGGCCCCAGGCTGTAGCGTTGTCCCTGCGACAGCGTTTCTGCTGGGGGAAGGCGTGCAGTGGGGCGCACAGGCTGCCTGGCCACGCTGAAATCCTGTGACCAGCTCGGGTAATGAAGTTCACCAGACTTCAATTCCACAGCACGAGGGGGCTGAGCCCAAAGATCACCTCGTGTAAAGACTCCTGAGGGCCAGGGGCCAGGCTCAGACACACACAGGGCACATGGAGAGAAGGAAGAGGAGGAGCAGAGGGCCCTGCTTTCACCCAGGCAAAAGAGGAGGCCAGAGGAGGACCCCAGGAGAGGACCCCTCTGATGCCACCCCCAGGAAATAAGCAACAGCAACAGATGCCAAACAGGAACTAGAAACATGGGCCTATAGGGGGCTCTGTCCTTCGTTCTCTGTAAGGAACAAAGACCTTTTGGCAGAAGAGGAGAGGGCCGCTAATAATATTTGGGCAGCCAGATCAGGCTGTCAAGCTATTGATTTGTCATTAAATACCACAGGAAATGAACCAAGGCAAGCAGAGGGGGAAGCGGGGGATGATGTTTGGGCTGGGGTGGACCATGGGGCAAAGGAGGAAACGGGGTCTGAGGAAGACTCCTTCCCCAGAGGCCAGGCAGGAATCGCGGTGCTTGTAAGCAGGGACAAGGGATGATCCCAGGACCCCCAGAATCCTAGGCCCCAGCTTCCCTCGATGATGATCTATGTCCCTGCTGGGCAAGGTGTGGCCCCAGACCAGCAGCCCTGGCCTCACCTGGGAGCGGGTTAGAAATGCAGACTCGGGTCCCACCCCAGACCTGCAGAATGATTACCTGCATTTTAAAGGTGCCCCCAGTGATCTGGGTGTGCTTTCAATGGGGAGCATTGAGCTCTATAAAAGAGCTTCTGGGGATGCCAATCTTGTCGGAATCCTGGTGTCAGGAAGCTGTAGGTTCGTACTGCCTTCACCAAGATTGTATGTTTCAGATCTTTAAAGAGGAAGAAAGTTTTCTATGGTCGATTTTTGTTCACATTTTATAGAAGACTGAGAAATCCTCAACAATGGGAAACACTTTCCTGGTATCACGACTGGGATGGACATCATGTGGGTGACTTTGGTGGGGCTGCTGGAGACTCTGGGGGTGGGTGGCTGACACTCCCCCAAGCCACCTCGGCATCTCCACTGCCCCAGCCCCCCAGTGCCAGGGTGCCCCGGGCTGCCCGGTGCCTCCCATCACTCAAGAACACCTAGCCATCGCTTGAAGGCACTCCCCACCATGGCTGCCCCCATTTTAGGCTCCCATTTTCCTAATTAATCCTGGAGGATGGGCTGTGCCCTTCCTCCTCCCCGTGGGGGCACCTTCCCAGGCCTCTCTGGCCAGGAGGGACCCACCTCACGGTCCCCTGTGTTTCAGAAAGGCTTATAAATGAGCTCTGGCAGCCTGAACCAGGGCCCCACAGGGGACCCGGAGCCTCTTCAAAACAGAGCCCTGACAATTAGGCAGTCTGAGTTTTGAAAGGCTTGGGATTGATGGCGTGGACAGTAAAAACATCACCTGGGGAGCTGGGTGTAGTCCTCCGAGGGTTGCCTGAGGTCAGTTGCCACGGCAACGGAGAATGAGCTCAACCTTGTAACTGACCCTTATCTTTTTTTGATCTGTGGGCCACTTGGGGCCAAGGCTTGAAATCAACTGGAAAATAATCCGGTCACATATCAGAAAGAAAACTATTTATACTTATTTACCCAGGTACCTACCAACATTCCCCTTCAACAAGGAAGCCGACACCACAATAAACCAACGTGGCATGTCCGAACAGAGGCTGCCGGATGGCGGGAAAGGGGAGGCTGAATCCCCCATCTCAGCAGAAGGTAGCCCTGTGCAAGGGCGGAAAGGGTTACCCTCCCCCAAGCCCCTCCCGTCACTCTCGCCGGAAGCACTGGACTCTCTTGCCACCCGGTAGAAGTCCACCAGAGGAGTTGGGCTCTGCAGTGTCCTCTCGTCTGCTACTCAGGCATGTCGTTTCAGCCTGGCTAGATCACTAGGCTGCCTGGCTTTATTCCAGGGTTGGAAGAGGCTCCTTTCTGCCAGAAGCCTGTTCCCAGCCACGAGGCTGGACAGGGATGCCAGCGAGATGTGCACCACTCTCTGCACCTGGGGGAGGTGCTGATGTGGGGTTCTGGGAAAACAAGCTGAAGGCGGCAACTGCAGGCCCTCCCTCCTGGTCCCACACCCCGGAAGGCTTGGCCGGCTCAGCCACCCGTGGACTCACCCTGGGGTGCCTGTGTTGATACGGCCATCTGGACAAGGCTGGTCTCCAGGACTCTGCTGTCCTAAGTTACAAGTACTCGCTCACTGTCTCCTCCTCCGAAACCCAAATCAGAAGACTCCAGATGGTTCCATTGACCGACTGCTCCCAAGAGCCACATCAGATGGATCTTAGCTGGGGGTCAGTTAAGCCTGAGCATGATTCAGGGTAAAATCCCCTCGAGACTTCCCATCATAGCAAACAGGACAGTTCGACGGCCTGCCCCTCACTCACCCTTGTGCCATCAAGATGAGCTTCTTGCAGAGTGGGGGAAAAAATCGTGGCTGAGAACTAGGCAGTTTGGAGGATATTCCTGGCTCCATCGGAGATGCCGAGGGGGACTCTGGGCTTGGCACCTTCCCTCCAGGCTGTCTCTTCTGTAACACAAGTCCTCTGAGGGGGTCACCAAGGCAGTGGAACCCACCTCCAGGAAACGCTTAAAGAGTCCTTAAACAGCACCCGCACATGGCAGGCACACAATCAATCTTACATCCACCTGCAAGATGCCTCTGTCTCAGCTTCCCTGTCTCCCTCCTCTTCCACCTCCACACCAGCCTCCATACTAGCGACAGCAGAAGTTGTGCCCAGATTTCACACCCTTCTGCTCAGCTATGGCTCGCTGCAGCCCCGTTTCTGGCCACAGGAGTTCACCCCATCGCCCCTCAGATGCTCCTGCGACTGGAGCGTCCTATTTCTTCCTGGTTCCTTTCTTAGTTCCTTTCTCTTAAAACTCAGTGGGATTTCTATGGAAGTCAAAGCAGGGCCAGAGATGAGGATATGACTCAGGTTCATGCACATCACCCCCTAGGAAGGCCAGCCCTTTCTCATAGTTGGACCCATGCAGAGCGCTCCCGCCCTACGGGCCCCAGTGCTCTAAGAATCTCAAACTGAGGCTGGCCCAGCTGGATGCGGTCTTCGGTGGAGGGGAGCTCCTTCCGGCTGTACGATCTGCTTCCACGCTGCCAGGGACACCAGCCCCAGATGGTTAGTGAGAAAACACACCATCTTTGCAGAGCGCCCTTGCTGGCGAACTTCAGCCGGCAGCTGACAGAGACACGGCCTCTCAGCAGTCTGAGCAGCTTGTAACCTTCAGGACATGGTGACTGGTCGTCTTGGACAAAAGAAAAGGCACCAACTAGGCCCTGGACAGGTCATCAACACATGGGAGGTGCCTGTCTCGGCTACTTTAAGGGAAGATAGCAAATGAATGAGAGAATGATCAAATCGACCGCAGACAGAGCAGTGGGCCTTCAACGAGAACTCAAAGGAGAGAGAACACTTGGAGATCTAAAGAGTCCAAACTTCTAGAACTTGGGACTTTGGGGGCTTGGGACATCCTACTGATGAAGATGTTCCATTGCCCTCCTCCCGTACCCCCCCAACACACACCTGCAAAAGACCAACACCCTCAGAAGGTGAAGATTCTGTTACGTCCCCTTGGGACCCACTGGGTGAAAACAAATAGCTTTTTCTTCCTTAACACACCAAACACCTGCCGATATATAGCTCTGATCTTCAGATTCAAGTTTTCCACAACAAGGCAACTGCTTAAAAATCCATCATGTTAATAATCCTCAGATTAACGGCCTCTAATAGCATACAATTAACGTGACAGGCAGGCTGCAAAACCCTATTGTCACCGACCCTGTCAGGGACACATGAATTACCCCGGCTTCCACTCCAAGGGTTTTCTGTGTGGCTGCTGCCATTTCCTTCCCCTACCAAGATCATTTTTTTTTAAGTGAGCAACAGTAATGCATCAAAAATCAGACAGCTACCCACAAGCACGCAAACCCAGTGCACCCGTGCAGAAGGCAGGTAGCACCATTTTTTAAAAGTTTTCCACCAGGTAAACTCAGAGTTGTCCCTGCAGCTCCTGATACTTGGAGCAAGAAGATCTGGTGCTCAGTCTGGAAACTGCAATTCACCACTTCCTCCCCTCTGACCATGTTAGCCAGATACTCCCGGTCCTCAGCGACATTCTGGGGGGAAACAAGTCACAAGACTAGAAAATAGTGACTGATATCTATTGCAAAGTTGTAAAAAGGATGTATCTGCTCGATGTACACTGTTTAATACGGTCGTCAGTAGCCACAAGTAGCTATTTGAATCAAAATTAATTAAAGGTAAATAAAATGAAAAATTCAGTTCCACAGTTCAAGTGTTCAACAGCAATGTGGTTAGTGGCTACCGATTTGGACAGCACAGAACATTTCCATCCTGGCAGAAAGTTCTATTGGCCAGCGCTGTGCAGATTGCTAGCAAGGTGAGGGCAAGGGCTCTCCCTGTCTTTCTCAACATTGTAATCCCAGAACCTTCAACCATGTGTATAACATAGCATGCACTTGATCAATATTTATTGAATCGTGATATGTGTGTTTCCAAATGTTGTAAAGAGTGCCTCGTCCATTTTGCCTGTTACAATTGCCCTGCATGGGAAATGCTCAGATGTGAACTTTTTTGACCTTCAGCTTAAACCTCTACCCTGATAATCATGTGGTCACTTTCCCCGCGGCAGATAAGAACGCAGGAGCATTCGAGAGTAATGAAGTTTCTCTGAAGGGCACAGTCCAGACAACTGGGTGACTTTGGATCAATAGGTTGTGAGATGGGTCACTAAAGAGGGATCACTGGCTCGTCTAGAGCCCACCTGGCACCACCGCTGAGCAACCCGCGTCCCCCACTCCCTGCGTCTCCCCAAGAGGCAGCAGAATGTCAGCAGGCGGAGGATACCTGTGGGCGGTCAAGGCCAAGAGAAGGAACGAGGGACGCAGGGATTTCCCACCTTTACACTGCTCAGCCCCGCTGCTTGCAAAGGAAGCAACCGCTCCCCTTGTAATGCTTAACCGTGCTGTGTGGCTTCTTCATTCTGCTTCTGCATGTCAAAGAACCAGGTTTTTCTGTGACCCCAGTAAAATGAAAACTGAAGCTACAATTGGATGTTCAAAGGCCACAAGGAATAAATGAATACATTCAAATAAATGCTGCAGCCTTCATGTTGTCGTCACGTGATCCTCATCATAATACCAGCGTTGAGCTGCACTGGGGGAGCAGCTCTGCTTCTGGCGGCTGAAGAGCCCCAGGGGATGGCAAAGCCCGGAGTCGCAGCCCCGCCCTCTATGGCATTTTCTAGGTGGAACTTTCCTCTGTCCACTCTCCTCCCTCTCCGGCTTCCCAGCCACCGCCACCAAAACAGCACCTTCTTGAGGGCAGGCACAGTGGCCCCGCCTTTCTTTCTCCAACAGACCCAAATGGAGACTCAATGAGGCCTCTTGGATTTCCCACGTTCACCTCTGACATTAACATGTGTTTGTTGGATCCCAGAACTGAGCTCTCCCAGATGGTTATCTGGGATGGTTTGGGGCCAGCACCCAGAGACCAGGTGGGGGTCCACCGTCTCTAGGCAGCTTAGGCCCAACCAGTCTGCCTCTGCCCACAGCCAGCTCTGTCCACCACCCACTCAGCAGGCCCTTGAAGCCTGGGATCGGCTCCCATCCCACCCACCATTCCCAGCCTGAGAGGCAGGTAACTGACAGCCCCTGACAGCCTCCAGCCCCAGAAGGGCAGGGGATGGCAGCCTGTACAGAAGGAGGGAAGCGGGCTAACTGCTGAGAGGTTGGGGAGCGGGGGTGGAGGCTGCCCCCACGCAGCCCTCCACTCTCCTCGCTGGCCCAGCAAGCGGAACAGCTGCCATTAGCGGTGATGAGATGCAGGCAGCTTGAGACCCACGCACCGTGGCAGGAGGACAGCCCTCCATACTGCTCCGGCTGGCATCTAGCCTTCCTGCTTTTTGGAAAAGACGTTTCCTGCTTCATGAAACAGCATATCAACGCCGGGCAATTCACCCTCTGCTCTCCATCCTCCTAGTCCCGCCTCACCACGCCTGCTCGGGTCTCTCCCACCTGAGTCCACCCAGCACACACCGACTGGATAATCCTCCCCAGGCTCGATGGCCATCATTTCACTCTTCTTCCAGAGCCTGTGTGGCTCCCATTCTCCCAGTACAGAGCTGGACAGCCCAGGCTCCAACTAACCAGCTCCTCTACTTTCAACAACACCTCAGGGCCCTGCTTATGCCTGACTCTGCACCTTTATTCAAACAGTTCTGGGTGCTGTGCCTCTGTCCTTCCAACCACGATTTTCCAAGAGAAAGTCCTACACAGGCATTCCAGTCTCTGGTTCCAGTTGCATCCAAAGCCATCCACAGTTATGTGAAATAAAAAGGGGTCTTCCCCAAAATTCTTCTCTTTGCTTAAGCTAACTTGACTTACTGTCACTTGCAACCCAAACAGTCCTGGCTAGTAAATTCTCTGAGGACAAAACCAGCCATTCTTTTTACTTGTCTGGTGTTTCTAATGGAGCCAAACATGAGGTGTCCAATTCATGCTAATACTTTGGTTGGTTAATAGATTCATACCCCCCTCCTCCATGGCTGTGGACACCTCCCTGGACTAGTCAGGCGGGGGTTCCATGCTCAATGCTGTGCCGGACATAGGGCTCTGGGTCCACAGATACCCTCCACATGCTTAGGAGTGAGTTCCCCTAGCACGCCGGATGGTGATGGAGCAGGTCCTGGTCTGCTCCAAGACAGATGCTGTTCTTGGGGCTGGACACAGCCCCCTGCTTGCTCACTGGCTGCACTCAGCCAGCACAGCACACGGAGAGAAGTGTAGCCTCAGAGTCACGGTTCAAATGCCCCTCCTGCCTCCTACTAGCTGTGGAGTCTTGGATGAGTGACTGAACCTCCCTGGGCCCCAAACGTGAAATGAGGACCATCAGAGTACAGACCTCACTGGGCTGTTGTCAGGGAGGACAGGCCTCGAAGCACCAGTGTCGTCATTATCACCACCACCACTACTGCTGACTGTGTCAGGTGCTGGGTGAGGCCCTGGGGCACCAGGACATTGAGACACTGTGACCCCAAGCTGCTTTGGAGTGAGGACTTTGGGAGGTCAGATGAAGGGACATGCCATGTGTGATGATCCAGTCACCCAGAAAGCCTGAAAATGTCCCAAATCAGGCCCTTTAGGACCCCTGGGGTAGGGGGAGCAGAGCTCTAGGGGAGACAGAAGGTTGGCAGTCTCTGTAGAGGGAGGAGCTGGCAGGAGTCGGGTGCCCAGCAGCCCAGCCAGGCCTACACGAGAGCCCTCGGTCTTCCTCACTTGTCACATCACAGCCTTGCTGACCCAGGGCCCAGGACGCAGGAGCCACTCCACAGAGGCTCGGTGTGAGGACACAGGGACCCCCTGCTGTTGAAAGGCTTGGTCTAGTTAGAGGGCACCTCTGTCCTCACTGGACATGACCAGGAGATGGACACACACACACTCCTCTAGAACCAGTTCCTACAGATTAAAGGAGTTCTCAATACAGACCTCCCATTACAGCAAAGGCCCAATCCCACCCATAATTTCAACCTCAGATCTGGGGTGGGACCGCGGGGAGGGAAGAAATCCAAAGCCGCTATCTCTGCCTTTGCCACATGCTTTATTCCATCCCAAAGGCACTGGGGCCCAACCTTAATGACAATTCAGAAACCAGAAGCCAGATTCTAGGGAAGTATCTTGAATTCTGATTCCAAAATCAAAAGTGTGTCTCCAACAAGACTCCCCCAGGCAGGACGGTGCCTGCCCCATCCTAGCCTCCATCTGGATGGCTCCCTTCTCCTAGTCCTGAGCAGACAAAAGCAGGAATCCCATACGCCTGCAGAGGGCTGTGTGTGTGTGTGTTGGTGGGACGGGCGTCCAGTGTGAAAATGGGGGTCCAGGTGGCCTTTCGCCCAGATCACAACAGAGCTCACCTCCATGGGCCAGGCCCTCCCGCGGAATGCCCTCTGTGCCTCCCTGCCAACAGCGAGCTGTCCTCAGAGCACAGCTCAGGCTCCCACCCAGACAGGAGGGTGTCCTGCCATCCGCCCCTTGTCTCCAGCCTGTAAGGGACCCCACCCTCTGCCCCCGAGAACTCCCCCTCCCCCTCAGCACACTCACACCCGTTACCACCCCCCCCCCACAGCCTGGGAGTAGCCAGTGCTCGGTGGGAGGGGATTCTCTAGAGACAAACAAAATGCATCCCTGTCCACAGGCCCGTGGACCAGAGAACCTCCTCTGAGAGGACAGCGTATAGCTTTGTTCTTCCAGTCTCCCACCTCACATGCATTTAAGTGGAAATAAAGAAAAGCAGGTACTCAACACAGTCTTGTTTTGGGAAGAAGAGGAGGGGGTGTAACTATATTAGTTGTGCTTATTGAAAAAACTGCTGAAAGGACACACAAAGGCGATGGAGGGTCATCTCTGGATGGCAGGATATAGTTTCCTTATCCTGGCCTGGCTGTACAGACGTCCCTCAGAACCCCCAGGGTATTGGTTCCAGGACCCCCACGGATACCGAAATCCTCAGATGCTCAAGTCCCTTATAAAAAATTGCCTAGGATTTGCGTATCACCAGTGTCCATCCTCCTGTAAACTGTGAGTTGTCTCCAGATCAAGGATGTATAATGTAAATGTAATGTAAATGCTCTGTGAATAGTTGTACGTACAATGTAGACACTATGTAAATAGTTGCTGGGGCCCAACACATTCAAGTTTTGCTTTTTGGAGCTTTCTGGAATTTTTTTTCCAAATTATTTTCCATCCTCAGTTGGTTGAATCCATGGATGTGGAACCCACAGATATGGAGGGCTACCTGTATTTTCTAGTTTTCCTGCAATGAGCATGGACAGCTTTTGTAATAAATAGAATAAAAGCTTTTTTAAGTACACAAAGGTTTTCATACACTGAGTAACGATTAGGACAACGGCAGCAATGACTGTCCCCTCTCTGGCCCTGGTATCCCCATTTGTGAGGCGAAGTGATTGGCCAGGGATTTCCCTGGCCCCACTCAGGCCCTGCTCTGGGGTTCTCATCAGAGACTCTAGGCGGCAGCCCCATGCCTCATTTCAGGCAGCTTCTCACTGTCTGCTGGTCCCCGCTCCCCGGTCCCCACCTCCATGAGGGCAAATCAGTCCCTCTCACCTAGACCTGATTCCATCACCTGTCAGGTGGGATGGGCAGGCCACTTTCCAAGTCTGGGTTCTGCCATTGTGTGTCCTGGCAAATTTCCCTCTGTGCACCCAGTCTCCCCAGCTGTAAAATGGGGATGAAGTGGCAGAGGCCTTTGTAGAGCTCGGAGTGAACCAGCTGGGCTCTCACAAGCACCAGTGCTTTCCTGTGGCTGTGAAGCGGCTTTGGAAAGGCGTGCGCGACCACCCATTCCCACGCTGGGGAAGCTGGTGGGATCCACTGTAGGCTCAGGCCTCAGGGCCAAGGGGAGGTCCACCTGATCGGCCCCACGACCACAAAACCAGAGGCTGGGAGCTGTGTGGAGACAGGAGGTGAGGTTCCAAGTGAGCGAGAGATGCCAGAGGCTCACGACCCTTCCTGAGGAGGCTGATGTGTGGCGACCCCTACAAACACTCAGAAATTCTTAGCAATGGCTGCCTCGGCCTGGGTCCAGGCTGGGCCCGGCCCACAGGGGAGGCGGCAGCTCCCAGGGCCTGTCAGGCCAGATGCAGCCTGCCCAGCTCTGCATCCTCCGTGAGATTGAAGATGACAGGCTCTGTGGGCCGGGAGGAGCTGGGTCAGAGGAAACTTGGCAGGAGAAGGGTCGGAGGAGCAGCTGGGCTCACAGGGCCTTGTGGCCCCACCCTCCAGAGGGCCCAGCGGGGGCCCCTCCCCTCCACCCTCAAGTCTTCAAGGGAACTCTCAGTGCTCCTCGTCCCAGGCTGGGGTCCCACTGCTGCCCCTTCCCATCCCGCCAGCTTCCAGAGGCAGTAGAAAGTGATCCAAAGATCCAATATTTGTATTTTGAATGCTAATTTGACATAGAGGAGTGGGCATGGGGGAGTGTTTATAATCAGCACTCCAATAAGCCCACAAATGACGCCAGTATTTTATAAGCTTGTTAGAAACAAATCACCCCTCAGCTGATATTTACTTACTGATGAATCATAAAAGGGCTCAATTCACAAAGAGTAAATCCAAAAAGAATGTCTTCCTTCAGTGTCATCTTCGACAACAATGCTGGAAGGTGGGCCTGGCCCAGCCCGAGGCAGCTCTCCCCCCGCCCCCGGCGTGTTCCCAGCCCCCCACTCCTGGCAGCCTCCCCAGGGTAGCAAATCATTGGCACCAGCCTGTTCTCCGTGCCCGCCCCCCAGCCCGGTCCCCCCACCCATCGACTGGCCTAATCTGAGGCTCCATCCAGCGCTCTGGAGACAGCTCTGTCCTTCTGCCGCCCCCGGAGTCCTCTGCGGGAGCAGATCCAATCCAGCTAATTTGCATAATGATGAAGCCCTCCAGTGCGGGCTGGGTCTTAAGAGGGTTGGGAAGAAATATGCCCTGTCCTTTGGAGAGGCACACAGAAGGCTCAGCGCAGCCCGGGAGGAATGGGTGCCCGGCGGGTGGGCAGAGGCGGCGAGGAACCGGCAGCTCGCCCGCCAAGGACGGCTCAGCTCGGTTGCCCGCTGAGTCTGTGTCCAGCTGGCCCAGCAGAGAAAGGACTGCCCAGGGCTGTAAACCAGCAGGAAGCGAGGTTCAGAGTGCCAGCTCCAGATTCAGGCCGGACAGACCCGGGTCATAGTGACCGCCACTCACAGGCTGGCCGACCTTGGGCAAATCACTGACCTCTCTGAATCTCAGTAGAACCAGACGAGGCAGCCCCGTAAAGCACTGATTAGAACAGGCTGGGAGAATCCAACTTCTGTCAGCCGTTATTATATTAGTATCATCATTATTCTCATCCTTGCACTATTTGATCCATCCATCCATCCATTTGTTTCGTCAACCAATGCCAGGGATTGTGCTGGGCAGTCCAGGGGACACAGGGACACATATCCTGCCTTTGAATTGCCTCCAGTGACAAAGCATTCTAAAGGTCCAGAGGTGCGGGCAGCAGCTCGCTCTTGAGGGGAGGCAGTGCTGGAGGCGGGGCACGCAGGAGCTACAGCAGGGCTGTTAGAGTCGACTTCTTGGTCTGGTTGTGTAAAGTTTCTGGAAATTCCCCAAGATGTACATTTACAATTCGTGCATTTTTCTGGATGTACATTATACTTCGATAAAGTTTTTTTTTAAATGTCTGGTCTCCTCAAAGAGGGAGATCAGCCAGGTGTGCACATCACACCGGGCAGGAAAGGTCAGTTTCTTAAGAGGGATGGATAAAATACTTGGGATGAGAGTTGGGGCAACGCAACAAGGGAAGAAATTCCTTCTACAGGAGGTGAGGATCACTTTAGCAGGCGTCTGACGCACAGTGGGTGCTCGAATAGATACCTGCTGAATGAGAGAGTGAATGAGTGAATGACTTCCTCCCTGGAAGACAAAGCCTTGGAGGAACCCGTGCTGACATGCAGAAGCAGGGAGGGCGTTCCTGGGGAGGGCAGAGGCTCTGCAGGAGGCTCCTCCAGTGGACAAATGCTCACGGGGCCAGGTGCCACCTGCAGCATGATCCGGGGAGTGAGGGCATCTGCCTTTGCTGGGCTCAGTCTAGGGGGAGCCAGACATCCCAGAAGCAATTCCTGGGAGATCAGATCTCTCTTCCATTCTGCAGAAATTGAGCATCCAAGTGCAGACTACAGGCTAGATGCTGGTGATACAGGATGACAGGGCCCTGGACCTCACAGGCTCACTGTCTCCTGGAAGTAAGCACTTTTTGAAAAATTCAGTGTAAATAACGTATCAAACCTGAAACTAAGGCAGCTTCACATAGAATTAGTCACTGATCATCACAGTGATGCTATGAGGCTGGGGTTATTTTTATTCCCATTTTACAGATGAGGAAATTGACACTGAATAAAGTTAAGTAACTCGCACAAGGTCATGGGGCTTCCCGAGAGGCTGACCCAGGACAGGAACACAGCTCTACTCTCTGTACTATTTCTGGGTGTTGGTCGAGGAGCCAAAACACCCTTCCCCTTGGCCTCTGCAGAACACCTTTACACATATGCCTGATGCTGTTGGACAGGACGGAGGAAACTATTCAGAAGACCAGGGGCCTCTGGACGAGGGCACGGCCAGCACCCTGGGGCATACTGTGTGCAAGTTTGGGCCCCAGTCCCCTCAAGACCACCTCATCTGATCAACCCAGCTCAGGGCCTGGGAACAACGTGGGCGTCACTCCCATCTCTGCCCACCACGTGCCAGCAAGGGTGACCGCCTCCCCTCTCCACTCACTCACTGCCTCTGGCCCCGTGAGAAGGGCCAGCACAGCCGGAGCAGTAGCTCAGGTTGAAACGATTCTCCAAAGCCGCCTGTGAGCAGACATGGCTGCTTTAAATGGCAATTTTGCAGTTTGGGGTGCAAAATGATTTTCCATGGCACACGGGGAACGAGCAGAATGGATTTGCCTGTGCTGAGCTGCCGTCCTGCAGACCAAGCGAACCTGCGCAGATGCTGCCAAGACTGGGCTCGCCGAGCCTCCGCTGCTGCAGCTCTGAGATGGGACAGGAGGGCTAATAATTATTAACATTTACTAAGTGCTGACTATGTGCCAGGCATGACGCTAAACACTTTCCATCTGGGATAAGCACATAAAATCTCTACGAGGAGGTAACAGTAAGTGACGGAGCCCAGGCATTCCAGCCCCAGAGGTGTGCTCTTAACCCCCAGGCTGCACTAACATCCTGACCATTAAGTATTGCCATTGGTAGTGGAGGGATAAAGGCAATTTAATTCAATACTTCATTTCTGTTATGGTCAAAGCATAGGGCGGGGTGTTGGGAATACAAGCATGAATAAGAACTAAACTATCTGCAAGAAGTTTTAAATTATTAAACCCACCAATGCAGGATGTCTTCTCATTAAGATTATTTTTAATGATGAAGCACTCTGCTCAGCACATAGTAAGTGCACAGAGAATGTCTTATAAGTAAAAAAAAGTTAACGTTTTTTAAGGAGAATCATGCTTCCCTCCCTGCTGGCTATTCTCCATTCTGTTTCAAACCAACCCCCCAACATCGACTTGTAAACAGTAACTCTTTAATAAAGAAACCACCAGAAGCATGTTCTTGGATAAGTTGCTTTCCCTCTCTGAGCTCAGAGTTGTTTGTGAAAGGAGGAGGGAGGACTCACAAGGTTGCTCGAGGTCCAGAGTACCAGGATGCTAAGGGTCAGGCCCCACCCTAACTGTAGAAGACTTTATCAGGTAGTCAGAGGGTATAAAGGGACGAGCATGTGAGAATTTCATTAGAAAGTTCAAGATTCAAACTCGAGGGCAAGACACCAGAAAGAGACAATCATTGTGAACACACAATAGCAGCTGAAGAAATGTGACATTGGAAATTGGAGATACCATTAGGAGGCACAGAATTAAATGCCAAAGCTGACAGGGTGAGGGCAAAAAGCTGAATTTTAATGCTTTTAGAATAGTCCTTGCAGTCCCCATCAATCCCTATTGTTTTATACTCCATAGCTTCACCCTTATCTGCCTGATCCACAAAGGAAATCAAGTTTGTGATCCAGTTAGAGAATTCATTCTTCAAAAGCAAAGCCAGAGGGAAGAAGGAGCATGTCTATGACTGGGAGGCATGAATGCCGATGCCTATAAGCTGTGTGACCTTAGGAAATCCACTAAGGGTCTCTGAGCCTCAGTTTCCTTACTGCCAACGGTGGGCACACATTTGTATCTATTTGATGTTCTTTCCAGGAAAAAAAAAAATCAACCAACTTTCTGGCACTTCCAGCATCCTGAAGAAAATCATGAAGTTTAGGAGACCCAGTGGAGACCTGTATCAGTCAGGACAGGATAAGAAACATGTGGTAACAAACAATCCCCAAATCACAAGGTCTGCAAATAACAAAGGTTCAGTTCTTGTTTGCCCTTCATATTCATTGCAGGGGGCTCTGCTCATGGAAATCACTCAGGCACCTCCAGGCAGGGAGCACCTTCATCTGTGACAATGACAGTCCCATGCCCCAGGGAAAGAGGAAACTCTGGAGGGTCTCACCCTGGCGGGGTAAGGCTCCAGCCTAGGAGTGATGCCGGCCACCTCCACTCAGCTCTCTGGGCAGAATCAGCCACTAGGCCCCACCCAAGACAAAGGGGCCAGGCCATGTAACCCTACCGCCTACCAAAGGACAACTAATGACTGCCACATACACAAGCAGAGCCCTGGTGCCTAGCAGAGAACTCCAAGGAACTCAAGGCAGGAGTCAGGAAGGGAAAAAAGAAAACGCAACCTGGAAACTCACAGTGGTGACAAAGGCTCTCAGAGAACGTTCCAACTTGCCCAGGCCCAGGGTTTGGAGGAGCGCGACGCACGTGCCAGGCTCTCTGGCCCCCTGGGTCAGCCCCAGAGTGGCGGGTGGGCCCAGGTAGAGGATCTCCAGTCCCCATGCCCTCTCCTGAAGGCGGAGGGTGAGTGCTCCTCCCGGCCACCAGCTCTCCAAAGAGCATCCCAGGTAAATGCCAGGTGCTGTCCTGGGGCTTTCCTCAAAAGTCGCTCTTGACGATAATGGCTTTCGGAGGCAATGCGACTGCATGCCTGGCATCTGAACGTCGTCGGAGGCAGGTGTTGCATCTCTAATTAGGATGGGGATTTTTTTCACCCCACACAGAATTTACATAATTGGGAAGGAGGTTACAACGAGGATCCTCCCCACCGATTGTGTGTTTTCCGGACCCTCTTTCCACTTTCCCTTGCACACTTCAAATTTAAGGGAGAAATGAATCGATTTGAATTTTTTGAAATTAATTATCATCATTGCCATGGAAAACGTACCCGCTGCCTTCCTTCGGGAGTTGAGAGAGGAGGGGGGTGATCTCACGTAGAGAGGAGCCCCGGGAGGTGACACACGTCCCCGGATGGACTCTTAAGGAAAAACCCCACCTCTCCCGACCTCCCCAGCTGGTTCTCAGAGCACCTCCCAGTTCGGTCTGAGCATCCTTTGGAATTTTTTTTAGCACCAAAATTAATGCTTTAAAATGTCACTTGCTACAGTAAAATTTATCAACATTATTATATACCATAGAAACTGCCATCCCAGACAAATGCACGACATTAAAATTTGGTCTAGAGCTCCCCAGAGGAAACGTTTGCGGCAATTTGTATAACAGTTTATATATTTATGCTATTTAATGGTACAAAGCAATAATTATGACTTCATTCACTGATAAGCAACGGCATTACATAAATCTGATGCGGATTTAGAACATGCCAGCTCTGACACCAGTGTACTAGTTGTAAATTATGTTGCCGTTAAAAAAAAAATCCAAGCAAATATGAAGGAGCAGCGGGAAGCTAATAATGCATCTCCAGCTGTTCCAGTTAACCTGCAAATGTGGCCATCTGCACCTCGGGAGGAAGAGAAGGGGAGAGAGACGGGGAAGCGGAGCAGGGAGAAGGGAGAGAGGGAAGAGCTGCCTTCTGGAAGCACAAAGCCTGCCCCTGACTTTGGACCAATGACCTTGCTCCTCATGCAAACTGAGCCGGAATCAGGCAAAGTTCCCCAAGACTGAAGGATCCTCTGGCACCCACGCAGAGCCCCACACTCCTGCCCCCTCGCCATAAACGTCTCTGATGTCATCTTTCCTTTCCCTGCCCTTGCAGGAGGCCGAACTTTCCCCTCTGAGTCCTATTTACTGCAGCGCCAGCCTCACCAGCTTCTTTTACAACTTTTTCATTTCTTTTCTTTTCCTTTTTTTTTTTTGGATCTTTAACACTTCTGCACAGACCTGCCTTGCATTGTTAAGAATAGGTGGGGCAGGGTGGTGGTGGCAGGAAAAAAGCAGTTATCGTCATAGAGGACAGTGTGCCCACATCACATGGACCCGAATGAAACCACAGGCACAAGGACTGGAATTAGCAGACGAGATGGGGATGCCGAGGCTGCGGGTCACAGATCTGGGCAGTGAATGCCTGCCAGGCTTCCGCAGCCCACTGGCTCCCGGTGCAGCCCAGGGAGTGGCACAGAGCAGCAGGGATGTCCCTGCCCAGGGCCCACCCCGGCCTCCACGCAGACGGCAGAGTGCTCCCCCAGGCAGGTGCCAGGCTCTGCTCAGGGGCGGGGACTCCCCGTCAACTGCGCATCACTGCAGCTCCCTGGGACTGTCCTTGAGCTCTGCTGGAGAATGAGGCACTGCAGACTATGATGGCTCTCCCCTCCTCCCCTCCAGAGACCTCCCCTCTGTCTCACGGTGTCAGTACCGCCACAGCACGGAGCTGGCACGGAGCATGGAGCGTGTGCTCATGGGCCGAGCACTTTACAGAACTCCCTCATTAATCCTCCTAACCGTTGTGCTGGGTACAGAATTAGTCCCCTTTTACAGATAAGGAAATGGAGCCATGGAGAGATTACATAACCTGCCCAAGATCAGCTTAGCTAGTGAACTACACTTATCAACCATGAGGCTTAGAAGAATATTTATAGCTCATCTAACCTGTGTTTCAAAATTTTAAATTGCAGCCTATAGCAAGAACTATACACACCATGACCTAGTCACCCACTGACACATACACATAAACCCCCCCACAATGAATGAAACTACACTTCAGCTCACTGAGCAGGTTGTTCTCCGGCATTGTCTTTCCTTTCACTTTTCCCTTCCCTTCCCTTCCCTTCTCTTCCATTGTATTCGGTTCTATTCTCTCTACTTCCTTTTTCATTTTGTTCAAGGTGACCATCCGAGTTGATTCCATGATTTGCTAATGGGTTGCAGCCCACAGTTTGAAAAACACTGGCTGTTTCAACTCCATCGTTTTACTGATAGAAAGTTGAGGCTCAGAGGGAAGCCCATTTGGCCAAAGCCACACAGGTTTGTGACCCAACCAGGACCGAAGCCCAGACCTCCAGCTCTCTCTCCACCAAAACTTGCAGTCCCCATCGGCCCTAAGCCTTCCTTGGGCTCCCCAGTGCCCACTCCCGGCCACAAGGGGGACAACCACGCCCCTGGCACATCGGGTCCCTACCTGTAGTTGGGCACAGAAGAGGGCACTGTGTGCGTATAAAGTGAAGTGACAAGAATGAAGCAGGGAGAAGACAGGGCCCTGGAGAGGGGCTCCTGATTCACTCAGTCAACACTCTGGGATGGGGCGGACCCAAGGAGTCTACCTTTGAGGGTAACAACCCACTGCCCACTCAGCCAGGAGGGAAGAGTCGGGTGACAATCCACCGAGAGGGCTGGCACCCCACCTCGCATATTGGTGCCTCCCTGGGCTAGTGCTCCACCTGCTGCCTCCTACAGGAAGTCTCCATGGCTGGGTACGTGGGGAGCCGGCTGGACCGCTGTAGACAGGGAGAGAGGAGGGAGCTTGCAGAGCCATGGGCAGAGCAGAATAACCTTTACAAGGCCTGGACTCTCCCTTGACATCATTACGTCCCAAACAGAACGGCGATCCTCGTCCCATGTCCAGGTGGGCTCCCCAAGGGAAGCCCTCAGGCTGGGACAATGGGCAAGAGGCAGGGTTCCGTACTCCTTTCTGCTCACAACCTCCCCTCATTTTGGCAAAACAATTTCGCAACTAAGAAAACAACATTTTGGGCTGCTCCACTTTTCACAGATTTTCAACAATCCCAGGTCAAATGTCCAGCCATCAGCTTTCCCACCCCAACGTCCCTAAAGCGCCCCCTTCCTTCAACTCCAGCAGCATCCGTCCCACAGCCAGCTGCGGGACATCGGTTCCTACCAGCCTCTCAGAACCCAGCTCCATCCATCCCCCGCACATCAGCGTATTCACAAGACACACTCTAAGTATCACGGACACGGTCTTTTTAGTTTTATGGTCTAAGCAGCATCAATTCCAAGAACTAGAAAAACAATCCCTCAGTGGGAACCTATTCAGTGACTCGCCCGGAAGGTCCCCGAGGCCAAGCTAGTAGCTCTGTCTTCTTAGTAGCACGAGGACAAAGGACAGCTGGGCCTGAGGGGTGGGGTCAGGCCTGTACGCACTTCAGAACACACAGGTGCGTTGAATTTGGAATCCAGACAGTGGAATCAGTTAGGAAAAGCCAACCATGTCTCCACTGGAAGGGCGAGGGGACCCTCGGGAGCACGGGTAGCTTGGCTGGGTGGGGGGCTTGAAGCCAAGGCGCAGGGAGGGAAGAGGAGGGCGGAATCCTGCTTCTGGGACACCTGTAAGGAAGGTGCTGGGAAGGTGGATGGACGAGGTGGCCTCCAGCTCTGGCTGGGACACGATGCGCAGCCAATTCCACCCACATCCCCACCCACAGCTGTGGATCTCCTTTGGGGGTCACATTATGTGGGGTTTTTTTTGGTATTTAGTTGCCAATATTAAAAAAATAGTAATAAATTTTACACTAAAATCTGGATTTTAGGTTTCTCTTGAAAACTCAGAATACCTGGGCTCCCCAAGATACAAACTGCCTGGACCACAATGGAAGGGCCAGGGCTCTCTGCCCGGACACAGTAGCCCCCACTGTCTCACACACAGGCTGGGTCACTTGCTTTTGTCAGTGCCTGGTGACACTTGATCTACCAGGTAAAAGGAGGACAAAGGAGACTGGGTTCCAGCCCTCCCCACCCCCAACTAACTCACTGTGTGACCTTGGGCAAGCCCCACCCCTCTCTGGGCCTCAGAGAAAGCTGAGCAATGAAGGGGGAGGAATCAACCACTCTTGCCCTCAGTAACCCCCTGACACAACCTCAGGCCCCTTCAAATGAGGTGAGCCAGGTATGGTCCCCGTGAGAAGACAGACGGGGGAAAGGGAGGTGCTGGGCGGCCCCCGCAGCCAGCCCCACCGTGCCCGGCGCCGTCCCCGAGTCCCTGAGGCTGTGCTGACGCCACTCCTCGGCAGCCCGATATGAATATTGTGTCAGAGATTGGAGATATTAAGAATGACAATGCATTATTACTGCAGCAGGGAAATCTCCCGAGTCCTACAGATAGGATTTCGAAATCCTCAGCCAAAAATCAATAGTAATGCCCAGGAATTTATAAAAGAAGCACGTCAGTCTGCATTTGAGAAGACACACTTTCGGTTTCTGGCTAAACCAAAGGGACAAGAGCAAGTGTGTCATTCTGGAAGGGCAGGGAACAGGGAGAAAAGCCGCACGCGGCAGCCCAGCCGAAGGAAGGCGCCTGGCAGGCTCTCATGCGGGGCCAGGCCAAGATGCCACCAGGCAGGCAGAAACCAGCGGTGCCCCCGGGGGCTCCCTGTGACCCCTCCCGGAGGGGACAAGGATGCAGGAGAGACCCACTTCCCCGACACTCCTGGACCCGCTCAGTCCTGGAAACCAGCATTCACGGAGGAAGCAAGAACAGACAGGAGGCGTAGGGCCCGGGAGACCAGGGCTATTCCTAGCTGTAAAATGGGCATAAAATAGTGGCCCCACCTTCCTCCTGGGATTCTTATGAGGATCAAAAATTAATTTTAACAGGGAACTCTGTTCAGTATCTTGTAGTAACCTGTAATGAAAAAGAATGTGAAAAGGAATATATGTACGTATATGTATGACTGAAACACTATGCTGTACACCAGACACTGACACAACATTGTAAACTTGTGTAAAATTCAATCAATCAATCAAATGGAACTAGAAAATTAAAAACAAACAAAATCACTAAAATTTATCTAGTTCCTACGAGATTTAAAAAAATTAATTTTAAAAAATCAGACGTGCTTTAAGAAGTATTAAGACCCAAGAGGAAGGGCATTAGCTCTGAAGGCAGAAGCAGCCAGGTTCAAATTCCAGCTCCGTCCTGGACAAGGAACGTGACAACACTCAGCTTACCAGGATGTTACGAGGGTTAGAGAGGCATCTGGCACATTGCTGAGTCTCAACACAGTTTCAATATTACGATCATTATTAAAAATATAAACAAGTATCAGGTATTACAGCTTTATCCTCTTGGATGTATTTCTTTTTTTTTCATTGAAGTATAGTCAGACTGACTGACTGACTCCACCTAGTTGCTGACTCCACGTTCTCAGCAAATGGACAGACAAGGAGTCTGAAGACATGCCCAAGTGCTTCCTCCTTTCCCCAGTCCCAGACCCCCCTGGTGAGGGAGCCCAGCACAGCAGAACGTAAACTGCGCTCCCACACTCCTGTCAGATCTGGGGGGCAGAAGCCACGCCTCCTCCGCCCTCCACAGCCTCCTTTGATGGCCATGCCTGAGCCAGAGCCCCCTAAATTCCAGTTACGTCCTGAACCAGTTGGCTGAACACCCATTCCCTGCCTCATCCTGTCTAAACCAACCGTCAGAATTAGAATGGTGTGCTCTAAGTGCCAAAAATCAACAAGGCAGCTGCTGGTGTGCCGAGGGCCAACCGTTCAGAAGATACTGAAAATCAAGTGGGCTTTTCCACTTGCTTCAGAGATTATCGTTACATTAGCAGAATCCTACAGCATCACTTAGGCCGTTACCAACGACTATTCTTCTGCTTGGCTGTAAGCTCTGTGAGGGCAGGGGCTCTGATTTTGCTGGACTGTTTTTAGTTGGCTGCTCTGACACCCAGAAGGCGTTGTGTGATTCTTATAGAAAATTCGCAAAGTGCAAACACAGATAAAGATCACCCTCCATTCTACCTCTCACAGAAACCCACCGTCAAGATCTATTTCCCTCGGAGATAAACCTTAGGTGAAGTTACCTGTGATCTTATGGACAAAACCACCTGGCACAGCGCCTGGTATTCAGCTGGCGATCAACATGTGTACGCGGAAGAAATATGTCAGAGAACAGTCATAGACTGAATGGATTAGAGTGTAAGTAGCGCTGAGTCCACACCGTCCTAACAGCATCTTCAAATTCAGGGCTTTGTCAAGATGGTAACTAGGATCTTAGATACCCCACCAAGGAGTTTCACTTTCTTTGGTGTTTTGCATGTTTATTTACAATTAATTGTTTTATAAAATTGTAAGAGATCTCATGGACACAAGGTAACCATGCCTACATTAAAAACATGGCAGGGGCAGGCATATGAAACAGGAATATTCCCCCCAAAACAGCAATAAAAGCGAAATATGCCGGCCATTTTGGGGTAGTCCTTAACATCCATATCATTGGTCCCTCCTGCTGGAATCCCAGACCTTGCTTGAGACAGAAGCCCCTGGTTTCTCGGAGGAACCTCTCCAGCCTGTGCCTGGAGCTCTGAGGAGTTCAGTCTAGGCTGCAGGACAGTCTGGTACACAGGTGTCACTCGGTAAACAAAAGCGACATTTACTGAACCCTGACTATATGCTAAGCACGTTGCATGTACTATCTCATTTAATTTCTGCAACATGCTTTTGACTGTCATCTGTTATTTTCCCCCATTTTACAGGTGGAAAGGCTTAACTCACAGGTTGAGTAGTTTGCCCAAAGACAGAACGCTGATTAAGTGATGGAGGTAGGATTTGAATTCGAGAGATCTGGCTGCAGAACCCCAGCTTTAAATGCCTACACTATAATGTCTCATGGATTATAAATAGATCTGTGAATGGATAGACGGTGGATGGACAGATGAAATGTTCACATGGGTAGTAGACTGACAGACATACAAGTGGATGGTAGAAGGATGGGTGAATGAGTAGGTGGATGGGTAAGTAAACAGATGGGGAGATAGATGGTGGGTAGATGGATGGCTGAATGGATGGACGCGGTGGGGGCTGATGAATACCATACGGGTTGATATCAGACGGACAGTAGTCATGCACCAGCACCCCTTAACCCGAGGCCGCAGCACCAGAGTATGAACAAGGCAGTGACCCAACAGACTGCTCCCATCAGAGCTGCGTGAGAGCCCCAGGCTGGCTTCCCTCTCATCTTGGGTTTTGTTCGTTTCCAAATATGCCCTGTGGCTCTTCTCATCCTCTGAGACAGAGCAGAAGTGGTACCTCTTCTCCAAAGCCCTCTCCTTCCCCAAGACAAGGTCAGATCTTTCTATTCTAGCGGGTCTCTCAACTGATTTGCTAGTCGTCCCCTCCCGCGGGATTATAAATGTGAGAGTGGAGATTTTGCCCCATCAACTCCGAGGCCCCCACAGTTCTCAGCTCAGTTCTCTGCACCGAGAGGGGCTCAGTTAATATGCCTACAATTGACTCCAATGTCCCAAACCGAGACTTCCAAGGACACCAGTCTCCCTCCTCCCCTCCTGGCCGTAAGTAAAGAAGAGTCCGGCCACCAGGCTGCAGAATTAACCACCTGCAGTTACTTCTTTATCCACAAGAGAGCACAGTCTTGGAGCGCCACACAAATTCTTTTGTAAATGCCTGGTGTACTTACAGAACACTGTATAACTCAAAAATTATAATTAAAATGTCTTAGCTCCTGTATTTATAGTAACATTTAAACTCCTGTGCTTTCTTGAAGTCAGTCATTTACTCCAGAACAGCACACTTTATGGTGAACAGATCTTTGAAACAGTACCACGGGGATCCAGCCCAGGCCCATGTAACTCAATATATGTCAACAGCTGTAAAAATATTGGTGGGAGAAGGCAGGGAAAAAAAGCCAGGAGCCCAGATCAAGTGCCCTGTCTCTCACATCTGACTGTTTTCAGCTGCTCCCTCCTCTTCCAAATAATTGGGCCATTTTGGTGCCCGCTGTCACACAAGGCAGGCCCTCTTTGAGGCTGGATGATCAAAAAGGTTATAAATGAAAATGATTTCGATGTTGGCGGCCTGGAGAGTGACCAGGGCGTGCGCGGCAGCAGAAGGGCCTGTTCTAATCTTACCAACTGCACACCGCCTTCCCAGAGTATTCCTAGGGCGCGAGCAGCTCCCCAGGGTGAGGCCATGGTAAATTCCGCCTAATCCCTTCTGCATACAAATGAGCGCCTGGCAGGAGGAACGGGGGCCAGACGCTGCAGCCCAGCGCCTGCTCCTCCTCCGCGGGTTGGCTGTCTTAGCTGAACAAACAATCGGGTGACAGTGGAGAGGGCTGCAGGCTGGGTGGAACTGGACGAAGGAAGCCCAGGGCTGGGCAGGCAGTGCCAGGTCAGTGCCTCTGACCCCACAGCCTGGCGAGGGCTTGGGTGTCAGGGGCGGCATGGCCAGAGGCTGGACCAGATGAAGGGACGGGATGTTCATCAACCCAAGGGCAGTGGGAGCTACCTCTGTTCCAGGGCTGGGGGAGCTCTAAGGCAATGTGGTAGTTAAGTGGGCATCCAGTCCTTCCAGAGGCACAGCACTGGGTTCACCGAGATGTGGACCAGGAAGGGCACACTGGTGTCAGAGGGCCACCCACGAGATGAATGGAGGCCCACAAGCAGGAGTCCTGGGGAAGGGCCAAGAGGGAAGAGACGCCATGCTGAAATCTTCCTCAGCACCAGCCCTTCAGTACTACCCGGACACATCAGGACTTGCCATACAATTGACTAAGTCAAGTGCTGGATGCTAAATTTGAGGGAAGGGCCCCAGGCCTGGGAATCTGGGGGCCCCAAAGCAGTAGAGGGGCCAATCCTCAAATAGGGAGACAGCCCAGAGAGGGGATGGGATATGTATCTGATCACAGAGAAAGGGAATGGACCAAAGTCACACAGTGTCACTTTGCAGCGCGAGGGTCTCTGAAGTCAGTTTGCCTTCAGTAAGATGGAAGCAAGGACTGTTCTTGAAATCAATTCCAAGCCCCGCGGTCAACTCTCCAGGGCAGGTGCTCAGAACTTGGACTCATGGACGGACCTCACAGAGACAAAGCCCACAGCTGCACTGTATTCGCTTAGGGGCAACTTAAATGAGTTGATATACGTACAGCATTTAAACTGTGCTGGGCATGTGGGCACACAAGAAGCATTAACTAGTGCTGTGATGTTGACTCTGCAGGGGTAGGAAGTCCCATGGCACCAATACAGGTGCATGGTCATTGCTCCAGGCTGGCTGGCCGAACAAAGGCTCTGAGTCCCTTCCCAGTTGGGTGGTCCAGGATGAGAGCAGGCCCAGATGTGGCCCAGGGGACCCTCCCCAATGTGGAGGGGACACCATTTCTTCGCTCAACAGTGGGACCTACCAGAACTAAGCACATGTACACATCCCAAAAGTGATCATGGGCCCAATTTTCCCCATGGAGTCATATACACACACACACGTGTGTGTGCGCTCACACATCCCACATCCACATTCATGAAAATCAGCAGGAATTGCGCATTTTGAGGACCCAATTAGGCTCAGTGTGTATTTGACAACCTTTCAACCTCCAGAAGACATTTATTTTTACAACGCTCTCCAGCTGAGAAATTACTAGGTTCCTGCCCATCCCTGAATCGTCTTGGCATCTGAGCACCAAGGTGCATCCAGGAGTGGGGACGGGGGACCCACCTGGTGAGGCCTGGAGATGGCTGTCATGACCACTTGGAAAGAGAGTCTCGGAGGGGGGACTCTTCAAGGTGGGGCCATGTCCTGAGACCCTCAGGAGCCTTGGGAACCCACTCCCGGCCCAGGCTGCCCCCAGGATGGATAATTCTGGAGGTCGAAGTGCCTCTTACACTTTCCATCATGCCTTGTGCCCCTCGGCTCCTCAGGGCCACTCTGAGAGGCAGGTGTGTTTCTGGGGTTAGGGTGCTTTCCGACTCACAGAAAAGGAAACTGAGGCCCAGAGAGGTCTATGACCTGACCTTCGACCTTGCTTCCCGGCTTAGCACTTGTGGCCACGCTCTGTCTGGTAACCTGAAAAACCTAGGCCAGACAGGGAGGGGGCCTCTGAGTTGAGGAATCAGGGAATGGGAGCATTGGAAAGAAAAAGAAAAGAAAGACTTCCTTGGTGATGGGGCAAGGGGAGCAGGGTCAGATGGCTAGAGACTCCCCCCATTCTTACCGGGCAGACCCAGTCAACTTCCTCATCAGGCTTTGTCTGTAGAAATTACTCCAACCCGATCACATCCCACCATCACCGACTTACCTCTCTACCAAGAGCTTCCCCACCTCCCCCTACTTAAGAGACCAGGACTTCACATCCTTACTGAGGGAAAAAGAGGTTGGCAATGAGCCATTTTCCCGTGGATGGCACAACCTGGCTCCCGGCTCTGCTAACCAAGCCCCATCCTTTGTGCCTGTAAACCAAGGACTCCTGGCACCAGGACCAGCAGGATGTCCCTGGGCAATGACACTGAAGACCTGTGGGCTTCTTGAGTATTTCATAGTAGGGCCCCTCGTTCATGAACATCTTCAAAGATGAGTGAAACCAAGGCACCATGCCAGTTAAGTAAACCTGTGGACCTTCCCCCAGGAGACAATGTCCCTGATTGTGGGTTTACCAAGTGAATGATCACGATTTCAATGCCAGCCTCTCTCTGACCCTTGGCCCCCTCAATGTCATGGCAATGCTGCATGGGTGAAAGGTGTGCCCAGAAACAACCCCACCCCATCACAGCAGCCTGGGATGGAGGTACAGAGCAGAACATGAGCTCTGGGCGGCTCTGTCCACACCTCCGACTCTGTTATCTCACAAGCAGCAGGTTGGCGATTAGCAAAATAGCAATAGTGTCGAAGCCAGTGACAACTGACATGGTCGTGACGGTGATGACAGCCGTCACCTGGAGCCGTCAAGCCTGCTTCTGCCCCCACTGGAGTCCCCACATAGGCAGGAGCTCTAAACATTTTAGGGCAACTTGGCCAATCATTTCCGTGAATCTTTACTGCCTGGACAGATTAAACCCAGGCCCCAAGTGGCTCTCCCAGTTGACAATTTTTCTTTCAAAAAGGCAGAAGTTGCTGTGAGCCAAGTTCTTGCAGCCGAATTCCTGGATACCGTTTCCAACTATTCCAATCAGCCGGCTCTGCGGTGGGGCTGGGATTTCAAGCTTGCCACAGTATGAAGTCCAGTTTGGGCTATATTCCCTTCCCTCTCGCAGCGTGATGAAGGTTTCCCCACAAAATCAAAAGGCTTACTGTCAAGTTTTCGATTGGTCTGGGCTCTGCGCTATCATGCATGTGGTGATGGGGAGGAATATGAATGCAGGGCCAGCTCCACCATGGGGCCTGGAGGCCTCGTCCAAGCTGTCCAGGGACCTTATGAAAGTGGAGCGGAACTCTTTTCACGTATATTCCAACTAATGAAATTCCCCAGACGCGCCACAGTGTGCAAACGCAGTGTAAAAAAGAACAATGGCTGGATAAAAACCAGGCAAAGTCCACCGAGCGCGCGGAAGACAAGCGGTGTTGCTGATGCAAGGGGAGGCCAAGCCCAGATTCCGCCCCCTCCACCTCTCCTTTCCCTTCTGTCTTTTTCTCCTTTTGCTTTTGGAACCTAATGAAAATAAAGTCACCATGTTTCCAGGGGAGGAGGTCTGCTCTTTACTCGCACAAACTATACGTGCAAGTTCACCAAAGGAGGCTGACAGGTGGGAAAAAACACACAGATGATTCTCGGGTCCAAACGGATGGATATGATCTACGTCTCTTTTTTTCCCTTAAAGCAAAGACATGTATAGGCACACATACAAACCAGTGGTGTGCTGGACCCAGTTGGTACTGGCTCCCGAGAGCTGACTGTGGGCTTCTCTTCCCAACCCCACGCTCGGTGAAGTCAGCTTGGGAGCTTGAAATCAGCCTTGGTGGGAGTATTTACACTACAGAAATTGGCAAACACTACAAATCAGGATTCTCTCTCTCTCTTTTTTTTTTTTTTGCAGACAGCTCGTTGTTAAATATTTACTAGCATATCACACCACTGTGTGTATGGGTGGATGGATGGAGAGATATATAGATGTACACAGATATAGACATACACACATGTACATATAGTTTATAGGTAGATATACATCTATACATGGAGAGAGAGAGATTACATGCATACAGTATTCACATTTGCATGTTCCCCCTAATTCATAATTTCTCTTTAAATAATTTTTGAAAGCAATACTAGAACCAGGGATCCCAGTGACTCTGTATGCTTTTATAATAAAAAAAAAAGAAAGGAAAACCAACCTGTTCTCCTCAAATAAAATAGCAAGAGCTAAATTGATTCCTTTTTGCCGGGCATTAACTTTCTCCCATTACTGCAAATTTGCTGCACTTGTATTTTCTTCCATCCCCAGAATTAAACACACTTCTAATCTCTCACTTCAGGTGCATTAAGCGTGGCATAGGGCACAAATGAATAATTTTATTGATAATAAATTTTATAATCCATGCAGCACTTGCTGAAATGGACGTGTCTAGATGCATTCATTATTTCTCCTAATTTGAAGACCACAGGATTGCAACCACCCTGCTTGCTGAGTCTCTGGTAATTGCTGGCTATTTTCTACCGGTTTGAGGCCTGACTGACAATCCAGGCACATGGCTCTGCTTTATGTGGATAAATTACAATAACCAGTTTATCAGATTATTACTTTTATTCATTTAAGAGACGATACAACATTGGTGAGTGGCTTCTGTCTCCTGCAGACAGAAGCTATCCTGCCAGCTTAATGGTGCTGTGAGAAACCGGATATATGACACCTCGCTAAAGGCAACGGCTCTACACACTCTCCCCAAATCACGCAACTAAAATGTGGATGGGAAGAAGCCACTGCAGGGAAGAGGCCCGACTGAGATGAGAGGGGAGACGCAGGGGAAAAGACCAAAGAATTCTTGGTTGGTTTTGAGCTTGCTTGGAAAAGATGATGGTTAAGAACAAGGTTTTGACATCAGACAGACCTGATCTCAGTCCCAGCCAGCCCACCTAGATCCATGTAACCCTTACAGAAGTCAACTCCCTGACCCTCTGTTTCCTCATCAGGAAAACAGAGGCAAAGTAACACCTTCCCCCTAGAACTCAGGAGGATGGATGGTGCAATGGGTGTACAGTACTTGGCACCTGGTAAATACTCAACTGATGGCAGCTGTTGACTCTTACTGGGCTTCTACACTGAAGAGGAAGTCAAAAAAGCCTTTAAATCAAGTAAGAATTGCCAAAAAGTACAGAGTTTGGAGACTGGGTCCAAGAAAGCTGTCTATGATTGTACTGGCAGCCTGGGGTGAGTTCCCCACCATGGGAGGCATTCAAGGAAAGCTGGGCATTTGTGGAGGAGACTCATGAATGGAGACTCATAAATGGATGCTAGGATTCTTGTCAAATTACCCTAGATTAAAGAGGAATTTGACCAAATTGCTCACATCCATTGGGTACTTACAATGCCCACATGTAGTAAGTATTTTACATGTTTTTTTAATTTAATCTCCACCACAGCCAGATGAGAGATGCTCATTATCCTCATTTTACAGATAAGGAAACAGAGGCACAGGAGGTTAAGCAGCCTGTCCAAAGTCATGCAGGCAGCAAGAGGCAGAGCTGGGACTCAAACTGGGGTGGTCTGCCTTCCAGAGCTGGGTCCTGGGCCCGTATGCCTGTCTGCACAGCTCCCACCCACAACCTGTGGACCACAGTGGACCAAGCCAATGTGGCACCTGCCTGCATCCCTGCCTTGACCCAGCCTGCCACTAAACCCACCCATCCTACCAGTAGGGCCAGCTTGGGAATCCAAGCAAACACCTGATTGCACATCAGGAAGGAAGCCACCATCTCCACGTTGGCTCAGGAGCCTCAAATCATGCCACTGACAAACAGAGCCCATTTCCCACCATCTGATGGGCAGAGGAAAAGCATGGTGACTGTAGAACCAGACCTCTTACCAGCATAGAACTGTCCCAGTGGATGTGTGGCACCAGCGGCATTTACCAGCAAGCTTTGCCTGGATTTGTATTTCCTCGGTAACTAAGCGCACCTGATACTTATATAAGCCCCACCTCCCACCCCCAACATACGGCCAATGGCCTGCACGAATGAGAATGCAGGAAATGTTTGTCAAAAGGATGAATTCACTGTGATGTGCCACATACACAACTGCAATTGAATTATGGGCGTATGCTGTCCTATTTATAATCATAACGGTAGTAACAGTTTAGTTGAATGTATTCCTTTTTTTTTTTTTTTTTTCAGTAAAGACCCACCTGGCTCTTCCAGTGGGAAGCATTTTGCTTTTTGCAAAAATAAGAACTTACCAAAAAAAAAAAAAAAAAAAAAGAAAAGAAAAAGAAGAAAAACATACACAGATTTCTAACCTTGGAATTCTGATTTTTCTAAGTCGCCCACCCACCTCCAGCCTCGAGTTAGACTCAGGGGCCGGAGCCAGACTTCTGTCAAAGCCTTTCTCATCACAAGAGAAAATGTCTCTCAAAGGCCTCAAAATCGAAGTCCAAAAGCCAGGCCTCCATGCCTAGAGGGGAACCTGGTAGCAGATGAGTCTGACAGCGAATGCTTCCTGGGTGAAGGCAGACCTGGGCAGCCCCCCAACCCCAAGGGCCACTGTGGCATTTTAGCCAGGGAGCCGGGCATGGTGTGGTGGTACTGAGCTCTTGGGGCCCTTTGGACATAACATGAAAACACTTAGATATCCTTATTCATGCAACTCCCAAGCCAGCTGTCTGGAGCAGGGCACATACTGGGGCTGGGATGCTGTGCCCCGCCACGGGGACCACGTCTGCAACGGCCTCTTTGTTCCTGGCCCCACAAAGTTCCCGTCCCCAAGGGACACCCCCCACCCATCACCTCCTCCCCTGTGTTCTAAATCCCCAGCATTCTGCCGGTGCCCCTCCCCACTCTCCTGATGAACAGCCGGCCACCTCATTTAGAAAGCTAACTTTTCTCCGAGTTCCATCCTGTTCTTGAGGTTTCGGTTGGAAACTTGGCCTAGATGACAGCTGTGTGGGCCTCTCCCCAGCTCGACCCAGCAGGAGTTCTAATACACTTCATTCTGGGGCTGGTTGCTGCTTTTAATCTATCAGCACGGCGCCGCAGCTGCTGTAAGCTAGCTGAAAATTGTCTGCATACGGGGCGAACCGTTTGTAACCCTTTTCAGTGCAAACGTGCACTTCAGCAGCAGTGCACCGGCCCGCTCTCCCCTGCCTAGGAGATGTGCAGGTCCAGAGGCCGAGGTCTCCCCCGACACGGGAAGCCTCCCCACCCGAAAAAACCAGGACACTTTCAGAACTCATTGGCTTGAAATTCTACCTTCCTGACACAACTTCTTCACAAGCTTTGGCCAGAGCACCATGGACCCCCGTAACCAGGGCTTGGCCCCAGGACTCCTCTACCTGGCACTTGGCTACAATGCTTGGTGAGAGGAGGAGCTTTTCTCCCTAAGGAAGCAGGTTCAGGTTGACAGAGGGCCTCCCAGCGGCCTCCATCCCCAGGCCCAAGGAGGCCTGGCCCAGGGCAACGCCACCTGATTCTCAGTCTGCTGGTGCCATCAACTGTAAAGGGCCTTGAGTGGATCCTCTCAGCAGCATCAGGCCCAATGGGGTTCCACCAACACAGTAGGGAGGGAGGAATGGAAACCCTCGCCAAATATGAATAGTTCCCGTTCTTACAGAATAGCCAGTACCCTTCAGGCATTAAACACAATTTTAGATGTCAATAGAAAAAGAGGGGGGAAAAAGAGAAAATAGGAAAATAAAAAGGAAAGGGGAAGGATGGATGGAAAGAGGAGGAAGAGAGAGAGGGGAGGGGGAGGGGGACAGGAACAAGGAAGGTGTTCCCACCAAAGAGCACTGTCCGCCCATCCCCCGACTCTGTCCTCTGACCCTTGGTGGTCAGTGGGAAGAGGCCCAGCCTCCTTCTGTTTGCAGTGCAGATGCTCGGAGGAGAAGCCGCTCCCCACCCCTCACTCCCAGACATCATCGCTGAGGAGGAGAAGGCAGGCTCCCTGGCTTGTCCACCAGGCACGGCGCCTGGACGCGTTCACAGCCCCTGCTCCCTAGAGCAGGCATGGAGGGGCCCTCCTCTTTACCCGCCTTGGAGGGCCCGGACTCCTCCCGCCCTGCTCATCGGCCATTAGATTTCTGTTCACAGAGCAGCACCCACAGGAGTCTGGGTCACCAGCCAGGGCAGTCCCCACACCCAGTGCCTGGAGCAGATGGATGCAGATTACCCGGCGCCCTAGCCCTGGCCGGCTCCAGCACGGGCTGGGGGAGGAGGGGCTGTTACAGACTATGTGGCCCAGAGGAAAGAAGGGGCTGTGGGGAGGGCAAGGGAGGTAGGCCCACCTCCCCAAATCAGTCCAACTCAAAACCCAGTCTTCCCTCAGAATTGATACGGCAGCAGCTGTATCTCTTTCATTTGAGTAATTATCATATAATTAAGTGCATGAATTACAAGAGAGCCAAGGCATTAAATTAAAATATTTAATGCTTGTAAATCTGAAAATGATTACTGTGCTGATGCGCAGCCAGTGAGAAGTGAGGCTAATGGCTCAGCGGCCAGGGCTGGGAGGCGGTGGCAGGGCTGAGCTTCACCTCAGAAGGCAGGGAGGGGGAGGGAAGGTCTGGGGGGAGGATGAGGGTGACTGGGGGAGGGATGAGGGAGGATTGTGGGGGCTTGGGGGGAGGAGGGAGGACTGGAAGGCGGGACAGAAGGAGGAGGATGGGGGACTGAGAGGGAGGAAGAGTTTGACTGGAGGAAGGATGGGGGAGACTGAGGGAGGATGCGAGGGAGGACTTCGGGGAGGATTGAAGGGAGGATGCAGGAGAATTGGGGGCAGAACTGAAGGAGGAGGATGGGGTGACTATGGGGGAGGAAGGGAGTAATAGGGGGAGGTCTGGGGAAGGACTGAGGGGGAGGATGGCAGAGGACCGAGGAGAGAACGGGGGAGGATGGGGGCGGAGCAGCAAACTGGAGAGGGGGCAGACAGACTACAAATCTCACAGCTGCCACTCCCAGCAGAGAGATGCTCATTATAAAATGAGGGCCACATGTTCTGAGGCCCCCATAGGCAACAAGGGAATGGACAAGGGGTAAGACAGGGTCAGCTCACTGGGAATCTCACAGGCTGTTTGGAAGTCTCTTGAGAGAGAAAGGAATAGGGCCAAACTTGAAGACATCACTCACAGGTACACTTTTACCCTTTGGAAAGTGTTCACATTCCTGTGCAGACAAATGAGGAAACTGAGGCACAGAATAGAAGGGAGACTTGCCCAAAACTCTGCAGCAAGTCAAAGCCGGGCTGGGACTCGTGCCAAGGCCTCGGACAACCTGAACTTCCACACTTGGGAAGCTGAGATGCGCCAGCTCACCTGGCTTTGGCTGGCTTTTATGTGACCCAGGATGGCATTAGCTGATCCTTTCATTTCCCAAACCAACCTGTCTGCCTCTTGGGACAAAAAGGAGGTCCAAAGCTCCCACAGCGATGCCCCATGATGCTGACAAATAGTTCCACAAAGCGGGAACAGGGGTGAGCTTTGGGTTTCTGCCCAGAAAACACCACAACACTTCCCAGACAGAGCCAGGCTAGAGAGATGCCGGCTGGGTTCAAAAGGAAAAGCAAGACCTGCCGTCTCAGTGACGGTTCACGGTGGCCACACAGGAATCAGACCGCTGGTGGCCTGTAGCAACACTCCCATGTTGAGTCCTGGAATGGCCCCATAGGGACAGCTGGGGAGGGTGCAAAGAGTGGATGTCCAGTCCAGACGCAAGAAAATCAAGTGCATGAGATGTCAGGAAACTCAAGAGGATGAGGGGGCCCCCTCTGCCCACTTGGCCTCCACCAGAATTCATCGTTTCTCGGCCCAGAAGACCCCTCTTCCCATGGATCCACCCTGTTGCGGGTGGCCAGCATCTGACCTCTCACTTGAGAGCTCAAAGTACTCATGACCTGCAGCGGTGAGCTGGCCCTCACTCCCCTGAAGCTGACTTTAGTTTTATTCCTGTCAGCATCTAGTCTCCCTTCTTCTGGAAACAACTACCCAGAAGTCCTTCCAGGAACCTCCACCAGAGGCTGACTCCACCCCATCCCACCCCACTCCACCCCACCACTCCCCAAAGCGAGCATGTGAATCAGGCCTGGCCAATCAGTGTATTCCATGCTTCTGGTAAAGTGATTGGTTCAGGGATGAACATGTGAACGTGACCGTGACCGTGGCCTGGCCAATCAGAGCCAATCTTCAGATAGGAGCTAGAATACTCTTGCCCCTGGGGTTGTAGAGCTAATAGTGCAAGCCTGGAGGGGCTGGTGTCCTTTTTTCCCTGCGTAGGGAGGCCTTGTTCTGATGGCGGGCCCACCTGGGCCTTGAGAACTGCCCGTTTCAGGTTCAGTAAACCCATTCCCTTGGTTCCTTCTTGCGCTAGTTTAAGGCAGAATCCAGGGTCCTGCAACTGGAAAAAGTCCTGACAAGTGTGCTTCTCCTAAATCTTCAGTTCCTCCCAGAGAGGGATTTGTCCCTGTCTGTCTGTCTGTCTCTCTTTGTCCCTCTCTCCCTCCCTCTGCTCGTCTTCCCTACAGTACCGAGTACAGTGATATTCTGAACTAATGCATGAATGAATGCACGTGTTCCCTGCTCAGGCAGGTCCTTTGGGTCCAGCAAGGGTTCCCATCCACCTCCCACCCCTACTCCTATCCCTGTCAGCCTCTCCTGAGCACTAAAAAAAATTCACAACCTGCCTGTTTCTGTGGAAGAGCTAATACTGGATGTCACTCTGCTTAAGCCACTATGGGCCATAAGCCTCCTGTCCCAAAACATACAGGGAGCTCCCTGAAGGCAGGGACCTCACCCCAGCCTCCTTCTGGAGTCCCCACAGCTGGTCACAGGGCTTCCCACCTCCAAACCTTTGCTGTCCATGTCTCCTGTCTGCAGTGACGCCTTCCCTCCTTAGGGAGTCATGTCAAGCCCTGCCAGCACCTTCTAGGAAGTTTCCCCGGAACACTATCCCTCTAAATACATCACTCCCTCCAGGAAACTCCCCTGGCAGTTGCTGTAACCCCACTGGTGCGAGGTCATGATTTCTCCAGAATTCACCCACTGCTCTCCACCACCACAGCCAGCACCCCCCACTTCAGGCCACCATCTTTTCTTATATACCTGACAACAGCCCCCTAAGCAACTTCCTTTCTTTCAGGGATGGTGAGCCTGTTCAGAATGAGCCTTTCAAGGAGTCCCTGGAGAAGGGAGCAGCTAAGGGTCAGACGGCCCCATGGGGAGGGCAATAGACACATCAGACTAGTGGACAACCCCGTGTGACTGCAGAAGAGAAAATGGTCTGCACTGAGCAGATGCCCGATAAGGGTCAGGTTTGGAAGGCATGTCTTGCTGAGTGGTGGCGGGACAGATAAAAGGAGGGTAGCTTTCGAGTCCCACAGGCTTGGGTACAAAACCCAGCCTTAAAACGTTCTGGTTATCCACATGGCCTCTGCTGGGTGACACTTTTTCACCTGGAAAGTGAAAATAATAGCAAGCTTGTTGCAACAATCATGAAAAATGGATGTTAAGCATCCCCTCTGGGTCTTCTATGACACACAGTAGGCATGTGATCAGCAGCAACTACAATCATGGTGACGGTGGTTGTGAATGTCCCCAGCCTGATGAGTGAAGGCCCTACAGAAAACACTGGCAGCTTAATGGGCCTTTCTGAATTGAAAATTTAAATAAGTGAATAACACAGCCCAACATGATTGGGCGCTTACTATGCATCAGGCACTGTTGACGTGCTTTCCATTGATTAAACTCATTTAATCCTAGGGGAAGAATAAGAAGTCTTATTACCCCCATTTCACAGAGAAGGAAACGGATGCAGCAAGACCTTAAGCTTTTGCCCAAAGGACCCAGAGCTGCTGCAGGGGCCAGCAGTGCACTGCCCCTCCTTGCCTACTGAGCCACCCTGAGCTGGTGGACTGCAGGTGATGGGAGAAGGGAAATAAAACAGAAAGCTCCTCACCTCCGCTCCCAGAACCTCACGAACATGCTGAAAAGAAAGAGCACCCTAAGATGCATTTCAGGCCCTGCCTTAGTAGAAAAAGGCCCTGACCAATGGAACATAAATCATCCAGCCTCAAGGTGATCCTTGAAAGAAGGGCCACTGTATGCTGGAACTGTGCTTTTTTTGCTTCCTATCTCATTTAGTCCTCACAGCAGCCCTTTGAGATGGGTAGTTATCCCCACTCTATAGATGAGAAGGCTGAGGCTCAGAGAGGTTAAGAGACTTTGCTGCGGTCACACAGCACAAGAGAGCTGGAAATCAAAGCCCATAATGGTGCCAGTAAATCATGCCATCTGAGAGGGGGTTATTTGCTATTTATTTAATTTTTTTCCTTCTCTCTCTCTCTCTGATTTTTTGGTTTTTGGTTTTTTTTTTTTTTTAGCTCATGGGGAGTCAAGAGAGGTGCCTCTTAATGAAGAATGAAATAGTTTGCTACAATTTTCTCCAAAACAGTATGCTTAATTACCACAAACGCCTCCCCAACCAAATCACTTAATTGAATTCAGATAGCATGTTTGATGTTATATATAATATTTTGCAAGTTGGTCCTCTTTGGGGAGCGTATTGATTGAGGAGGAAAACAGATGTTCTGGAAGATGTTTCCAAATCAGGGCTGGATCGGATGGCTGCAGAGTTGAAAGGATTTTACAAGTGCAAAGACAGTCGTGACACCAGGGGCCAGAGGCCAGGGCATGTTTCACCCTGCTTCTCATCAGAAGGCCACCCTCCCAGCCCATCCCTCACCTTGACCCCCCAGCACAACTGTGTCAGCAGCGGGCCCAGGGCCATTGTCTCTACCAGCCACAGAGCTCCTGGTTGTGAGTGCCAGGTGAGAGGCAGGCAGAAGGGTCAGAGGCCTGGCCATACAAAGCCTCCTGGAGCTGATGGGTGAGCACAGGAGGGCTGAGAGGACGGATGTGCACTCTCTCTGATCTGGATGGCCCCTATTTGGCCAGAGCTTTCCCAGGAAGGCATTGAGCATCTTTCCCTACTCACTCATTTGTCTGTTTATTCAACAAACATTGGCCAGGTACCTAATATGTGCCATCCATGTAGTCAGTCAGTAAGCACTTACTGAGTACCTACCACCTATCTTTTTCATTCATTCATTCAAAAAACATGTACCAGAAGCCTGCTGTGTGCAAAGCCCCAGGTTTTCATGGCGCCTGCCCATGTGGGGCTCACAGTCCAGCAGGGGAGGAACATACTCACCTTCGGACACGATGAGGTACCACCTCCGCTCAACCTGAGGGATGGAGGCACAAGAGGGCAGAGTCGGGTGAGCGGCTAGAGCACCAGGAACACCCAGTCAGAGCAGTGAGGGGGTTGGTGCCCAAGGATGAGGGACAGCCCACCTGATGGCCCGCACCTGGGATGGGAGAGAGACAGCCAGTGTGGCTGGATGGCGGACAAGAGGGCAGGTATGGAGACAAGCTGGTGTTGGGGAGCAGGCAGCACATAGCTCGCAGTGGGCTGCACTAAGGGTCTCTACCTCAGGGCGATGGGGAGCCACTGAGGGCTCTGAATAGGGAGACACATTCAGAAAGCCTCTCAAGTCCAACACAGACAATAGATTAGGAGTAGGGGGTGGGGGAACAGAATAGATTCCAGGAGAGCAGGGAGGATGCCAGGTTCCGTGCCAGGCACTGGGGGTTCAGAAATGAATGAGACATAGCACCTGCCTGCTATACCCACAGCCACTCCAAAAACAGGGACAAGTCAGCAGACCACTGCAATTCTAGGAGACCAGCACCTCATGGGGCAAGTTGGTTTTTGAATTTTTAATATTATTCCTGCTTTATTTGGTCAGTATGTATTTTGAAATCACAAAACAACATTAAAGGGGAAGGTGAACACTTTTTCATTATTTCATTCAAAAAATATTTGTTGAGCACCTACTGTGTGCTAGGTCCTATGTATCCCATGGGGGAAACTACAAGGTTGAAGGCCTTTTAAACCAAAAGTCAACCCCCACAGGCCTTTCCAGGTTTCTCACTCAAAACTTGCAACTTGGACACGTGTAACTAATATGTGCCATATTTGGAAGCACTGAATTTGCTGGCTTCCAAAGCAGCACCTACTGTGCGTCGGGTTCCGTGCAGCGAGCTATGCTGGTGATGACACAGACCAGCTACGGCCCACAATGCACTGTGAGCATAAGCCTTGCAAACAAGAGCTGGACACGTGACAATGTGGGACCAGAGACAAGAGAGGGTTCTGCAGAGGGACATCCCATCCGCAATAGGAGTCAAAAACAGATCTCATGAGTGAGGTGATGGGGGCACTGGATCAGACCACAGAGCATGGGAAGGGTTTTAATGGAGGAATAAGGAGCGGATGGTAAAGGCACCTTAGATAAGGAGGTCAGCATGTGCAAAAATATGCCAAGACGTCTGGAAACAGCAAATTACCAGCTCAGGCTGGAGCACAGGCTGGGAACCAGAGGGTCATAACGTGGATAAGTAGACCGGGAAATAAGCATGGATTGCATGGGATGGTAGAACAAAATTGTGGCCTTTGTTCTGTAGGCAACGAGGAGCCACTGGAGTCTTTTAAGTGCAGAAATGGCAATGTTCAAGGGCTGCACTTTCAGAATATGAATTACAGCACAGAGCTGGGGGAGGCTGGTTGAGAGGAGACCAGGTGATTCACCACTACCAGAGCTCGGAGGAACAGGGATGGAAGTGTGGACAGAGGTGGTAGCAGTTAAGTCAACTTCCCTACAAAGTACAGTGGGGAGGGAGCCTGGCACCAGAAGGGATGGGACAGGAGGGCTCAGGGAGAGCTACAGGTGGACTAGTTCACTGTCATGGTCCCAGCTCAACAGTATCTTAAAGAACGTGGCCAGCTCATGTGACCAGATATAAAAAGATATAAAAGCTCCTATGATTTAGAATGATATAAAATGCCTGGTACATAGTAGGCTCTTCATAAAGATGGGAGGGGGAGAGGGAAAGTTTGGATGGATAGATGAGTAATGAAATGGATAGATGGATGAATGTGTGGGGGTGGGTGAGCAGATGAGTGAGTGGATGGACACTTGGAAACTTGGCTGGATGCACAGATACGTGGACAGATGTGTAAGTGAAGGATGAGCAGACTGACAGAAGGGAGGAGGGAGCAGAGAAGGATAAGAGGCTGGACAGACGGGTAGGCAGATGGATACATAGATGGGGGCGTTGGTGGGTGGATGAGTGGGTGGGTAGATGTGTGTGTCGACAATAGCTCCTGGCAGAACATGACTAGAGAATGCAGGGAGACTCCAGCCAGGTAAATATATTCTGGGCTGATAACCCTTGGGCCTCTCCTTGGCTTACTCATCACTTACAATTCAAACCTCTTCTCTCCCAGCCCCGCCCTCAGCATTCAGAGAGCCTGTCCAACAGAAAGATGTGAGATCAAGAGAACTGGCTGAAGACTAATTCCAGTTTTGCTCTAATTTGCTGTGTGGCCTTAGACCAGCCCCTTCCCCTCTCTGGCCTTCTCCTTGTCATCCAGTATAACAAAGGAACAGGACTGGGTCAGGATGCCTGTGTGCTCTCTGCACGCCCTCATCCACACCTTACTAGCCAAGCATTACCAGTCTCTAAGGGTTCATTGCAAGCTGACCCCCATTTGCCAGGTGACCTTGAAGGACAGTGGTTCTATAACTTTAGAAAGCACTGGAATCAGCTGGAGGATCCGTTAGAATACAGACTGCTGGGCCTCACCACTAGAGTTTCCAATTCAGCATGTCTGGGTGGGGCCGAGAATGTGCATTTCTAGCAAGTTTCCAGGTGATGCTGATGCTGCTGGACCGGGGACCCCTCTTTGAGAACCACTGATCTAGGCATCCCCGTCGGCTACTTCTCTGACAGTGTGTGCTGAATCCGGGTAGGTATCCTCCGGTGGCAGGCAACTCACCCTGCCCCACACAGGGGGCCTCCTGGAGCCACTGTCCCCTCGGGTCCCTGGAGAACAGCCTCTGACTGGGGAACAGCCTCTGACTGTAAGCGGGGCAGTCTGCAGCCTGGCCGTCATCCCTGCCCTGGGGCCCGGGGCCCACCTCCCTCTACCGTGCTCTCCCCGCCTGCTTTCTTTCTCTCGGAGCCTATGAGAGCACCATGCCTTCTGCCGCCTGCGCGCCGCCTGCCCCTGCCGCCCTCAGAACAGCTGTGGGCTTAATTATCAAAATAACATTTTAATAGTCTCATAACTGAACTCCCTTCAAAACATGCCAGCGGAGGAGGCGGGAAGGATTCTTTTTAGCACCTCTTCCCGCCCGACTTGCTAATCGAAGGCATTTAAGCTGCCAGGGGGCCCAGATGCCCAGCCCTGCCCACGGAGCGCCTCCTCCCCACCCCGCGTGGCCGTGGCTTCCCCACGCGGAGCACATCGTACCCGGAGCTGGAGCCAGGAGTCCTCCCGCAAGCCCCACTCCTCCCTCCTTATGAAAGGAAAAGCCACTCCTTCCCACAAACATAGTCATCACTCAGGAACATGGATCTGCTAAGAGAACTTAGGCAATTCATTTGCGATCACCAGGGGTTTTACTTGCTTTTAACACCTTTTTTTTTTTTTAAATTCAAAAAAATCACCATCACAGGCATTAACTCTGGCTTCTCCTTTCCCTGCTACTCCACGTAATAATTCTACAGGGAGGCCTAGCTGGTATTTAGCTCCTGAGTTAAGCTCCACTAAACAAGCCCAGTGCAAAACTAGCATCACAAATCAGTGTTTTTCCCTCCCCTTCGTCGCAGCCCCCTCACTCTCCTATTCTTAAAGCCACCCAGCATGGCATTTATCCAGCGCTCTCTGTGCCAGGGCTGTGTGCCAAGGATGGACCATACATTGTATCTTATTACACCGAATCCTTGTTCAGAAGCCCAAGGAGAAAGGCTGGACTACTCATACGATCTCCGCTTACCCCAGAGGAAACTAAAGCTAAGAGAGGCTACACCCCTAGGTGTCCTGCTAGCACGGGGGAGCGGGGAGGGGGAGCCAGGCAGGTGTGTTTTTAGCAAGGCCGCTGTCCTCCCTTCCTTGCTGTTGACCCTGAGTGAACTGTCTTCTAGGCCAGGGTTTCTCAGATTTGGTAAGTAGGTGAATCGCCATGGACTCTTTTTAAAAATGCAGATTCTGGTTCAGTCGGGCTTAGGCGAGGCCCGTGATTCTGTATTTCTAGCACACTCCGAGGTGATGTTGTCGGTCACTGGGCCACACTTGGAGGAGCGAGGCTCTGGGAGGCAGGGCCCGGGGAAGGCGGGGCCAGCCCCCTAGCACAGTCAGACCAGATAGGCCAAGTGAGGAGTGTTGAGCCTCCTCCCACAGATCAGCCTCGGGCTGGTGGCCCTGGTTCTCTCTCTTGACACTCTCACCAGCACCCCAGGTAGTCGCCCCAACTCCCAGGAGAGAAACAGGAGGAGGCACTATTTCAGAGGCCAATATTCTCACCCTACCCTATTCGTTTGGCTTCTCAAACTCCACACCCAGCCATGGAACAAGGGGCTGCCTTTGCTCTCTGGAGGAAATTGTCAGAACCAGGCAAATCCCTTTAACCTTCGTCACATTCCCTGCTGCCTACACTGAGCACTTACCATGTAGCAAGAAAGGCACTGTGGAAACGTGGGACCGGATACGGCACCTGTCCCCAGGCCCCTGACTAGTGGACAAGAGTTGCTGCTGTCTAAGGCAGCTCATGGTTCCAGGTGGGCTCACGGTGGGGACCAGGGATACCCAAGCAAAAGCAGAAGCTGAGCTGGGCATTGCCAGTAACCCCTGGCCCTGAGGAATTTGGGTCCACATAATATTAGCATCAATGCAACTAAGCTTACTACCAATAATAAAGGGGACCCTCATGCTCCCTAGACATCAGCTGGGGTGGGCACTCAGTCATAGACTTGGGGACTCAAGCTTTTGGGGAAAGGGACTCGGGTCATGGCAACTCAGGGACAACCCTTAGTAAACTGGCCACCAGCCCATCAGAGAACCAGTCTGGCTCAACAACCCGTAGAAACCACACTCTCTACTGGCCACAGGCCTGCTCTAGCGGAGTGGAGAGCCCTGAATTCAAGTCCTGCCTCTGGCTAGCCAAGCCATGTAACCTTGAGCAGATGGGTTTTCTTCTCTAAGCCTTTTTTTCATCAGCCATAATATAACAGCATGTTACTTGATTCATAGAGCAGACACTATATGTATTCTTTATCGAAGTAAAAAGCCCTTATCTTTTTTAAACTGTAGTTTAATATATTCAATTAAGTGAGTACTTACTAAGCATGTGCTAAGTCCAGGACTGGGGTTAGGAGAACACTGGGTGGTGCAGATGAAGAGACAGATGAGCCTCTGTTCTCAAAGAAGACGGAATTTAACTGAGAAGGTGTGCCAAATGCGGGCGATGTCTTTAAAGACACACAGGCAGACAGACAGTAAGGCAGTAAGTGATGGGGGGGACAAACCCTCAACATCACTAATTATTCAAGAAATGCAAATCAAAACTACAATGAGGTATCACCTCACACCGGTCAGAATGGCCATCGTCAAAAAGTCTACAGCTCATAAATGCTGCAGAATGTGTGGAGAAGGAACCCCCCTACACTGATGGAGGGAATGCAAGTTGGTGCAGCCACTATGGAGAACAGTATGGAGGTTCCTTAAAAAACTGAAAATAGAGTTACCAGGACTGAGGGCCAAACCACCCTGGCAGTGAGAGACCTGGGGACAGGCCAGCTGGGAAGGCTGTCTGCACGAGGGGCACTTTGATCCGTCTCCAGGAATGGGGAAGATTTGTTGAAAAAGAAAGCAAGAATCACAGCAATCATAATATTGGACCTCTATCCACTCATTACTACTTGGTGCCAACATTGTTCTAAGCACATTCCGTATTTAGCCCATTTAATTCTCAGGACCACCTGAAGGGGGCGGGCAGTGGTCCTCACCATCACCACCATCTTACTGAGGAAGAAACCATGCAGAGGTTTCAAGACTCGCCCACAGTCACCCCCACTCACTCACAAGGAGCAAAACTGAGACGCAAAGCAAGGCAGATTCTAGGTTCTCAACTACTTGGTTCTACTGAGGCCAGGCAGAAACCAGTATCTCTTGAAACAGAGAGAAAGGGAGGGCTGGTACTTCATGTGAGCTGTGTGGAGAACCCAGGGCGGGACAGGGGGCAATGCAGGAAAAGTAACGGTAGGGCAGTCCCAGCCCCTGCAGAATGTGCAGCAGGTAAGGGCAGCGGGGCCAAGACCCCCAAGTGACTTGGGGATCCGACAAGAAGCCTTGTCAGCAGCCCCCCTGCAGCTCCCAGCTCTCCTTGCTCAGGGAGGGGGCTTCCTCCATGCCCCCCCCATGATGGCCCCTCTGTAGGAGCAGCTCCCACTGTCCTACCACAGCAGGCACGAGAGGCCCATCTAAGGCATAATATCTCTGGTTTCTATTTGCCAGCAGAGACCCAGCTCCCAGGGCTAGACCTAGACCAGGGCTGGTTGTGACACTCTGCACTCACATCAAAGTCAAGGTCCGAACCTGCTTGGCCTGGACACCTGCCAGACACACACCACGGTGCGGGGGAGAGAGAGCTGGAAGGGATGGGTGCCCAGAGCCTGCGCTTGGAGGAAAGGCGTCAGTGCAAGGGGCTTTGGGAGGACGGGAACGGCAGAGACAAAGCAACAGGATTCCAAAATCCTCGCCTCCCCGGGCAGGGAGCCGGGCATGCCATTGTCCACGGCTTTGAAGCCACCCAAGTGGCACCAGTCCCAGCAAACAGCCCCTGAGACGGGACAGGAATCTGAATCTTTGTCGGCAAGTGGCCGCCTGCCCGGGGACCCCCCTCAGCCACAAGCTCCTCTCCCATCCCAGAGGGAGGGGGGCGGCCTCTCTCCAGCTCAGCACTCAGCGCCAACCAGGCTTCCCAGGTCGAGCTAGGGAAGGGCCTCTTCCATTTCTGAAGGATCTTCCTCATTTCCTTCACCCTTCCACACGGCACTTTCCAGAACAGGATATTAAGGGAAGAGAAACCAAGGGCTTTCGGGGTTTTTAGTCTCCGCTCCAGGGAAAAACAGACACTCATCCCTGTCTGAAATTGCTTCACTCTGCGAGCCTGTGGGCTGCAGGAGCCCTCCCGCCACAGACGAGCAGAAAATAGTTTGTTTCTCCATCTCCCAGCCCCCGCGCCTCTCGCCCGCCCTCCCTCCCCCGCCTCCCGGCTCCTCTCCACCCGGCGCACGGCTGGAGGCTGGGGCCTCGTGGCTCCACGCGGCTGCCTGGTGCCAGGGAGCAGGGCCCCGGCTCCCACAGCTCGCAGCTCTGGACGGGGAGGAGGAGCAGCAGAAACCCTGCCCGCTGCCTCCCGCGCCCTGAACCGTGCGGCCTTCAAATAACCCTGGGCCGAGGCCCTTCTCGGGAAAGCAGACCTTTTGTTCCCTGAAATATTCAGGTTTTCAGGTCATTCTCTGGCCTTGCCAGGAGTGCAGTGTGCTCCTGGCTTGAACAAAATGCTCTGGTGTTAAAATATTCATCTGTTTTGGGCTGGGACGGAGGTGTCCGTGTGTCCGTGTGTGTGTGTGTGTGTGTGTGTGTGTGTGTGTGTTTCAGAGAAACAAAAACATTGTTTTCCCCTCATCCTCTGCTCCCCAGCACACCTGGGAGGTTCCACCTTGATTTTTGGCAACATTTTTTTAGATTCCTTGATGGTTCCTAGGATGCAGAGGTAAGAGAGACACAGATGGATGGATTCAACTAGTTGTTGCCTCTCCGAGGGAAAGGGAAGGGAGAGTGAATGTTTTCTTGGAAGTTAATTCAACCCAAAGCTAGGCATTGGGAATATTCTGTCCAAGCAATGAATCCCTGCCCCCTCCCACCCACTGCCCCACCCCCAGCATAGCAAAAAGCCTGTCTACCTTCCAGAGATGCATGCATGCCCACTGAGCAGGCCCCCAGCGGGAGGACCCCTCTTGGGCCACTGGACCGGACTGGGGCCCTCAGATTGCTTTAATTATCAGTCACTCCACCTCCTTCCCTTCGCTCCTCAGCCCCCATCACAGGAACCTGTCAAGCGTCCACCCCGAGGACCAGGAAATCAGCTACCTACTGGCCCTGGTCTTTAACTAAAGGCTCGAGCTCAATTATACCACAGACCTTGGGGATCTCTGGAGTGGTGACTGGAGGAAGGGCTGTCGGTGGGCGTGGGGGGAGGGGAAGGAAGGGTCGGCCGTGCTGAACAGGCTTCCACCCCCTCCCCTAGAGGAGCTGGGGAAACCGAGGCTGGAGAATGAGTAACAGTGCATGGAGGGTGGGGAGGCAGGGAATCCAGGAGTCCCGTTCCATCCCTTCTCAGGAGACTGCCATGAGAGATTCCCAGTAGTGTGAGGAGAGAGAAGACAGACACCTTGGTGATTAGTCCTGGAAAGCAAGAGGACCTCCCTCCGTGGGAGGACACAGGGGTCACAGGTGGAGGCTGACCAGCTGCAGGAGCTCGGTGGCATCAAGCCATTCAGGACCAACCCTTCTTCCTGCCAGGTACACGTTACCAGCGAGTCTGTCCATCTACCTTTCAAAATGTGTCTTGAATCAACCCCCTTAACCCCTGCCACCACCATGGCCACCATCACTGGCCAGGACGAGAGCAGTGGCCACCCACTGGATGGACTGTGAGCATCCACTCTTCTCCCTGGTGCTCTCATCTCCTCCCGGCAACCAGCGCATCTTTTTATAGGGTTGAAATGGGAAAATGTCATTCGTGACTTAAAGCCCTGCACTAGTTTCTTATTGCAGAGAATAAAGTCCCAGTTCTCGACCACACCCCGGGAGGCCCGATCTGGCCCAGCCTCTCACTTCATTACAGCCACGATCCTGATCCCTTGCAACAGCCTGGTCCCACACATCGGCTTTCAGTTCCTGGAAGATGCTGCAGCCTTTCCAGCTCAGGACTTAACACTCTGCCCCCGCCTCTTCACCTGACTGGCTCCTTCTCATCCTTTAAACTTCGGGTTAACTGACACCCTCCCCAGTTTTCTCCATCCCTGCATTAATGACACATCTCTCTGTTTGTAACTACATATTGGTGTGTTTGCCTGTTTAGTCTTGGCTTTCCCATCTAGACAGTAAGTTACATGAACGTGGGGGGAACACACTTATCCACTCACCAGAGCCCAGCACAATGCCTGGAGAAGAGCTCTCAATGGATGTTTGTTGATTGAATCAAAGATATACACAGTTGTGAGTTAGCTCAAAGCAGAACCTCCCTATAGTCAGAGATGAAGAAAGGTAGGGTACTAAACAATCCACACAGGTAGGACAGAAGCAAATATTTCTCTACCCTGCAATGAATATCAACCTTCCCTGCTCCATCTTAATTCCTGATCACATTTGGATTCAGGTATTTAAGGTGCCAGAGAAGCAAATATTATACAGTGCTCTGAGAAGGCCTCCGAGGCTCTGCATTCAAGGGTAGAAAAGTTTCACTTTCATAAAGACTAATAAAATCTTGCTGCCACCGAGCAGGCAGCGGGGACTGTACTCAGAGAGACTGTGGGGGGCCCTGGATCCTGAAAGCGTGGAAACGCAGGCTGTGACCAAAATACGGGAGAAGCTGGGACCTGCCAGGAGGACCTGAGGCCTGGTGGGGCCCAACGCATGCACAGAGGAAGGGCCCCAAGAATTCGTGTGCTGAGGAGATCTATGCCCAGCCATGAGATTTATAACAATAAATGATTCTTGCAATTGCCACAACCCACTGCAGTCCTCCTTAAGAGCCGTGGACAAAAAACAAACACATCTTCACCAAAAAATACAAATCAGGGGGAAAAGATGCGATCTGCTTCTCCAGTTCCACTGATGTGGGTTTACCCATTATTCTCATGTAATCAGAAGAACGTTAAACATTTCTAAAGTCTCCTCTCTTTTCTGTGGCTGATTAAGCAGTTGGGAGCAGAGAGTTTACTGTGAAAAAAAGCAAACAATTATGTGCTATCCGAGGTAAACATTACCTGAGGAACCGAAGCCGAGATGTGCGGCCCCATCGTCAGTAGGGATTATCATTATAATACTTAAAATAACATTTATAACACTTACTGAAATTACACGACTGAAGTCTGCAGAGACACGGAAATGAAATCAGCTCAATGTGTTTTTATAAGAATACTGAAATCTCTGGCCCTTAGAGGAAAGTTAGAGGCATTAACAGTTTTTGCCGGGGCCTCCATTAGCTGGTAAAATTTGAATACCGTTTCTTAGGTGAGCGCTAATCTTCTTTGAATCCTCCCAACACATTTTATCTGTAAAAAATTGTAGTTAAAAATTTAGTTTGATGGAATGATATTTAAGTGTTTTTCCTCATCTAACTCCCGGAAAGCGCCCCAGAGAGTCTCCCTGTAATTTGTTCAAACGAAATAATATTTTCGTTTCCCCATTTCTCTTTGTTGTCTTGTGTGATGAAAAGTAACATTTCTTTTCTTTCAATCCTATTAAGCGAGGCTCGAGGAATGCCAGCCACTCAATCCAAATGCAATCTGGCAGACAGACACGCAGCTTAAAAAACAGGACCTGCCAACCCGGGTTTCCGTCAGGAGTTGACATGTCACCAGGCGCTGGAGACGTGCAACACTTCCTGAGCAATAACCGGGGTTACCAGCAAGCTGAGGGGTTCTTTCTCTCTTTCTTTTTCTCAGCTGACACACCGGGAACCTTGGCTCAAATATACGGTCGTTTGCACATATTCGGTCCCCACACCCGCTGCAGTTTACCATGGCTCACGTGTCCTGAGCCTGCCTGACGCCTACCCTCCACTGGGGAGGTTTGGCCCCTTCTTCAGCTACAGGACTCGCCCTCTAGGGCAGTCTCTCCAGGCAGGAAGGGGCAGGAGATCCTGCTCTAGTCCCTTCCTGGATCCGCTGAGCACCCCCGTCCTCCTCTTCCCATCCTACATGACCTCCCTCCTCATGGCTGTCATCAACAAAGGCGGTTTTACAAACTCCAACTCACTCTCCAAAGCCTGCTATCAGATGTCACCTCCTCTCTGAAGCCCTCCCCAGCATCCGAAGTCATCCATGCTCCTGTCTCACTTTGCAAATGCTTTGACTCTGGCCAGAAAGATGTGATTAGATAAATGATGGTGCAGCCATCTGATAAAACACTACGCATACTCTTTTCTTCTTTTTTTATGGAGTGAAACCAAATGAGTTGATAAAGAACTATGTCCATGGTACAGTGCTAAAAGTGAAGTAAGTAAGATGCAGAATAACAAGTAGAATTGATCCTATTTGAATAATACATGCGTCTATGCATAGAAAACTCTTGGAGGACACATAAAAATCAGTAAGAGTGGGGAGTGACTTCTGGGGAGTGGAAATTGGGGGAGGAGCCAAGAAGATGGGAGAACGTATACTCTTTTAGGTTTTTGAGTCGTTTTTCCATGAGCAGGGATTACTTTTCTGACTAAAAATAATAAAATCCACCTATGTTGATGAAAATGTGTATTAGTGCCATTTTGAATTTCAAAGTCACGGGAATAAATGCCACCATAGGACCGATGGCCATCACTAATCGTCAGTCTTATCGCACAACTTTCTCAGTGGGCCACACTCCCATCTATATGTGAATGCCTTGCCAACATTACAATTGATTGTATATATGGAAATCCTCTGAAGATGAGATTCTCTTAGTGCCCAACTCAACACTAAGCTCTGACTTCCTCTCTCTGTCCTTGGCTGGCTGGTAGGCAAACAGAAGGCAAGGCCAGCCAAAAAGGACCACAATGCGACCTCAGGGGCCATTCCTGGGCTACAGTCCCAGGCAACAGCATAGGGGTGGGACCCCCTAGGGCCTTACTGACCTCACAGCAACCAGCGATCAAGTCTTTGGAACATTTTGGCCAACTTCAGGGGGTCAGTCTTCTCATTTCCTGTATGTTGCCATTCTCGGATGAAAGAAGAGTCAGGCCAGGAATGCTGTCAGGGCACTGACATGTGAGTTCTTCAGATACAGCTGCCATTTGGCATTAGAAAAATATCTTGTGGTAGGGGAGGGTATAGCTCAGTGGGACAGCGCATGCCTAGCACGCATGAGGTTCTGGGTTCAATCCCCAGTACCTCCTCTAAGAATACAAAAATAAATAAGCCTAATTACCTCCCCATCACACACGCATAAAAGAATATCTTGTGGTTAGCAAATTACATAAATCAGGGGGAAAAGTCACAATGGCAGCACCATTTCTGTTCTGTATGAAATGCCAGTGGGCCAAAATTATTTGCAAATACATTTAGGCGCAGAAACATTAAACCTAACAATTGTGTTCTAATGACGAAATTGTCTTTACAAATGTATTACTTGCAAAAGTGCTCACATGCTGTTATATACATTTCATACACACACACACACACACACACACACACACACACACACACACACACACACCATCAAGCTCACCTACCCAGAGAGTAAGGAACTAGGGGTTGCACCAAGTCTACACCCAGGAGCACCAAGGCGGCTGGCAGAGAGCGGCACGGCACCAAGGCACAGTCAATAACATGTATTGATCATGTTAGGCTCCCTGCACAGTCAAGCACAGTGACCCCGGGAACAGCAGTGATTTGCCCGGAAGTTGAGACTCCAAATGATTTCTGCTACTTTGCTTTCTAAGCTGAAGGAAAATTAAATTCTTTTAAATGATGGACTGGAGTAACGGACCAGAGGAAGTTAGAGCCGGAGGGGCTAAGGACACCATGTCCATCACAGACTGGCTTGTTCACTGAGCAGACACCAGGCCTAGAAATATGCTGGAATGACCTCCGATGACCACACACATTGTTTTACGGGCTTAGACGGTCCCTTGCTTAGAGGCTGGTTTGCAGGCGGCCACAGCCACAGGCCCAGGGAAGTAAGACACAGGAACGCAAACCTCCCCCCACAGAAACGGGGGCTGCAGACGGCTGGTGCAAAGGGCAGGAGGCCTCCACGCAGCCCGATTCAGGTAACAAAGAAGACCCCTCCCCAGCAGCCCCTGGACCCGTTAGTAACTAGCAGTGGGGGTGCAGAACCAGGCCCGGCAGTACTGGATTAGGACTCGGGCCTCTACTAGGGACTAAACTCTGAGTGGCCACAGTCTACTGCACAAGCCTAGGCCAGCCTTTTCTCTGTCCTAAACCTGTATTTTTCAAACTTGATGGGGGCTGCTGACTTTTGGTTTTCGGGGACTTTCTAATACATCCGTACAACACCGTTCCCAACCCACTATGATTGAACTGCTGGGATTATCCGCATCCACCTGCTCGGGCAGCCATGATGAAACACGATGCACGGGGTGGCTTAAACTACAGAAGCTGATTTTCTTCACACTTTGGAAACTAGAAGTCCAAGATCAAGATGTCAGCAGGGTTGGTTTCTTCTGAGGCCTGTCTCCTTGGCTCACCAGTGGCCAAACTGGGGGTTAGGGCTTCGACATATGAATCTGGGGGGACGTGGTTCCAGAGGGAAGGAGGCCCCTTGCCCCTGCTCCTTCCGTCACTTCATGTGTGGAGTGCATCCTCCCAGACTCCTCTGTGTGGGGCTCACACACACTAGCTATCACCGCCCCACCTCCTTTTCCAAGTTACCTTTGACCGCAGCAGAAGGGACTTGAAAATACCCTCACCCAGCCCCCTTGCAAGAGCCCCGCAGGGTAACAAGGCCCAAAAGGAAAAGCCGGTGCCATTAGAAACAATCTAATTATGATCAAAAGGACAGAGCCATGGGTGCCCCCAGACCACAGATGAGGGTGAGGTGGAGATCACTCAGGATGTAGGCAGTAACTCAGCCTCTCAGCCCCACAGAGGAGAAGCCAGAACCTTCCCTCCCATTCCCAGGTCCCCCCGAAATCCCACATCTTTCAGACCGACGCATCCACTATCACCCCATCGCCCCTGAACAGCCAGGCAGGGCTGCGCAGTCGGGGGCAGCAGCGGGGTAAGAATTTGTTGGTGGCGGTTTTTAGTTCTGTGCGATTTTAAAAATCTATTCACGTGTGAGATGCAGCCTTCCTTTCCACAGAGGGCATGCTTTGCAATCTGAATCGGCAAATTTGTTAACTGACTGTTGAGTCTAATGTTATACCACTATTCTGCCTCTCGTTAGCAACACAAATTACCGGCAATTAGCCGGCTGACTGTTCAAAGGCAGTTCAATTTCACGTATAAAGAGAACTATATAATGCTTAATGTATCTATCAAATGTAATAGCCCAAACAAAATTAATGATATGAATACAATGAGTGCTTATATGGGATAATTACAAGGTGTCTGTCAAGAGACGCGATCGTGGAGTCAGACACACAATCACCAAAGTTGTCGAGGCTGGTCTGGGATGCTTGGAGAGAGAAAAGCCATCATGCACTCACAGGCTTAGCCTCTTCCAGTGACAGGGTAGGAAAAGTAGGCCGCTGTCGTGTCTGAAACACACAAGTTGTGGCTTCAAGCCCAGAGTGAAGTGAGACCTTGAGCAAGTCCCCAAGACTCCATTTCCTCATCTGTGAAATGGGAACAATAGCACCTGTCTCTCAGAGCCCTAACCCGGCACCACACAAGCAAATGAAGAAGAAAGAGCTTTGCTAACTCTGCAGTCCTCGCCCGGAGGAAAGTGGCGATGCCATGGAAGTTACTATTATTATGCAAGAATTTCCACAGTGAGGCCCAGCAGACTTCGTCCAGCCCGCATCACAGACAGAGTAGCGTGGCATGATACGAACGACACTTTGATTTAATTACCACCTTCTTTTTTTCCCCCTCCGGTAACTAAACATTTTCCTCTGCTCAGTATCCCTGGAATGGCAGGGCCATTCCCAGTGTATTACTTGCATATCTATAATTAAATAATTAAGAATTGTTCAAGCCCTTCCAAACACAACAAAAGGCGATGATTATTTCAAACCCACTTTAGGAAAAGTCAAGCCCCTATCAGCTCCATTTTTTGCTAATAGTTATGCAAGGCTGCACCGGCAGCATTCCCTCTTGCATGCCAGCACACCAATAAATTAAGATATTCCTGGCCGCATCTGCACGAGGGAAATTAGAGCATTACCTGGTCCCCGCCAGTGTGCCAGCTCCGAGCGGCAGGCGCAGCCCACGCTGGGCGACCAGCTGTCTGCGAATGTGGTGTGTGGATCACAGCTCAGAGCCAGGGGATCTCTTAGGAGGCCTGCTCTAATATCACAACTGCCTCGCTGCAGGACTGTTCCCTTCACAGCACAGTATTCAAACACTTCTTCTGCTTCTTTCTTTCCAGCTCCGGACCAGGGAGAACCAGGACCTAGGACCTCTGAGTTGGTCCCCAGATGCCGAAACAGGCACGGCTGATTTTTTTCCTGCTTGCCCCGAGTCCTTGCCAGTGAGGACAGCAGTGAGGCATTTTGTTTTCTGAAACTCCAGCCCCAGCTGCCCAGGAGGAGGGGCGACCTCGTTCCTGGTGGGTGTCGCGTCGCCAGGCACAGCCTCTTCGGCTTTGATGGGGACAAGTGGCCCTTGTCGAGGCTTCAACGCCAAAATGATTCCAAAATGGTTTACACGAGTGTGAACTCATGATTCCCAACGGAGACAAAGACCTGTTTTCCCAGAAATCAGAAGAGGCTTCTGACCTGGGTGGCTAACTCCAAGTGTGTGCACGTCTCGGGAGACAATCTTCAGTCTCCAATGTGTTCCTTTAAGTCTGAACGCCCCTCCCCCACAGGGCTCCCCAGACCCCGACCATGACAGACAGACCCTGGAAACAGTCTCCGGCTTTAGACAAACAAAATCAAAGAAAGGAGCGCTGCTGGCCTCGGGTCTGGCAAATGTGTGAGGCATCCAAGACGCAGTCTCTTTGGCAAACAGAGCCTGAGGCACTGCAGACCTGGACCGGGGTGGGAGCTTGGCTGGCCAGCTTACAAGCACTGGGGGTCCAACAACTGTGTGAGTAGGGGTTGCAGGGACGAGTGGAAGGAGTTGATGCAGGAGCTGCTGCGGCTGAGGCAGAGGACTGAGATGAGAGACTCTGACACTAGGTGGGGAGGACATTTTCAGGCATGTTGAGCTGGATGGTCAGCAGGCAGCTGGCTTTGAGGGTGGAACGAGAAAGAGTAGGAAGCCAAGGCTAGGGACCATAGGTTTGGGGGTAGTCAGAAATGCATAAGGACCAGGCCCAGGATGTGCCAACAGGGTCCAGTGGCCTGATTGGACTGTAAAAGTCACCAACTTCCACAACCAAGAGTCACTGGTAACCCCGGAAAAAAAGTTTCAAAGAGCATCATGCTCTCTTTAATGCCTCTGAGCTTTTGTTATGCCCACAACCTGGAATTATCTTCCTCTAGTCCCTCTAGTAAACTCCTACTCATCCTTCAGAGGCCCAGCTCAAATGCCCCTCTATTTGAAAAAGCTTCCCCTTAGCACTCCCTATCCTCATTTATCTACCCCACCCACATATAACCAGGAGAGGCAAATCATTCCCCAACCCACTCATACTACTTAGGAATTTGCACACACATGTATCTACCTCTCCCATTGGATTGGAAATTCCTTTAGAGTGGGGGGCTCTGTCTGTCTTGGTTCAGGGTCCCCAGCACTCAGTGCAAAGCCTGGCACAAGGAGTTAGCAGATAAAGACTAGAAGGCATGAAAAGAAATAGACTCCAAGGCTGAGGCAAAGTCTAAGATCTTGTGGGTCTTCCCTGTGACAAGAGGGCAGCCTCAAGATGTTGTGTCTGAGGTCAACTCTCGAAACCAAAGGGGGCCAGTTATCAGAAGGCCATGGGGATCCTGCGTGATGTACTCAGTGCACAGGGATGAATATCTTCCTACCCTGAGCACATCTGGCCTCTGCCCAGATGGGTGGCAGCCAGTTTCAATCCTGCACACACAGAGACTAAGCCTATCCCCAAAGGACAGAAGTCCCTTACCATCCCAGGAGGGACACATAAAGTTAAAATGGGGTTCTTTTCCCTTTCCCTAAGAGCTGCTGCAAATTGGGCTACACCCATCTCATGGCTTCATGAGTAGGTTAAACCCCACCCAAGCTGGTAGCATCAGTGCCCAAATGTGCCTTCTGGATGTCTTTTTGGACCACTCCGTTCTCCATATTCTCTTTCCTGATGAAAACGTGTACTGTAGCATTTAATTATAAATTGCTTATAACATGAGATGTTTTCTGTAGCTATGCCTGCCTCCAAAATATGTTGAAAGCTTCTAGGAGGCAGAAATGAATTTTACACCTTTCCAATAACTTCCTCGATCCAGAATGGAGTACAGGAGTTCACTAAGCGTTTTTGATAGACAAGTATAGTCATTCCTTGGTATCGTGGGGGATAGGTCCCAGGAACCTTGAAGATACAAAAATCTGCTGATGTTCAAGTCCCTTATATAAAATACCATAGTATTTCCATATAACCTGCACACATCCTCCCTTACACTTTAAATCACCTCTAGATTACTTATAATACCTAACAGAATGTAATGCTATGTAAATAGTTGTAAATACAACGTAAATGCTACATAAATAGTTGGCAGTGCATGACAAATTCAAGTTTTGCCTGTTGGCACTTAATGGAATTAATTCGGAATATTTTTGATCTGTGGATGTGGAACCTGTGGGTGTGGAACCCATGGATAAGGAGGGCCGACGGGACAGGGAAGGTGTTGCCTCACCGTGTGTGGCAGACATTGCCAATCAAGCGCCAATCTGCTCTCTGTGATGAATGATTCACTCATGGAACTTGACAGCTCCTGCCAGTCTTACTTGGTGGCTGCTCTCCATGAGAAATGGAAGGGTCTGGAAAATGTGAGACTTCCAGGTGGCCCCAAGAAGGGACGGCCCAGAGTGGCAGTGTGCTTGGACGGTGCCCCTTTCTGAGGCTCTCCCCAGCCCTCCTCTGCCCAAGGCTGAAGAGATCACAGAGACTCAGGAGGAACAAAGAGGCCCACCATCCCAATTCTCAGCATTTCTACCGAGAGTCACCGCAAGCCCTCTTCCCACTCGACATTCTCGTTTTCAGCAGCTCGAAGTCCAGAGCAAAGGGGGAACCCCATCTCCCTGGGATGCACCATTCTCCAGGCTTCTGGCTGTCCACCCAACCAAAATCAGACAAAGAGATAAGAAGAAAGGTGGGGAACTCTGACGCAGTTCATTGGCTGCCTTTAATATTTGTTTATAAACATTCTTTCTTCCTCCTTTGCTGCTTGCTCTTCTCTGGGCTAAGAAACATAGCTCCAGACCTGATCTGGGTATCACTTTTCAAATGCCCAAATCCCTGTAAAGGTTTAGTGTCTAGCTGTGTGCATTTTGCTCAGTATTAACATGTTCAATGGAGTACTTTGATTTTTTTTTTATCTAGACGCCAGAAGCTGGTGAATATATGCTTCATAGCTTCAGATAAACCTTTTGTTCTTCTGGGGCTGATCAGCTGGTAGAGCAGCGAGAGGGAGAAGGGGAGGGGAATTCACAGGGGCTCAGCGGTTTCAAAAAGTCAAATTACCTCTGAGCCATAGCAAGGCTGATAATTTAAATGAAAAAATATATATACAGGCTGCAGCACACAACACCGTCTCTGGTAGGACTTTTAATGAAGCCCCAGTTGTGATGACACTGAAGCCGGGAACGCTACAGTGGGATAATTACTTGGCTCCCACACAGCTGAGTTCCATAGATGCATTATTAACGGCACATTCCTCGCCATAACCAGAGCTGAGCAGAGGTAAGCTCCGCGGACCTGGGCGTCCGCCATTAGCGGCCTGGCGCAAACACAAATGAGTGTTTTCACAAAAGCATGCAAAGGTTGTGAAATTCCAGTGAATCTTGTGCTGGGAGGTGGAGACAGGGCAGGGATGAGGGGGAAAGGGAGGGAAGGGATTGTGTGTATATATACACACATGCGAACGCACGCACACACACACGCACATTTGGTCCATACAGACATGACCAGAGATGTCACCTTTCCCTGCACAATGTACTTGGAGTAAGGCAACCTGGGAAATTATAGAGTCAGAAAGCATTGATTTTCCTGCAACAGATCCAGGAGGCAGCCCTGATGAAGAATTACAGAGGAAATGCAATAACCTAATTCTCCTCCAACCTGGCCATGCTGTGCCTGCAGCCCTGAGCTCACCTGGCTGGGGCCACAGGGCGGCGCCTCCTGACCAGGGCACGCTGCACAGCTGAGCTCCCGTTTGGCACTGCCAGGTGGTCCCCCCTTCTCAACCCCGATCCATCCTGAGCCACGGTGCTCAACTTAGGCCACCTTCCCAGAACATGCAGGGATGGCCAGATGCCTCAGAGTCCAAGGGGCTTCTGGAAAGGGGCAAGGCTCCTGGTTCACCCCAATTAAAGCCAGGGACAAAGAACGTATACTGCTCCTTGGGGCCAGAGGGACCCTATGCACATCCCAGACAGAGGCTCCAGGGCACTGGGGTGACTCAGAGGAGACTGCTGGGAAACCGGTGCCCGGCCCTGCACTTCCCCGTGGTGTTCTCCTTGGTTTCGCTTCCCCTGGAAGCGTCTGTTTCAAGGTGACCCTGTTTCGCGCGTTAGCCCCAGCGTCCCCCGCCTGCTCACAGAACCAGGGGCCTCCCAGTAATTAACACCCGCACTTGATGAGGTCCAGCTGGCAAACTGAAGCGATGCCAGCATCTTCCACTCGACAACCTGGGCTCCTCCAGCCGGGGCCCAACGAGGGCCCCCCTCTCCCCGGCCATTCTGGCCACCCTGTCCCCAGAGGAGCAGGCAAAAGTCACCCATCTAGCCCGGATGTTCACTGGAAGTTGTTTATAATAGCAAAAGGCTAACAGCTCCAACCGGGAATTTAAACCATGGCACTTCTGAGAACGGAACACCAAGCAGCCACTAAAAATGACGGTGTAGAGGTGTGTGAGTTGACATGGGGCATTCACCGTGTGGTTGGGGCAAACGGTTACAAAATAGCATGGACATTATAAATCCATTTAAAACTAAACACAGGTGTACAAGAGTACGCAGTGATTCCATTTGTATAAAGGAACAAAAACAGGCACAGCTATCATTGCTGTCAGAAGTCAGGATCATGGTTACTCTGGGAGTGGGACTACAAGAGGGCAGGAGGTGGTCTTCTAGGGTGTGGGTGACGCTGTGTCATGATCCAGTGCTGTGTGCACTGGTGGGTTCAGCCTGGGAAAATGCAGCAAGCTGGATGCTTATGACACACGAGCGTTTCTGTATGGTAAGTTCTACATCAGCAACACATCATTACGTGTTTATTGATGTGTACTTCTCTGTATAAATCTCAAACCTCAATATGTTTTTTAAAACTGTGTTTACCTGTGTACGAACACACGGAGTAAGGAAAGGTAAACACCAACTTGGGAACAGCAGTTTCCCCTGGGAGGTGAGATGAAGGATGATTTCTCTCTCTTCATTCTATTTATCAGCATTTGTTCTCTTGTAAGGAAAATATATTACTTGACTTAAATTTCTTTTTCTTTTTTTTTTTTTTTTACAGAGGGGCAACTCGCCTGAAATGATAAGGAACACTACCAATTTGCAAAATAAATAATCACCATCACCACAGTATCATTGTCTGCTCAACAAAGAAAACACTCAAATGCAGTTTGGGGCCTGCTCTGCCCGAGCCGTCTTGAGGCAGGCTCCCTTAGAAAAAACGGAGACAGAATTCTTTGGCAGAAGTCACTTGCAGAGTGAATTGTTTTCCCCTGGCCCAGCCTGTGAGCCCCTCGAATGAAAATGTAAATAAACAGTCCTACGTGCCAGCTTATTGCTGCAAAGCTTATCACGGTGACCCACACTGACCAGGAGCCGGCCACGTGCGATCAGAAAATGGTTAGACAAAAGACAAAGCTCGCGAGAAGTTCAGACCCACTCAGCGAAGGTGTGTGACCCTTCCTACCCAGCCAGAGCCCACCCACCCCCAGGGCCATCCTCTCCACTCCCCTCTACCCCTCCTTGCTCATTTCACATCACCTTATAACAGATCGATCCTAACTCCTCTATTTCCCAATTCATACGCCCAATTTCCCACTGATGTTCGAAAAACAGATGAGAAGATAGAGAAGGTTAGCCAGGTATCAGAGTAGACGCAGCTCGTGAGGGATGATGTCGGTCATCTAAGCCAATCATTTCCCCAACCCAATTAATCATTTTCCCCAACCCAAACCAGTATCTTTTAAATACCCAAGATGTATTCAGAGGAGAGGGGAAGGTTGCAGCAGGGGAGCGAGAAGAAGGGGGACCCCTGGTGGTGACTGCGCGCTTTCGGATACCAGATACCGTCCCCAGCAACCCACTTCTGACCCCTGACTCAGCCGCACACAGAACAAAAGCTCTACCATGAGCAGCCCCCACCCCAGGAAGTTGTTGCAGAAGCCTGTCCCTCAGGTCTGCGGGGAGCCCTGCGGGACCTGCCTCCTAGAAGCCCCACCTGAAGACACTTCTGGAGGGGCTGTAGCACCTTCCGCAGGTCGGCTCCCAAACTCTGCTCTGCCTCTGTTCTCAACCAAGTCCCTGGTCCCTCTGCCCTTCCATTTCTCCCTCTGTCAAGTGGAAAAACTAAAACAAAGCCCTAGCTCACATGCCTAGTTCAGGAGAGGGTCTTAGATCTCCAAGGAGCCCTGAGACCACGGGCTGCCAGTGCGGCACCTAGAAGAAGGCCACTTCCTCTGCAAAAGGGGTGGAGATTATTTAGCAAAGCACAAGGGAAAAAAAAGTCACTTCCTACCAATGCGGAGATCAAGAACTTTGCCAGGGGCTCAGACGGCAGCAATTTCTATCCGCGATGCTCTCCAGGGTCCCTGGTGGAGGGGTAGTGAGCTCATCACCAGACCCAGTTGAGGAGGGCCTCCCACAGCTCCCGAGGGGTCCCCAGGGGCAGCTCCCTGCTCCACTGCAGGAGATCAGCATGAAATGTCCTAGGTTACGGGGGATGGGTCAAGCCAGAAGAGAGCACCCCTCAAAAATCACTAGCAGCACAAGGTAAGTCCTTGAAAACCCCCCTCCTCCAGCTGCCTGCCCCTCAGTTGAGGGGTGGGGCCTCCAGGCAGAGGCTCTGGTACTCACCTCCCCCAACATGAAAAAAGGACATTTTCTGGATTAAGAACCAAAAGCAGCAGACTTCCTTTTGCAGATTGCTCTGGGTGTTCTGAGACCAGGGTCCAGTTGTCTCTCTCTTTATTAAAATTTCCACACTTACCTTCCCTTTGGAACCTCTTCCCTGCTTCCTCTCTCCTCCCCTTCATCAGAAAGTTTGGTGCAAAGAAATGGCCACACACCTGGACTAGCCCAGCCAGCAATCTCTGTGCTGGGAAGCCCCCAGGCCTCTCCCAAGGAAGGGGCTGGTTCCTCAACAGAGAGATGCTTGTCTGTCTGTCTGTCTGTCTGTCTGTCTCTCTCTCTCTCATGCGCGCACACACACACACACACACTCACAGACTCAGAAACACACAGGCACACAGCAGAGGGGGCTGTCTATCACTCACACACACAAACACACACACACACACACACAGAGTAATGGAAATACAGACATACACACACACGAAACACAACAAAACACAGAGAAACAGCCCCATAGGTGCAAATACATAGAATCAAATACACAAGGCCACAAACGTACCCAAACCCGAAACACAGAAACAAACCCACAAACATCAAGTACATTGACCCCAAAACACACACATGCCAAAGAAGGCTCAGCAAAAAGCAATAGACCCACAGGCATGCAAATGCAGAGACACAGATAAATACAAACTACACACACTCTCTCCACAGCAACAGATCAGATCCACAGAAACCAACACCCAGGGTCAGAGACAAACCCTCTGATCGGGCTGTCCACTCAGAAGTCTCAGGAGAGCGAGGAAGGCGGAATCAGGCTGGTTATTACAGAACTGGACCTCGGTCAGCTGCTCCAAGCATGCAGGCCAGGCTCGGGCCATTTTCAGAGACCCTGACAGGAAGCGTCCCATCACGGTGCCAGCTGGAGGGCAGGGAGTGATGGTGGGGTGAGGATGGGGGGCTCTCTCCTGTGTCTCCTGCTGCTTGTTTTTCTCCCAAATGAGGACTATACAAAAGAAGGACTCGGGCAGCTAGGGTTTCCCGGCCGCCCAGGCTCCAGATGGGGGCTCGCAGAGGGCAAACTGACACCTCACTGGCTGCAGACAGAAAGTGCGAATCAAGGTCAAATCTTTATAAACCTCAGACTAACCAACCTCCCAACAGCCCCAAATCCTGCCTGCATCTGCATTCTGCTAAAGCACTCCATAGCATCTCTATACCCTCCCAGGCCCAGACCCCTATAGCGCATCTGATTTACACGGAGAGCACCAACCCTCATATTTAGCGCTCCACTGGCAAGATTCCCAGCCAAGAATTCTATTTAAAAAATACAGTATTTATCAACATCCCTACCCAACAATAGGCTGACAAAATATTAATTTGTGCATCCATTCAGTTCTCAACCAGTAAATTGGAGAATGAACTGAAACACCAAACTCAGTTTTGCTAATCTTGACACGTCCACCGAAAATAGCACCAAACTTTTATACCGCACTCACTTCCTGGGAAATAAACATATCAATTGTCTTTGTAAGCCTCTATAGTATTTTGTCAATATTATTTTTTATTACAGCAGAGAACATATAAATATTTTATTATAAACCAAAGGCCTAAAATAAACAGTTTAGTAAATAGTTATTACATTACAAGGAAAAACATCTGTGGAAACTGCTTTCCATGTAATTATTCTTGCTATTTTACATTAGCGCTCAACGTGAATTTCTTTGGCACTAATGTTTCACTTGTTCTAAATCTTCCTCCTTGTTGCTATTATTAAAATCTTAAAAAGGTGCCAAATCTTAAATGACGAAAAAAAAAATGATTCACTAGAAATTATTCATATCACAGTGAGCCGCTACTAAACCTGGCAGGGGTGCAGTATTTTCGGTGAAATTAACATAAAATATACAACTGCAAATTATCCAGGAAATAGCTGTGTTCTTTACGGCATGCTTTTACATTCGAGGGGGAAAAATATGTTCTCCTTCTCCATCTCTTCTCACAAAGCCACAAACAGCTCCATTTCGGCAAGTTTTAAAGGGAAAGTAATAGATTTGTCAAAGGAGTGCTGGCTTTGAGAACGGACTAGCAAGTAGCTCATGGGTGGATCAGCCTTAGGTAATTACTAGAGACAACATCAGAAGCGTAGAGAAGGCAAGAAAAACAGCCCGCAGCTTTCTTTCCCCTCGATTCCAGAGAATGGATTTCCTCTCACAGGCCTCGGCTCTTTCTCCTAAACACAAGAAAAACTGTAACACCATGTAAAATGCAAATCTCGCTGTAAATATTTTATAAAATTGTTGCATACATCCCAAAAGCTATAGGTCTTAATTGAGAGCAGGCGATTTTTCTAGTCAATATATGGAAATGGAAAATGCTAATTTGTGTTTTTCTACTTATGAAAAACCCTGGAGAACAGCAAGCACAAATGCACTCACTTTAATATTATAAATATAATTTGGCTCCCTCTTTACCATCCCCACAGCCCTGGCTTTTATCTCCCCGTGGCTGCAGGAGGAGAGATGGAGAATCACTTTCACAGCATCAGCCTGGGAAGGCAGCCTCGGATGATGGAGGGACGGAGGGGGACTTCAGGCACAGAGCTGTATGCCCCCTGCCCCGCGATCTGCACCCCCTGGGAACTGGCAGGCGGGGGCCCCAAGCCAGGAGGCACTGCCCGGCATTCTGTTCCTCCAAGGGCCAGAAGCAAGAATGAAGGCAGGAGCTTCGGCCATGTGGCTCCTCTCTCCCCTGCTGGGCCTGCCTGGGCCTCAAGCTCCATCTGACCAACTCAGAGCTCCTTCTGGGCAGGGAAAGAATGCTCTGAGCACCACCCCTGGAGCTGCCATGATGAACAGGAGCAGCTGGCAAGATGGCTGGAGTGCTCCAAGTTGGGAATGCCTGTTCCCAAACTTCAAAGGAAGGTTAAGGGCCCCCAGAGCCAGTCGCTCCCTGCTCCCTCATGGGCCCCCAGCCTAGACTTCACGTGCACATCCCCCAGGAATGCCAGGCTCTCCTACCTAGAGCTGCCCTGTCCGTTACAACAGCCACTGGCCACTCGTGGCTACTGAGCACTTGCAGTGTGGCTGGTCCACACTGAGACGTGCTGTCAGTGCAAAACAGACACCAGATTCTGAAGGCTAGTATGAAAAAAAGAGCATAAAACATTCTCACTGATAACTTTTTAAGATGACTTTATGGTACAATCATAATATTTTGGATATATTGTATTAACTAAAAATATTTTACTCCATCCGTTTCCTTTTCCTTTTTTCAGCACGGTTAGTAACGTTTAAAATATACACTCGTAGCTTGTGTCTCACTTCCCTTGGACGACCAGCTCTAGAGAACGCCCTGGCTTGCTGCGTGTGAGCCTGCGTTGTGCTCACGCGCGTGAGCAGCTCTCTTACACACCAGGTAAGTAGGAGGTCCCCAGCTTTAAGATCCTAGAGCTCTACAGAGTCTGAGATGCTGTGATTCCATAAACCCGTGTGTCTACAGTTCTAAGAAAGCACTGTGATGCTAAGAGATTCTATTACTATTGCTTCCCAGCATTTAACAAAGGCTTTACAATGACAATCCTCTGGCCAAGGTCTCACTCAGCCCTCAATCAAAAAGAGCTCAAATATTCGGTGATCACAGCCCCCTTCCCCCAACCCTCATGAGCCCAAATATAGCTCAGCCCTCCTTACTTCACGCCCCCAGGAGCCTCCCCAATGTCTCCTGCCCTCCCCGACTCTCTCTGCCCAGAATGCAGAACGGGTCCTTTTGGGAGAACCTGTCAATCACGCACAGCCTTTACCCGTGTGCTATCCTCCTCCTGGAAACTCGACTTTTCCTCAAATTTGTGCATGTGAAGAAAACAGCTAGGAAGCAGAGAAGGGTGCACAGTTAGAGTTAAGTGGCTGGAGGTAACTCCAGGCTGTGCCCCTTCCCAGCCGTGAAAGCCCTAATACACAGTTGAATGTCTCCTCGTCTCAGTTTCCTAATCTGTCAAATAGGAACAATATACTTACTTTGTAAATTTGGAGAGGAAAAGTTGAAATAATGCACATTCCACAAAGAAGGCGCAGCTGCTCAGAGTGCCCAAGGAGAGGAAATAGTCCTGTGTGGTTAGAGCAGGGTGAGCAGGAGGAGGGGGGAAGAGGAGGTCGTGAGGCGGGCAGGGTGGGCAGGTAGCTCAGAACCACCACCCTGGAGAACTGACTGTATCCACTCCAACTGAGCACTTCCCTACCCACGAGCCAGCGATTCCAGAACCTCCTGGAAAGTAAAGGCATGCACGCACAGGACCATAGAAACCCTCCTCCGCAGATAAGACCTGTCCGCAATGGCCTTAGCAGCACCATTCATAACCGCCCCAACCCAGGAATAACCCAAACACCCAGCATCAGTAGGATGCACAGCAAATTGGGACACATTCATACAGGGGCTATAACACAGCAATACAAAGGCGCAAACCCCTGACACACAGAGAGGGATGAAGCTCACATATGTCACAGTGAACAGAAGCCAGACACAACTCCACGCTGTAGGATTCTGTTGACATGAGTTCTGAAACAGGACCAACTACCCTCTGGTGGTAGAGGAGGAGTGTCCTGGGGAAACTGGTGGGGGGCAAGGAACGGGCTACCTATGGATGTGGGTGCTGGTGAGGCAGGGACCCAGATGGAAAAGTGCATCACGCAATACACAGAATGTTTGTGCCCTTGACTGTATGTGAGACCTCAGTCAAAAGAGGGCAAGAGGGACAGACCTCCCCAAGGTGTACAGGCATCAAAGGGCCCTCCCATGGGGTGGCGCCTGCACCAGCCCCACGTCACGTACTCCCTCTCCATGAGGACACAATGAGTTCGTGCAGGAAGACAGCCCAAAAGCCAAGCCAGAAGAACCGAGAGCCCCCAGAACAACCTCAGGTTTCTAAGATCTCGGTCAGACAGACAAAATTCTGGGCAACTCCTCAGCCTCAGTCCTCCAAGCCGAGAAGGGATGCCATGGACCCCCAAGGCCATGGAGACCAGGCCAGGCTGTTCCGAGGCCCAACAGGCCACCGTGAGCTGAGGCCCCCTCCCTCTCCGGGAGCAGGAAGGGAGCCGGCCGACGTTTATTACCCGCCAGCAGCGAGATTGACTGCAGGCCTCCTCTGCCCACACTGAGCCATTAGCTCGTAATGGCCCCGAAGGTTCCCTCAGCCACAGACCCAGGCCCGAGATCGCCGGCTCCAACACCAAAGATACTAATGACTACCACATTGCCGAAATAAATCATCATCACTCAGAAGGGGCTCCGGCCGGGCCAGCAGCTTCCAAACTTCATTTCACGAATTTCCCCTTAATACTCAGCTGCCTTGGTGAGGAAGTCCTCGGGTGAACGCATCATCAGCGAATTTCTCTGATATGGTGTTTATAAAGGAAGGGAGGAAAGAAGGAAAAGAGGGGAATATTAATCTATGCAACACTGCAGGATTCTGCATCAGTGGGAATTTGGAGACTGGAACAAAACCCCCATTTGAAATTCCCGCAGGAGTTTGACTGTCCAGAGCTGGCAGCCAGAAGTGCCCATGGAAGGCAGCTGGAAAGTGTGTTCCAGGGAACACTGCTCCCTGTAGACAGGTGCAATTTGGCATGGTGTTTAAGCACATGGAGTCTGTAGCCAGACCGCCTGGGTCCTAACCCTGGCTCTGACTCTTGCTGTCTGAATCAGAGTAGCCTTAGGCAGGCTACTTCGCCTCTGTGTTCCTCAATTTCCCCATCTATAAAGTGGGAGGATAGGGGGGATTCTCTTCCCCAAAGTTCTGGATTACTGCTACTATCAGGTGATGGCTGACATGACCTCTGGTAGGGCTGCCATGCAGGTCACAATATGAATGGTGTTCTCTAGAGTTGTTCAGTATACAACCTGCACAACCATACCCTGCAGACCTGAGTCCTGTGGGGTTCCTGCCACTCAAAGAATCCCTCTGGGGTCTGATGTGAGAATTAAGTGGGACAGTCGATGTAAAGTGCTTAGAGTAGGGCCTGGCACGCCAGTAAGTGCTACATAGTTGTTTGTGATCACTACCACCACTGCAATTATCATCATGTTAAAACTCTGAAAGTCCTACCAGAAGGAAACCTGGTTAACTTCGCGACATGCTCACTGACTCCAATTAAGTCATGTTGTGGCTGGAGTGGGGTTCCTGGAAGGGGAAATTTCTTGCTCAAGGTCAAAAAGCACATGAGGGGAAAACAGACTGAAATCTAGGCCTCCTATCTCCCAGGCTGTAGGTCACTCCCATAAAAGGCACTCACCCCACAGCCTCCAAAGGCAAGACACTCTACAAACATCAGTAATGCAGGGGTCTGTCTGGGGCATCTGTAAGCAGGCCTCTGAGTCCCAGGGAGAGCTCCAGGCTTCCCTCTCTGGGTCCTGCTGCCCCATGTCCATGTGCAGGCCTGGGGACTTAAAGGTGACACTCAGGAACACAGAAGCATCTGGAAAGCATCCTCCCAGCCTGACTGCCTTCTTGGAAGAGGAAGGAGCCAGCTATCTTTCCTCAAGGTTCCTGGGGCTCCCCTCTTCTTCCTGCCCTCTTCGTCCTCGGTATCCCCTCCCCTGGCACTCAACCCATCTCTCTGGCTACTCTGAAGTTCTCATTCTACAAACCTTAGCTTAGGTCATCAAGTCTAGTTCTAGCTTTGAATAAACTCTGCTCCTGGAAATGGGTCTTATACGCGGTGCTCAGTTATTATGTGGTGGTGGGAGGTGGCATTTCCAGGCCATAATCTATCCCAGCCTTGTCTCTCCCAGCTTCCCGTACTAGACTAGAGATGCTCTAGTCTCAATCTTACTCCCTGGAGACCTCAGAAACAATAGAGAGCGGAGCTAGAGTTCAGTTCATCACTGCCTCTGCCAGACAGTCCTCCCTGACTTCTCCAGGCCGCTTGTTTCAGTCCTCCTTGAACACTATCCTCTCTGATAAGTAATCCCACCAGTCTGCACATCACCGAACTGCCCTCACCCTCATCCCACTTTCAGGTCTTTGAAGGCAGGGCCTGATCAGGACTTGTTCATCTTCCCCCCTCCCCCTGGCATGGAGTACAGCACTGGGAGGTTATCATAATAGAAGATGCCCAGAGCCTTGGCAACCCAGGCTGGGGTTTTGGGGTGAGGGGGGTGGCTGTCAAGAGGGGTTGTGCAGGCCCACGATGCTGGTCTGCAGGCCACAGCCAGCCCAGTGAGGCTCAGGTGGGTGCCGGTCTCAGCAGAACCTTCCACTTCACCTAACAGGGGAGCAGAAGCAAAACCTGGCAGCCCCACCCAGGTGCCACCTGCCCAGGAAAACCAGGCCCCACGCAGAAGGCTCCACAGGCTGGGCTTGGACCAAATTCCTTCTCAGCGGCCGTGCCTTTCCAGCATCCAGGAATTGCTCCTGCCGATTCAAAACCAGGTCAGAGAAAACCGTCTCTCGTTTCCGGCAGGGGTGAGCGTTCCTCCCGGGGAAGGGCTCCGCAAAAGTCTCCAAACCGAGCACGAGAGACAAGTGGGAACCAAGCCTCATTCCCTCGGTGGCCCCGCGGCTGCCAAAATTACTGACAAACTGACCTACAAAGAGAGTTTCTATTTTATGAGCAAACCCCAAAGGTTAACAGCAGAGCCGCCGGCGGGCGATCCACACGGAGGAGCGGAAGCTTCCCCAGCAGCACCCGCGTGGAGCCCGGGCACCTCAGCTTCTCGGAGAAACGTGTCTCTGAAATGCCAAGGAGAAAGGGAGGAGAGAAGGGGGAGCTTCCAGAGCCCTGACTGGAGGGAAGAATCTGGATGTGAGGACACCAACCCATCACCAAGTGGCCTCTCTGTCCCAAAGGTGTGGGTCACTGCCACTGTTAAGAGCTTGCTGGCGAGACCTCTGGCAGGGCAGATGTCTCCGAGAGTTGTGCAGTATGCAACCTGCACAACCATACCCTGCAAAACTGAGCCCTGTGAGGCTCCTGCCCCTCAAAGCATCTTGCCCCTATATAGTGCTGGTTTCGTGGACATGTGACCTGTGCAGTAGCACAGGAGCCTGTATCTAGAAGGGCCTTACACTTGGTTTGATACTCTGCTGTTTTGTTGTCTTGAAATTCTTCATTTTCTAACACAGGGCCCTGCATTTTCATTTTGCACAAGTTACGTAGCTGGTCCTCCTTCCATGTTTGAGAGCACCAGGGCCGTGCCAACAGTATGGACACGGAGAGAAGGGATGGGCAATTATGCAGTGGATTCATCACTAAGTAATTGATACCAAAATGTAAGAATGTATCCAGCCTCCATCGTTCCTCACCTTGCAAGTCATCCAGATGTGGGCCCTACCTCTGAGGTTTGCCAGGGGAAGGGGCAGGGCGAGAGAAGCCCTGGGGATGGGCACGGGCATAGGGAGGCCAGAAATCTCCAAGGTGTGTGCCCTAATGCAGGAAGAAGCTTTTGATAGCAAGGAACCCATTTGAGACTAAAGGCCCTTGGGTTATTTCATATTATACTGATGTCTGAGCTGCAAGAAAATCTCCTGGATTTTGGCAGAGGGTAAGTAACAAAAAGCAGGTCAGAGAATACATGCAGGCAGACAGGAAACAGGGCTGCCAATGGTACCTACTGTCTGGGCAGCCAGGTCCCTCACTGCTGACCCTCAACCCAGTCTTGAAGCACCAGTTGTCACTGACATCTCATTAGATCTGCCAGCAACTTGAGACAGAGCGTCTGCCCCAACTAGAAGACAAGCCCAAAGTTCCCTGAGGTCTGGAGAATCACCCAACATCACCCAGGAGACCAGGCCTGACACATGGCTCTCCTACCTCCGATAATGGTGTGATGTGTGAGGACACAGGCCCGGGCAGGGTCTCAGAGTCTCTGACTTTCCCAGGGAAATCTCACGGGAAACCCCAGCTTACACAGCAGAACAGAGCAGAGCTGCTCCCAACACCCACATCCCACCCTCTGTGCCTGCCCCACTCAGGAGGCCCTAGGCATCACCACGGAAAGCCAGGGTTGCTCAGTTCTCAACTGCAGTTTGAGAACCAGTGATCTAGTGGCCTCATTTCTAGTCTCCATCAATACTAAACACCCGCCTCCCTCAGAGAGTTCCTAAATCTCACTCCCTTTCTGCCTCCATATGAGGGGCATCCTGAGTTTCTGCAGGTGCTCGGCATCTTGATCATGGTCCGCAGCCCTCTGGTCCTGCAATTTGAGATTATCCTCCCAATCCTCAAGCCTCAGAATGAAGCTCAGCTATTCCCCTGTGTCTGACGCCAGCACCAATGAGCACCATGCATCCAGGACCACTGCACTAACTGGTTTGAGCAAAGCAGGATCCTCTCCCCACTACTAACCCCCAGCTTCCCAGCATCCTGAGAGGCAGGTCCTGGGGGGATAAAATCAGAGTATGAAAGAATGATGGAAAATAAAACAAACAAAACTCCTAGGGTGGAAGCAGAGATGAAGCATTATTAGTTTCTCCCCAAATTATTGTTTTTACTTTGGATGCTGCCTGGCTTGACTTATGGTCCCCAGTACCCACAACAGCTCACTCCTCCCTCCCCGTGCCAAGAGAGTAGAGGGTTCCAGACACAGTCCTGGTCCCGGGTCTGAGCCACAGTCTCCCAAAGTCCCAGCTCCAGGATTGCCACCAGGTTGGACCCACCACCAGCAGATGTGGTATAGACCAGAATTTCCCAAACTTCTCTGATGATACAAATCCAGAGGATGGGGTGAGGGTGATTGTCAACTACACAGGCTTCCAGGCCCTTCCCCTGGAAATCCTTACTCAAGAGGCCAGTTTGGGGGGCTCCACCTGTTGAATGAACAAGGAGGGTCATGTATGTGAAGTACACACTCAGGGAGTATTTAAGAGATGGGAGGACAGATGGCACCTGGGTGTGCGCACTCCTGATTTGCATTCACCCCGGCTTCTGGCTACCTGTGTGACTTCAGGCCAGTGTCTGCCCCTCTCTGAGCCTCAGCTTCCTGATGAATAAAATAGGTCAAGTGGTCTGGAAGTTTCCAGCTTTGACCTCTTCATGGCTTCTGCAGAACAGCAAGACCCTCCCAGACATTTTTCCCTAACAAAGAGAGAACTTCAGTTCGCCCTCCCAAATGGCAACCAAGCCTGCCCCACCTCCTCCCACTCCCCAGAGCAGAGCCTCGGGCCCACATTTGGAAGGGGCGGGTTGGGGGCTCAGATCCCCCTTCTGGAGAAGGAAGGTATCTTTAAATAAATGGGGACTCCTGCTCAGCACCGAGCCTGGAAACCTGAGAGCTGGACAAGGTGCCTTCCTGCAGACTCTCACCCATTAGTAAATCACCGTTCTGCAAACAGTCATTGTCAAGGCCAGCCAAGTTGCCGGCGGAAGGCACTGCTGATGGGCAGTGGACGCCGAACTCGGGGCTGACTGACAAGTGTCAGCTTTCAGCTCACAGCTTAACATAAGCCGCTGGCTGTGAAACAAGGAGAGACGTGCTGAAGACAAAACCTTCAGAGCTGCCTCACGCGGAAAACAGGAGGAGTGAAGCGCGGACGCTCTGAAAGGTGTTTCCTCAACCTCTACCTGGTAATGGGATGAGTAAGGGAAACACCAGCAGAAGGCTGAGCCTGTGTCATCACAACGGCTCAACAAACAGGAGCGGGGCGCTCAATAGGGTCCGGGTGCCACTCTGAGCCAGGGATAGAGGAAAAGGGCTGCTCTCACCGCTGCCACACCTCCACTGTTGTCAGAGCACTGATAAAAAATGTCAGAGAAAACCAAGCAGCTGCTACTCTAGTTGTAAACAGAATAAAAACTGCAAAAGCATAAATATGAGAAAACTTCTTACAGGAAAAGTCCCGTCATTTGGGGGTCAGAATTAAAGTGATATAAAGGCCTCTTTTGGATTGTCTCCTGTGCAGCAAGAATGCACTGGCGATGCTCATCACAGCCATGTAACAGGGAAACAGCGGTGGGGGCACAGGAGCGGGGGATGTGGTCAGGAAGAAATGAGACTTGGCCAAGGGAAGCTGGCTTCAGAGTAAGCAGTTTGGGATTAGCAGATACAAACTAGAAGAGATAAACAACAAGGTCCTACTGTGTAGCACAGGGAACTATATTCAATAGCTTGTGATAGCCTATAAAGAAAAAGAATATGAAAAGAATATATGTATGTGTAACTGAATCACTACACTGTACACCAGAAACTAACACCACCTTGTAAATCAACTATATTTCTATTTTAAAAAAACAGCACAGAAGTAGCTCCCATCATGCACAGGCTAGGATCCAGGAAATACTTGTGGTGGGGTGGAGAGGAAGAGAATAGGAACAAATGGTGGCAACAAGCAGGGCTGATATGCAAATGTGTTAACCACCAGTGCACAGGAGTCCCCACCAGCTGAATCATCCCAACCATCCCAGTGTGGTGGCCCTAATCGTCCAGGAGTCATCCTCTTGCACACTAGATCAGGGAAGGGCTGGGGCTCCAGGCACAGAGGAGGATCTGTGGGCAGGGGGTTTAGGGCAGAAACTCTGTGCCAGCAGGTCAGGAACTATTTCAATATTTTAACCAACAGTACACTGGTAATGGTGCGTACCATGTAATTATCAACCAACCCTCCGCCAAGCGCCAGGACACAGATGCCCTAAGTTGTGTTAGAACAGGGCGAGGGACGTGTTCTAAGTGCCTTTATTCACCCATTCATTTGTTTTGAGGAGCAATGTCCCTGCCATCTCAAGAGAAGATTTCCCCAGCCACCAAGCAGACAAATAGAGATTGTGCAAATTCTGCAAGGCCATCCGAGCCGGACCAGGGCCCAGACGGAGGGGTTCTGCAGGGGGAGAAGGCTGCCAACAGGACACCAGGACAAAAAGCTGACCTTCCCCAGGAGTGGGAGGCAGAGCAAGATATCTGAATCCAGATTCTGATCCTGATGCTGCAGACAGAAGCCCCAAAAAATGTTTCACAATGAGACACTAAATCTTTGTGTGTGTGTGTGCGCCTGTGTATGTGTGTGTGTAAAACAAATCTTGAGTGCACATGCTGAGACAGTTGAAGTTCTTTCAGTCAGGCAATGGCTGAGGGGTTTGTGTGTGTGTGTGTGTGTGTGTGTGTGTGTGTGTGTGTGCGCGCATATTTTTTGGGAGGCTACCCCTTATTAGAAATCCTTCATGAAAAGTCACTTGGTGAAGTGTTCTTGCAGCTCCCAAACACATGAGAGGTGCCTTTTTGGCTCACTGCAGCCCTGTATGTGGCAAATAGGCCACAGAATTCAGAGCATGTGGACACAGAAAGATGACTGGGCCCAGGGTGGACAGACGACCTCACCCTCAGCACCTTCTAAGGACTAGCATTACCAGTAGAAACAATTATTTTTCCTAAAGCTACAGGCCTTTGACAATGCTTGTTCACGTTTGATGGGAATCCCACCCTAACTAAGTTTCTGGGGACAGACTATCAAAACTGAAGTGGCTGCTGGAAGCCAGGTTTGTGTTACAGAGTTTCCTGCATTTCTACCAGCCCCTAAAACTGTAAAGGAGCAGCCCATGGAATCCTCTTCCCAGAGTGAAAGGGTTGGGCAGCAGGGTTGTTTTAGTCACTGAAAGGAAGAATAATTCTGCTTCTTAATAGGTCCGTAATTAATTCACACATTCAACTGTTAGGTCCAGAAATATGTTTGTGTTGACAATTTGCATTCGATGCTTCAAAAACAATCTGTTGTGGTTTTATTTGCCTCACCATCCCAGAAACATCAGCACTGTAGAGCACAGGGAACTATATTCAATAGCTTGGGTGAATAATTCCAATATTCACCCAAGTGACACAATTCCACTACAGCTTCCTGAGACCCTGCCCGTGGCAACAAGGCAGGGGAAGACTCCGGATGCCCAGGTGGGAAAAGTGGGGTTTGTGCAAGAGCTGTCCTCCTTTGAAAGGACAGGACAACCAGATGGCCAGTCAAATCTTGGTCTGCGGCCTCCCAATTCCCATGACAGCTTCCAGTCCTCGGCTGCCTGGATGTGAGATCATTCTACAACCCCACATCTCCAACACTGCATCACTGCATCGCTCCTCAACCCTTAAGCACCAATACTGGCCCACATTTGCCAGCTTTTGCTTCACACCATCAGTGCACCTAGCTGATATGTCAGGTAGGACCCTACTCCGGCTTTCCTCATCAGCTCCTAAGAGGATAAAATCAGAGTGAGAAGGATCATTAGAGGGGAAAAGAACAGAAGGCAATGCTGGAAGCAGAAACAAGGTATCATTAGTATCAACTTTTACATTGGATGCTGCCAGGCTTGATTTATGACTGCCACCAACAGGTGAGTCAGGGGTCTCACACTGCTCACTGTTCTCTCCCGTTGCAAAGGAAGAGGAGGGGAAGGAAAGAGGAGGGTCTTCGAACGGGTCCTGGCCCAGGTCTGAGCTACAGACCCCCTGTCTAAGCTCTAATTTCCCCACAGGCCCTTGGCCCCAGCAACCTAGTGTAAAAGTTGCTGTGGAATAAAGCAATGTTTTCTAAATGTCCCTGAGACTCTTAGTTGCCTATTCAGTTTCCAGATTTCTCCCCAGGACATAATTTTCCCTGCCCCTCCAGCTAAGTACAACTAAAAACCCTAGATATTATATATGAAAGAAATATAAGAATATTCTGAAAGGTAGAAAGAAGAAGGCAGAATAGCTAGGGACACTGGGACTCAAGAAATGACACGGTAGTGAGTACCCTGGGTATTTCTTTTACTTCATATATCTCAGATTGGAGCCCAAGAAGCTGGCAACCAGGAAACACCAATATATAAAACTATTAAAGCCCCAAGTAAAGCCTGTGCTCTCTAGCCAAAGGACCAGAAATGATACAGCCTGGCAAGACAGAAAACTTGCAGACAATAACATCTTGCTCCAGCCAAACCCATGGAAAAAGCTATACCCCCATCCCACCCATTCCAGCAAAGGCTGAGCTGGGCACCTAGAAGTCCATGCTCTTGAGGCTGTAACAAGGTACCCAACGTCCCCTCTCCATGGAGTGTTGAAAAAGCCTAGTGGGGTACTGGACTTTCATACTTGCTGGGCCCCTCCCCATGGTGTCACTAGAGACCATCTGGAGAGCCTGGCCTTCCACCCCTACCCAGCAGTAGCAAAGCGCCCCTACTCATCCTCCTGGTGTCAGTGGAAGCCAGGTGGGGAGCAGGGATATGGCACTCTTCCCACTATTCAGAGAGGTATCAGTGGAGACCTAGGAGGGAGACTAACCTGGAATTCTTCCCACTTCAATCAAAAATCATTCATCCCACCAAGAACCAGGAAGATCTCAAACTGAATGGAAAAAGGCAATTCATATGTACCAAAATTGAGATAAAAAAAGATGTTAGCATTATCTCTCAAGGAATTTGAAGGAGCCATAACAGAATACTCCAACAATTATAAACACACATGGAACAAACTGAAAAATAGAAAGTTTTGGCAAAGAAATAGGAGATAAAAGGAGAAAACTAAATGGACATTTTAGAAATGAAAAAAGTAAATAAACACAATTTTTAAAAAATCAATTATGGGCTCAACATCAGAAGGGAGAAGACAGAGGGAAGAACTGGTGAGCTGGAAGCTAGAACAATAAAAATCACCCAATCTGAACATAAAAGAACAAATAATTCTTTTTTGATGAACAGAGCCTCTGGGATTGATGAGACTTTAACATTCATGTAATCAGAGTCCTGGAAGGAGAGAAGAAGGGGAGCAGACTTTAAAAGTACTCAAAAAAAAAAAAAAAAAAAAAAGAGAGAGACAAAGGAAAGAATTTGAGAGCAGAGAAAGAAAAACGGCACCCTACCATAGTGGAAAAATAATTCAAATGACAGCAGATTTCTCATCAGAAATCATGGAAGCCAGAAATGGTACAACATTTTTCAAGTGCTAAAAGAAAGGAAGTGGCAACCCAAAATCTATATCCAGCAAAAATAGCACTCAGTAAAGAAGGAAATCAAGACATCCTCAGATGAAGGAAAACTAAGAGAATTTATCACCAAAAGATCTACTCTTTAAAAAAGTGCCTAAAGGAACTTCTTTCTCAAAACAGAAAGGAAATAATAAAAAAAATTCTTGCAAGATTAGGAGGGAAAACCCAGTAAGCAAAAATATGGTAAATATAGTAATTTCTCCCCTCTCGTTTGAGTTTTCTAAATTATGTTTGATGGTTGAAGCAAAAATCAAACACTTTCTGATACGGTTCTAAATATATATAGAAGAAATATTTGAAACAATTAGATTATAAACGGGGGAAGATAAAAAGAAGTAGATTTCTATACTTCACTCAAACTGGTAAAATGATGACATCAGAAGACTTTGATGAGCTATGTTTATATAATGTAATACCTAAGTAATTATTTAAAAAGCTATACAAAAAGAAATACTACTGGTAAACCAAATGAAATTCTTAAAAATATTCAAGCAACCCACAGGAAGGCAGGAAGAAGAAAACAGAAATGAAACATAGTGAAAACCAACAGAAAACAAAATATAAAATGGCAGACAAGCTCTAACATATCATTAATTACATTAAATATTAATGGGCAAAATTTACAACTTGAAAAGACAGAGATTGGCATATGGGGGAGAGAGTGGCCCACCTATATTCTATCTACAAGAAACTCAAAATATACAATATAGTCAGGCTGAAAGCAAAAGGATAGAATAAGACTACTTTGCAAACATTAACTAAATGAGAGCAGAAGGACTATGCTAATATTAGACAATGTAGGCTTCAGAGCAAAAGAGATAAAATAAAATAAACTACCAGAGATAGAGAGGGACATTGTATTCTAATAAAGGAGTTAATCTATCAAGAAAACAAAGCAATCTTAAATATGTATGCATCAAACAATACAACTGCAAAATACGTGAAATAAAAGCTAATAAAACTGAAAAGAAAAACAGACATGTCCACAATTATAGTAGAACATTTCAACACCTCTCACTCAGTGATTGATAAACCAACTAGATATAAAATCAGCAAGGATACAGAAGAATTCAACAACATCATCAACCAATAAGATCTAATTGACATTGACTGAACATGTCACCCCAAAACAGCAGAATACACAAATATCCCAAAGATAATGTACACTTAAATGTGATTCCATTTATACAACATTCTTGAAATGGCAAAATTATGGAATCAGAGAACAGATTAGTGCTTTCCGGAGGTTAAGGAAAAGGGATCGGGGCAGGAAAGAAGTGGCTATGGCTTTAACGGGAAAGCATGAGGGATTTTTGTGGTGATAAGAATGTTCTGTAGCTTGAGTATACGGATGTCAATAACCTAGATACTGTACTTTCATTTTACAAACTATTACCTTTGGAGGAAACTGAATCTCCATGTGAATTTACAGCTTTCTCAAAATTAAAAGTTTAATTAAGTTAAAACTTTTATAAGGATGGAAAAAGGACCATAACGAGCTTTAAAAGAAGGGGCGGGGGTGGGAGCACCACTGTTCTTCCCTTGAGGCTTAAAGGATTGTGGGGAGAGGGGTTAGATAGGGTTGCCAGGTAAAATACAGGATGGCTGGTTAAATTTAAGTTTCAGATAAACAACAAAAAACTTTTTAGTATTAGTATGTCCCATGCAATATTGGTGACACATTTCACCTAAAAAATTACTTGTTCATTTGGAATTCAGATTTAACTAGCCATCTTGTATTTTTGTTTGCTAAATCTGGAAACCCTAGGAGGGAAGAATAGGACACAGGCACTTGGAGACTGGAGAGGCAGGGTAGACCCAGGGAGAAGTAAGAAAGACTTAAGGAGAGAGGCCAGAGAGCAGGCAAAGGGATGCTGGGGGACCACAAAAACATCCAGGCTGGGCAGTACTTAGGAGAGGAGAAAGGCAGACGTTAGCGTGGGAGGTCCACAAGCTGCTGGGTTTATGGAGCTCTGCTGGCGAAACTACCCTCTGTGGGTGGTCCACACAGAATCCAGAGAAAAGGCAAAAGAGTGAATGCTTGAGTCTCTGGTGCTGATCTGGGCTGGAGGGAGCGTGACAGCCCTTCAAGGGGGCCCTTTAGGCACTAGGAGCAGCACCCAATTAACCCCGGGGAGCTCCCTCAGCACCTGGGTTGCTCTCATGATCATGTGACCCCGTGTGCTAGGGAAGGGCATGCCGACCAGCGGGCTCAAGTGTTCATCCTCTGAGCTGCCAAGGGCTGGCACCTGCGATTGTAGGCTCAGCATGGTCACAGAGGGGCTCAGTTTGTCCTCTCTAAACAAGGGCTCCATTATCATCATCATTACCTTTAATTAGTCCCTACAACAGGGACTAATAATAATAATATTAATGTTAATAGCTACCATTTACTCAGAACTTACAAATGCTGGGCACTTTTCATATATTTTAACTCATTTAATCCTCTAAACAGCTCCCAAATGGTAGGGATGGTGTCCCTCTACTGTTTGTGCTGCCCCCTCCTTGTGGAAATAGAAAGCCTCTCTCTTTTCAAGAATACCCTCCCTTTTCCCATCATGGGGGACGAGGGGTTGACACTGGCCCACCCCAGCGTCCAGGGAGGGCAGGTGGTGCCAGTCTGACCAATCAACCCACTCCAACCCCCTGGCCACAATGATTGCCTCCCGGGCAGCTTTAGGACACTTTAGAGGCAGTAGGCCTTGGTCCTGAAACTTTTTCTACTGATGAAGAAGCACGTGCCCTCTCTGCTGGGACTGCTGGGTAGGGAGAGTATGGCCGTCACTGGCACCAGGAGAGCCCTCCTGGGAATGACGGCAACAAAGAGGAAGCAGAGCTGAGAGGTAGGAAAGAGACAGATTGGTGATGAGAACCCCTAGATCCAGCCATGCCTGAAGCCTGTTGTCCAAGGTATCATTTACAGGAGCCAATAATTCTTTTTAATGCTTTAGTCAGTGTGAGTTGGAGAAAGACACCTGCCTAAACTGCTATGTTAGTACAGTTATGTTAAGATGGGGACATTTAATAGACGCAGAGCTGAAGCATACAAAGGTGAAATACCTTAGTTATCCATGAGCTGGGACTGCTCCTAACTACCCTGATTCACTGTAGAGTTGTACATTCTGTGTGTGTGTGCGTATGTGTCCTCACACGGGCCAGCATACGCATTCTCTATTTCTCATTAATATTCACATCTACAGCAGATTGAGCAAACTATTGGTACTTAATAAAGATCTTCTGGATAAACTGAAATCAGTAACTTCCTAAAGGAGTCTCTATTTAGAAAATGCTCCCATCAGTGACCTCAGATTCTCACTACGACTCACAGTGTGCCTTTGGGGAGTCACTTCCCTTCTCTGTACTTTGGTTTCCCCAGGCAGATGAGCTGGAAACCGCACCAGGTGGGGCACCTGTGAGACTGGTCAGCCAGTGAGGGACACCCCGACGCCTTCAAGGGAGGTGTCTGCGGTTGGAAGAGGAGGCCCCCCCACTTTTTCCCTGCTGGACACCAGGGACCCACGAGGAAGAGAGCCCTGGCCAAGCATCCAGAGCCCAATGTGAGGCTCTGGCACCTACTGGGAACTCAGGGTAGAGCAGGCCAAGCCCTGGGGTTGCAGGGCCCTTGTTTTCTGCCGTCACTCCAGTGAGGCTTGGCCAGAAGCAGACACGAGGGAAATTGCTCATGTGTCAGCTGCTCCCAAGCAGCCAAATGACCATAAAGGGCATTCAACAAAGTCAACACAACAACATGGGCCTCCAAGCCCACGGCAATGGAGAGCAAGAGAGGGCTGGGCTGCGGGCTGGCCCACGCAAGAGGGTGCCAGGGCCCCAGGCTCTGCCCCTACAGGACCGGCTCCAATGCTATCAACTCTCCATCCTTCCTCGGCTCCCGTCTGGCTCCCTCCTCTTAGCCTAGAAACATAACTCTGGTCTTTCCCTCTTCAAAACGCAAAAGCTTCCTCTGACCCTTGGACACCTCTGCTCCTGTCCACCACCCTCCCTTCCCAGCCTGGAACCTGGAAAGGCAAGTCTACACTGCTGGTCTCCCTGGCTCCTCTCAACGTGTTCCTGAGTCCAATTCTGCTGATCCTGCTCATGCTTAGGACAGTCCAGCAGCCCCCTCTCCAACCTGCCTCCACGGGCCTCTCTGCAGCCCCTCACATTGCTGCCCAGAAGCACCTTGCTCTCTCAGCATGGATGACACCACCTTCCTCACGCCCTTCACGTCTCCCAGCTGCCTCCCTGTCTGTGCCGATGCCTCTAAACCCTTCTCCAGCCTGGGGCCTTCCTCCTGAGCTCCCCGCCCATGTGTCCAACTGCCGGTCAGACACCAACACTCAGAGGCCAAATCAACCAACAAAGTGTGATGGAGGAGGAGGAGTAAAGAGGATTCCAGGCTCTGAAATCACACTGCCTGAGTTCAAACCCCCCTCTGCAACTTACTGACATTGGACATGTCCCCTGGATTCCCCATGTATAAAAGGGGGAGAATAAGAGTGCCCCCTTTTGTACATGGGGTGCAATGACACGTGTAGATCTTGCTAGCAGGGCCTGGTACTCAGGAAGCCACATCAGATGTGACCGATCGTTGTTACTAGAATCATCATTCTAATAACCCCAGCAGTTTGGTATCATCTTCAACCTGTCACTCAAAACCTGGTCACATGAGACTTTGGAGTCTTTCCTAACTTCTCCCCTTCCCATTTCCATTCAGTTGCCAAATCCTGCTGGTTTTGCCTCTTAAGTATTTCTCCAACCCAGACCCTCCTAACTAACATCCTCATCTTCTCTCGCCTGCTCCACCACAGTCTTTTCTCTCACCCAGCCACCTCCTGCCTCACGATTTATTCTGTAGCAATACTGGATAATTTACAATTTCCCCCACAAACTACACGGGCCTCTTTTCTATGAACTGGCTTATGCTACTTTCTCTGCCTAGAAGGCCCCCCACACCTTAGTTTCCACCTTCCAAGAGCCTGATGAGGTGTCACTTCCTCCTGGAAGGTTTCCTGGAATGCCCAAATTGGGCAGCATGTCTGTCCTTTGAGCTTCCGTGTCTTAGACTCTGTGACGCGATATTAACTTGTCCTGTGAGGTTACCACTGCCTGAACTCAGCTGGAAGTTCCTCACTGAGGATCTTGACCATGTTTACTGAACTGAGATTACTGTTAGAGAAAATCCCACCTACAGAGGCCCTTTTAAAAAAAAAGGACAAAATCTATGAAAACGAGAAAATTTTCCACTCCTTCAAAATCCAGAACAGATGGATTCTTCATAAACCAAGGTACTTGATCACCAGCTTTCTTAAACCAACTAACGAGCTTCAAAGTCAGGGCAACTGAGTCCTCTCATGCACGGGACTGTTAGGAGGGAAGTGGCCATGGCCTACTTGGGGGATTTTTTAAAAAGAAGAAAGAAGGAAAGCAAGAATTGGATGATAGGCTCTCTGTACAAGCTTGTTATTCTGACAGAACAGTCCCAGAACTTGAAACGTGATCTCTGGGGGGAGAGGGAGACGGTTTTATCACATATTAAGGTTAGGCAGATGTTTTGGGTCTGGTGTCACCCGAATCAAAAGCACCACAAAGAGCCTAGCACAGCCACGCTCAGCAACGTGCGTTGCCAACAGAAAGTCAACAGGAACCTTTTCTTCCCTTTTTCTCTTCCTTTTCACATGTTTTCCTCTTCAGTTATATTTGAGGGCTTTTGTATTTCCCTGGTGTGGAGGTGAGGCACTGATTTCCACACCAGACCTTCCTTCCCCTCCCAAAACACTGCAGGCTAGGTCTTCAGCAAGGGCCCTGGGTGTGGGAACAGCTGAAGAAAGAAGGGTACCCCGTCTGCAAGGGGGCTTCCAATATGTCTCCTGGGGTGTGCTTCTTAAAGCCTTAGAAGGCAGAAAACCTCTCTCTCTCATATACACACACACCCTGAGCAGACCCTTCCCCTCCGGGTGGACCAGGGCCCATCCTGCCACAGTGCTGGGGAGGACAGACCAGGACCACCCACACAGCATGGGGGCATTTTAAAGGCCTGAGCAGGAGGTGGGAGAGGCTGACCTTCCAAATGCCCCCCATATTTTTACCGCCAACAGCAAAGCTCAGGCCTTAAGAGGCACCCAGGGAAAGGGGCTGACGTGACCAAGAAAATAACGTCTTCGGAATGACTAATGCCCCACCGGGACAGGCCTGGCTCTGGCCTGGCTGCCTGCCAGAGGGTCCACAGCCACTTTCCAAGGACACGGAGGGCAAACGTCCCTGACAACTTTCCCCAAGGACTGTCCCTTCCCAGCCCTGCCCCTCCTCGGGACTCTTCCCAGGGGCCCATAAAGCCCTAAGTAAGGACACCAGGGCCCAAAGGCTGAGTCACTCCCTTGGGGCCAACCTGGGTCACAGCAAGTTCGTTATTTCAAGGACAAGTTCTCAGACCTCTTGTCCAGCCATCGGCCTGACAGGAGCCAAGAGGAGAGATGTCCACAGCAGATGAGGAGAGGGCAGGCCTCCCCCTGCAAGCCAGCTTCCCCAGCATCTGAGGGTCCGAGTGCCCTGGGGGCTGTTCACGCCTTGTACATACATGTTCAACACACATGGGGAGACACTCCTCCTTCCCCAGGCACTGGGGGTGGGGGGCCCTGCCTCTGGGCCAGGCCCCCCACAAGCCTTCCTCAGCACGCCTGAGAGATCCCAAGGCAGGGGCCTCCTGCAGAGCCATTTTCCAGGAGGCCCATCCCCCCAGAGTATGGGGTGGGGATGGGGATGGGGATGGTGGGCGGTTGGGGGGAGGGGAACGGGGGGAGGTGGGGAAGGGGCAGCTGGGCGGAGCCAGGTCATCCTGGCAGGAGGTGGCAGAACAGAGCCCTGGGTTGCTCCAAGTTTTTGATGTGCCTGCTGGGGGAGAGGGTGTCTGAAACCATTTCAAAAGCTGGGGGAAGCCCAGAGAAGGGGGCCTCATTCTCTGTGGGGAGGGGGACTTCAAAGGAGACCCCGCTGCTGAAAGGTTTCAAAAGACCCCTTGCCTTTCTATCAGCTCCAAATCACTCCCTCGCCGGCAGCAGCCAGGAGAAGGGTGCTGGGAAAATGTTTCCAAGGAGATGTGTCCCTGAGTCATCATAACTCCCAGGGTCTGGAGGCTGCAAAGCCACGAAGAGGCCCCCCGCTATAAAAAGGCCAGTTTAGAGTTCCCTGGGGGAGGTCTCCTGCAGTCCGGGTCCCTGGGGGTGCCTGCCTCAGACCCCCAGTGCCCTGAGTTTATGAGAAGGCCGCCAAGCTGAACAGCGCCATGTCTACCCACCGAGTCCCCTTGGTGCCACTAAGGGGGGCTTTTACCCCCGCCAGCTCCAGGCAGCCACTCTGGCTCGGGCCATTTAGCAGGGGAAGCTGTCCACAGGGACACTGGCCCCAACAGTTTCTACTGGGGCTGCAGTGCCAGCTCCTAACCAGGGCCCCTGTGCCCACCTCTCTCCCATTCACACCTCCCACCATCACCACCACCCCCCCGCCCCTGCCACCTTCCCCAAGCCACCAGGGCCAGGAGGCAGACAGCACAGACCAAATACAAGTTCTATCACCTCCCTCCTCCCTTGTCCCCTTGCCTCATTCCCTCACCCCTGGACCAGACCAGACAGGACTCTGTTATCATCCCATCTTCTCCCCCACAACTCTGCAACCAGATCAGTCTCCTTAAAACACTCTGCCACATCCAGGCCATTCTCTGCTCCAAAACCTTCGATGGCTCCCTAGCACCTCAGTCCAAGGTTGCACACTCAGGTCACTGCAGGTGCCAGGCGGGGGGCACGAATGAGCAAAGCATCCCCATCAAACACAAAAGGGACTGGTGGGGCCAGTGGGGCCTGGGAACACACCGTCCCAGCTGCTGCCCAGCTCCTATCAACTGGGCCATGTGGGAATGCGGGCCCTGGAGGCCGTCTCTTCTGTTTTTTCAAGAGAAACCAAATAAAACATTCACCAAGGGGTCTCTAGCTTTGGACCCAGCCTACAGGGCCTTCAAGGCCCTCCACAGTCCAGCCCCAAGCCAACTCCCCACCCTCACTGCCCACAATGCCACATATGCGATACCTCCATCCTGGCCAGGTCAGGCTCCTCCGGTGGCCCAACTTTACCTCCTCTGCTCCTGCCTCTGAACTCTGCTCACCCCACGGTCCTCCCACAGAAGCTGCTCCCCAACTTCTCAGCCTAACAACCCATCCTTCAAGGACCCCCCTCCTCCTTATGCTGAGTCCTCCGAGGGCCCTGTTCTCTAGTGACTGTCCTTCCTTGCCAAGGCTACTCCCTCTGCCACGGATGGCCCTGACCCATACAGAAAACTCCTCTTCATTCTTCAATACCCAGGCCTTCCCGATGCACCTATTTGAATCCAGCAGTCCCTGTTCCAGTAGCACCAACTGACAGTCCAGTGCTTACCTGGATGCCCATCAGGGGAGGGAACCCCTGAGGGTAGGGCTGGATCTCTCCTATCACAAGCCATAACAGGGGAGCCATGCACGGTGGAGAGAGCCTAGCTTTTATTCAGATCCCGGTGCTGTTACTTTCTGACCAGAGGAACTTGGGTAAATCATTCAGCTTCCTCTATGAGATGGAATAAAATTCCTGGCTTGTGGTGGGGCTAAGTGTATGGCAGCTGTCAGCATCCTTACCCAATGGGACCTCCCTCCATTGCACATGGTGTGGAACGTGGTGGCTTCTTGGGATGCTGTGAGGTCTCTGAGGGCAGGGACCATGTCCCCCTTCACTCTCCATCACCCACAGAGACTACTCCAGCTCTCTACATACAGCAAGTGTTTGATGTTCTTTGATGGCTGGAGGTGATGAGGCCAGGGAAAGGAGGGCAGGTAGAGAGGACAGGGGAGAGTGAGAGGAGGTACCACCCTGCCACCCGAGATGTGGCTCCAGCAAGTCCCTAGCCCATGCCTCATGGACATGTACCAAGGGCCTGCATGTAAGACTTTCTACAACTGCATGAACGTTTTGCCTGGACTCTCAGGTTCTAAGACCAACAGCTCCTTGCTGCCTGCTCCTCAGGCCCCTACTCCCCACACATCCTGAGAGCCAGGCCAGCTCACAGCACTGCAGAGCAGGCTTGGGCAAGGGGCCCTGTCCAGCCACCACCAGCCAGGACTTCTTCCTCCATTCACACAAAGGCCCAAGTGCCAATCAAACCCTCCTTTCCCATTCCCCACCACTCTAGTTAAGAGCAACCCCTCGCCTTCCACCTGAGGACACACGGCTCCCAGGCTCTGCACAAAAGGAAAGGTGAAAGAGAGGAGGGAGGAGAGGAGAAACACCTTTGAAATCACTGTGGTCCAATTAGCCAGCCTCTCGCCCTCCGTGCTTACAAACAGGAGTGCACATTAACACCTGCTACAAGAGCAAACATTTTTAGACATCTTCATTTCACCTCCCTGACACTCTCGTGAAAGCGCTCACAGCAGCCAGTGACTGACAGGGTAGCTTCCTTCTTCTACTTCAGCAGGGGACTTTCAAACAGAGGAAATTAAAAAGTCACCAATCTCCCTGTCAGGCGGCACTCCCAGGGCCCTACCCGCCCATCCTCCGGCCCCTCGGCACTGGGCAGGTCCCACCATGCATCCAGTCGGGGTCAGCACCTTCCGGGGACCTGCTCCGAGTCACTGGGAGGCTGGGCACCAAGCTCACTGAGATGGCTACGCTGCCGCTGGGCAGGGACCAGGGGACCGCACTCACTCTGAGCACAGCTTCACTAAAGAGCCTTTGCAATGGCTCTTACAATGTGCCTGTGGAGGACGGCACAGACATGGAACAGCTCTCACAGGCTGAGTGGGGAGCAAAGTTTCCTACAACTGCTTTGGAAGTTTATTTGTCTTCAGGCGAACCTACTCATAGCCTACGACCCACCACTATCAGTCCGAGAGCTATCCCTATCAAAACCACCTGTGTGTGCTCACCAAAGATGCATGAAAGAATGCTCACAGCAGCACACTATTTGAAACAATTCCCAAATGGAAACTACCCAGATGCCCTTCACGATGTGTATCAAGAAGAGATAAATGGTGATAGGCTCACAAGATGGAATATTACACACCAGTGAGAAGGGGGCGATGTCCAATTACAAGCACTAATGTGAACACGAAAAACATCAGACGCTAGTGAGCAGATCCTATGTGATCTCATTTATATAAAATATAAAACAACCAAAAGTAACCTATGCTGTTAGACATCAGGATAATGAGGCCTTTCTGTTGGTCAGGGGAGGGTCTGGAGGGGGCTGAGAGGGGGGCTTTTGGGATGCAGGAATAGTCTGTTTCTTCACCTGGGCACTGGTGATATAGGTGTGCTCAGTGCACGAGGCTCCACTGAGCTGTACACTTAAATGGACCTTTTTAAATGGATGCAACCCGGGATTTTGTAAAACAGTACTCTGTTGGCATGGCTGTTGTTAAGACTATGATGAAAGATGTTAGAGGTGGAAAAGTGGGGAGGAAGTAACAGTCAGGGTGCTCAACTCAGGACTGACACCACACTGTCCAGACTGCAGGGCCTTGGAGACGGTGACCATGCTTCCACCGAAGACCCAGGGCACTACCATTCCAGAAGCTCCCGAGGCCCTCGCTGCCAAAGCCACTCCCCTGGGCCAGCCTGGTGCCACCAGAAATCCACAGCACCCTCTCTTACAGTGAGGGCCTCCGCAGCCACCAGGGAGACCACACCCACCCACAGATGGCAAGGGAGACCTCAGAGCTTCCCTCCGTCCCTTGGACCACGTGGGAACATGATGGAACTTTGAAAGCTCCCTTCTGAAAAGGCTGAATTTGCCAATGTCCAAAACTACTTGAAGAGGAAAAGGAAAAGCACTGAAATAACTTTGTAGAGCATTCTGTTTTGACAATGTGCCTGAGGAATTCCCCACGTTTAGTGGGGAAATGTGAGTGGTTAAATCCATTCAATGTCATGACATCCGAAATTGAAGCATAATTGCCCCTGAGTGTTTGACAACTGGAAAGCACATCATTTCAGAAATGGAGGGAAATTTATGCTGGGAAACAAAAGAGATTGTCAAAAGTTTGATTGTAACGTGAGTGAAGCCGCGAAAAGAAGGCTCGGGTGGAGAAAGCGCTCCAGCTCTGACATTTTCGAGCCCATCTGAAATGTCTCTGAAACAGCAGCAGTGACTCCATCCTTCACCCTAAAAGCCAGTGAAAGGATGACTGGAACCGCAAATTTCAACCCCGATGAGTGGCCGCAGTGTGGGCGGGAGGAGACGCCCTCTTACCAATCATGTGGTTGGCAACGTGGATTTGGATCTCTCGCTCGTTCTCGAAGGTCATCTGGCACTTGATGCACTGGTATGTCTTTTTCTGTTTGGAAACGAAAAAGAAAGGACTTAGACAGTCAGGACGCAGAAAAGAGCAGAAAGCAAAAGTTCCTGAAGGTCCTGGCTCAAAAATTCCCAGATCAGCCCTGGTTCCCTCCCAGGTCTCTCCAGGCCATTCTCTTCCCACTCAGCTCTGAATCCACCTCTGATTCAGCCTAGGGAAAAGGGGGAAACAGCCTCCATTCCAAGGGAGCTGCTCCTCTGCTGGATCTGAGGAGACTGCCCCATCCCAAGGTGAGGGCACAGAGCAGAACTACGGAAAGGAAGCTGAGGGAGGAGGCTGTTCTGTGTGGGGTGTGCTCAAGTCCATCTACCCATTCTTCCACCCATCTACACATCCATCCGTCTGTTCATCCATCTGTCTATTCATCATCTGTCCATCTACCTACCCTCTGTCTACCCATCCATCCATCTATACATACACTCACACACACACTCATCCACCCACCCATCCATCCATCCACCCACCCACCTATCCATCCACCCATCCATCCATCCACCCATCTCTCTTTGCACCCATCCAACTACTCTCTCATCTACTTACCCCCCTAAGAACCAAGTGGCCGAGCAGGGGAGACTGCTCCCACAAACTCTGGCACTCAGGGGTGACTGATGAATTCCTCATCTGCCCTAGTCACACAAGGCCCCAGGGGATCCTACATCTGGCTTCCACACACAGGGAGCTATTACCACCTGCCCTTGTGGGGAGGGGGCAGAAAAATGAAGCTTCAAACCTTCTTGGTTCCAAAGAGTGGCACTCTGTCTGACCACTAAGCCCGGGAGGTTGTGGAACCAGCCCACTGTGGACAGAGGTGGCACTGCCCGTGTAGGGGAAGGCTTGTGGCTGTGGGTTTTTCTGGAGGGGGAGGGGTCGTATGGGAGGGTGGTATGGGAATTCAAAATATCCCAGTTTTCTGAAGACCACTTTGGCTCCAGGGATGATGGAGCCTCCCTCGGCCTCTGGAAGAAAGGGCCAAACTGGATTTCTCAGCTGAGCACAGAAGCCCAACCCTCAACCAGGCAGCCTGGATGAGCCACCAGGGGGCCCAGTTGTCCCAGCTCCTTGCTTGGCCCCACCTGGACCTGCAGTTGTCCTGAAGGGTCTGGTCTCACCTCCAGGCCTTTGTCTATGCCGTTTTCTCCACCTGGAATACCCTCTCCATCCTTGAGGACTCGGTTCAGTTGTCACCTCCTCTGAGAAGCCTTCTCTTTCCACCCCAGAGTGAGTTCAGGGCCTCCCCAGGCCCTGAGCATATGCGGAAAGCATCTAGTTGATCTGCACACGACTTTGTCGTGGCCAATTGATTTGTTTGATCCCCACTGCACCATGAGACCCAGAGGGCCAGGGTGAGTTCTGTCCACTTGTGAGGTCCCAGCAAAGACTAAGCGCTTTAGGAAGCATTTGTTGAACAAATGAGCAAAGTTGCAAAATAATACGTGCAAAGCCCTCTGTTAGGGCAGAAGGGACAAAGAGAACCCAAGATGACTAGGGATCCTGGATCCCCACCACCAGCACAGGGCCTGGCCCAGAGTGAGCACCTGATAATCACTGAACTTGTGTCATGGTTCTTACTGGGGCTAAGAGAATATCTGTTGAACAAATGAATGGAGAAGTAGCTGGAACCGCCGGCGAGGGGAGCTTCCAGCCCTGGGGCAGGGTCCCTACTCAGGCTCCAGACTCCACACTGACAAGACCAAAGGGCCTTTGGCGTTCAGTGTGTCCTTGGCGCGGCCACAGCACTGGGCCCAGAGGCAGGCATTCAGCATGGAAACACTCTGGGAAGAATGGGTGAGTCTGAGGGGGACAGACCTGGGGAGCTGGCCTTACAGCAGGCAGAGTAGATTTCGGGCCAGAAGAGATAGCAGGGACTGAAGTCTTTGGAGGGGGGCAGTCCCAAAGTGCCCGCCTTGGTTCAGCTCCTGGTCTATGCTCGTGGAGGGGCACAACCTTGAACCCAAGGTCTCTGCTGTTAAAATCATTCATTCCCTCTCACATGTGGCCCCCATCCACTCTGCCTGGCAAGTGTAAGGGCCCTTGATGCTTAAATGAATGGTGAGTGATTGAACGAATGAATGAATGAACAAGTCAGTGCAAGAATAAGCACACCCCAGGAAGCTCCATGCCCGGGAGCCGAGAGGAGCCTGCCTGACAAGGAAGATGGTGCCCCACCTCGCCTTGGGTGGAGGTCTCTGGAGGCCAGAGCCATACCTGGACCAGACCAGTGGGGAGGACAGTCTGTGAGCAAAGTGCTGTTCCTGATCGGGGCAGGTGGCTGAAGTGGGCTCACTGCGCTTGGAAAATGAATCATGAGGAGCCTGGGCAGGACGAGAGGGGACCCCCAAATGCCCTCCCACCATATGGCCACCCCTCCATGACAGGAAGAGGGCTGAGCCCTGCCTGCTGGGGAAACAGGCTCGAGGGGATCAAGGGAGCTCCAGGCTTCAAGGGAGGAGGCAGAGGAACTGAGAAGTGGAGACGTCCTCACGGACCACAAGTTCAGGCAGCATCCCCAATGACACTCAAGCTTTCAGTTCTCTTACTGGAACTCTAGTAGCCACACCCATCACTCCTAAATGCACCCACAGATGCACAAGCAGATTATGGCACAAGGAAGTGCACCGACCCTCGTGGACACACACGTAGACTCAAAAGTATACACATGCACACTCACACTCAGGCATACACACCCGCACTCACAGTTTCACCAGCACCAACACCCACTAATGGATACCCAGATATCCTCGAACAAAGATGGCCCTTCTGGCCTTGCATGTGAGGCCAGGGGTGCTCAGGGTCCGGAGCCGAGCGGGGGCTGTGCGATCCTCCAGGCTGTGGAGCACAGCACAGGGAAAGCAGGGGAGGACTCTCCCACTCTGTCTCTCTCCTGCTGGGCAATTGGCCGCCCCCACCCACCCGGCCGGCCCTCACCTCAACACCTCCTCTGGTCCATCTCCCTTACTCTATCCCTCAAAGACCCCCTCCTTCCCTAGAGCTTCAGACCCCAGTGGGAGATGTAACCACAGAAAGATAGAACTTCGCATTCAAAACATCTCCTCTGCCATGAGTTTCTTCCCCGGGGCCCAGGCCAGCGGAACCAAAGCTGAACCCTGGGGCCTTAGCCAGGGCTGCCTCCCCCAGCATGGCCCCAAGCAGACTCAGAGGGACCCAGAGCAGAAAGAACACACTTGAGGATGGTGGAGACAGGAGGAGAGAGGAGAAGGAGAGGGAAAGATGGCGCTTGCTGCTGAATTTCCACTATCATGATGGCCGCTCACATTTATTGAGCGCCTACTATGTGCAGACACTGTTCATTCTCTCAATGTTCATAATCACTCTGCAAGCTCCACTTTAGGGATGGAGAAAGTAGAGTTTCAAGAGGTTAAATCACTTGGCCAAAGCCCCCAGCTGGTGAGTAAGGGGAACTGGGATTTGACCCCAGGCAGCGCTCTCCAGAGCCACCGTCTGAGCTGCCGCCCCTAGCTCCATGCCCCAGACCACCCCAGACAGTCCTGCTCTGGGTAACAGAAAGCCGCTGAGACCTGGACTAGCCATTAACCTGGACATCTGTTACCCTGCTGTAAGATGGACCATGAGAGAACCCAGTCTACCTCCTCACCCTTCACCCTCACAAGCACCGTGAGCCTCTGGGGAGTCGATGGGGGCCGGGGTCTGCCCACGCAAGCTTAAAGTTGGGGTGAGGTTGTTATTATCAATAAACAGAGGGGGAGGCAGAAACCTCAGTGCTTCATGCTCCAGCCGCCAGCAGCCTCGGCCCCACAGGAACCCAGTCCTCAGAGAGCTGGTTGCTATGGATACACTCCCGAGGGTCCCAGCCTGCCAGCCCCCAAGCCCCTGTGCAGCCCCCAGAGTCTGCTCTTGTATGCGTGAGTCCTGGGGGAGGGAAGGGTGAGCGAACAGACAGCTGGGCCCCTGCCCCAAGGCGTGCCCAGGCAGGGGGCAAGGCCCCAGAGGCTGTGCCCCCGCTGGGGAGGTACCCGGGCTTTGTCTAGCTCCTTTCTGCAAATGGCCCATCTGCCCAGGCCTCTAGATGTGAGTTTCAGCTCCCATCCTCTCACAAGGCCAGGGACAGGGAGAGAAAGGCCTGTCAGCCTTCCAGAAAACAAGCCCCCTCGGGTCTGAAGCCCTGCACTGGCATGCACAGCTGTGCATCCTTGGGTATACAGCTCCACCTTTCTAAGCCGGGGCCCTCTCTTTGCCGAAGCAAGGGTCACGGCCAAGGTCCGGGTTGTTTCCATGGAAACAATGTAAGAGTGGGCGCTCACACAGTAGGGGCTTTATGAAGTGGTGCCTGATGCAGGATCCAGGGCAGAGACCAGGACGGAGGAGGCTTCCATAGCAGGAGGGCTTGGGGGCACTAGAAGCAGCCCCTTGGCCATCTGGAGCCCCGGCACAGTGTGGACTGTGCCGAAAAGGCAGGAGAAGGGCATACAGGGGCCTGGCCCTGCCACTGTCCCACCACCTAAACACCGGGCTGACTGGCCTGGGCCCCACCCAAGCCGGCCTCTCCCCTCTGGCAACCAGATGGGCCCCAGAGGTGCCGGGTGGAGGGCTGGCCAAGAGCTCAGGCTGGGTTACCACACATGACCTGGGCTCAGATTCCTTCTCTGCCTCTTGAAAGCCGGGGGCTCATGGTAAACTGCCTAATTGTCCTTCCCTCCCTTTCCTCATCTGCAAGGTGAGTGTCATAAGGATTAAACAGATAGAAAGTGCCTGACACATCCTTTTTCCTCGATAAGTGTGAGCTGTGACTATAAATGGGGAAATTACAAGTGATGGTTACTACATGCCCAGTGCTTCTTTCCTTGTTTAATCCTCGAGGCAAAACACTGAGGTCAGCAGGGGAACAGTCACAGTGTTTGACAACTGAGGAGGGACAGGCACCCACCGACCAGAGCAGATACTGTTTTAATGAGCAGAACAGCCCCCCAGGTGATGCCCGCTTTGGAGACAGACACTATTACAGTGCTGTCACTACTGTTATTATTATTACCCTCTGGCTTTACAGGTGAGGACAGAAGCCCAGAGAGGTCAAGTCACGGGTGGGTACTGGAAGAGGGAGATTTTCACGCAAGCCATCTGACTCCCGGGCCCAAATGGTTCCCAGCCCACCCACACTGGCAGCCAGTAGGCTGAGGCTGAGGGGGACAGAGCTGGGCAGCTGTGATGGGACTGTGCTCAGAACCCCTGAAGGGTGTCCTACTGGACCCTTTCCTAGAGGACTTGCATAGTCAAAAGGCCTTGAGAAAGTGGGGTGTTACCACCCCTAAAAGGAGCTCTCTGCTCCAGATGGGCCTCTGAGGAAAGACCTCAGTCCCCAGCAAGACACATGGCCCTGTCGTTATTCAGACACGTCTCTCTGCAGCCAGGTGATGTTGGCTGGGTCCTCCAGCTCATTGGCCTCATTGGGGAATTGGCCAGGAGACCCCTTAGGGGTCTCTCCAGCCCTCCTTCTCTCTCACTCTCTCTCCTCCTCAGAATCCCGGAGTCCCAGGTCCCAGTTCTGATCCTGCAGTGAAACCCCCTCAGCAAACATCCCTGTCTTCCAGCAGGTGCCTGTGACAGGTGGCCCTTCCCCAAATCCTGCCTCCCTGCCAGTGGCGCCAGCAGTGGCCCTCAAGGGAAAGATACTCCTGAGATCTGCTTGGCACCTCCTTGGTCTGGAAGCAGACAACACAGACTTGATGGGAATCCCCGGGCCCATTATGCCTGTCACCTGCAGGTGCCCCTTGGTCACCATTCCCAGGGTCCCTGTGGACCCTCCAGTAGCTGGACTTCCCCTGCCTCATTGAAACCCACTGATTATGGGTCTGTGGCCCCTCCTGGTCTGGGAGCCCCCATGGCAGGGTCCATCTCTGACTCTCCTCGGCTGCCAGGCACCCTGAAGATAATGGGTGCTCAGGACAAATTTGATCAATTAATCAAACATTAATGATAAAGTAACTGGAAACGTGCTTAGGGCCTTTCATGTACCAGCAACTGCAGCTGCACTAACTATAATGATGCTGTTGGTGATAACGATATCAGCTGGTGATTACTGCTAATATGACAGGCCATAAGTGCCGATTCTCAGCCCTTTATGTGTATATTACCTCTATGAATTGTCAGAAGAATCCTAAGTCTAAAGCCCAGGGAGCAGAGTGACTTGCCCAAGAAGATGCAATTAGCACTTAAAATCCACCCCTGATCAATAACCAAGGAGACAGCCAACAACGAGGGCACATTCACAGCGTCAGCCACAATCCTAGGCCCTTTACCCACACTGTGCCCTCGGCCCCTCACTGTAGTTCTATGAAGGTGAGACATTATTTTTCCCATTTTACAGATAAGCACTTGGCAAATAAAGCCCAGGGAGATAGATGATGTATCCCCATGTCACACAGGAAGGGAAATGGCAACACTGGTGTCCAAACTCAGAGTCTACCTGAGAGCAGATGTGCTTAACCACTGCACAACGGCGCTGCTTCTCTGGGCTACGAAGGGGGCCACTGCCCGGAAATAAAGAGCTCAGCACAGGGGCTCCTCTGGACATCCACAGAGCCCCAAGGAGCAGGGACCAGGCTCAGGCTGGCTGCACTTACCCGGGGCACGGGTGACGTCTGGGCGCCTTTCCGGGGCCCACTGGTCTCTGGGGTGAGGTCACGATGGTCCACCTGCATGTGGCTCTCCAGGTCCTCAGCACTCTCGAACTTGACACTGCACTCAGGGCAGCGGAGGCCGGTGCAGGGCCGGTCGGCAGGCTCGGGCGGGACCAGGCCGCCCACCTGTCCATTGGAGCTGCGGGCCATGCAGCCAGCGCACAGGCCATAGGGGAGCCCGTTGACGTCGAGTTTCACCAGGTCCTGCTTGCTGCGAAACTCTTTTAGGCACAGGGCACACTTGTAGAGCTTCTGCAGCCCCTGGCCATTGGGAGAGGATGCGGCCGAGCTGCCCGCCAGCTTCTGCATGTGGAAGGTGCCATGGATCTTGAGCTCGAGCGTGGAGGTGACCGTCTGCATGCAGACCACGCAGCGGAAGCCGGTGAGGGAGTTGCGCAGGTCGGGGTGCATCTGGCAGTGCTCGATAAACTCCTCCTCGCTCTGCAGTGGCATCTTGCAGATGCGGCAGGTGCCGGTGTCCAGGCTCTTGCTGTGGGTCACCTTGTGCTCGGTGAGCGTCAGCAATGAGGGGAAGCGCTCGCCGCAGATGGGGCACATGTAGTGCTTGGCGGGGCCCCGGTGCGTCTGCAGGTGCTCCCGGAGGCCGTTCTCCGAGAAGAAAGTCCGCGAGCACACGTTGCACTTGTGGCTGCCCTTGATGAACTCGGCCTTCTTCCTCGAGCCATCGTCCTCGCCTGGTCGGATGTTGTGGTCCCGCAGCCTGTGGTTCTGCAGCAGCACCTCCATGGTGTAAGCGGCCCCACAGATGTCGCAGCCATACATGGGCTCCGACGCGTCCACGTCATCCTCGCTTGCCTCGTGGCTGTTGGGCGCCTCAGGGTTCTTCAGCAGCATACCCTGCAGGTCAGCCGGTTCGGCCTTCTTGGCAGCAGCTGGGGGCACCCCATTGGCCGTGCCGTTCTCAGCCGCCGCATCAAACACGCAGTGCTTCTCCCGCAGGTGCTTCTCCAGCAGGATGATGGCGTGGAAGGCCTTGCTGCAGAACTTGCAGTTGTACTTCTTGCTGTGTGTGGTGATGTGGCACTGCAGCTCCACCTCAGTGCTGAAGGTCTCCCCGCAGAAGATGCACTTGTGTGCCTTGGCCGGGTTGCCCAGGTGGCTGTGTTTGACGTGCACCTGCAGGTCGGCCTCCTTGCGGAAGTCCCAGTTGCAGGCCGTGCAGCGATACATCTTCTTCTCGTTGCTGTGCTTCACCGCCAGGTGCACCTGGATGGACACCTTGGAGTCGAAGACCTCCTGGCACAGGGTACAGTGGTATAGCACGAAGGTGTGCATGTCCAGCAGGTGCTTCTGCAGGTCGTCCACCGAGGAGAACTGCTTGTCGCAGCTCTCGCACACATAGTGGGTCGACGTGGTCATGTAGTGCACCGTCAGGTGCTGCAGGAGGGACTCCTGGGAGTCAAAGTCCTCTTTGCACTGGGGACACGCCTGCTTCCGCAGCAGCAGCTCTAGGTGCAGCTTCAGGTGGGTCTGGAAGCTCTCAAAGTTGGAGAACTTGAGGTCGCACTGATTACAGGGATACTCGCCGTTGGAGATGGAGTTGGCGCTCGCCGAGAGCCGCTGCCGCTTCGGGGAAGACACCTCCACGTCAGACGAGACCGGGCTCTGCTCCGCCTTGGACTTCTTGCTGTGGGCCAGCGGGATGTTCTTGTGGTTCTCCTTGATGTGCTTGGTGAGCTTCAGGATGGAGCCAAAGATGGGCGAATTGGTGCAGTAGGGGCAGGAATAGACCTCCATGAAGGACTGCGTGGGCTGCACGACTGGAGACTCTAGCTTGGCGCTGCCAACACTGCAGTGGGCCTGCTGGATGTGCTCGGTGAGGGAGGACTCGGTCAGGAAGCCCATGGAGCACTGGTTGCAGAAGAAGGCGTTATTGCCGTCGGGCGGGTTGGCGCTGGGGCCACAGTGGGAGACGCGGATGTGCTCCTGCAGGCTGTTGATGTCGGCGAACATCTCGGGGCAGTAGTTGCAGTGGAAGGCGGAGATGTTGCCGAACTGCATCACGGGGTAGGCGTGGTTTTTGTGCAGCTTGCGGACATGCTCGTTGAGGTTGTAGAGGGTGGGCATGGAGTCCAGGCAGATCTGACACGTGTGGCTCTGCTGTGGCTTATCCGCGTGGATGGTCTTCAGGTGGATCTCCAGCACAGCCAGGCTGTTAAAGTCCCGCTTGGAGCAGTAGGGGCAGCTGTAGACCACCTTGGACCAGCCCTGCCCGTCATCCCGCATCTTCTTCTGGCCCCGCAAGGGCTTCAGGGTGGAGTCCGGGGTGGAGCCTCGCTCCACGGAGGCGCTGGAGTCTGGCGTGGCGCTGCTCATGGAGGCCACGCTGCCCAGCACGGGGTCAGGGCTGACACTGTGGTTGCTGGAGTCAGGCTGCCGGTGGCTGTCCAGGTGGCAGTAGACACCCTCCACCGAGGAGAACTGCTCGGGGCACATGGGGCACTTGTGTTTCTGGTTGGCGTGGGCTTGGTGGATGTGGGCAAGCAGCGTGTTCTCGTCGACGAAGACCTCGGGGCAGTGGATGCACTGCAGGTCGGCCTTCTCAGAGAGCTGCGGGTGGCGGGTGAGCACGTGCTTCTCCAGCTCCTCGGTCTGGCTGAAGGTGTCCTCGCAGTAGTCGCACATGAAGTCGTCCTTCTTGGCCTCCTTCTCGGACTTGGCCAGGTGCTCCTTGTTCTTCTTGTGGGCCTGCATGTGGCTCTGCAGCGAGCTGGTGGAGGAGAAGCCGCGCTTGCACACGGTGCACTTGAAGGGCTTGCTGGAGCTGTGGGTCTTCAGGTGGATCTTGAGGTGGTCACTGCGGGAGAAGGCCGCCTCGCACTCGTGGCAGTGGTACTTCTTGTCGCCCGTGTGCAGCTTGATGTGCCGGTCGCGGCTCCTCTTGTGCTTGAAGAGCCGGCTGCAGTAGGTGCACTTGAACGGCAGCTTGTCGCTGTGGATCTGTTCGTGCCTCTTCAAGTAGCTCAGGCGGATGAAGGACTTGTCACAGAACTGGCAAGGGTACGGCAGGCCCGTGCCCCCTTCCTCCTCACCCAGGCCAAGGTCACACCCATCTCCGATCATCTGCGTGGGTGACGCAACATCCTTGCTGGAGGGAGACGAGGCCACCCAGGAGAGTTGTGGGTCGTCGTCACCATCTGCAGGGGGAAGGCAGAGAGGAGATTAGAGGCAATTCCCAGGGCCGCGAGAAACAAGGACAGAGCCAGCTTCTCGACAGCTCGCGGGCTGAAGCTGTGCAGCTGGCCAACTGCTGCAGGAGGAGTGGGGGAGGGACCCCGGGGGTGGAAGCAAGTGGACATGCGGGTCTTCCCGTCTGCAGGGAGGGTGGCAGAGGCGCGGCAGGATACGGAGGGGACATGCCTTTCCCCGCAGCAACACCAGCCGCACGGGGCCTTGCTGGATGCGGTACCACCCTCCCACAAGAGGTGAAGTCTCAGCCACTTCCTTGATTTGGGGGTGGGGAGGAGCCTGGGAAAAAAGTTATCGGAAATGACCTCACAGACCACCAGCCCCACAGGCCAAAAGGAGGCAAGTCCCATCAACTGATCAAGATCTGGGGGTTGATTCCACCACCCCCACCTAGTCTGGGTGGGAAATCCCACTGGTGCAGGGGGGCGTAGGCAGAACTTTGTAAGAAAATAAAATTTACTTTAATGAATTCAGCCATACCGCATTCAGTGGGGAATCAGGGACTGATGAAGTTGGAGCTGCTGCCTCAGGGACAGACATGAGGTGGAAGTCACAGGTATATGGCATCAGCCCAAGAGCACAAACGGAGGTAAGCAAGGGGCACTTGAGAAGGGGCTGCAGGATTCCCAGCCCAAACCATCCCAAAGGGGGATGTTTTCTTTGTTCCTTCTCCACCTCTGGATTTGCCCCAAGTCCACTCAGGACCCCAAGAGATGGCCCGATGGTGCAGTGATTAGAGATGGGATTGGGATCCAGATGGCCACCGAGCTCAGAGCCTAGTGGTCCTTAAATCCACCGTGGCAGGGAGGGGGACACTCAGGGAAGGGGATCACTCCTGCCCCGCCCCTCATCCCGGGCCTCTGCTGGCCGGCCAGCCTCAGAGGAAAACTAAACAAACCAAGGCTTGGCTGTTTCTGGGAGAAAAAAAAAAAAAAGGCACCCAGGACACAGCAAATAAAACCAGTGAAGTTTCCTGAGACGCAGCGGGGGTTGAACCAAGCCAGCCCAAGCAGGGAGCGAGTTCCATGGCTCAAGTTTCGTGTTGGGTGGATTTAAAACTTAATAATGAATGAAACAGACCACAGGCTGCTACGAGCAGGGGAGAGACAAACAAAAGCTCAGATTTGGCTGCACTGACCTTGCTCTTCTAACCCCGAGGAAATAAACCACTGCCCCCGCCTCTCCGGCCCCCAGTCAGCCCAGCCTGGTCTTCAGAAAAGTCTCACAGACTCAACCCAGAAATTCTTGGCCAGAGGCAGCCTAGACCCTCTTGAAGGGAAGGGCAGGGGAACCGCAGTCTCAGGCTTGGGCAGGCACCAGCACGCACACCTGCACACACACACCTGCAAACATACACACTCACACACACACACACACAGAGCTCACACATGACTCCCACAACTCACACATGGGCTCAGACATGCCAACTCACACTCACCTACACACACTTGCACACATACACACACACCATCACACTCACACACAATCACATACAGTCACGTACTCACAGATACATCCATTCACACGCCATCATTCCCACTATCACTCACACACAAGCTTGAACACCCATGCACACTCACCTGCAGACACAAACACACCATCATGGAGTCACAGCTCACACCCGGGGGAACCATACCCACAGGCTCTCACAGCTGCCAACCCCAAGATTTGAAGAGATAGTAAGGCTAACTGGAGGGTCTCTCATGGTCCCTTAGAGCTGGCTCTGAGCCTGCTCCTACACCCCACATCACCCCGATGCCCACCCCGGCCCCTGGCCCTGACAGTCTGAAGATCTGCCTGATCTCAGCTGGCACTGCTGGCAGAGCTCTGCTTGGCAGGATGCCGCTCTCCAAAGCTCCCAGCCCAGAGTCCCGCATCTCCCAGCAGCCTCCCGCCTCTGAAGCCCAGTCACCCAGCCCAGCCCGGGGTACCTCCCAGAGAGAGGGTGCCTGCTCCCCAGGGGGCCTCATGTTACAGGGCCTTCGGACGGGCAGGACGCATCCGCTGCCAGCTCCTCGGATTAGAAGCGGCGGGAAGCACCCCAGCCCCTGCCTGGTAATTCCCAGCTCTTGCCAGCTGGGCTCCGCGGGGCGCAGACAAAGGGACCCAAGGGAGGAGCTGGCTGGAGCTGGGGCAGCTGCGGGACCCGCTCGGCCCCTGCCCCCTGGCCGGGCTCCACAGGCTTTTTATTATTTTGATATCTTAGCTCAGACTCACACAAGCTGGCACAGAACCCTTCCTGTGTGCCGGGTGCTCCGCTCAGGGCTGTCTCAACCTCCCAGGAGGCGGGAACCAAGGCCCCTCCCACAGGTTACAGACCAGGAAACTGAGGCACAGCCACAGTGACTCTCCCCAGTCAGGCCCCCTGACACAGGTTGGTCATGCAAGACGACACCTGTGTAGGTGAGACCGGGTGAGGGGCCCCGTGGAAAGCTCCAGTGCAGTCATGGTCTGGCTCTCCATGGAGCCCTGACAGAACCACAGGGATGGCCCATCGTCTGCATTGCAGAGAGGAGCCCTGAGGCCCAGGAGGTGCCAGAGCTGGCTGGAGCTTGCTGGCGCTGGCTGGGCTGATGAGTGGAGAACCCAGGCTCAAACGCCCGCCAGTTCATAGGCGAGGAAGACAAGGAAGACACCTTGCCCAAAAGACCAAGCCCAGACACATCTTTGACTCACGTTGTCCGAGGATGAGAGCGGACACCTGCACTCAAACTCTCCCCCTCCATTCATTTGTCTGCCCCCAAAGCGTTACTCTCAACTCTTGGGGTCAGCTCACACATTTGGAAAAAAACAGAGGCACTGGGAGGAGTGGATGAAAAAAATTCATGTGAAAAAGCACTATTATTCCATGTACATGAACTGTCCAGACAAGGCACATCTGTAGAGACAGAAAGCAGATTAGTGATTGCCTGAGGCTGGAGGAGGGAGCAGGGATTGACTGCAAATGGGCAAGAGATGTCTTTTGAGATCATGGAAATGCTTGCAAACTGGATGACGGTGAAGGCAGCCCAGCTCTATTTACGAAAAGTCACAGAACTGCTCACTTAAAACAAGTGTCTGTTCTGGTATGCAAATTATACTTCAATAAAGTTGTTAAACAAAAGCATTAGTTGGCCAATAATAATAATTAGTACTAATTAGCACTACTAGCTAATGCTAATAAAATTAGCAGCTACAGCTAGTAAGCATGTCCCAAGCGCCAGCACTGAGCTAAGTGCTTCTATTAACCGCAATTAATCTTTTTTCATCCTCCCATTGGTAACATCCCATTTTTGAGATGAGGAAGCTGAGGCTCAGAGAGGTGAGCAGCTTGCCCTGAGTCCCACAGCTGGATGCCCCAGCGACATGTGGCCAGGAGCGTGGGGTCTACTCTCGCCCTGGCTCCCCCACGTCTTGGAGAAGGAGAATCAGCCTGGCCCAGCACCGCAGTCCCTGAGGTGCCTTATGGGGCTGCCTGGGTGCCTTTATTTTTCTGCAAACAAGTCTCAAAACTAAAGCAAAGCACATTATTCTGGGAGCGACAAACTGAGCAACTGCTGAGATTATAATCATCTGAATTGAAATGAAAATAAGACTTCTTAAACTGAAAAGGCCCAATCAGGGGAAATAGGCATGTTGACAAAGACCCAAACCCAGACTGCCCTGTTTAAAGCCATTTACTCTAACAATGTTTAACTTCGGCGGCAGCTGTCGTGCCCCTCCAAACGTGTTTTGTTTTAGGGACATTTAGCTTCCTGTTCCAGGAGCACGCTGGAGAGACGACCAGGCCGGCACGCTCAGGATGGACGGGCAGGGCTGCCAGCACAGGAAGCGGGTTCCTTTCCTTACAGCAGTAACCCTCCCCTCCTGCTGACTGGTAGCCACCACCCACGTGCAGCCACTACAGCACACGCCCTCGGGTGGATGTGCAGAAAAAGGAGTGGAGAAACCGGGTGAAGGCAACCCCAAGGTCCCCTTCAACATGAACATTTCAGAACTCGGCGAGAAGAAGGTAACTTCCAAGAAAATCCAGCTCAACCAACCACCTTTTCATTTCCAAGTAAATGTTTATATAGATTCTACTCTATGCCAGGCATTCTTCTAAAAGCTTTATATGTGTTGACTCATTCAATCCTCTCAACAGTCCAATGAGGTAAGTATTATTATTATTTCCAGCTACACATGAGAAAACTAAGGCACAGAGAGGCTGAGTAACTTGCCTAAAGTCACACAGCTCGCAGACAGGAGAGCCAGGATTCAAACCCAGTGAGCGGGCTCTGCATCAGTGCTTTCACTCACCATACTACCCTGCCTCTCTCCTTTGGGAGGGGGCACTGTCACATGAAACAATCGAGTGGGAAACCCAATGACTAATGCCAGACCCTCGCCCTCCAGAACAAGCACAATCGAAGAAATGTAACAAAATGAGTAGAAAAATCACCTTCAGAAAGGAGATTCAAGTCATTTAAAAATGACTAATCCTGAAAATAGGCCTGATAGGAAATGGGTAGCAGGAGGCTTTTGTGGTCTACTGCAGGAAGAGAACCAAAATAAGCACAAAAGAGAGGAGGCATTTTGAAAAAAAACTCAATTAGGGAGAAAAAAAGAACATTGGGCTTCAGACTACACCAGCGGCAGAAAGGGCCATGTGGATCCCAAGCTGACGTGGCCACACTTGGTGAATTCCGCGCACTGAGGTGGCAGCAGTGACAACGTGGCCTCAGACGCGCCTTGTCTGGGTGGAGCAGAGGATGGCTGGGACGCTCGGCTCCATGCGCTTCTTGTCACAGAGAATCGAGGAAGTGCCTGGACAGGGGAAGGAGAGTGGCCCAGCCCAGGGGGCCACAGGGGTGAGCCGAAAGGGGGACCTTCCTGCAGCGAGGGGCGCAGGCTGAGGAGGGAGGGAGGAATTATTGCTCCATCACTGAAGTGATAACCAGAGGGAAAAATGGCTCTGAAGAGAACACGGGGAGGGTTCCCTGAGAAGGTGGAAACAGCTGATGCCCAGCAGCTCTGGGTCTCATGGACATCCCTAGGCTGGGCAGTTCCATTCAAGTGAATAAAAATGACCACCAGGCTCCAGAGGGGACAAAAGCTGAGCAGTCCCCGGAGTAAAGTTTCCATTCAAGTCCACAAGTGCCATGTGCAGGGGACTGCTGGATACCAAGGGCTCCCGCGAGTGCACCCCACCTTGGCCCAACCCCACGGGCACCCCAGACCATGCACAGCAGAGGTGCCTTGGAGCAGCAAGGCACCAGTGGGAGACGTGCTGGGCAGAGGAAAGAGCACTGGACAGAGAGTCCAGTAGGAGATCTGGCTCCATGTAATATGGGAAGTTGGAACTTTGGCCTCCAGGGTCCCATCTGGATGAATAGAAAAGTAATTTTGGACAATACTCCAATCATCCAGATTGTCTCCACAGTAGCCATAAAAAGGCTTGATCCTTCTTCATGAAGCCCCAAAAGGTCTCCTTGCTACTCAGCCATTTCCTTGGGGAAGTGAAAATTGCCAAGAAGACAAGTTCCCCACAAGACAAAGCTCTGTGGTGCTCCAGGTGGAGCAACCCCTCTGCCCCCATCTGGAATTTCAGGAATGAGAATAACTGTGGCCCTTCCCCAGGCTCAAAGAAACAGGACCCCAGACTCAGGAGCCACCTCTGCCAATCCTGCATGATACAGAGGGAGAGGCTGAGGCCGAGAGAGAGAAGAGGGCTTGCAGGGATGGTAAACTGTTAGTGGTCACCTACAGTGCTGTGTTCAGGAGGATTCTGAGGCCATATCTGGGCTCAGAAGAAATGAGTGCCAAATCAATTGGTGATGTCTGCCATGAGCAGAGGAGCGTATGAGTACAATGTTCAAAGGGCACAGAGCAAATTGAAAGAGGGGGTCTCCTGATTCCCAGTGACAGAGAAGAAACCTTTAACCATCAGGTTTTCTCCAAGAAAGGATCTATGCATCCCATCTCAAAAGGGAGGCTTTAGGGCAGTGTCCCCAAAATTCTGCTGTTCAAGCAGAGACAAGAGCACTTGGCAGGTACCAGGGAGCTGGGCTGTAGTCCAGAGAGAGGTCTCCAGCCACAGAAAAGGGTCAGCTGCAACCTAGCTGATGGTGAGGCCCATCCAAAGTCGGTAGAAAGCATCCCGGGCATCCTGGGAGCACAGATCAATGCTCCCCAGAGCCCAAGGCGACAAGACACTAATGTGCTTCAGGGCACAGCACTGACTGCACTTTGCACAGAAGCAACCAGAAACAGACAGGTGGCTTTTTCCACACAAGAAAAGATGAAAATTCAGCTTGAGGGTGGGGAGCATCTGGGTGCATTCCTGATTTCTTCTTAGGAAATCTCAAGCCTTTACCCAAATTTGTTTCCCTGCAACCCCTGTAAACCTGGTGCAGCAGAGGGAACATAGATCTTTGGTGAGCCCTGGTTCCAGATGTCACTCTGTTGCTGGGAGATGGGGGTGCTTCTGCCTCTGTGACAGGGTGGACTGGGCAATCTCTGAGGCCCTTTCCTGGGGCTGCTTCCAATAATCTGTCATGTGAGCTTTCCTGAGAGGCCCCTCACAGCTAACCCCCAGACCAGAGTCGGGGCCTGGATCCCCTGGTATGAAGGCCCAGTAGGAGACGGAGGCCACCAGGCCAGAGTGCCCACCTGCATGGGGCATCCTCATTCTCTCAGCGTCTACCAGGGGCTCAGCCCCCAGAGGCAGAATCCAGACTCAACCTAGGCCCAGGGAGGGGCCCACCAACAAGAAGGGGACAAGAGTACCTGTCCTGTTCTTTATCCCTTACCAGGTGCCAAAGCTGGCCATCCATCCCAGAATGCTCCTCCACTCAAGGACATCCACTTATGTAAAGTCAACATTAGTGCGGGGGGTGGGGGGCAGGGGGGTCAGCAAGAGGAAGTTCACAGACCATCACTCATCCTATTTCATAGATGAGGAAACTGAGGCCACACAGCAGGAGCAGACAGACCCAGGACTAAACTCATAAAAACCAAGTAATTACTGTTTATAGAACATGTTCTATAAGCCAGATCCTTTGCCAGCATTTTCTTATCTGATTCTCACATCATTATGAAGTAGGTGCTGTTACACCTCCCTTCTTTAAAACTGTACAAACTGAGGCTCCAAGAAGGAAAGCAACTTCCTGGGCACATAGAGCTAGCAAGTGGCAAGTCACTACCTGGACCCCCACTTGCTAACCACTGGACAATACTGCCTTTCTGGGCCCTGAGTGCCAGTTCAGGGCCTGCCCCACTGCAGAAGCTACTCATTGCCAACATCTACAACTTAAAGAGAGCCAAGAGGAGGTCCCACACCTTACAACCCCACCTGCCACAAAGCCATGTCCCAAAGTGGGCAGAGTTTGTGGTGGATTACCAGAGGCTGGCTCTGACCTCTGAGGGGTGCAGAAGGTATCCGGCATCCTTAGGTTTCTATGCTCTTATCTTCCCAATCCTGTCAGTTAGTTGCTGTCTGAAGTTTCAACTCTAAACCATCGCTCTGCCACTTTGAAACACTTTGAAAGAGGTGGGGAAACAATTCATGTAAGCAGTAGTCAGTCATGCATCTAGATATTTGGCTTTCCTGAAGGTAGAGACCAGGGTGTGGTGTAAAGGATAGACGTCCAACCCCTGAGAAATCGAGAGACCCTGGGAAGGAAGAGGATGAGGCAGCTGGAAGGTCCTTCCTCAGAGGGAGGCCAAGGAGTCCCAGCTACCGGAAGCCGATGTGGCTCCCCCTGAAATCTTGAGTTAGAATTATGATTTTGGCAAAAAAAAATAATAAAAATAGCAATTCCTATTGCCACAGGTATTCACCCTTCCCTGCTCCAGGGAGCTCACAGTGTCTTGGCAGAGTTGATTTCATCATCCCCAGCGAGGCCACAGACAGGGAAAGCGGGGATCATTCTTTCAGTTTGGAAATAAAAAATAAGCAGGTTGGGGAGGGGTGGTTGGTTCGGGTGTCAGTGGACAGTGTGGGGGTGGAGACTGGCATGCAGAGGTCAGTGGCCCAAAACTGGGAGGAGGGAGAAGGCATTTTGCCCTTCAGGGCCGCTTCTCCAGCTGGCCGTGGTGGGTGAAGGGTGGGGTCCTAGTCTCTGACCCGCCTCTAAGGGACACTTGGCACAGCCTCTGAGCGCCCGCAGACCTCCCGACAGACTGAAAGCCATGGCTGGCATGCCCTTTTCTAGCTGTCTCCAGGGGCTCCTGAAATGCCACCTGACAGCAAATAACTGCCATTAAGACCCTTAATAAACCTTCTGGGGAGCCAAAACCATCGGCATCATCTTGAAGAGACTTGGGGAGACATCAGCCCCTGGGAGACAGCAGAGCCATGGTTTGAGAGTACAGGCTCGCTTAGACCAAGCTGCCACTCATTAGCTGTGTGACCGTGGACAAGTCTCAGCACCTCTCTGAGCCTCCATTTCCTCATCCATAGGATGGGGATAATAAGAGTGTCTTCCTTACAAAATGAGTAATGTATATATGCTGCTAAATACTCACTAAATATTGGCTACAGAAAATGAAGGTGGTTACTAGTGTAACTTATACGACTATCATTAATTGTAAGCCCCATCATCTCTATGGCGTTTATAATGTTACACAGCATTTTCACACCCATTATCCCTTTGACATTGGAGCGACTCTGCACGGTTGAGGTGGTGGTGGAGGTTGTTAATCCCATGTTACAAGTAAGCAGGGTGCCACACACCCCGGTATCTTGGGGTGGAGCCCAGCGTCCCACCCAGCTGGTATCCCTCTTTCACACTCAAAGGAGCTGGGTTTACACAGTAAGTTGGGTGGTCAACCCCATGGATGAGAAAACAGAACAGAAGTTACAGCACATCCCGATGTCACAAAGCAGATGGTAAATGGAAAAGCTGGGATTTGACTCCCAGCCCGGGGCTGTCAGCCAGCTGGACTAAGAGAAATGAGGACCTGAGCTGGGGGACACAGATCACCACGGCTGTCCCCCCATCAGACGGGCTGGAGACTTAGTTATCAGTTATTTGGTAAAAAATGCCAACAGTTAGAAATCAGGGACTCTCAAAGTGTTTTCAAACATCCGCATTCACTTCTGGGTGCTCTGGAAGGAGAAGGCAAAGACCTGGAGACACAGGACACACGTCTGGTGCATGAGCAACTGAGCAGCGCTGTGGCTCCCCGTTAGGACCAGGTGTGCTCACTCTCCTGTTTGTCCAGACCCGCGGGGTCTCCTTCCCCATCATGAGGTGTCCTGGGCCCTGAGCAAAGGCACTTGTGTTTGCTTGGTGGCTGAGTCCAGCAGCTGGACTCTGCTGGAGCCTTAGAATCCCAGCTCCATCGAGTGAATGAACCTCCTCAATATTACAGAAGAAACCAGCCTCGGTTTCTTCACCTGTAAAATAGGAATAATCATAGTCCTGATTATAGAGTTGCTATGCAGATGAAATAAGTGAGTAACATGTTAAATATGAGAAATGCTTTATAAAAATGCTGCTGGCTCCCAGTTCAACATAAGGTCATACGGCAGAGAGAGAGAAGGATAAAGAGAGAGAGAGGCAGGCAACAGCCAAGATGGTTTGAATGGACACAGGACGGTGAGGGGTCCCATCTTCCTGATGAACAACCAGGAAGGTCTAGCTTAAGAACCAGCAGTTACCCCTACAAAACATGCTTTTCAAAGCAAAAGACACTCAACCTGCATAAAGGCCCACAGGGCCCTTGCCGTTTGCAATCCCAGTTACATCAGAGAGGAAAGAAGCCTTCAAGAGCACCCAGCCCAACCCTCTCACTACATAGAGGGAGAAACTAAGGCACCCGCAGCCTTGCTAGGGCTTGGACCTGGGTCTCCAGGCTCACGGTAGAGGGGATGGGGGATGAGGTCTGACGCCTAGAACACCCCTGCCCCCTCACCCACGAGGGCTGCCGTCCCTAAGGTCTGCTGGACGCACAGGACAGGAAGAAGGAGACATCCGCCTTTCCCCTTGAAGCCTCTGACCTCACAGAACACACATCCCTTAGACAAATTTACTTAGCACTGATATTGAAAATGCAATTGAGCTTGAGTTTTATTGCAGAAATTAAACAGACCAGAGGAAAAAAAATAAAGCCAGCACTCGTCAACTCACCCGAGAGCTGGCTGTGATCAAACCAGCTAAAGTAGGGTGTCGTGATCAGCTCCTGCCAGAAAAGAAGGGCCCCCAACATTCCCCCATGAGGCACTCCCCAAAGATGGAGCGCTTGTAGCAAGCAGAGGGGCTCTGAAAGGCTTTCCCATTAGCCCCCTGGCCTGGGACCCCTGCACACCCCAACTTCACCCCACCGGCCTCCCACCATCCCCAGGTGCGGAAAAAGCACCTCTGAAGTTATCTCCGTGAGCTTTCACGAAACAACACCGCCAAGGGCCGGAGCAAAGGGCTCTCTGAGAGACTCAAGAGAAAGCAAAATGCTTTCGGGGTTGAATCACTGTTTTTCTTTACTCCCTTTGGAGATCGGCGGAGCCCACATTCGGCCGTGTTCGTGGACCTGGGACTGGAAACAGCTGCGCTCTAATTACATGTAAAGTGTACCAAAACATCCCTTTTATCACAGACTGGAAATCTGTTAGCATCTGTCTCTCCTTTGTTTCTTCCACAAGATACAAGCTTGTTTCTACATTTTTCTCACCTGTAGCAGTGATTAAAATTCATTATAAATGAAAGGAGTGAACAGAGAAACAAGTTCCTCTGTGTACCGTTCTAAACTCAAATTAGAAACAGCTGTTTGCTAATTCATGCAGCGATGTTTTGTCGTGCTCTGTGAATCAATAATAACTCACCCTATTGCTGCAGAAATTTTTGGATAATTCATATATTTAACTCGGCGTTGGATTCTCCAGGCAGGATTGTGGCGCCAGAACCTTCCAGCCGCCTTCCGGCGGGCACGAGGGAACTCTGGTTCATACTCTGGAGATGTCCACCGCTGCCCCAACAGAGAACCCCAAACTCGGAGGCACCCAGCACCTCTCACCCAGACACGGCCCTGGCAGGACCAGAAGGAAACCCCCAAACACCAGTCTCCTCGTCTCCTCCCCTCCCCCGGAACCAGCAAAAAAAAAAAAAAAATTAACTCTGATTAAACGCAAACCGCACACATCCTCCAGCTGCCGGAGGGAACAGCAAAATTAAAAGTCTAATTGGTACCAGGAACAATTTAAAACTATTAAGTATAGGTGAAGCTTTTCTGTAAGAAAATAATCCTTTGATTAGGATTAAGCTTACTTGGATAGCATTCTTCCCTATGTTTTAGCTGCAGATGTCAGAGCAACAGTCTGGAAGTCCTCGAAGCTTCTGAGAAGCGTTCAGGCATCTCCTCTGCCAACTTCAGGGGAAAGAGTATGTGGCATCCGGAGCTGTACCCTTATCTGAGGCTCTGAAAGGGAGAGAATGTTCTTTCTCCTTTGTGGGGAGGGACGTAGCAACACCTTTGGAGACCATACTGCCACCATGGCACGCCAAGCCTGCTCAGTAGGTGCTCATGCTTCAAGACACTGCCTCCAAGAAGCCTTCCCTGACTGCCTCTGCCACCATTGGTGTCCTCCCTGACTTTAGGGCACTGGCATTGGACCACTTTTCACCCTGAATTGTGGCACTTGGCATCACTGTCTAATTTGAGTCCTTGGAGTGCCCCTTTGTGCCCTGCATCCTTTCAGGTCTGGGATATAGTCACACTGAGCCACTTTTTCAACCTCAAACTGGTATCACTTCCCACTGCCCACAGCCCAGCCCCACCCTGCAGCCACCAGCTGCAGAGCCCTCTGTGAGTGCCAGGCACGGAGCCCACCTCCTCAAAAGCTTTACCACATTAAATCCCCACGTCCGTCCTACGTGATTGCCCATCATCATTTTCCCATTTTACAGATCAGACACCTGGGACCCAGAAAGGGCAGCTGCCCCAAGTTTCACAGCAGTTAGTGGAAGGAAACTGGAATGAGCCACTATTTCTCTGGAAAGCCATCAAAGCTGTTACCAGCAAGCGTGCCTGACCCGGTGCAGCCTTCGAGCCTTTGTTCAGGCCAAAGTGCTCACCACAGATGCCCTTCCACCAGACACCCAAACCCAGTCTGTTATTCAGCGCCCCGCTCTGCTCACCTCCTGGAGCATCCATGGGGGCAGGGCACATAGGGGGGTCTCCTGTGTGGCTAAGAGACAGGCCCTCATTTCGTGGTGTTCATCGGGGCCCAAGAAGGCAGTAGTCCAATGCATCCTCGGGGTCTGTGGAGTACAGGCACGGACACACAGCTCCTGCTCATCTGTAGGGCTCTAGGGAGCTTTCCCCTGGGGAGGCCCGTGAGTGCCGGGCGGCTCACTCCCGGGCAGGATCAGGGATGTGTGGGCAAGGAGGAGGTGCCACGCTGGGAGGCAGGGGGCACTCAAACTGGGCTCTGAGGAAGGAGGAGGCTCTCCACTAACTGGTGTACGCCCAAACATGGGATATGCACCACTGTTAGAGCCCATGAGGATTTTAGGGGACAGCCAAGTTGGCCTTAGCAATGATACCCAAAGTGAGAAAGTGAGTGCCCCTTCAATTCCCTTTTCAACCTTCACATCAGGCCGAGGAGAAGGGCTCCGTTGGGTGCTGTGTCTTTAATTTCTCTCTTTCACATCCCAACAAAGAGAGAACAGACCCCAAGGCTCAGTGTTTTCAGACTGCCACAGCTTCTGGCTGGAACTATTTGAACGTGGGGTTTTCTTTGGGTCTGTTTTTAATTTACTTTCAACGTTACTGCCTACTTACAGCAAATGATACTGTTTTTCCACTTGCAGAATTAAGTAAATGAATTAAAGTATAAAAAAGATGATTTAAAGAAAAAGACTAGGGCAATCATAGCACCAGTGACAATCAAATGTTGCAAAAATCCTGGCAGGTGGGTACCAAGGACCAAAGTCTGGGACACCCCGTGTGGGAGTGAGCATGGACATCGGAGGCTCAGGAACAGCAGGCCAAAGTCTCCATCATATGGTCACTCCAGAGCTTTGCCCCTGAAATTAATTTCCAGCCCAGCTCCTCCAGGGAGCAGGCACGAGAGAAGGTGCCAGGTATAGGCCTGGGAGCTGTGGCAGGGGACCCCTGTCCTAAGAACCTACTGCCCCACCAGGCCCCGCTCAGCAGCCCACCACCCCTCGGGCCTTGCCCCTCAGTCCCCAGAGACCCGGGCTCAGCTCTGAGATCACAGCAATCAGGGCAGGCGCCAGGGGGAGGTCAGGGGCAGGGCATCCGGGCGGGGCCTGAGCCAGGCTCAGGAGGTCTCTGGGCTCCCAGAGGGAGGCCCTGGGGAGAATCCGCGCTCATCCCCTCCGAGTCTGGCTGGCCGCAGGCAGAACGCAGCAAAACCCCCAGGACTGGCCCTGGGCCTCTCCCAGAGGGCTGGACCAGCACTGAATCAGCACCTTGGTTCTGGGGCTGGTTGCAACCCTGGGCAGCTGTGTGACCTTGGGAAAACCCTTGGCCTCCAGGCTCTCCTCACCTCATGTGCAGAATGCAGCCTGTATCCTGACTTTCTTAATGGAAGTGTAGACAGAAGAAGTCCTCAGTGAGGATAAAGAATGTGAATAAATGACCAGATTCATACTATAATTTTCACAAAACCCAGTACCAGAGACAACCACATGGTGCCTCTAACCTAGAACTGGAAGCCTTTAATCTACAGCTTAAAGACATGGAAAAATGATTAATATGTATGTTCTATTTCATACTATATATATATACACATATGTTATATATGTTTTAACACATGGATAATAAATGACATTTATTATGTGCTAAACATTTGAGTGCTTGCTGCATGCCACGCACGTTATCTCACTTCAGTCACAACAGTCTGACGAGTTATTACTGCCAGCCTCCATTTTGCAGATGAGTAAACTGAGGCTTGCAAAGGCTAAGTAACATGTTCAGGGTCTTATAAGTCAGAAATGGCTGAGCTGGGCTTTGACTGGGACACCTGACCTCAGAGTCTGTGCTCTGAAACCTGTGGGATGCGTGTGTGGGAATCACATCTGAGGGAAAGAAACTGAGTGGGTGACGCCCACTGAGGAGGAAGAACATTCCCTGTGCAGAGCCAGCTTCACCTAGAGCCCAGGCTGGAGGCCCAACCGAGAATCCTGGGAGGATGTTAGGGTAGTATCCACATCTACAGCCCAGACACCACTTGGGGGGCACACTCCTCAGGCCAGACTTCCATGGACAAGTCAGGCGCGCTGTCTGACCTCAAAGCACAGATCCTCTGCTTTTCAGCTCAAATCCGTCCCATCTCAAGGGTACCCTCTCCAGCATCTGGAGAACTCAGGAGCTTCCCACAACCTGGGGGACTGAGGCACTCCCCCAAAATACTCGCTCTCTTTGCACCAATGATGTGCCAAGTGCCCTCTGGGCAACTGTGCAAGACAGTCACAAGCCTGGTCCCCTTTTACAGAAGACACTGAGGGATGGAGAGGGGCCAGCTGCAGCAGGCACTTTCGGTGAGCACATCACAGCCCCGCAGGGTCAGCGGCTGCAGCGGTGGTGGGTCTAAGGCCTCCCCCTCTGGAGCTCTCACCTCTCGGGCTCTGCCTCTTTTCAGAAGGTTGGGGAGCTAACGCCCCCCGAGGTGGCCTTCAACCAAAGGGGGACTGGAGCCTGTTGGGGGTTCCACACACACATGAAGGTCCGAGCAGAATCCAGCCGGGGGGTCCGCAGCAGTAGTGACCTTTCCCTTTCCCTGCCTCACTCTTCCTGCCCCTCACACCTGCTTCCTGGAGCTCCCACTTCCCCATCACAGAAGCTGAACCCAAGTCCTGGCCTCAGGCTCCATGTTCAGGAAATCCATCCACCACACTTACCTAAGGTGGTGGCGCCAGATTAGGGAGCCGAGTCCATCCAAGGATCTGTCGTGCTCGGGCCACCTTCCAGACTTGTACCCTATCTATTCTCATTTCCTTTTATTACTATCATTCAGCTTTGTCCTTTCCCCTGGCTCAGGCTTAACAGTGCTACCTACCTGAGCATAATCCCCATAATTACCTTGATGAAATCATGAGTATGATATTTTGGTGATGCCCGTTAAAATAAATACATAATTAATAAAAAAAAAAAACGTGTGAGCCACCTAAAATTGGGCTGCATATCCCTAAAAGTGGCTCCGTTCCCCCCTCCCTGGAGTCCCTGTTCTGACCCACACTTTGCACAGAACTCCGGGGCTCTCGGCGTGTGCCTCCCTCCCCTGCAGCGGTGAGCGGGCTGGGGGTGGCGTTGCCTGCCCAGCACAGCGCCGCCCCGCCTCCGCCCCCGGCAGAGGCAGGCAGGGGAGAAGAGGCAGCCTGGACCGCAGGGAGGGGAGAGCCCTAGGATTCTCGCTGATGTGCTGGTGCCAGCGATGCAGCCCCTCTGCGGGCCCCACGCACCCTTTACACTCATCCAAATCTACGACTCAGCAGAGAAAATTTCAATTTTCCCTAGATTTTCATGTTTCAGCCTCCAGAAAAATTGCCATTGTGGGCTTTGTTGCTAAGCTGCCGAGTTGTCGACCCTCAATGACTGAGGCCTCCCCAGGCCCAGCCCCGGCGGTGGTGGGAGATTAAGCTTGTCAGGCCCAGGGAAGGCGCAGGGGCAGAGGCAGGGAGGTGGCCACCTGGCCCAGGACCACAGTGAGAAGGAGAACCTGGTGTGGCTGGGCTGGCATGCCAGGTACCCCCCCCCCCAACCGAGGCAGCTGTGACCAGGGGCATTCCCCCAACTCCATTTCCAAGTGTGGGGCAGGGCAGCTGAAGTCCTGAACATCACCACTGGGCCATGTGGCCCCCTGGTCCCTCCTTGGCATCCCTGACCCTTCCCTCGGTGCCCCTACACCACCCCTGCCCCTACCCACCTCTGCTGTTTCAACCTGAATGGCCACGACGTCCTTACACTGTGGCCAGGCCCTCATCTCACCCTACACTGTGCCTACTGTCATAGACTTGAAATATCTCATCATAAACTATACTCACCGACCACTTACTCTATTCCAGGCTCATCTTTATTTATGTTGTTTCTTTACTTATATTATTGGTTATAAATGTTCTGCGTATATTAATGCATTTAACCCACTCATAATTCTTTCACTAGATACACGTTACATTTGGGGAACCGAGGTTCAGAGGCTGAAATAGACTTTTGGGAGTGCCCAGCCACCACCTGTTGTTCATGTGGGGATACTGAGGACCTGGGGTTTGAGGGGGAGACTTGCCCTCAGGCAGCATCCAGCAGAGCCAGGAGGGTCTGGATTCCCCACTCACCAACCTCACAAAATGTCAATACATTACAGGTGGATTTATGGGAGCCCCCCCAACACACACAAACACACACGAGGAGGCTGAGAAGACTGACGTGAAGCAGAGGCGTAAACTGAGGAAGAGCACCCCGTGGGAAGTGCTGGGCCACCCAGGAGCCTGCACACAACGTGTCAGCCTGTGGCCATGACATCATTCCCCAGGAGGTCTCAGAAGCAGAGACACTGCCCCCAGCCCGGCTCAGATGACCGGCACTCCCGAGGACGGTGCTACACCCACAGCCTGCCAGGGGCCACCGTCCCCAGCAGAGCCAGTTACCAGCTCATCTCAGCACCAGGCACAGAGTAGATCCCCAACACTTGCTGAAGGTTCCATGAGTGAATGATGGATGGATGAGTTTTCAGCCAGGTCATGAGTCAGTGCTGGGCGCGGGCTGCGAGTGAGCTGCGTATCCCTCACTCCCCGGCTCACACTCCCTCTAAACAGGGCTTCACCCGTCCTAGTTCATCTTCTCCTGAAAATGTTATTGTTGGGTTATTCTGTGAGGGCCTCCCCACAGGCACTCTTGGCTTAGAACTGCGTAGAGACAACTCTGAGAAGCCCCAAATTTCAGGATCCCTGCTTGATGACTACATGATGAATGAATGAATGAATGAATGAATGACAGGGTACACTGCAGGTCCTGTCCAGGAGGAAGGAATGGGTAACCATGGTGTGAATAAATGAATGACTGGATGGAGGGAGGGAGTGGGGAAAGGATGAAATACTAAAGCCCCAGGGCTTGGTCTAAAGAAGTCACTTTCTAACCATGGTATGAGTGAATACCTGAATGAGAGAATGAATGGATGGACGATGGTTGAATAGATGGATGGATGGATGACAAAGCTAATGACAAAGAAGGTGCCAGGAGCCACTTAAGGAAGCCCCTGTCACGTGGAGGCCCAGGGGTTGACGGCTGGAGGCTCCAGCTGGAAGCTGAGGGGTTAATGAGTTTGACCACTAGCTTGACCACCTGGGCCCAGAGGGGCTGCCCCCACAGAGCCTGTCCAGTGTCACCAGGTCCCTGGGGTGTCCACACATTGTGGCAGAATGCAATTAGTCTAGTCTACAGTGCGGCCTGCATTTGTCATTCCTTCATTTGAAAGAACCTCTTGGAACCAGGGAGAGAGCACGGGTATGTGGAGGTGGGGGATGGTGGGGGCGGGGTGGGGGGGCAGGGCTGGAGGCTGAGCTTAGCTCCCTAGCCTTAGCCTGAATCCCCGGAGAAATGGTACTAACCAAGGAGACACTGGGAGTGAACAGGAGGGAAGAGTTGGGGGTGGGTGGGTACAGGTCTTCTATTTATTCAGACCAGAAGAAAATAAATGGATAGATTTAATAAAATAATAAGCTGAGATTATTAAAGGTACAGCCTTAGCGGTGTAATTTAGTGTGGGATAAAGGGTTTGCATTTTTGTCTGGTAAAACTGGGCAAGTGGATACCTCTTTCCACCAACATGCTGGAGTGTGTGTTTGTGTGTGTGTCCACGCGCGTGAGCCTTCACATGCATGTATGTCTTCCCCCCACCAGGGACCTCCAAAACTCACCCGAAACCTCCCTACTGACTATCCAACACCCACAAATAAGCACGCCCTCCACCCCACTAGGAGCCAAGTGGCCCCCTTGTAGGTTTTCCGGGGAGGAAGTCAGGCCAGCCAAGCACACGTGGGTATCACCCCTTCCTCGCCACCGCTGCCCTGGGTTTCTCCTTCCCTGCCCAAATGGGCCAACAGTTCAAAGCAATTGCTTCCTATTCATCTCGGGAAACTCCTTGCATTCACTCATTCTCTGAATATTTACTGCGCACCTACTCCATTCGTGCCAGGCTGTCTCCAAGTGCTGGGGCAACAAACACACTGCCCTGGGGAGCCTGCATCCCAGGGGCTTCAGAAGGCTGTCCAGGAAGCCCCCTGAGACAGAAGGTTCACCCCCCCATCTCCACCACTGACCAGCTGTGTGCCCTTGGATCCGTTACTAAGCCTCACCAAGGGGGAAAATGGACAGAGCACACCTTCTGCCTCCTCTGGTTGTGGTGAGGATTAAATTGGATAATCCAGGTTAAGCACTTTGGCCCAGCGCCGGGCACACGAGAAATGCTCAATGAATGTAAACTCACTGCAGGTTGTTTCCAGATCAGTGGCAGCAAGAGCAGAGGCCGCTGGGAAGACCCCTGGTTAACCACAGGGCTCCAGCCTTCGGTGAGCCATGCCTCCCACTCTCAGTTTACCCTTCTCCGGAGCATCTTCAGCTTCCCACGTCCTCACACACCTTCCAAGGATCTGGAGTAGAAGTCGGTAATGACACATAACAGAGAGAGCAGACCCCACTGTCTTAGCACTGAGCCCATCATGGACCCAATCCACTCCCCAACAGTACTTCAATCCCCTCTGCCACAGGTTTGGTCCCTTCCAGTGATGGGGAACTCACTCCCTTCTGAGCGTTCATAGCAAGAAGAAATGATGTTATCAAAATCCCTAAGGGAGGTCCTGCTGACCATCTCTCTGAGACACAATTAACAGGAACCCCCAACTCCCACCACCCTCTAAGAGGAGAGAGAATCAGTCGCCTGTTACATGGCAGCCATTTTTTAAAATAACCTTACAATTTACATCATTTGTTCCTTCAACAAATATTGCCAAGTGTCTACTCTGCCAGCCCTGTTTTAGGCTCTGGGGACAAGGTAGCAAGCATAACAGAGTCCTTGCCCTCAGAGAGCAGGGAGGATGTGATGAGAGGAGAATGATAATAAAGCAATAAATCTGTCTGTTGCAAGTCAGGTTTCGATACGAAGAAATGAAGAGCAGGATAAGGGAAAAGGGTGAAGGAAGGGTGGGGTGCTCCTCCAGGTGACAAGGTGACACTTGAGCTGAGACTTGAAGCAAGCCAAGGTGGAATCTGGAGGAAGAGCACTGCAGGCAGAGGGACTAGCAGGTGCAAAAGCCCTGAAGCTGGAACGGGCTAACATGGGTACATTCTAAATCTCCATTTTCCGAGATGCCAATGTGATGCTCTGAGAGAAGGCACTTGTTCTGCCTTCAGAGGTCACAGGCCAAGCTATTCAGTCCCACAGAGACCTAAAATCCAACCCCAGCATCGACTCACTGTGTGACCTGACGCTGGTCTCTCAACCTCTCTGGTCTTGGCTTCAGCAACAGCGAATCAGGGATGAGCATCCTCCAAGCAGGCACTGCCAGGGAAGGGAGGTCCCTGGGGTCCTCTCCAGTCTGCCGCTCTGTGCAGCACGCACCCACCATTCCCCTCTACCCCATGGCACCATTCTCATGCCCGCACCAGCAACACCACGCAGGATTGGTACTCCTGCCAAAACAGCTATTAACCCAGTAGCCAATAATAACACGTTATCCTATCAATTTGCTTCTGAAACGCTGTGTAATTGCAGAACCCAAGTTTGCCATTTCGGTAGCTTGGTTACGACATAAACAGAGAGAAACTCACCAATTCCTTCCCAAGGAGAGCAACCGGCTGGCCAAGAGAAACACCCGCTTATCGCTGAGTACCCACCGACGGGGCCCCACGGAATCCATCAGGAATCACAGCCTGGTGATCAACAGTCAGAGGCTTGTCTCGGTGTCCTCTTGGCATGTCCCCCTGTGACTGAAGAGGAGACTGATGCCTGGGAGGTGATGGCTCAGGGCTATGCTGGCCTTGTGGGTGGCGAGCACTCAGGCAGCCTCCCCGGCCACCAGCCAGGAACCACGGTGCAGGAAGTGGGACAGATGTGAGGGTGTGGGAGGGGGCGGGAGCCAAGGTGCCTAGGGGCCAGCAAGCACTCCAGCCCAAAGGGCACAGGCCATCGGGGATGCAGGCCAGCCTCCTCACAGGAGACAGAGAGGCCAGGAGGCCACCGGATGGGCACTGAGAGAAGGGCCGGGGAAGCCAAGAGAGCAGTGCTGACCCAGAAACCAGGGTGCTCCTGAGAGCCCACACCCCACCCCCACACTGTAGGACCCAGCACAGGTCTGACACCCCGGCCACCAGTGCCTCCTAGGCCTTCGCTTTTTCTCTCCCACTCCAGGAAAACAGTTCCCTTCCTCCTGGATTAGATTCCACTCAGAGCGAACATTCCACTTCCCAAGGAGCCAGGAGCCTCTGATGGGACTCTTGGCGTTCTGGTACAGACACCAGCCTGTTTTATCCATTCTTCCCCTCAGCCCCGCCCCTCCACTTACCTCTCCCCCCTGCTCACCAGGGCGCCCCAGGACAAGCTGTTTGATGCCCTAGCTCCGGGCATCCAGCTGCGGGGCAGGCGAGGGCTGGAGATGCGCTTCCTACTGCCCTACTGGTGACCTCAGCCCCAGGACGCACCCCCACCCTCGGCCTCAGCCGGGGAAAGGATGGGCCCAGCGTGGCTGCTCCTGCCGGCGCTTGGCAGAAAATCCAGCTAGTGGGGAGAGGAAGGGCCTCGGGGAGGGGGTGGGGGAGGAGACAGAGCAGGCCAAAGGCTCGGCCACTCAGCCAGATGCTGACCCAGTTGAGGGCCCCAGGCCCCAGGGGTGCCAGGGAAGTTTTGACTCCCCCGCCAGCTCTGGGATTCCTGCAGAGATGAGAGGCCTGGGGCAGCACCGCTTCAGTGCCTGTGCCTGAGGCTGGGGTTAAAGGAGGAACACAGGCTGCCAGGACAGGGTGGGGGACAGCCCCTCAGAGGCACTGGGTGGGGTGGGTGGGGTGCCGTCTGCGGGAAGGAGCTCTCAGTAAATGGAAACCAGGCCCCAGAAACTGGCCAGGCCACAGCGGCTGCACAGCTCCAGGGAAAAGCCTGCTGCTCCCTGAAAGGTGCCCCAACCCCAGCGAAAGGCGTGTTAAAAATGAAAGGGCAGGGAGGGGACCAGGGTGGCAATTGGCTGCAACCACACAATCCCTCCTTCTTTGTGCTCCAAGTACCTCCACTGCTGGCACATTATCCTCCAAGGCCGGCTGGCCCGTCAGTGCTGTAAAAAGCCAACTCTCGGTGCAATTTTTCTCCCTTCACTTCTCTCCACGGCCTTCAGTCAGGTTCCCAGCAGAGCTGGGCCTGAGCTGCCCCCCTGGGCCTGGAGCTCAGCATCATGCTGGGCCAGGCAAGCCTGAGTTCCCCACACCCACCACCTTCATTTTCAGAGATTCAGCCCTCAACACTGAATCCTCACCCCTCATCAGTGAGGAAAGAAACCAGGGGTAGGGGGAAGGCAGGCCAGGGACACATGACTACAGGTGACAGTTTGGGGTCTGTGGGATCCCAGAGTCCTGACATCAAGAGCTTGGTGTGGAGTGGAATTCAAGAAGTGTAGATGTCATCTACCCATTCATTCGTTCATTCACTCATTCATTCACCTATTTGACAGACGTTGGTGGTATGCTAGAGCTGGAGGTGCGGGGGTGGGGACATCGCAGGCACGGTTCTCACCCTACGGCGTTCACAGCCTCGTGAAAGAGACAGACGTTCTATATGTGCTGACATCTGCCACAGCTGGAGAAGTCCCCAGAGAGGGGAGCCAGCGGGGACTGGGGTGCAAAAGTGTGCCCTCGAGAAAGCAATCTCTACATTGAGACCAGCAGGATGAATAAAGATTAGCCAAGGAAAGAAAACAGGGATGGACACAGAGATCCAAGCAGCTGCCCAGCACGTGCTAACACCTGAAGGTGAGACTGAAGTCTTCGACCGTTTCCACGAAATCTCATCTGTCTCCTCTCTCCGAGCCAACCGTGGTGGGTGGCCCATCGCTAGCAGTCCCGCCCCCAGCTCCCAAACTCGGGGAGCCCCCCCAGCTGGCACCTTTAAGTGGCTAAGCCCATATTCCCTAAATTCGAGACCTTCTTTTCCAGCTGAAGTTCTTGTTTAAATGTTTTCATATGTTTATTTTTAGGGGGAGATGGGAAGAGAAAAGGGAGTCCTGAAGGTCTTTAACTTTTCAGGGGAAAAAAAATTAATAAATAAATAAAGCCTCAAGAAAAGGGCATGGAAAGGTCTCTGCATGTGTAACCACTGAACAAATTAAAATTAGCTCATTTAATCAGCTCCTAATGGCCTGGCTGTCCCGAGTGGGCCCCGGAACACAGCAAACTTCACAGCAGAAACGAGCAGGCCAATGTCAGCTTATCCTACAACAAAGGGATTGTCTAAATAGCGCGATCAAAATGCGGTGAAGGCAGTGGAGAGCTGGGGAGCCCAAACTCGGCCCCCCAGTTCCTGGTGGGCCCCCCACCTCCCAGCTTCGTCCCTTTGAACGGACTTGTTCTCTTGGCTTTTGTGCTAATTATCTAAACATGTGTGTAACTCTGTTCTACAAAGTGTGCTTTAACCAGCAGAGAGAACGCAAGCCCCCACCATACGTTCCTGTGGGCCCGTGGCCCCGAGCCCCAAGCTGTCAATCTGCCTCCAATGCACACACAAACACACACACAGACACACGGACACCTACACACGCCACAGTCACATACACACACCACAGTCACATACCCACACAGTTCTGTCCAAAGTCACATGTCACGCCCAGTTACGTACGTGGAGTTATATGTGTACAGTTCCACACAAGCACCATCACACACACAGTGACATACACCACACACACGGGCACACGAGACACACAGTTCTCCGGTTCCCATCTAACAGCTGGAGCGGGGAGGCACAGCTCACACCAGACCCCCAGGGAGGGCTGCTGTGCGCACACCTGAGGCCCAGGCTGGTAGCAAGGACTCTTATTTCCCTGGAGTGGCTTCTCTACATAACTTGCCACCTGGGCTAAGTCATTAGGGCAATTGAGGAGCGGGGAGTGAAAGGCCAAGGAAGGGAGACTGGGGGGCCCAGGGAAAAAAGGGCTGGGGGTGCACAGTAGGTACCAGGGGGAGCCGAGCCAGCAGCCACTCCCGGGCTTGGCAGGGAGGCCGGGAGGCAGCTCTGCTGCCGATGCCAAGCTCACCTTCCCGTCCGATGGCTCCAAGCAGCTGCCCTGACGCCCTAAGCCCTCGGTGCTCAGCCCCGTGGGACACAAGCCAGGCTGCGTTCAGATCCCGGCTCCACCACTCACTAGCCCTGAGCCTTCGCCTCCTCCTCCATCAAGTGGGAAACGGCAGCCCTTGAGAAGTGTGCCGATTAAATTAGACGGTGCCAGTAAACTGCCCAGCACAGGACAAACGACATCAGCCTTTGCTGCCGCTCCCACTCATACACACGGGCGTAGTGGCCCAAGAGGACGGTCAGACAGCAGGTTAGTAACACAACCAGACGAGAGCTAGTCGTTTTGTAGCTTTCAATTTCTTGCCCAACCCCAACCCCCAGAGTGAGGGAGGGGAAATAAAAAAAGAAAATCAAGGACATTAAACAGGGTGTAAGGAGTCACTGACCAGGACAATGGGACCTCTGGAAGGCTCTGACCTGAAGTGCAACAACGCTTCCCAAACGCCTGCACTCTCTGATTTCCACAGCAACACCCTGGGGATGTGCAGACGTTATCCCCGAGTCACAGACATGGAAACCGAGGCTCAGACAGCTGGGGAGCCTGGGCTGGCGTCCTGGGGTGGCCAGTGGCAGAGCCAGCTTGCAAAAGAGTCTGCCAGGCTCAAGGCCACGTGCTCATGCAATGCAGGGCCTGCTCGCCAAACTGCAAACTTTCCTCCTGAAGGACTCCTAGAGGAAACCCATCCTGGGAATCATCTCCCATGCACAGCTCCTGGGGTGGCAAGAGCCTCAGACCACTCAACCCAGACCCAGGAGGGCAGCTCTTCCCCCCAGTGGCTCACAACGGCCTCAATACCCCACACCCCCATGTCGAGGAGGGGGTCAGCAAGGACCCTTTCCCATTTCACCAACTGGGAAACCGAGGCTCCGAAGTGATGGGGGTGGGACGCTCAAGCTGCCACAGCTCCCGAGTCACTCCCAATGGGAGCTGAGTCTGCAAGTCTTGAGTCCTTCCAGACTGAGACTCCTACCGTCCCGGCCCTGCCCTCACCCACCCCGCTCTTCCTGGGATCTGTTCCATGCGAAGCACATCTGCACCCCCAGGGAGTTTCAGAAAAGGGACCTGGATACGGGTTCCAGCCAGCAGGTGAATAATGGCTATGACCAATCCTGTTTAGGGATCCCATTCTCCATTCAATTGGCAGGGCCCAGGCTGACCCCTCAGTTCCCTGATGGCAGGAGACTCAGAGCCACCTAAAGCAGCCTCAGTAAGAGCAGCAGGACCTGGGGAACAAGCTCCTCCTCTACCAACTCACCAGCACCTACAGATCCTACATCCTGCAGGCTCCCCAAGCCCTGTCCCCAGAAAGCACCAGGCCACCCAGGAGGAAAGAAGCATGGGCAGTGGAGGTCAACTGTATGGACTTGGGTTGAATCTTGGCTCTGCCACATACAGGCTGTGTGACCTGAAGAAAGTGACCTTCCCTCTCTGAGCCATAAACCTCAACTGTAAAATAAAGATAGTAAAAATGGGTGCCTCCCTTCCCAACTTGAGGATTGAAAGGGATGATGTCTAGCTCAGTGCCTGCCCCAAGCTCTGACTGTTAGCCCTTAGTAAGTGCAGGGAATGTGGTTGGGGAAAAAAAGGATAGTCTCAAATCTGCCTCCTCTCCTACAAGGGCTTCCACAGAGGCCCAGGCCATCATGCCCACCAGGCAGGATGTGGGAGCCCTTCCTCTTTCAGACTCCGCAGGACAGTTACCCCCATAGACTCCCCTCAGGCTCATACTCCCCTCAACTGTCCCTGAACCAAGCCCAGCAGGCAGCTGATGGGGAAGCCCAGAGCACACGGCCCGGCCCGGCAGGCCCAGGACGGTACGGGCGCCTCCTTGCATGGTCTGGGCCCAGGAGGCCAGAGTTGGACCCAGAAAACCTCAGAGGGCCCCGAACTTTGCTCTCTTATGATAAGGATTCAGAAGAGAAACACAGGGGAAAAAAAATAGTTGGCAGTCTTGCCCCAACCCACACACGGAGTGGGCCACCAGCTGGCCTTGCCTCCTTGCTCCTGGGCCCTGTGGCCCTACACGCCTTTCTGCACTGAGCCTCAGTTTCCACTCACTGGCTCTGCTTACCTGGCGAGGCTGCAGTGAGAGTCAGAGAATGATGCCTGGGGAGACGTTCTGTAAACTGCCAGATGCGGGGGCCACAGGTGGGATCCCTAGGGACAAGTGGGACAGGGAGGCAGTAGACACCAAGGGCAGGCACAACCTGCCTGCTCCCCTAAATCTGGGCAGTGTCCACAGAAGGAGAAGATGCTAATGCTGGAGCTGATCGCTCCCTCTGGGGCCCAGATGCAGCCAGAATGCAGGCAGGGCTGGTCCAGCTGTTGCCTCCATGTTGCCCAGCACAGAGAGAGGCAGTCACCCAAAACACACAGCACACAGTAGGTGTCAACTAGTTAATGTCAGGGCTTTCCCAGCCCTTAACCCTGCTTCTGCAAGAGACCAGTGTAGACAACCACAGATCACATACCCCAAAAAATGGCTCCCCCACAAAGAAAGAAGACTGTACCTGCCCTCAGCCACCCTCAGGCATCAGACCCCTCGGGCTGTAGCCCAGGAAGGGTGGGGGGGATCCGCCCACTTTACAGGCCACAGGGATGCTCATACCTGCTTAACCCCACCAGCAAAGGGGCTCAGACAGAGGAAACCATCCGGCTGGGGGGGCCAAGAGTTCAGGCCTTGAATCCCAGTCCTGTCTCACTCAGCCCCATGTGCCATCTCCAACAAGGGTCCTTCCCCAAGTGCTCCAGCTCCCGCTGCCCCCAAAGCTGTGAAACTTGAGTGAAACGGCGCACTGCCTCGCTCTGAGCCAATGTAGGCTACAATTAATCTGAAGCAGGGATTTTCTTAACTGCTGGGTTTTACAACCAAGACAGAAGAGATAAAGTACAGCTAGTTGACAACGCTGGCTTGAGGCTAGACAGTTAAAGCATCGTGTGCGTGAGTGTGTGAGTGTGTGTGTGAGTGTGTGTGTGTGTGTATGTGTGTGTGTAGGGGGCTCTTTGAAAAGCCCAGTGTGGTGTGAATGGATTGCACCTGCAGGAAAGAGCAGAGGCACTTCCCCGTGAGAAATGTTCAGGTCCCTTAGGGAGTCGGCCAGACGCATTCACGGAGGACGCAAGTATCTCAAAAAACATGTCTTACCGGGGAGTAAAAGATAAATATATAAATAAAGGGAGGTTCACCACCAATTTTCCTAATTGCCTTCCTTTGCAGGCACATGCAGTTCCACACCCCGCAGCCCCTTCTGAAGGCGGTGTCCGAGCCTACGGGATTCCCACAACCAGGAAGGCCAAGCATCCCTCATTAGCTGTGCTGGGCCACCCAGGGGGCACAGGAGAAGTGGTGTCAGCAGTCACCAGGCCATGTCCCTCCAGCATAAAGCTGACTGCCCCCGGGAGAGGCGGAGGGACGATGTGTGAAGGGGGTTCCTTCTGGCCCTGTTCCTGCGGGGAGCTGCTCACCTGACAGCAGCCACATCTGAAACAGATACAAAGCATGGGCATCAAATCTAGCAGCCAAGCCCCGGGCTGGGCCAGGGGTTGGCCCTTTCTCCACAACCCAAGCTCAAATCAACCCGTTACGGGGCACAGGAGGAACAGGGACAGTGTGCCCTCGTGTGTGCACCTGCCACCCTGGGACGGCTGAGAAAGTGGGGGGAGGGAGGAAAAGGCAGAGGTTGGGCAGTGCTGTTCAGCTTGGTGGGGTTGAAGGACGGCTCCACCTAACGTCTACTGAGCATCATTCTGTGTGCGGCGTGCTACACACCTTGCATACACCTGTCCGCAACCCCCTACCCTACACCCTAGAAGGCAGATGTGCTCCATAAAAGTAATAGACTGTGTTTCCTTAGTATGTGGGAACACCTCAGAAGCAATCAAGCATATTGATATTTTGCAGCAAAACAGATAATCACCAACATGAATTAAACAAAGATTATAAATAGCTTTGCAGGAGACAGGTCAAAGTTTGCTGCTAAATGAGTTACCAAAAAAACAAACAAACAAAAAAAACCCCACACAATTCAAGTTTCAGGCTTTCTGGAATTCAGAATTGTAAATAAGGGGCTATGGACCTATATTGTCTCTTTAATCTTCCCAGTGACTCTATGGGGGAGGTACCATTGCTATCCTTGTTTTCCAGAAACAGAACGTGAGGCACAGAGAGGTTAAATAATTACCCCGCAGTCACACAGCATGGGGGACCCTCACAGCCATCTGGCCTGAGGGTCTGTGCTCTCCACCCCAGGGTCTCCCTTAGTTGACCAAAGTACTGAACCGTGGTTTAAAAGATTCCTGAAAAAAACACTCAAGCATCAGCAAGTATCTCGAGTCCACAGCCCACCCCACCATGTGTGCGGTATTCGGGCCAACCCCCACCAGGAGGCGCTCTACCTGGAGGCTACATAGACCCTGGTGGCATCCCCACACCTGCCAGGGCCCTTGCTAGAGCCCAGAAGCCCAGGGGCAGGTTTCCACCAGCAGGTGAGGCCCCCCTCAACCCTGCCCTGGTGCCCAGGTAATTACTCCCCACCTGACACAGTCTGCAAAGATCATTTTACCTACAACAAATATGCTGAACACATCTGCAGCCTGGGAGAAATGGGCTGCAGGGTAATCTCATTTGACAGAGATCAGTGCTTCCCACAGGACTCCCAGAGGGCAGGGACCCCATCTCTTTAAAGAGATGTGGGAACCCCACAACTCCTCCGGTGTACCCCTGGTCATCTCCGACTTCTCTTTTCCAGCAATTTTTTTCAGCTGCAGGGAAAGATTGCTGCACAGGCAAGATCCTGATGTTCCATTACCAAATAATTACAGGATAATTTCGTAGGTATTAAGACACTCCCACCAGCGCGAGCGGCGGTGTCCAGCCCTCACAGAAGCCGCCCTGGACTGCGAGCGCTTGTTAAGGAGAACTCCAGCGTTGAGAAACACCTCCAGCTGCAGTGCCGGCCCGTTCTTTCTCTTCTTTGATTTCTAATGAAAAATTAAAGCAGGCGCTTTTTTTCAGAAATCCAATGAGACAGGAGTATCAGGCTGATGGGACAAAACGCACGCACGTGTGCACAGACACGTGGGCTCATGCGTGGGTGCACACGCACATACTTAAACACACTGGCACGCGCACATGGACGTGAGCAGAAACTCTCCTTCCTGCCTTGGCTGCAAATCCCAACCCATTCATTCAGCCCTGATGAGGACCCACCAAGTTCTGGGTACAGTGCAGGACCAAGAAGAAGAGACCCAGGGCCGTGCCTCCAGGAGCTTATTCGCTGGAGGAGTTTGAGGAAAGTACAAGGCCAGGCAGACCAGCGTGGGACCATACAAGGACCCCTGTCAGGCCAGAGAGCTCAGGTCTGGCTGGCCAATCAGGACACCACCACGGGGCAGATAGGCCTTGTGCTGGGTCTTAATCTATGGGAAAAAAATAACAGGCCAAGGGGTGAGTAGAGAGGAGATTCTAGGTAGAGGAAATAGCAAGGGCAAAGGCAAGAAAAGACAGCGGCATGAGAATGGAAGTCATTCCAGTCAGTTGGTAGAGAGATAGACAGACAGACAGAGAGCCAGCCAGCCAGATAGACAGACAAAGATAGATAGATAGATAGATAGATAGATAGATAGATAGATAGATAGATAGATGTAGATACACTGGAAGTTCTGTTACATGCACTTTTAACCTATGTGAATTTAGCTACACATTCAGGAAAAAGACTGAGAAATAATTATTTAAACAGCGCCTGTGATTTCATGCTAGTTCCCTCTGTGAGCCAGTGCCCAGGAAGAGTTGAGATGACAACAGAACTTGGCTTTTCGCCTTCCATCGATTGATGTCCCATTGGCCTCTTGTACCATGAATGCCTTGCGTGCCCCTGGAGCCTCGGGTGTGTGCGTGCACAGTACACAGAGCGCTCTCGGGGCAGGGAGTTGCAGCCCAGTTTGCCTCTAACACGCGTCAGTGGCTCTGACCACGTGTGCATGGTGAATGGCAGCCCTGGTGTACACAGTGCACCGTCCCACTTCACAAGTAAGGAGAGTGAGGCTCTGAGAGGTGAGGCCACTCTGCTGGTATCGCAAAGCCAGCAAGGGGCAGAGCCTACATCAGGCCTCGGGCATCATAGCCCCAGAGTCCACCACCTGGACCACTAGACAGGAGAGAGATGTAGACCAAGGGGTATTTCAGCAAAATCATCAGGCAGGGGCCCTTGAGTGGAATTGGACAAAGAGAAAGCAAAGGCCAGGGAGGAAGTCAGTGCAACACCCGACTCTGGAGGTGCTAAGGGATGGACGGTAGGAATGAGGCCTCAGAACAAACTGGATGGCACGGGAAGGGGAATTCTGGGGGAAAGTCTAGCATTTTAGTGAAGAGGTCTTCTTTACTAACTCCAGCCTATGAGCTACTGGTGGCCAATTTGTCTTAGGAAGCGACCACCCCAGCCCTTCCCCTCCAGTCATCACCACCCCTCCCTACCTTTCTCTTGACAGGAGAAAGTGCTACCATCCCCAGAAGGCCTGGGAAGACCATCCTTCCCGCACCCAGATGGACAGCATGGTGGACAGACAGCTTAGAGTTATTCAAGGCAGAGGGTGAGGTGTGCACATCTGTGGTGAGTCCATCTTCCCTCTAAGTGTGTCATGCATTCCCTCATGCCAACATTACAAGGATGTGGGAAGAATACCAGAAACAAAGTCAAAATTCCCAGCTGGTCTACTAACTTGCTGTGCGACTCTGGAAATATCACTTAACCTCTCTGAGCCTCAGTTGCCTTCATCTGTTGATTCACCCATGCAATAAAGATGGACACAGGCCCCGTTATGTGCCAGGTTCTGGGCTAGGAGTAGATAGAGGACAGTCAGTCAGTCCTACACGGCTCATAGGTCCAAAGCCCGCCCTGGATGCAATGTCAAGAGTTACACATCCCCACCCACATGCTGGAACCATTACCTTGGCCTCCGCTGACTAAGTGGAAAGACTGTTGGGAATTCTGAAGAGTTTAGCCACTCCCAGAATCCCTTTCTCCTGGGCCAATGACCAGCACCACGGGCAGCCGGCCACCCTACCACTTCCTGGTGCCATCAGCCAGGACCGGGCACGTGGAAACTCAGGAGCCTGGCTGCAATGGTCTCCGCCACCACGGCTGCCACCGCCCCGCCCCCCTCCAGCTGCCTGCGCGCCTGCTGCCGCCGCTGCTCATTTCCAGGCAAATGTTCTAGTTAATTAAAACACATCCAAGTGCTCACACGCACATGAAGCCAAGCTACAATATCTGCTGTACCCGACAGTGGCTTCTCTTCTCCAGCCTGGGATCCATACAGGCAAGGGAAGTTTCCAAAGCTGTTGTTATTGGCACCAAGGCTTTGCTTGCACGGTCCTACTGGGCACACACACACTTGTACACAAGGTATGTGCGGGTGCACACATGTTCATGCACACATACATTTGTGCCCATGACACACAAAAATGTGTGTGCAGGCATGTGACACACACAGACCTACGTACGTGTGCACGCACACACTCACACCTACAGGCACATGCACCACAGTGCTCCTTCCTCCAGGAAGTCTTCCCCAGTTACTTTGGCTTTCCAGCTCACACCATGAGCCATGGTTAGTAAATAAACACTCACAGCAGGAGGGAATGAATGAACTGATAAATCAATCGATTGATCGTAGATGCCGTGAGCAATCAGGAACAGCACAGCTCTGGCTCCAAGCCCCATGTTGTGTGTTCGCTAGATCAGTAAACTAGGCTGAATTCCCCAGGGACTGGAGCCGGCAGGAGGGTATGACCTCTTGCCCTTACACCTTCACTGAGGAGCTTTGCCGGGCACTAACCGAGGTCCATGCACACGCATGTGAGTGTGCACCTGTCGTATGTACCCGTGCATGTGACCAGAAAACTTACCTCCCCAGATCTGGACATCCATAACAACCAGGAGCTGGCAAACCAGGAATCTGGCCTTTGAGGCCAGGAGATAGAAAGCCATTCCCCTCAGTAGGACCCGACCCCCAGCAAGGAAGCAGCATGTCTGGCAGTCCATGGGACTTCCTAGCACTGTGGGTCCAAGATGGGTACACAGCCATAACAAGGCAGGTGACTCTAGATGATAAAACGGCCAGGATGAAGCAGCTAGCCATCCTGCCCCAGTAAGCATTTCTGGCACACTCCAAGTCCACGGAGACCACCTTGCCAGTAGGAACTGGAAACAATCACGTTCTTGAAAAGGGTTTGACACCCAGGCAAGAATTCGGCCACTTGGAGCCCTGGACGAGGCCTAGCAAGGATTTCTGTTCATGGAGATGGGGGCATCTGTGCTGGGTATCTCAAATTACACCACATGGACAACGGAACTTCTAACTCCTGCCATGGGGCTGGTGAAGCTCTCCACAGAGAGCGGCATTTGAAAGGATGTTTGGAAAGGAGTGGAAACAGTGGCCCAGCAGTCATCTTAGTCACCCACTCAAAACTTGATCCTGGGCCAGCAGTTGAACATCACCTGGGAGTTTATGAGAAATGAGGAATTCTGGTCCCGACCTGGACCCATTGAATCAGAAGCTGCACTTTAACACATTGCATTAGTAACTGTGGTCATCTCAGTATGAAATGAAATTATATATTTCTTCTTTGAACTTATCTGTTTTATTTTTCAAACAACTACTAAGTTGTCAGTACATAAACACATGCTGAGTTATTTGCACCTGACTATTTCAGCAAAAGGAACTATTAGGCATTTCTTTTGGCTTAGGGGTGCCCTGAAAAAAATCACAGACGCTAAGGCATCGTGAACCAAGAAAGCTGGGAGCCTCTGAACTCTATATGAGGTGCAGTCTGGGACACAGCAGGGAGTAAGGAAAAGTCCCTGCCCTCAAGGAGTTGACAGTCTGGTGCAGGAAGTGGATAGTAACTGGGTAATTAACTGACCCTGTAAGACGTTAGGTAACCAGAAGTGAACGAGAAAGATAAAGCAGGGCGAGATGTTTATTGGCGTCTAGCATGTGAGCCTTGTCTCCAACTCTCCTCTCCATGTCATTGTGTCCCCATGTCAGACACCTTTCCTCCCTCTCCTCTCACCCCTACACAGTTAGCCACCAAGTCCTGTCCATCCCGCATTTAGCCAGGTCTCAGATCTGCCAACCAGACTCCCCACCTTCACTGTCATCACTGGGGTCCAAGCCACTGTGGTTGTTTGTTTGTTTGGACCACTGCGTTGGACTCTAACACGTTTGCCCACATCTAGTCCAATCCAGACACAGATCTCCAGGGATCTTTGCAGAGCACAGGTCCACTCACATCACTGCCCTGCTTCACATCCCTTTGAGACGTTCCCACTGCTCCAGATAAAATCCCAAATCTGCCCCACAGGCTAGAAGTCATCTTTCCCTTGGAAGTCAACTTCTCCGACCTTGGAATCAGATTCAACTTGTCATTCTCATTTCTTCTTCAATATTGATTTTCACATAATACCTGCTTTTTATCCACAGCAACCACCAAAAGTACAGCTTTGCAAAGATATGATGTCATCAAAAGGAATATAGAGCAATCTAACATTGAAATAGTGGACAACCCAGAGGTAAGGAGTTCACATCATGTCCCACAGATGTTGAGTATTGCTGTGTTCCCCTTAAAATTTTAAAATACATCATAAAGCTCTGGTGGGGCAGCCATGCTGCCCTGGGGTGCCTTGGCACAGTTTGGGGAGACCAATTTATTGAATGTATAGATGGATGAATAGATGAATAAATGAATAAGAAGGATTATGAGAACCTGAAACAAGACACAAAAATCAATCTTCACTCCACACAATTGTTCTCAGATGTCTGTAAATGACCCAAGAATGCCAGCCCTGACTTCAGAGCCCACTGGGTCTCCCCATGGGTCTCAGTCTTCCCAACAGTATTCAAGCCAGGAGCCATCAGTATACAGCTCAGGGGTCATCAGTATGCAGGTCTGGAGCCATCAGCCACTTCCACTTGTAAAAGCACAACCTTTAAGCCAGACAAGTGCCTGTGCTGATCAAGGCCAGTGGGAAGAGGCAGGGAGAAATAATTTTCTAAGAAATGTTCATGTCCCACAGAGTGTCCCTTATCTCTGAGTAACCCTAAAGTCGGGACCACAGTCCTATCCAGTAAGGAGACCAAAAAGCTTCCCTGATTTTGAGGGGTCAAATGTTCAAGTCTCAGGTGAGCAAAGCAGAAAACCCACATGAGGGACTCAGTACAAGTAGGAAGGGAGGTGAGTAACAAGGGGTGGGTTTGGGAGGATGGCCAAGCACAAGGCCTCCTTTGTCTCCAGCAGCGGCAGCGGTCCCGCTAGTTTGGGGAAAATGAAATCCACCGGCATCCAGACTAAGCCGCTCCCAAGTCGAAGTGGAAAATGAGACACGGTGTCTCTTCTGGCACCTTCCTTCCCTCTGGGCAGCAAAGCTTTTGTGACCGAGTGCTTTTGGGGCTGGGGAGAGGGGAGAAAAACTCGAGTGCATTAACACTGTCAAGTTCTTATCAGCCACAGACTTCATAAAACCAATGGGACAGATTTACAAACCTTGGCGTTGGAAGTAGGGATGGGGAGATTAAATGGCAGGGTGTGTGCAGCAAAGCAGAGGCTAATGAGACCTCAGACCAGATCGTTTCACCACAAATGTCAGGGACTTCAAAGTGACGGTTCCCAGCCCGGTCTGCAGCAAGGGGAGCCCGCGGGCACGCCCAACCCCAGGGCCTGTGCTGCTGCCTCCAAGCGCCTGCCCATGGTTCCTGGAGGAGGTGAGCGGAGGTGGTGAGCGTAGTAATGCCGGGCTGTCTGGACTCTGCACGTTACCATCTTCCAACATCAGGGTTTTTTCTGTACCTAAGACAGCGCCCCCTTGTCACCCCGCTCCATCTCTGCCCACAGCACTCTCCTCCTTTTCTCTCCGCCTCCCCTCCATTCCCCTCCTGTTTCTCTTCCTCTCATGACCACCTTGTCCAAACACAACCCCCCACCACTTCCTCTTCATCCCATCACCTTCCCTCTGTCCCACCTCCCTGCCGGCCCCCTCCCTCCATTCCCTCATCCTGCCCCTCAAAAGAGAAATCTCCACCCTCCTTTCCCACCCTGATCTTCAGGCCCCTCTCTCAACCACAGGAGAAATGAGCCACGAAGCAGACAAGGTTGCGGGGCTTGCTGCAAGCTGCCGGGGCTGCCCAAACGATGCACACAGAAGGCCCAGCCTCGGGGAAGAGCCTAGGGCTGCCAGACCCTCCCAGGCCAGATATACAAAGCTAGGGTCTGCAGCATCAACTTGGCCTGAGAATCCCTTCCCCTCCCTTTCTCTGTAGCAACCGCCCTGGCCTGGAATCCCAGGAGTGTTGCTGCATCTGGCCAGAACAGATCCTCGGACAGATGGGATGTCGCTGAGCACGGCAGGAGTGCCTGGGAGATGGGGAGAGGGGAGAGAGCTGGGCTTGTAGGGGTGCTGAGCTGGCAGAAGCCGTAGGGGTGGGTCCAAGAGAGCACAAACACAAGGGAGGGCGGCTAGGTTCAAAACCCATCCCCATCACTCCCAGGCTGTGTGGCCTTGGGCAAATCAGAACATCTTTGAGCCTCAGTTTCCTCACCTGTAAAATGGGAACGAGGTCACAATACTCACCTCACAGGGCTGCAGTGGTGATGAAATGGGGTGCCGCCTGTCCTTAGCACTCTAAACAGTAGTCATTGTCATAATGACAATTATTATAGCTGTGCCCTGTGTTGGTGGCTCTGAGTAGGTGTCAGGACTGCAACAGAGTGGTTGTCTAAGAACCCCCCACCCCCCACCCAGGACTTCAACTCCAGGGCCCCCACCCTGCTCTGAGCATCCCCTCCCATCTGTGTCAGGGAAGGGAGCCTCGGGGCTGAGGACACTCCCAGCAGCTTGTCCGCCTGCTTCTGAACCTGATAACGAAGAGGCCTCGCTCCAGGCTGCAAAGCTATAGTGCCCAGACGACTGAGGAACGCCTGGTTGTCCATCTGTATTCTCCTCCAGTTATAATGCTGTGGACAGGAGCAGAGGCGTGCCTGGCGCCTGCTACTATGTGCTATGTGGCCTCTCGCTCAACAGTATTTACTGAGCTTTCCTGTGTGCCGCCACCAGGGCACTGAGTGGTGGCTGCGGCAGAGGTTGCCCTTCCTGGAGCTGACTGTGTCATGCGGGAAGATAGACCACGATCAGAAAATTATACCAAGTAAGTGTGAAACCATGACTGCGGTGAGAACTACAAGGAAGAAATTAACATATATTCTTATATCTGATATAAGTACATTCCTTCTTTAGAATCCCAGATCTTATGGGGGGAGGGTATAGCTCAGCGATAGAGCATGTGCTTAGCATGCACGGGGTCCTGAGTTCAATCCCCAGTACCTCCATTGAAAAACTAAACAAATAAACTTAATTACCTCTATCTACCCTCTGCAAAAAAATTTTTTTAAAAACTAAAAATTAAAAAAAAATAATAAAATAAAAAGAATCCCAAATCTTAGAATGTCAGAGGTGGGTGAGATCCACCCTCACTTTTAGACAGAAAAACTGATGCCCAGGGGACAAAGGGCCAAGTTCATTCATAGCCACCCAGCGGTGACCCAGAGCCAGAACTCAGTTCTCCTGACCCCAGATTCAGAGGTCTTTCCTCTTCGCTCCAAGTCCCATGGAGAACTGTCCCCTCAGCGGGGCCAGGGTCCAAAAGGAATCTGGGAGGAAGTGAGGCCTCCTGTGAAATTCCAACATGCCAGGTGTGGTGCCAGCATGTTACCCACATCTCGCCCTGGACCCTCACACGGTTGTTAGGAGCAGCTATGTGGACCACGGACTCTGGAGGCGAGTCAGACCGTGAACTCACTGGGCGGAAGAGCAGAGTTTATTACGTTCCCTCTGGTTATACTCCGGCAAATCCACGTGTGCCTGGATGAGGACCAAGAGAAAGGATGTAAACAGGAAAATAGGGTGTCTTGAGAAAAAAAAAATCCTCATTATCCAAATTCTACTAACTGCTGTCTTTGATTCATCTACTGAATTCTCAGGTAGTAAAACTATAGTTACATGGCCAGATACATCAGGGATACTTACATTCTCAAACTGCTGGGGAAAATCGAGGAGACATTTATAAACTATCATGAGGAAGTTCATGCCATTAATTAGCCCAAAGGTTGGATGGGGAGAGACTAGGGCAGAGATGAAAAGACCCCAGGCTGCGGGTCAGAAAACCATCTTACACAGCGGTGTATATGCCTCCCCACTGCCAGCCCAGACCCGGCCACGTCTCTCTTGGAAAGCCTGCTTTTGGAGTGAGGATGAAGAAAGCAGGAGCTGAGTCCCCAGGGTGCTGGTAGGGAGGTGAGTGGTCCCATGACGTCAGGCTCCTCGACCCCAAGGAGCAAATCCAGGAGAGCTGCCCTGGGCTGACAGCAGAAATCCGGCTCATGAAGAGCAGGGAGCCCATCTGGGGGCCCCGTCTTCCCAGAAATCCTCCCCCAACCGGCGCTGTTTCTAGGCCTCTCTCTTCAGGCTAAGCAGGACCCATTCCCACCCCAACTCAGCTGCCAGCAGGAGCTGCTAAAGGTGGGCAGTCATAAGTGAATGGGCCCTGTCAGGCGGGAGGAGTCGGAGGGCTGGCCCCCAGGCTCCACACACACCAGGCAAAGCAGATTTGTGTGCAGCCTGGATGGCAGATGGAAACATACAGCCCTCCCGCATCAACCCAGAAAGGCAGGGGCACACGTGCCATCAGCACGGCTGCTGGCTGTGCCTGGTCTCAGAGGCCCGGTGGCCAAGAGGACTTCTAAGGAGCAAGGACACTGGAAAGGCTGCCTTCATCTGGGCAACAAGCAGCGCAGTCAAGTATGCAAGCTCAAGGGCCGGCACTGGGCTCCCTCCACAAGGTGGGGAAGGAGGAGCCCAGGGTCAGACAGCACCCGTAGCACCATGTTGGAATGGCTCTGCGGCCTCATGGAGCAGGTCCCCTCGACACAGGTAGGCGTGTGATCAGGCTGGGTGAGGCCAGCTGGAGACAGTTCGGGGGACACCCTACCTTCACGCAGAGCAGGGTCTTGGGGACTGAGTGACAGCCAGGCTGAGGCCCCTCAAGCTCGCACCCCGCTGCCCTCATCAGCTTTGCCCAGGCCCCCACCCTGGCCCGGCGCTGGAAGAGCAGAGATCGTAGGAGCGGCTCCACCCAGTCCTGTTCTTCCTCCAGGCCTCTCCGTTTCAGAAGGCCTCTCCCTTCACCCCATGCCCAAGCCAGAACCCCAGGGGTCATTCTGGCATCCTATGCTCTCTTGCCACCAATCCTTGATTTAAAAAAAATTTTGTTGAGGAGGATAGGTTGATTGACTGATTGACTGATTGATTGATTGATAGATAGAGGTACTGGGGATTGAACCAGGACCTCATGCATGCTAAGCACGCATTCTACAACTGAGCTATACCCTCCCCACTCTTGCCACCAATCCGGTCATTCTGCTGCCTAGAACAGCTCTCCAACATGCCCTCTGCTTTCCATCCACACCACCTGCACCATCACCTCAGCTTCCCCACCAGGTCCACACCCACCCTCCTCAGAGCAGTGGCTGAGCAATTCAGAGAGCAAGTGTGACAATGCTGAGACTCCCCAGAGCTCCTCCTTGGCCCACAAGGCCCGGCCCCACCCCTCTCCACGGTGCACCCCCTTGCTCACCACTCTCCCAAGACTGCAGACATTGTCTCATTTGCCAAACACCTTCCCACCATGGGGTCTCTGAACCCTCTCTCTGGACGTCCATCCCCTATTATTTCTATTCATTGTTCCACTCTAGTTTTCAACATCAATTATTTGGAAAAGCCCTTGCTTCTCTCTCACATTCTTCCGTCTGGACGTACACGCGCCTCTAATAATATATGTAGTTATGTGGCAATTTGTCAATCGTCCTTCTCCACATGACCAGGCCTGCCTTGGTCGCCACTGTTGCCCAGCACCCAGCACAGAGTCTGGCACATAGTAGACACTCAATAAATATCCAGTGACACTTTCAGTAAGTGAAAATCCTCGTCCCGGAGCCTAGGGTAGATAGGCAGGAAGGCCAGCCTCAGACCCTCCCAGGAATGAACCACTAACACTGCCCAAGGACGGGACAGGTCTAACAGGTCTAACAGGAGCCTGTCCCCACGGTGGCAGGATGGGCCCACGCCCTCATGAACACCAAGCATTCAGCGCAGGTGGCACGTGGCCTCAGACATCATGTGCAACAGAACGCGTTGCCAGGAAGGCCCTTGCATCCACCTGGGAGCTAGTCCCTCTCAGACTACAGGCCTGCCCAGTCTGCCCCGAGCAGGGGCTGCAGAGCCCTGGCCCTCTGGCCTCTCCTGCTGGCCCCACCTTGCTCCAGCAGCCGGGGGACAGCCACCCCCTCATTCCCTCCACACGCAGGGCTTTCCTGGCTCCCAGCCTTTGCCAGCACTGTAGTCTGACCAAGAAAGCCTTCTTCTTTCACATCTCCTCTGAGAGATTTCCCATCAAGACCTGAATTTCCAGCTTCTCTTGGAAACCCGGAAGCTCGAGCAACACCGAATCCAGTCTCCAGCAAGGCAGCTGGCAACAGTGACTGGGGAGCAGCTGTTCCCCTCAGCGAGCACAGGTTCTCCATCACCCAGCCCCAGCCCACCCCTCACCTGCCCGAGCCCCAGCATCATCTGAACCTGCAGGTCCACACACGCCCCATCGCAGGCCTGGATCGCAGGCTTCTTATCATCAAGACCTCATCTTCTCATCTCTGTCCATCCCACAGGGCCCACTATTGGGAGAGGCTCTGAGTTTGCTCAGGAGATGAGGAGCCGAGAAGGATGTGGAAAGGGATCAGAAAATGACACCCACCCCTCAGCCTCCCACCTCCCCTCATCTGGCCAGGCATCTCCATTTTATCTCAGCTACCTGAGTTACGGGTTCATATACCCGCTCCTGTGGCTTGTCCCTTATAGCTTATCAACATCCACTAATAAACAGTGTGCAGGCCTTGCATGGTGCCGCCAAGAGAAGCCGGGCTTAGCAGGCGGAGCCTTCCCTGTCTGGCTTGCTCTCAGCACATCTTTGGCCATAAGGGAACAATTAGGAAAAACTCTCTTCAGGTTATATTTAGAAAGGAGTGGAAGGGGAAACGCTTCCTCTAGTAATTTTCATTCAGTTGCACACGACTGCCCATCCCCACCTACCCCCAGGCCAGCGCCACAGGGCAGGCAACAAACCACCTCTTCCAGAACATGGGTTAAAATCAAGCCCAGCCTCTGCCCAGCCCTGATTATGCCCGCGTTTAAAAATAAGATGTGAAGGATGCATTATGTAAGACCTGTAACACTCTCCTGCCCACCTCCGACTCTGGAATCAAAGATCATCATTTCTGCCATCAAAAAAGAATGAAAGAAAGGCAGGAACAATGAAAATAGCTGCCCAACATGAGCCAGATCAAAGGCGTGGGCACAGAAAATGAGGAGCCAGGGGGGCCTTTAATTACTGCCTGCATCCTCCGAGTCATGTGGCGAGAGGGGAGAAGAAAAGTTTTGAAGGCCACCAGGTTCCGTCCTGCTGCGGCTCCTGTTTCCACCGCCAGCACCAGTTCCCGACAAACTCACGCCTTTCATTTTCCTCCCTTTTTTCCCTCCTTTTTCTCTGCCCCCCACATGCCAGACAGGACTCCCGGACTCCCCAGTGCTCGCCGTCCACCAGCAGCGAGAGCTCAAAGGGGCTCCTCAGAGACCCCGAGGAAGGGACTTGCCCCCTCTGGAAGGCTGGAAGTCAGGTGGGCTCAGCCCCAGCAGCAGAGGGGCTCAGGATGGACCCCGGGACCCACCGTGGGAGCCGTCGCCGCAGAACATGCTGACTTTTTTTTTTTTTTTTTTTTTTGCAAGTCTCCCTGGTTGAGAGGGGAAAAAAAAAACTCTTCAAATTCACATTGGGCAGGGCTCCGTGGGGCAGCAGATCAAACCTGAGGACTGGCTGTTTGAGCTCAGCAGCAGAAAAAAGGATTGCCCAGGGACCGAGCTTAAGTAGAAGCTGGATTAAACTTCAAACGCAAACTCCCTCTTTTTCTACACAGCAGACAGTCATGGCTAATATTGCAATATGGACTCTGAAAATGCATTACAAATAACTTACTCTAGACCCAGACTTGGGCCTTTTGTATCAAGGGGAGGAGCCAGGGAAATAATTGCGACAGAAAAGACACATGGGAACACGCCCTCTTGCTTGGTGGAGGGAAGTCCATCAGCTCGGGGCCCAGGAGGCCAGCAGCGGGCCTCCATTCATAAGACGACTTGCTGGAGAGCCGGGCAGCTCCCCTGGAGACTGGATGAGGCCTGGGTCTTCCCCAGGTATGAGAATCCAGGTAGATTTCATAGAAGAAGAAATGCCAGGACAGGGTGGCAAAAGAGTGTTACATTTTAAATGTCTAGTGATTTAAATAAAGCACTGACACTCTTAACACCCATACTCAAACAATGGGGTATAATTGTGTTATTCACGTGATAAATGAGTGACATTGATATAGGAAAAAAACTTACAAATTCACACACAGGTGATGCGGATGGGAGCAGAAGACAAGCTTAAGTTGTAAGTTTAAGATTTTCTTCTTTCAACACCTTCAGGGTAGCCCTGTGGCTCCTCGGGGGTCAGGAGCCAGGTGATGGCTGTGCTCCAGACACCAGGATGAGCCTGTGCTGGGCTGGGGTGGGCCAGCCCTAACTGGGCACTGGCAGCCAGCACCCCAGAGATCTCAAGAGATCCTGGCTGTGAACATAGGCACAAAGGTGAGAAACTGGAGGCCTGGGTATAGGATGAGGGGCATCTGTTCCTGTTTGTGTGTGGTGGCTCAGGACATGCGTCCCAGATGGTGTTGTGTAATAAAGAATTTTGGGCAAGGATATGCTGCTTTCCTAGAGAATTTTCCTAGAGTATTTTCAGGAATACCCAAAGCCCATCTCCTTAGGACGACTCCTCCCTGTGACCTCCAGGGGTTCGGAGGTGCTCACTATGTCAGAGAGATGGAGGAGACCTAGCCCTCCCCAGAAGGCCCCGGAAGAGGCCAGTAGCCCCTAAGAGTGAGCAGCCTCCATGTGGCTCACACGGGGGTCCCAAAGGCATGTGGCACCAATTGCTGACATCTCCAAGTAGCTTTACAAAGGGCAGCGACAGGCTGGGGTGTTGCCAGCTGGAAACGAGTCTGTGAGTTGCAGCTGGGAGGGCTGTCCTCCCCCCGACAGAAAACCCAGGGTGGGTCCTTCCTCACAATGGCCACATTTCTGGACCCCACAAGGCCCCGCAGGCTCCCGGGGCAGTGACCCAGCCCAGCTGTAAGATAACTTAACAGCCAAAGGACTGTGGGTGGTACCTCTCCTGGGTCCACCCAGGCACTGTGGCCTGGACTGCTTCATGCTGTCCACCACCCACTGGGGAAGGCTGCCTCCTCTCCAGACCCTACCTCACCCTATCTAATCCCTTTGGAGTGTCCTGTTCCAGGCGAAAGGAAACAGAGCCGCCATACACTGACTGTCGCCCCAGTGTGCCTGGAGGTGCGCTGGCCCTTCATACTCATGACCCCTCTGAATCACCATGCCAGTGAGGCCTCAATGGCCCCATTTCACAGAAGGGTAAACTAAGGCTCACAAACAAGTTAATTGCTAAAGATCACAGGCTTTGGGCAGAGAAAGACTTTGAACACACGACTGGTTCAAAATCCAAATCATCTGCTTTTCTTTCCACGGTGTGACACCATCTCCCAAAGATTCTTAGAGCTTCCACCCCATCACTGCTCATAATAACAGCAATGATAATAATAATAAACATCTCTCACAAAACAGTACAGACCAGAGAGGTTCTAGAGGAGGCAGCAATGAGGTGGTGTTGGGTTAAGCAAATGAGTTCCTCATGCCTCAAACAGAACTCTAGGCGGTGCCTGTGGGAAGCCATGCCCGTCCTGGTCCAGGCGCGTGGAGAGCAGCACTCAACGTCATTCCCAATGAGAACGGGGTCAGAGGAGAGGGAGATGGAGACTGTGAAACAAGGAGGCCAAAGAGTGTGTCCCTTTCCCTCCCGGCAAGAGGGCAGGGCATGTCAGCCACCAGCTTTCAAAGGAGGAAAATGGAAAATCAGGGAAGCTTCCTTCCCGTGCTCCCCACAGCCCCAGACGGAACTGTGTGCCCGGAGCAGGCCCGGCAGAACCACAACCAGCTGTGGCCCGGGGGGAGGGGGCAGCCCAGGGGCCATCCCCCGACCCCAGCTCTCCCAGGTTGAGGATGGCAGGCTGGGGGGTGGGGGGAGGCTCCAGAGAGGGGCCAGGATGTCTGCGGGCAAACTTAATGAACTCCTGGGAGCCAGTTCCTGTCTAGCCAGATGCAGCCCCTGGGGAGTGTGTGGAGACAGGAGGGGCAACCTCCCCCAACGCCCGCCATGCCATTGGCTCCTGCCTGAGGCACAGGTATCTGCTCGGGGTCACTGATTACTTCCTTCTCAGAAGCAGGCCCACGGCTGTTGACTTTGGGCCTCTGGTCACTAGAAGCGGGGTCTGCAGCGGCCGTTCCTTAGTGGGGAAGGATTTGGCCAGACCAGGACAGGGATGTGCTTCAGAAAGGAGTAAACACAGCCCAAAATAGTATCCTCTCGGTCAAGACACCTGTATATTAAGAGTATGTGTTACAAAGATATACTCTATTCTGCCAGGGCTCTCACCCTCTTGGCAGTTTCTGGCCTCTGAAATTTCTAACTTGTAGAAAGAAAAGCAGTCACCTTCTGGGCCTCTCCCAGCTGGGAAGACACTTGTAGCTGTCCAAACATTCCCTCCGTGGGACAGGACAACTCAATGACCAAGAACTTGAGATCTGCAGTCAGATTGTCATGGGTTGGCCCCCCAGGCCCTACCACATCCAGGCTGGGCGAGCTTGAGCAAGTTACTGAACATTTCTGGGCCTCAGTTTCTTGATAGGTAAAAAGAAAGGATCCCCAAAGTACGCAGAGAGATGTTGCTAAGAGAGACGTTGGGGTGTTAAAGGCTGGGCATCTGAGAAGTGGCCAGCAGGGTGGCTGGCACAATGTAAATGTGGATAACCGGCCTTGGGAAGATTATCAGCTTGAGGCCAGGCACAGAATAATTGCTTAGTTTCTCCTGATGCAAAGGAACCGGGCCACTGCCCCACTGCCCCATTTCTTCTGCAGAGTACTTCACGTGTGAGTAGCCCCACCCACGGGCTGGAAGGGAGAAAATTAGGTTTTCTCCTTCCCCATCCTCTCCTCTTTCAGAATCCCAGCGCGCACCCCTGCAGCACAGAGCTGCGGGAGGCAAACCAGCAAGCCCACCGTGGAGCCAGGCCCAAGACCTCACAAGGAAGCAAGCCCCCCCGGGGGGGTCGGGAGGAGACAGAGAATGGGATCCACTGGACCCAGTGGTTCCCACCAAGGACCAACACCTGGACCCCGCCCCCCACCAGCCAGAGCAGAGAAGCCCTGAAGCCACCTCATCCATCTTGCTGGCAGCAAGCGCAGAGTCAAAGGGGACCAGCCACACATGGGGGAAGGTTCCAGAAAGGGACATAGGGAGGGAGCTGAGTAAAGCCAGACTCCAGAGGTGGGAGGCTGCCCATCCACTGGCAATGTGCCAGATAAAAAGCCACTTGCAGGGTTTAGCACATTTCCCTTTCTACTCTCTTTACGCAATCTCTCTGCAGGAGATATTATTGCCCCTGCTGCTTAGATGGGAAACTAAGAATTAGTAAAAGATCTCTCACCCCCGTGCCCATAGCCTAGAACTCTGCCTGGCACATAGTATGAGCTTAATAAATATTTCCCAAATAGATAAATGAGAGAGGGGAGGGTATAGCTCAAGTGGTAGAGTGCATGCGTAGCATGCAGAAGGTTCAATCCCCAGTACCTCCATTATATAAATAAATAAGTAAACCTAATTACCTACCTCCCCCAAAAAAATCTTTTTAATGAGTACAGAGTCCCTCTATGAGTTCCCTTATGGAACACAGACTATCATTTATTCACTTCTTAATTGAGTGCAGGAGAGTTAATGAATAAGTGGGTGAATAAATGAAAACAGTAACAGCTAACATTTAGTTAAGTGCTTATTACATGCCAAGCATTGCTCTGAGTGCTTTATATGGGTTAACTCACTTGATTCTCATAACAACCCTGTAAGGGATATGTACTATTATTGGTTCCATTTTACAGATGAGGAAACTGAGACCTGGAGAGTTAAGTAACTGGCTTAATGTTACACAGTAAGTAAGAAGCAGAACTAGGATTAGAACCCAGGTCGCTGGGCTCCTATGCAATGCTTGAACAAAGTAAGAAGGATGCTTACTGATGACGAGGTGGAATGCCCCAGGCTTTTTAGCCTGGACAGCATCAACCCCACCTTCTATAAGAGCAACTCTGTCTTCCTTGAGCAAACACCCCTCCCCCAAGTGATTCAGGTACCCCAGGCCTGGCCAAATAGCACTGCATCCCCCAGCCACAGAGACTGGTTTGGGGATGGGCACATGACCAACCCGGACCAATCAGAGTGCACCCTGAGAGTTTCTTACACCACAAGAAAGAGATGTTCAACCTCAGCAAGGAGGATATGCATGTGGAGTCCGGCAGGGAGGGGGATTAAAACTTGCCCCCTCTCGGGAAGAGCCTGGCTGAGAATGAAGCCAACGAACAGGAAAGCAGAGACGCAAGAACACGAGAGGTGAACTCCTAAGGCTCCAGCCGTGCCTGAAGTTCTATTCCCAAGCCAGTTTGAGATGTGCCTCCATTCCTTGCAACTGTGATCCCTGACCAATGTCATAGTTCAGTTCCCCATTTTGTAAATGAGGGCTCAGAACAGGTGGGAGACTTGGTCAAGTTCACAGTCAATGTCAGGACCAAGGCTAGAGCCAAGTCTCACAGGCACCCCTCTGCCAGTGTCCACTGCATTGCTCCTCCATCTCTGTCTGACATGGATCTCCTGCTCTGTTCATTTCTGTGGACCCCTATAATGAGCATAGGGATGAGGATGCTTAATATTTGATGAATGGAAAGGAGAGAAGGAGGAAGGGAAAGCAGGAGGGAGATGGGTGCGCAACTAAACTCCTGGAGGTCCAACACTGCTCTTACCCATCTCGGCTTCACCATGTGCTGGGCACAGCGCCTGGCAGAGAGTGGGTTCCAATGAGTGGAAGAGGAGTTCTCATCACAAAGCATGAGTCTTCATTCTGCCAAATGACTATGGAGAGGGTTCCATAAATCATAACAGCTAGGGGCATTTTCAATAGGACTTGATTTGTAAAACTCCTAACTGCACACATGGTTTTGTACCTCCAGCCACTTCTCAAAGCACTTTTTTGCCCATAATAAGAACAACCAGTCTCTGCTCCTCTGTAAAATGGGATGGCAAATTGTGCTGCCCAGGCACTGAGATGTCCTTTGATGTGCCTTTCTTCTCTGTCTCTTTAGGATCTGTGGGCTTTCCAAGGGTTGAATGCCCTACACCTTCCTCTCCCACAAAGGGCAGGACTCAAGTTGGCCTCCGAGGAAAGGGAGGGGGAGACTCTGGCCTCCTCCTTCCAGGAAGGACTCTGATGCTCCTGGCCAGGGCAGGCACCCCGGGGCCACAGAGTGGGCAAAGGGGACCAGGCAGCCAGTTTTGGTTACACCTAACAGCTTCTTGGCGCAGTGTTAGGAGAGCCTCGGGAAACTCTTGTGCGCATTTCCGAGATACAAAATATGGTCCAGTATCACGGGAATAAGTGAATCTCTGCAATTAAGCAAAAGCTGGTAAAATATGCACGACACCTGCCCACACCCCAACACCTACTGAAGACAGGCGAGTGCGGCCCTGGGACCCCTCTGGCTTCCATCTGCACAAACCACTCACCCTGTGGCTGGGATCCCGGCCCTTCCCTCCCTGGACCCCTTCCCCGGCTCTACACCAGGCAGGTCGGACTAATCATCCCTCGACAAGCCTACAGAGCTTCATCTTGTTTGGTCACGAAGCCAAAAGGGCACTGGCTCTGGAGCCAAGAGGCTCTGGGCCAAACTCCAGTCCAGACCAGACAACTTTAACAGGAGCAGCAGCTCTTGTTTACTGTGTGCTCACTGCGCACACTCCGAGCCCTCGACACCAAGTTCACTGCATCCTCCCAACACTCCCATGAGGGAGCGCCTACTATTAGCCCCACTTTACAGATAAGGAAACTGAGGCGCGGAGATGCTCAGGAAATTAACCAGTCACAGAGTTTGCAAGGGACAGAGCTGTATGATTCTGGGCAGACTTACTTATCCTCTTGGAGTCTCAGAGGACTATCCGTAAAATGGGACCAAATGCCCGGCTCTCAACATTACTGTGAGAATTCAGAGCGATCAGGAAAAAAAGCCAAGCTCTGTGGCCCAGAAATCACTCTTTTCCCCACTTCCTCCCACTTGAAGGACTGAGGTGCTCAAGTTCCCACTGCGCCAGGTGGGTATTAAAGTCAGAGACAGACAGGGTAAGGACATGCTCTGAATTCAGTGACACATGTCCTCATACAAGGGATATTATTGTTGTTATTATTATTATTATTATTATTGATTTGAAAGGCACTGATTTAAATAATTGGGCCATAGTGAGCTCTAGCTTCAAACAAAAGAAAATGAAACAAGGCTGCCAGAGAAAGACCCCCAACCACAGGCTCCCTATGGCGCCAGATTCCAAAAACCTGATTCCATTGGGCACATTCTCAAGGTGTTTTTCCACCTCTGGTGGTGGCTTTGGGAGCAGGAGGCCCAGGCCCGCCTGGCCAGGCTGGCCTCTCCCCTCTGCCCCTTTGAAGTGCCCAGCATGGGGTGAGCTGGAAGGAAACCCTGGGCCGCAGAGGCAGGCTGTGGCGGCACCTACCCGCCCCCACCCGGCCACCTCCCCCTCATTGTGCAGCCTGACTGGGCCTTTGTTGGTGGAGCCCAGGCAGGGGACAGCCAGGGACCTGGCCTCATTATGTGCCTGACCTCAGGCAAGCCCCCTCCCCCCCAGGGTGGAAGGTTAACGTGGCTGCCCGCCATGCAGGCCTGGGCCTCCGGGAGGCCTCCTTCCAGGGACAAAGGACCAGCCCCCTTCCTTCTCTCCAGGCCCCAAAACAGCTGCCGGCCTGCAGAGCCCATTCAGGAGGGAGGCTGAGGGGCCTGGAGGCGTGCTGTCCCAGGCTTTGAAGGCTCAGAAGTCACCAGGGGGCCTCCATTCCAAACCTCCTTCCTCCCACCCTGTAGGGGAGACAAAGCTCAGGGGAGCTGCCCCAGGGCCAATGCAGGAATGCCGGTAGTCAGCCCAGGGGGAAGAGGCTGGCTGGGAGGGGCCAGCCCACACCTCTCTCTCACTACACGGGGACTGCTGCCACGCAGGGCTGATGTCAACCCTTCAGCAAGGAAGGACGAGGTGGACCCGATGAGGGATCAGAATCAAATCAGAAGTCCTGCCCCAGAGGGCCCCTTTGTCAGCTGGCTTCTGGTACAAGGTCCATGTCACCCAGCCAGAGATGGGCTGGGAGCAGGGCAGCTCCCAGCAAGAGGAAAGGCCAGAAAATGTGTGGGTGGGACACAAAAGTCCCTCTAACTTACAGTGTCACCTTCCAATAGGAGGTCTCCTCTTTTTACTATTAGCTACCTACCAAGTAGGATCCAGGTAGAATCACCTGCCTCCCTCACACCATTTCCAGTTACTCGGAGGTCTGTGCCTCACAAGCCGGATGGACACACCGTTTTACTGTGCACTAATTTTAATTTCAGAAGACCCCAGGGAAAATTTTTGGAGTGTTTTATTTGCTTAAGATCCTGGAGCCTACACGGGGGCTCTCTGGAGCACAGCAGGACTCGCTCAGGAGCCAGCAAGCCAGGCCGTGCAGAGGAGTGGGTGTGAGTGCAGAGTTGTGCGTTCACGTGCATCTCTGCAAGCAGGTGTGTCCCAGCATGTGCACAACAAAAGGCCGGCTGAACGCCTCACCTACGGAGCAGGTGGGCAGCATGAGCCCGTGGCAGCAGCCTGGTTGGCCCATTGTTGAGAAGAAGGGCTGCTTTTCAAGGGACAAAAAAGGTAGAGGGGGACAGGACAACACGCTCGGGAGAAGCAGGCACATCTTTACGCGGCATAAACTGCTGTCCCATTATCGGCGCCGTCTCCCCGGGCAGCATCGTGTAGGAGACGTGCGTGTGCGAACATGTGCGCGGGCGTGTGTGTGTGTGTGTGTGTGTGTGTGTGCGCGCGCGCAGGGCCTGGCCAGGCTCACATTGTCCTGCCCAGCCAGGAGACACAGCGCCCGGCACTCTTACAAAGACATCGATTTTTCCTCCTTTCCTTCCAGAGCAAGACCAGATGAGCTCCCGGAGTGACACGTCCTTAACTTTTCAGTGGGATTTTCTTTTCCGACTTGTTTGTTTGTAATATATATTTTAGAACCCAGTCTCTAATTGTGCCTCTTCTCGGCCACATCTTCTGGGCTCCCACCTGCCCCTCAAAGCAAGGAGGGCGTGTGTTGATTATCTGAGCCAGCAGGCTGCTCGTGGGGCATCCTGGGCTCTGAGAATGCCAGGGGGTTAGAAATTGGGGGGGGGGGATTAATTGCCAAGAAAACACAAGGCTGTGCTGTGACTTTGATTCCATCAATTACCATTATCTTTCTCCGCAGGTCTGCCAACCATCCCCCAGAACCAGCCCTGTGTTTAACTTTCTTTGCCAGTCCTGATACCCCGTCAGATTTCTGGCGGTGCCACGCCGCCCGCCTGGGCTCCTTCTGGACCCTTATCAGCCTCTCCCAGTCAGCCTGGCCCGGCACAGCTGTTCCAGGCCCTCAGCCCCTCACTTTATCTGCTCGCACAGACCTCAGCCTGGCAAGCGGCAGGCCCGGGCGCCTGCTCCACATTCCCCAGGAAGCCGGCTGGGAACACAGCCGCCCTGCTCCCAGCATCCTCTGGGAGTTCATTACCAGCCAGGGTACCCCAGCCCGGCAGCCAAGGTGCCGGCCGCGCCGCCCAGCCTCGCCGCCAGCATCATTAAAACTCCAACCTTCTGAAGAGAAGAAAGAACAAAACCACAAATTTAGATTAATAAAGCATTTGTTGATTCTACAGCAATTTAGCAGGCCCCTAAGAAACCCACCAGAGACCCGCGGAGCTCCAGTAATTTTCTGTTATATTATCTTTCTTGTAAAATACTTCCCCAGACAGAGTTCCCAAAGGGGCTCAAATATCACTGTGACTAACCAAAATCAATGTGCACTCACCTATTGACATTTTTACATAGTTTTTGGATTTAGTATCCAGCCGAAAACACAATCAACTCCTCTGCCAAGGAACCGACAGGCACTTAGCTAGTCAGCTATTAGTGTTACAAAGGAAAAAATGCAGGCACCCAGGGGAGCAGGGCGAGGAGGCACTGACGTCAGGGGGTAATTGGGTGTCTGAGAGAAATTGCCAGCGGCTGGCCGGCTCCCCCGGGGCCGCACAAAGCTGAGCTGTAACTCTAATAAAGGAGAGGAAATTCTAGAAAAGGGGGCTTTGCTACAAAGGAGCCCGGGCAGACAAAAATAGCCCTTTGGAAATAAATAAATAAACGTGGCCAAAGCATATAGATCTAAAAAATAAAATAAATCACTGCACAGAGGCGGCTTTCTGGCCTCCCTTCCCTGGACATCTGTCTGGGGCTCATGGACTCCGCCTCCCCCGCCCCAACGCTTCCTCTTTGGAACCGCATGGAGTTTAGTGCTGGACGCAGGTTTGCCATCCATTTTGGCATGTAGGGTGGGTCTTCTAAAGCACCTAAGTTTGCAATCCCCTCTTTCCCAAAGGCAGTGTCTCCAGTGTTTACTTTGAGGCACACAAGGAGAAGGAATTTCTATTGTTCCGTTTTGGGTTGTTTTTATGGATTTGGTTTTGGGTTATTTGGGGGAGGGGGTGCTGTTATAATGCCACCTTTATTCAGTGAAAATTTTACAGATTCTTGCCACATGGCCCAGGCCTCTTCTGGAAAAAGTCTGTATTCTTGGGAAGTGGGTTAAATTTTCTTCCTGTACCGTTCCCCGCCCACTTCTAGGGCTCTCAGCCCTGAGGTCAGAGGCTATGGATGCATCAGAGCAGACTTCACTGTCTCCCCAAAATGGGGCCAAAGTCTCTTCAAGGAAGGAGGACAGAAAAACGGCAGCTTCTACCCCGCAGCGCAAGAACCAGGCCCCAGGCGGGGACACGGCCTCCCGTGGGAGTCTGCAGCCCTCAGAGGACCGAGTGGGCGGGAGAGGAGGGTCCGAGACCCAGGCGCTGCTGGGAAACGCAGGCCTTCCTGGCCAGGCGGGAGGGGTGGTGGCTTGGGGAAAGAAATGGCAAGACCGGGATTCCTAGGGTCAGGTTCTATTTCGTCGCTTTGAAAGAAAAAGGAAAAATAGGCCCAGAATTTTTAAAAAAAAAAAAAAAGAAGAAGAAAGAAAAAGAAAAAAGAATGCACTCCAACCCAAAGCTACTTGGAAATTGGTCTGAACAAAGGTCTTCAGCTAAAAATGTCAAATCAGCGCCGCAGGGTTCCTTGCCCTCTCGTCTCCGGGCCCCTGCTGAAGCCCATGGGGCCTGCTGGGAGGAGAAAAGGCCCCTCCTGGGGTCTGCCCGGGGCTGTGAGCCCACAGCCCCACGCCATCAAGACACCCCAGGAGCCACCACAGCTTCCTGGCTGGGGGGTTGGGGGCGGCTGGATCACAGAGGGCCCAATTCCTTTCCTCACCACCCGCCCAGGGTTGGCAGGGAGGAGGAAAATCCAACTGGAAAAAAAAAAAAGAAAAGGGGGGATCCTACAACTGACAGCCCTTGGGAGAGAAGCAGAGCTCAGGAACGCGCCAGCCAGCGCCCTGGCACCAAATCACAAACCTTGAATCAATGATGCAATCGCTTAATTAATCAGCCCGCTCAGGGTGGGTGCAGAGGATCTGTGTGAGTGTCTGACCCAACCAGCTCCTGATGGGCAAACCCCCCTCCTCGGGCCCCCTCTTCTGGACCCACGGGACCACAGATGGTTGAGCACCGTCTGGGAGTCTCACCGAGGGGGGAAAATGTGAGTTCCCGAGTCCCCTGTGTGATCCAGCCACTCTGGCAGAAAGGAGGGAGGAGGGAGGGAGGAGGAGGCAGGAGGGAGGAGGAGCGAGGAGGGAGGGTCTTATCAGCAACTTAGAATTTCTTGGCCTTGGCTGCTGCAAGTTAGCACTCTCAATGTTATTTTCTTGTCCCAGTCAATGAGACTGTAATAGAAATAGAGCAAGGGACCTCTTTTCAGCAAGCCAGTGAGTGCCAGATTTAGAAGGGAAAAAAGGCAGCTGAAATTAACCCCAATGCTTAACATGTTGAAGCCCTGTAACTTGTAAAAATCAGTACGGAAGGTGACAGTAGAGGCTGAAACAAGTCACATGCAGAAGCTGGGGGGAGGGGGTATTGGGGGACAGGAAAGCACCCTGTCCTTTCAAGACTTCAGCAACAAAATGCTTGCAAAAAAAGTAGTCAGCAACCTCGATACCTCCTATTCTGATGGCCCCAACTGGGAAGGAGGGTTTGAAACCAGTTCGCACGGGGGTTGGCCTGTCTCCAAGGTTGATTTTCTCATCTTTAATGCACAGAAGGGAGGGGAGGGGAGCAAGCAGGCCAACATCTCAAACCGACCCCAAACAGTTAATGATAATGAGACGGAGCGCGACAGGAGTTTAAGAGCTCTGAGGAAGAGGGAGACCCGAGAGAGGGGTACGGCGGAGGTGTTTTCAATTACCAAAAAGAAAAATAATTTATTTTTAAACAATACCCCTCGACACTGGGTGTTTAAAGAGAATATATTCCAGCCCCTAAAATATCAAAGTGCGATTTAAAAATAGAAAAGTCATTTCCCCCCTTCCCTGTCGCAGATTTTACTGTAGCGTTCTAGAAGGCAGATTAAATGAAGGAAGCTCAAACACACTCAATTTTGTCCTTTAGCAAATTCTTCTCTTTCACTCTTGCATGAAGAAAAAAAATCTCCCCACAGAGTTTTTCTCTTCTTCCTGGTGTGGATCTGGGCCCCTGCAGTGCCCTGTGTAATTTCCAGTTCCTCAGAATTCAGGTATTAATAAAGACCCCATGGGGACTTCCAACAATATAACCCTACATTTTGAGGCATTATGAAAGGAAACCCCCAGGGGTCTGTGGCTCAAATTTCTGAAATGTAGGCATTGTAAAAGGCACCCCAGGGGATGCCCGCAATAGAAATCTGCTGAATTCAAAGCATTTTGGAAGTCCTGGTGGGAGTCATTACTCCCACTGGAAGCTTTTTACAAAACATGTGTTGCTGACATGTTGACAGATTGCTCAGTGAAGTGTTTAGGTGCATGCACAAGGCGGGCCTTTGGAGACGCTCGGCGCTGCCAGCGAGTCTCCCAACGCTGGAACTGGTACCATCCATATTTCATAACGGGGGAGGCCACGGCAGCCGGGGACGGGAGGAGTGTTCTCCGAACCAGCAGCCAGCCTCGCACCCCTCTGCCGAGGAACCACTTCGAGTGGGCCGGCCCCGTCCTCGCCTCTGGAAGCCAGTCTGTTGCAGCACAGCTGTGACGGCCCTTGTCTCCCTGCCAAGGGCTTTACTGAAGGAATCTTGAGGCGACCTCACTGATCACTGCAAGGCGTCGGGCAGACCAAACCGAGGAGGGGACGGGGTGGGGGCAGGGGGCTTGGCAGGACCCACACCTCCATCCCCAGCCCTCCAGGAGAGGCTGCATGGCGGCGGGGAGGGGGTTTGAACTGGGGCGCACCGGTCTTGACAGCGTTAAGCTCAGGAAAGTGATCTGTGACTTTAATAAGGCAGAGGGGCTCAGAGGAATTAGCTGCCTAGGTGATGGGGGCTGGAGATGGATGGAAATGTATTCATGGCCTGGTGGGCCAAGGGCCAGGCTGGGGCCCTGGGGAGGTCAGCTCACCCACAGCCCCATGCGCTCCAGGGCCCTCCTCTGCAGAAGAGTTTCTCAGCCTCTCGAGGAGGGAGTGTCGAGCGGGCCTGCCTGTGCACACGTGCACGTACACACACACACATACACACACACGCACGCACATTCTGTGGCAGGATAATGCGCCATATGTCCGTGTTCATAAAATTTTAAAGGTAAAAGCAGATGTAATTTGATAAATATGTACATGTGTTGATAGGAACACACACACCAACCCACACAAGCACACACATTCCAATGCTGGGCCTTTTCCTTCCGCCACGGCTCTGCTTTTACCTTTAGGACCTCCCCACGCGCGCACCAGGATGCGAGGCGGCCTGCTACACCACGCCATGGCCGCTGGAACACACAAAGACATCCCCTCCAAAAATTCCATAGCTTTTTTTTTTTTAATTATTCTCTTTGAACCGTACTATCTATTACGTTGTCAGCTTGGGGTTTTCCTTTATTGAATTTTTTTTAAAGCATGTTAAGGAATAAAAATCAATTGATTGGCACAACAGCATTTAGCATCAAGGATGTGGAGGGTCATGGGGGACGGCGACCATGTGTCCAGCCCAGCCCTGCATCTTCCTGGGACCTCACCTCCACACTGGAAGTTGGCTAGTGCGTCCCACAAACACCTTCTCACCCTGGTGGCCCTTCTAGTCTTTTTTCTCTTTTCAGAAGTAAATTGCATTTCAATGGGCAAATGGCTTTTCCAAGAGAATGGTGCAAGATTCCATTCTCTCAAGCCCCTTCACAGACTTCTGGGGACAAAGGCTCCAGAGAAATGCCTGGCAGGGGAGCCCCCCACCCCCGCCCCGGGGGCCAGTTCTTGGGGGGGCCAGTTCTTGGGGAGGTCAGCTGGGGATGGATAAGGCTCTGCTGACTTAATGCAGTCCTTCCCACCAGCAGCCCTGGTGAGAAATCTTAAATCTGGAGCAGGCTGGCTCCGAGGTTGCCCCAAGGCGATAGGCCGGCAAGGTTGTGTGTCTACCAGCTCCCTGTGTTTCCGGCCCTGAGCTCAAGGCATCACCAAGGCACCACCTGCTGAGTGAAGAAGTGAGTGAACAAATGGACGGATGACAACCCAGGCCGTGGCTCAGGACGTTGAGGTCAGCCCCGCAGGTACACTCCGTGCAGTCCCCAGGGAAGAACAAGTCTCCCCTTCAGAGCTGACTTTGGGGAACCCTCTTCTTCATAAAGGAGACTTGGTCCTCGAGGTTGATAGAGGCGGCCGATCCCAGGTCCCAGGGAGCCTTTGTCCCCACCCTGGCTATGATGTGGTGTGAAGAACTGAGAAGGAGGGGAAGAATCTGTGGGAGAAACCCCTTCCAGAACCTCACCCCTTCCAGACATCACAATCCATGCACAACTCCATGTAAAGCTCCCACTAAGTGCACCAGGCCTGCAACACGTGGTCCCCCCTGGAGTCCCCCATACCCTGAGTCTCCCAGTCCTGATCCTGGGTGATACGAATCTATGTTTATGTCTGAAATACAGTGACCAGCTTTCCCAGTTTGTCTGGGATTCTCCCAATTTTAGGGCTGAAAATCTTACATTCCAGGAAGCCCTCAGTCCTGGGCAAACCAGGATGCTTGGTAAGCCTCTCCCCTCCTCCCCAGACTGCGGCTCCAGGGGGGCAGAGACCAGGGTAGAGCCTGATTCGTAGTAAGAGTGCAATAATATTGTTTAATCCCTGCATGAATGAATTAGGGCTTTTGTTCCTGGCTCCAGGAGACCTGAGGGAGTATGAAGGTTTGTGTCTCATCACACAGGGCGAAGCTCCACTCCCAGCTAACTGCTCCTCAGAGCTCACACACCAGGCGCCAGAACGTCCCACCTTGCAGGCACCTCCACCCCATACTGGGGACCCTCCTGCTCACCCCCAGCAGCAGCAACATGACCACCTAGAACCCTCCAGCTCCCTCCTGGCCTGGAAGCCACTTTTGAGCAGTCATCAAGCCTACTGACCTCTAGGCAGCCTTCCTTTCCACCCACGCCCCTCCCCCTCCCCCAGCCCCTCTGCTGCCTGAGCTTTGGACTTTTCAAGGTCAAACAGGACTGGGTTGCGGAGTCTCCATTCTGGGAGGAGGTGAGAGGGTCTTTGGAGTGGAAGAAGGAAATGGCCTCAAACTCAGGCTTAGCTCTGGCTCCATCAGGAGAGAGGAGAATGCAGGAGGATACATTCATTCAACAAACACTTCCCGTGAGGCCTCCAGTCAGGCCCCGGGCAAACAAAGGTGGACAGTCAAGGTCCTCTCCCTTCCACGGTGGACCACTGGGGTGGACGTGCCCAGCCTTGCCTGAAGCAGATTGTGATACACACCTGGGCACAACTGGACAAATGGAACATCATAAAGCCAATTAAAGGAGGGGGTCTAGGACAGTATTCAGCAGTATGATAAACTGTTTACCATCAATAGGTACACGGGGGGAAAAGGAGATTACAGAACGAGAATTAGGAAGGACGACTGTCAAAACAATTGCAATGGATCTCTGGATTGTGGCTGGACTTTATTTTCTTCTTTTGGCTTTATCTTTACTTAATAGATCTACAGCAAATTTGTCTAACAAGCATGACACAAGAAAAATGTATTTTGAAAACAAGGGAATAGGCCAAGTGCTGCTGGGGGCCCCAGAGGAGGAGCCGGACGGCATCCGCTCAGAGGCCAGGGAAGGCTTCCCGGGAGGCCAGAAGGATGGGTCTGGCTTTGCCAAGGACGCAAACTCGGGGGGTGGTTTTCCAGGCAGAGAATGGCCTGGGCAAGGACACAACAGACTTCAAGGACAGTGGCAAGGTGCAGAGTGTGGAGACAGGCTGCAAAATAGGGACAGACCTGACCACAAATGGCCACTGGAGTAAAGAGGTGAATTTTGGTCTCATGGCCATAGAGGCTCGTGTCCCTCAGAGCTCTGACCCACCACCACGCCCCACCCAACATGAGACCACAGTTTGTCTTTGAAGAACTGGTTTCCATCAAACAAGCAGCCCCTTAAGATAAGCGGGGCCGCAGTCCCAAATGAGGTAGAGCCTTCAAGTTCTTACCTCCAAGCAGGTCATTGCCGCCGTGTCTGGCCAAGCAGACAGAAGCTGGAACCAGTCCCACCCCCTCCAACAGGCATCGAACCCCCATTCCCACGTTCTCCAGGGGCTCGCTGTCTTGTGAGGGCCCAGGGCCTACCTCAGCTGCCCCGATGTTCCTGATAGAGCAGGTGTGATCGGGCCCAGGGCCCCACCTCCGGGAGGCAGGTTTCCAAGCTGCTGGAGGGACAACTCCCACTGAACGGAGTCAAGGTGTCAGAAGGAAATTAGAACAAATGACCCCGCCACGTTTTTTATCATCCATTCATAAAAAATACAAGAGCAAGATGGAAGAAAAATAGGTCAGCTCAGGGAGATTTATAGCGACTTAGAAATCTAAACATCCCCCGAAGGTCTTCAGACTCCATCTGGCTTCTGAGGACCAGGTCTGCTTGACCCAGAAGGGAAGAGGGAGTCCAGACATGCAGAGAGAGTGAGCTTATGGCCTGGGAACCAACGACGCAATGGCATCTTCAGCCTCACAGCTCGGGCGGCCCCAGGCCACATGACTGCTGGCCCCCAAAGGAAAGTTCATCATCAAAACCCAGAATGTCCCACAGAGGCATCCATTCTCCACATGGCAGGACAGTCATCTTTTAAAAACAAACATCTGACCATGTCAGTCCTAGGCTCATCCCTTCCAATGGCTTCCCACAAGTCTTAGTCTAAAATCCCCACTCTTTCCCATGCCATCCAAGGCCCTGTGTGATCTGACCTCAAAAGATCTCTCAACATGATCCCAAGCCCTCACTTCACCAGTACCTACCACCCTGGCCACCTTGCAGGTCTTCCAACATGCTGTGTCACCTCCGCTTCCCCAGGGCCTTGCATGTGCTCTTCTCTCTGTCTGCAGCCCTCTTCCCCATAAGCCTTCACCCACTTATCTCTTACTCATCCCAGAACCAGGGCCAGGACTTTTACAGTCCCTACATATGGAAAAGAACAGGCACCACATTCATGTAATTCAAAAGAGAAAAAACACTACACTATGAAGTATAAAGGAAGTCTTGAAAACATTTTTATTGACTCATGTATTTATTTGTGCATCCTCTAATGCTTTTTTAAAAAATACCCTACATCAAATTCTTGCATAAAAAATTTTTTTCTCACATGGGAGTGGCCCTGCCCTACTGGCACCCTAAGCACTTATCTGGATGCAACTGAGTTCAAATCTCAGCTCCAGCATCACCACCTCCAGGAAGCCCTTCCTGACATCCCACTGCTGCCAGCACCACCACAAAGATAAGATGCAGAGGCCCCTCTCAGCACTTTCACAGCACCACCCTAGAAGCACTGGCCACAGCTGTGATTTTCCCATTGTCTGTGTGATTCTTGGTTAATGTTGCTGCTGTCAGCTCCACCAAGGAACTAACACCTATCCTGCTCAGCAGACTGCCCCTGCCTTAGCACAGTGCCCAGAACATAGCAAGTGCTCAAGAAACAGTTGTTGAAGGAATGAATAGACTAATGCCTGCATGAATGACTCTGGGGTGACAGTTCACATGACGAACACAATCATCAATTAACCAAAAGGAGCCATTGTCACTGAGCCCCTGGGATGAGCCGATTCCCCTAGTGAATTCAAATCGTTCTTCCAGCAAGCAGTTGCAAGATGCCCTACTATGTGCCAGGCCCTGAAGACACAACGATAAACAAGACAGGCCTTATCTTCCAGCAGCTCAGCCCAGAAAAATATCGAAAACCCAAATGCTCAGCAGCCGTTTCCCGCGGAGCCTCGGAGTGTCGGGGAAAACCGAGCAAACAGACATGAACCTCAGCACGCTGCGTCACTTCCGGGTCCTATGTCCTCGTGCTCGTCCTCAAGGTCAGGATGGTGCCCCCTACCCAGTATAAGCAGGGGCACACCTCTTGACTTTCTTTCCTTGAAGCGGGGAGGGATGATTATAACTTGCAGCCCCCTTAAGTGTCCAGGACGCTACTTCCTTCGTAAAACACACACCGATCAAAGCTCTTACTCCGTGCCAGGCACAGTGCCAGCTACTGGAGACATAGAGACCTGGCTACTGTCCCTGCCCTCAACAAGGGCTGAGCCCAGCTCAGTGGCTCAGCTTGGGTGCAGCACTGCCTGGCCTTCGGGGCGTTTTTTTTCAAGAGCTGCAAGAATCAGGGAGGTTGCTACTGGCATCTAGTGGGCAAGGCCAGGGGAGCTGAATGTCCTGCAAAGCAAGGCACAGACCCCCAGAACGAAGGGTTACCCACTCTACATGCCTCCTCGAGGCTGGAAATTCTAGCACAAATCCACCAGCTGTAAACAAACCAACAAACCCCGTCTTGACTTGCACAAGTGCTGCAGAGCAGGGTGCCAAAAGGGCAAAGTGAGATAACCTCTGGTCCCAAGATGTGAGATCGGCCAGATGGGTCCAGCTTTGGCCCCTAGAAAGCCCCAGCTCCCATCAAAACTCTCCTTCCCCACTTCCCAGGTCCTTCTTGCCTTCAGAGTTTGCCTGGCGGTCCTAAAGTCCTTGCCACTCAAAGGTTGGTACCCAGATTGCAGCATCTCGATCCCCTGGGAGCTTGTAACAAATGCAGAATCGTGGCCCCTCCCCTTCCCAGACCTGCTAAATTAGAACCTACATTCTCACAAGATCCCAGCTAATCTATATGCACTTAAAAGTTTGAAAAGCATTGCCTGAGGCCATTCCAGGACAGCCCTCCAGGCACTTTCTGTTCAAAAGTCCCCAGGCGTTGGCAGGGAGGCTCCATCTACCTCTAACACCTCCAAGCCCCTGGCCCCATGTCCTCTGCATCCCTGGTGACAGAAGACAGAGCACCTTCATGGAGAGCAGACCAGGTGCCATCAGACAGATGGGGGGGGGGGCTCTTGTCTCCCTACTCAGGTCCAGGGTGGGAAAACAAGAGGGGGAACCCCCATAACAACTCAAACACATGTCAGCCTTAAGTAATCCTTTCAGAAGATTCCAATGTATGCCCCAGGTAAGTCAAGGGGTGATACGCGTTGGTACAAGGCATTCTTCTTGTTATTCTTGAGGGGCTTACCAGCCTGAGCGGACCACGGAATGAGTATAAAATGAGGGCTGAAATGTCTTCCCCTGAACCACACCAATATTTGTGCCCCTCACCCCCAGGCTTAACTTAGGGTGCTGTGGAATTTTGATCCAAGTCTAATATCATAGCTAGTCTCCCAACTGGACTCTAAGCATCTGAGGATGCAGGAATCTGACTCCTTTTTGTAGATACCTCAAGCCCCAGAACTGATCTGGCGCGGTATATGATACCAAGTAAGTACTGAAATAACGCTTGTGAATGACATGAGAGGGGATGGGAGGGGATGGGATGGAATGAAGTGGGATAGGATGGGACAGGATGGGATGGGATGGGATGGGATGGGATGGGATGCAATGGGACGAGAGAAGATGGGGATGAAATGGGATGGAATGAGAGAGGATGGGAGGACATGGGAGGGAATGAGAGAGGATGGGATGGAATGGGATGAGATGAGATGGGACAGGATGGAATGGGGAAGGAATGGAACAGAATAATGTTTGGGCCCAGCAATGCCCCCTTCTCTCCACCAACCATGGAAAAAGTGTAGAAGAATGTTTGCTACAGCAAACAGTCAGCAACAACCTAAATGCCCATCCTAAATTAGAAACAGCCATGGTCCATCCATGCTACGCAATGCCACAAAGCAGTGAATAAAGAATAAGGGAGATCTCTATACCAACATGGAAAACCCTCCAAGGCATAGTACTTCGTGGGGAAAAAAAGCAAGTTGCAGAATGATAGATCCAATATGGTATCATTTATTTTTTAATCAAAAATCAATATAACATTGTCTCTATGGATACACATACACCACATTACATCAAATCCAAGAAACCATAGATTGTAAAATGCACCATTATTTTATGCACCACTAAAAAAGCAAAACAGAAAACACTGTCAATTAAGCCATGACGGGCCATTAATTTTAAGATTCATCTCAATTTCAGAAATGTTACAGTGTATCTTAGAATCTCTGAAACATGGTATTATGTAAATCTTTAGGAGAAGGTCTTAAAGCAAGCCAGCCAAGCATGGTGTCTGCAATTAACTTGGGGGTGGGGGACAGGAAGAAGGAAGCCTTCGCCTTATCCGTATCTGAAATTTTTACAAATAGAATACATTTATACATTAGTGGTATTTAATAATGTCTTAAAAACCTGTTTTAAATAAAAAGTGGCAGAAAGCCTCATCCACCCCTCACTTAAAGGTGAAGCAATGCTGACAATATTGGACCAGCGCGCGAGTCATCAGAGACACAGGGACATTCCACAGTGATAAGTCGGGGTGGGGCCGGGGTGGGTGAGCCAGGGGGATGCTGCAAAGCTTTGAGGAGAAAAGGTAGTGCTTATGAATGTCCAGTTGGGAAAGTGTCACGGAAAAAAGAAACAACAGGAAGAGGACTTGGGGAAACGAACAATTCACCATCGACTCGCAGACCAACATCAGGGCCACTCGGAGGGACTAGGGTTGTCCCCCAAAATGGCTACTTCATCTGCCCTGGCTGCTCTCTGCAAAAGCAGTTTGGAAAGTCATAATGCCATCCTGAGTGCATCACTCACAAGGGATGGCCTCGGACTCAAGCTTCTAATTCCACCTTAATATCCAATTCTGTGTGTCAGGGAGAGCTGAACCTCGGCCGGCAGCAGCCGCGTCACCTTGCCCTGCGCACAAATAAAAATAGCTTTGGTGCTCAGAGCCTAGGTTTCCTTGCCTTATCCTCTGGGGTCCCAGGAGCCGCGCAGCCGGCGGATGGAAACCACGTGCGATATAAATACATAATGAACAAAGAGGCTCCTCAGAAGCATCCTTGACCTTCCTGCTTTCCTTGACTTCTCCCCTGCCGTTGTCCCCAGTGAAGCTGTAAATGGAATGACACTGGGGTGGGGGGGGCAGCCACCGAGTGCCCTCCTTGCCAATTTTTCCAGTACTTCAGCAGTAAAGGGCGTCGATCGGAATGACAACCTACTCAATTCTCCATCAATGCAAATAACAAAGTTTTGGCAGCACAGGATGTGATCTGAACAGCTACACCTGCCAGGAGCCGGGCCTGGTGTCTGAGAGATTTGCTCCTCTGTGCCCATAATCTGCAGCATTACAGTGCAAGGCCACATCGCTGACTAACACCACATCCTACAAAAAGAAAACCAAACGCCAAACCGCCACCCACCGGCCAAGGCCCTAAGGCTCTGAGACAAACGTGTGGCTCGTATTCCTGCAAACAAATCCACACAGGAAACTTCCCCCTTTTACAAATTGGGGATAATCTCCAAAATCTGGCTTCTCAGCAGCATCTAAGCCAGCTCCTGGGGCGGGGTGAGGCAAAGGGCGTTGGACATTGGCCCCTCCAGGTCCACCCTCCACCTCGTCCACCCACTCCACCAACAGCCTGCTCAACCTGGGGCTTCCTGTTGGGTTCAGCTGGAGGTCCGGCAGAGACTGGAGGCTGAGAGGGAGCAGAGTTGGGGTATTTATTCTCCCAGCAAGCTCACAGGTCATGGGAGATCTCCTGCAGGGCAGCCCTGTCCTCTGGCTGCTCTCTCCAGGTTCCAGCAAACGCTGCTCCCCTCACCCTGTTAGGTTCTCCAGCATCACTGGGATGTCCCCAGTGCTCCCCTACCCCTGCTGGCTTCCCTTCGCCCCACCCAGCTCCATAACAGCGCTTAGTAAATGCTCCTCGATCGCCCTGTTTGAGTGTGCCATCTGTTTTCTGTGGGGACCCTGACTAAGGGGGTATCCTTTACACAGATTTTAAGTAAATATGTCAACAAGGTGTTTGTTAAGACTGTGATAAAAAGACGTCAGAGGGAGCAGTGTAAAATACGGCATCAGTGAGAGTGATGAGAGAGTTTCAAAATCAGTTACAAGACAAGCAGCCTGCGGCGAAGGCAGTCAGGGGACAGCGCCTTTTTCATCCCTCACTCCCCTACACCGGAGTCCTCAGCCCCTACCCTCTGTGACCCAGTCACTGCCCTTCTCCCTGCAACTCTGCCAGTCCTTCCACGGGGAAGACAATCAGTCCTGGCATGACCCCACGAGATCAACCCCTTCTAAAACCCCCCTCCAATGAATGGAGTTGCCACTCTATTCGTGCTTCTCAAATCCCACCCCCAGGAGCCTTAGGAGTTTCCCACGCTCTGCAGAACTACAGGGAAGGGACCCAGACTGTCATTACGCATTTATCTACTTAACATCGCCATGATCTGTCTCCTCTGCAGAACAAAAGCTTCCTGAGGGCAGGAGTCTGCTCTATCCCTGACACCTAGCCAGGGCCCAGCGCATAGTAGGGACTTTATAACAAACTGTGAAGGTCCCAAATGCAAAATGTCCCTTTCCCCTGGAAGAGCAGAAGGCACCCCCTGGTTTGTTTTATGGTCCCAGGAAGCAGGTGGGAAGAACAGTTTCTGGGGCAAGAAAGGAGGGGTAAGGGGCTGGTGGTTTGGTGGAATTTGAGAGGAAGCAGGCTTCTCTCCAGACCAGAAGAGACCATCCATGAGAACTCCTGGTCCTCAGCCATCCAAGGGAGTGACAAATGGAACAACTTGGCACCACCTTGGCCACTTCTAACAAATCATTCAATACATATTTCCTGAACACCTACTGTGCACCAGGCCCTGTGCAAGGCCAGAGACAGACACAGGCATGAAAAAGGGAGAGATGGACACTGTTCTCAAAAGGGTCACTTTCTGGTAGCAAAGACAGTAATCCCCAAGCAAGTCAAGAAGAAATTTGGAAATAATAAGAGCTGCCTTGAAGGAAATCAAATGGGATGATTTAACGGAGAGTAAAGGCAAGCAACTTTAGCTGGGGTGAGGGGGTGTCAAAGAGGGCCACCCTGGGTAGCTGAGACCCAGAAGGAAGTGAAAGTACCTCCAGGTGGAGGAGAGAGTGGTGCAAAGGCCCTGTGGTGAGAAAAAGCATGTCTGTCCAAAGGCTCAAGAGGAGGAAGCAAGCGGGAAGAGGAAGACGGGAGAGGCAAGACAAGGTCAGGAGGATGGATTCATTCTAAGTGCAGGAGGAGAGGAGCACAGGCTGCAGATGCTCTGGGAACAGATGCTGGGAAGAGGCTGGGAGGCCACAGGCAGATGCCAACCATCTCTCCTCCCCAGCCTCCTACGCCCCTCAGCCACCTTTCTCCCACCTCCTCACCCCTCAGCTCCTACCTGCTCTTGGAGGGGTCAGACCGGCTCCAGCAGATCTGACCTCATCACCGCCTGTCACTCAGCAGCAATGATGTGCACAGCCAACCACTTCCAGCCCCCAAGGTGGCGGGCGTGGGAGGAGGGGCCAGAGTACAAACACTCTCCACAGCCAGCCGCCATCCCCCCACCTGCACAGCTGCCTCCCAGCCTCAGTTTTCCCAGATGCCCCCCTCCCAGAGCAATGATGTCATTTCCAAAGGCAGCCAAATTCTAGCCAGTCAACTCCAAAATAAAACCGTTTAACACAAAATGAAGCATTTTATAATCCCCCGTATATATTTTCCCCTGAGCTGGCACACGGTGTTTCAAAACACTGCCAAAACGCTCAACCAATAGTTTAGCTTTATTTTAGACCAGTGCCGAAGTTAAACTTCAGATTTCCCTGCTCTTTTCCTGTTCCGAAGCCTCCACATAAGCCCCAAGCCTTTGCCGCAGCACCACAGTGGTTTCTCCCACTCTCCACCAAGCCAGCTACAAGGCCAGGCGAGGCCCAGGGTGCGAGCCCGAGGGGAGGGAGGGTGGTCCCCTGCTGGCTGCACTCTTTGAATCGCATGCCCCAGCCAGCAGGAGATAAATTTGCTTGGTTTCTCATTTTGTTTGGGAGTGTGCTTTATTTTTCTGTGTTAGGGTGTCATTTCAGGGATGCCAATCATAGGATCTTGGGGTTTGGAGGAACCTGAAAAATAGACCACTGCCAGCTCCTTGACACCCTCCCCATCCCACTCCCCTACCCCTGCCGTGATCTGATGTATTCATCACCAGGTTTTTAAAGGCTCTTGCCATCAGAAAGTTGCTCTTTATATGTGGGCCAAAATGGGTGGCCTCTACCATTAGTCTCAGTCTGTCCCTTGGAGTACCAAGATTAATGGAAAGAGGGGTCAGATATCTCATTCCCAACCATGTGTGGCACACAGCTTTGCCCAGAGCTTCCACTGGGCAGCCCTCTCCATTAATACGTCTCCTCCAGAGGTGAGAGTAAAAATACCAACCCCTGGATCACCATCATGTTCTGTTCTGAACAGGCTGGGACAGTTCTGAACTGGTGGGACTGGCCAAGCTCTTCCCTAACCCTGAGGTCTGGTCACCTACTCTGGGATTTTTGCTACCTGAGATTAAATGACCCAAGTTCCTTCCCTCTTTGGGCTGCTTCTCCCTGAGAGCATCCAGCACCCGCTGCTTCTGCCAGCAGCACTCTGGTTTCTTCCAGGGAGGATCTCTGGGTCTGCCATTCAGAGCACTCAGCTCAGCCTGAGCCAAAAGCCAACAGTGTTCATCAGAGCCAGGAGACGCGGGAAGACTGGGTCCCAAGGCCTTCGGCAGAGTTCCTGGATTCAGCCATGCCTGAAGCTATTCCCTACAACTGGAATCTCTATTTATAAGGGCCCACAAATCCCCCTACTTGGTTCAAGCAAATTAGGGTTTGAGTTTTCTGACACTAGCCGCCAAGAATCCTGACTTCCCAACTTGTAAGCATGATTTTGAGTCCTCCCCTTCTCCATCTTCCCCTGAACCTCTCTCCAACTGTGGTCTTTCCCGCAACACCAGGAACAGAGCAATCGTCTCCTCATCCTGCTTGCTGGCGCAGCCTCTGAGCACATTAACCGTTTTGGCCGGGAACCAGCTACCGGTCCTCCCCTCCCACACTGCTGACTGGGGCCTTGGCCACACCACAGCGCCACCACAGAGGGCACCCACCGGTTCTGCAGAACCAAATAACTACAGACAGGTCCGTTTAAGAATCTCCTGGCCAAAGTCGGGTAAGGGCTAGGTGTTATAAATGTAAGCTCCAGGTAGGCAGGAACGGTTGTCTGTTTCACTCACTACTCTACCCGCCGGGTCTAGACTAGTTTCTGGCTCATAGTAGGTCCTTAAAACAATCATTCTGTGAATGAATGAATACACGTCAGGGCTGCTACTGTTCCCTTTGACTGGTAGCTGGCTTTGTTTTTCTGGGTGCCTGGAGTTGTAGGCTAAGGGGCATAGGAACAGGTCATCAGTAGTTTTCAGCTCTAATAAAGGACTCTGGTAGGACAGTTCCCCCCTCGCTGTCTCTTTTACCCCCGAACCAGGTCAGGATCCAGCTGGAGGCTACCCTTCTCTTCACCTGCAGGCACTTCTTCTCAAAGCTTTTCAAACATCACCTTGTAGGTAACCGAGACTGATTACTCAGGGAACACAATCTTCAGATCTTTATGCCCCGACAGGATCCGGAATTAGCACCAGCCCTTCCAGGAGAAAAGTACCAGGGCCTCTCCGAGGGGCTTTGGTCTTTGTGTACCGTGACCATCGGTGACAGAGCTGGTAGCAAGGGGCAAGGAGCGCTGGGCTGATGAAACTGTGGCTCCTGATGGGCAAGGAGGAGCTGTGACTCGACAGAAGCCCCACAAAACTGTCCCTGAGTTTGCCCAGTGACACTGAGATTTGGAGCTTTACATGGACACAATGGGGGCAAGAATTTATCACTGAAATACCTGCAGAATAAGGAAAATATCTTGTTATTGAGTCTCTGGAATACTCGGGCTGCACCCCTCCTTGCCCCTGACGCTGGCGGATGGTGTGACTTATGGTAACACCGGGTATCCCGGAATGCGGCTGTAGACATACAGCACAGCAGACTGATGTCACAGCTGCCTCTCCAGCCCGGCCCCAGGCCTGCCCACGATGTCCGGGGAGGCCCAGTAGCCGGTGGATGCCACCAGGGCATGGTGCGCCTCTCTCCCAGAGCTCTGCCCTCAAAGGACCAAGAGGTAGAAGTTCGGGGATGGGAGGCTGGGCTGGCTTCTGGGGGACCCCCAAAGTGGGGGCATAACTTCCACGAAGTTTGTAACAGTTCAAGGGCCAAAGGCACTTCTCCACACGAGACAAACAAAGAAAAAGTCGAGTCCAAATGGAGTGAAGTTTCTGAGTCTGGAGAACTCAAATGTGGTCAGCTTGATGGGGGCTGCCCCTGCAGACAGACAGTCAGTGAGCCAGCAGGACCTGCACAAAGGGCCACCCATCAGAGAACATGTGAGTGACCAGCAGCCAGCACCAGTCCTCTGTCCAGCCTCGGGGCTGCACTATCAGATACCCCCTGGGGCCAGCGGCCAAGCCACCACCTCCCCAGTGACCCTGGACCAGTCAGTCCCCCTTGCTACAGAGCCCAGCCCAATCAGTGCTTTCAGACTGCCCAGGGCTTCTGAAGAGGAGGCTGGAGAGGACATGAGGGGGTTAGTGGGCAAGTAGGCGGAGTTCAGAACCTCCCACACTCCTTAACAGAGCACTATGCATTTATCTGCTTTAGATACTGGCTGCAGTGGAGTATGAGGGTTTGAGGACAAGGCTGGAAACTGCTGAGCTAGATGATCTTTGGAAAAATCTGCTTCCTTAAAATTCTGGGATGCGATGACTGGATGCTATCAAAGCACAGTGAATGGACTTGATCATCAATACCCAGCAATCTGGCATTTGATTAAAGTATTTTACTGCCTCGTGGGTGCCTGCATGTAACTCCCTCCTGCTAAAGAAGACAGTATTTCCTGGCCACCTTCCTGGAAAGCCCCTCCCCAACTCTCAGTCCCAGGGGTCTGTATGGAGCTGCCCCCACCCAGAACTAGCTAATATGCATGTCTTTCTCCCCCTGGCCACAGTGATGCCTTCAGAGGGTAAGTCTTGGTCATGGTTGCTCCACCAGAACTCAGCCTCAGGATTAGAAAGAGGCTGCTCTTTCTCTGGGTGAGGCTGAGTTGGGAAGGTGGAAGCCCAGAGGTAAGAGATACATGCTCCACACATGGTGATGGGCTTTGTGGAGATAGCCCTGGGGCATGTCCCTGGGGGACCAAGCTTGAAACCAGCCTTACTTCTCAGTTCCTTGAACCAATGAATCTTCTTTTATCTGCTTATCAGTTTGAATTGAGTCTATGTAGACTGAACATTAACTGAGGACCTACTATGTGCCAGGCAGCCCAAAGGATCATGGCGACTTCATCTCTCAGCTAGACTGCACATGCCTTGTTGACAGGTTCTCTCACACTCGCGCACGCACACACACACAGCCCTGGGCATATAGTAGGTATGGGAACACTATTTGCTGAAGAGACATGTACCCTATGGAATCTTCTAAGTGCAATGGATGACAGCAGGCAGGACCCAGACCACACCAGGAATACACAAGCACCCAGCCTGAGGGCCAGTGTAGGATTTCCTTTTCCTCCAAGGACCTTGAGGTCCTGGTGGGTGTATATTCTGGACCCAACAACAGGAAGCCAACAGAAGCTTTGGCTGCTGCCAGGAAAGGTGCAGAAACCAGGGTCCAGCGTGGGAAGGACAGTTCAATCCCCCCCACTCCCCCAGAGCATCTCCAGGGTCCACTCACCGAGGCTCAGCCCAGGGATGCTTGCATAGAAACACTCCTGTGTCAGGAACCACACCTGGATTCCACCCTGGCCTACCCTCGGGCACAATGATTCAGAAAACCAGCATGGTGGTCCGGCTGGCTGTGTGGGAAGAAAGTAAAAGCGTCCCTCCTTTTGGAGAAACCCCAGGGCTTACACAGAGACACTTATTTTCCCATGGAAACCAAAAGAAATGTGGGCTCTTCACACCTTGACCCCTGCCTTCGATTTGGTATCTGACTTTGGAAAGACCCACGGGCACAACCGTGCGACAGCAGTGCTTGCTCTGCATAATCAAGGCAAGGGGGGCGCGTTCTGTAAACCTGCACGTTTCACCAGCACCTGCGAAACAGCTCCCTCCACAGCACTACCAGGAGCCAGAGCACAGCCGCCCAGGTAGAGCCGCAGCCCCAAGCACAGAGGGCAGGGAGCAGACAATTTAGGGAAGGTTCCACTCTCACCAACCACCAGACAGACCCAGGCTGGCCAGTCACCCACCCTCCCAAATGGCAATGCGCTAGCAGGTGGACACACAGAGTCAGCATCTTCCCGAAGAGCTGTGGGGAGTGACATCTCTGTACATGGAAACACCTCTGGAAGGCACTGGGGAAGGCAGCTATTCGAAGGGCACCCCGGCACTTCATCTTACAAATCAAAGAATGCTTTTGCTGGGGAGGGTATAGCTCAGTGGTAGAGGGCATGCCTAGCATGCACGAGGGCCTGGGTTCAATCCCCAGTGCCTCCATTAAAAATAAATAAATAAATAAATAAATGCCTCACCCCGCAAAATCAAAAAAGAACGCTTTTGTGAAGTGAGTGCCTTCTCCAAAGAGTCAACGTTTATTTAAATAAGCAGTTTCCACACCCCTAGCACCCAGAAGAGTCCTCACACATAGCACACACTTGATAAATATTTGCTGAACAAATAAACCATCCCTTCCTTCTCTACCACCCTCTTCTGATTACACATTAACTGAAGACCTACTATGTCCAGGCATGCTTCCTGGAGCTTTTATTTTGCCATCTCATACCTCAGAGCCCCTCACTCATGGCATTGCCACCATATACCTTACTGCAGCCACCTCCTTCCCTCTCAGGGGCTGCCGCCTCCAGGGACAAGCTCATCAAATATTTATCGAGCACCTACAACGTGTTCCAGCCACAGGCCAACGCAGCCCTTGGGACAGAGGGAAGAACAGCACCCCAAGCCTTGGCATCAAGGATGCACGTCCTCACCAGCGCGACAGGCTGGCGAGCACTTTGGTCTTGGCCAATGTGGTATGCCAAGAGTGGTGTTTTCCTGCGGTTTAAATGGACAGTTCTCTGAATGGTAAAGCAGGTTCTGAACCTTCCTCACTGTTTAAAATCCCACTCCAGTTTCTTCATCTGGTTCCATTTCTGTCCTGTGCACGTGGGAGATATTAAAAAATATCTAAAGACTAGTGTGGCACCGACCAATCTGAGCGGGAGCTGGCTTCGGGCAGACGGGCCTTCGTCCCACTCCTCTGCTGACTTATTGGGTACGTTCTCAGTGTTGGTAGGCGCTCCTTACACACTAAGGGAAAGAGCTTTTGCCTGTGATGTGTGTCTTCAGTTTGATTTACTGCAGTTTTGGCAATGCAGAAGTGTTTTATTTTTATGTAGTTGAATATTTCTGTCTTTTGTTTTATGGCTTTTGGGTTTAGGGTTATATTTAGAAAAGGCTTCCCCACTCTGATACTATTTTTTTTAATGCTCACTTATGTTTTCTTTCAGTATTTTTAAGTTTCCTTTTTATGTTTAGATTTCTGATCCATCTGGGATTTGTTCTGGCATTAGGAGGCACGAGGGATCCAGCTTCCTTTTTCAGGATGGCCACCACTCCACCCCAATTCCAGGTGCTGGGCGATCTTTCTGTCCTCCACTGACCTGCAATGACACCGTTCTCATACGCTAAGTTCCCAGCTTCATTCAGGTCCACTCCTGATCTCTTTTCCATTTCCCTCATCTGTCCCACAATGCTTAGAATCCTACAGCTTCAGAATGTGTTTTAAAATCTGATCTAGTTACCAGGCCTGCCCATCATTCCTCTTTTTTTCGAATTTTCCTTCCCACCCTTGCCTGCCTGTTTTTCCTTAGGAACTTTAGAATCAGCTTGCCCATTTCTAAATAAATCCTACTGTCACTTTCATTGGCTAGTATTAAGTTAATGGGTTAATAAGAGAAATTGATGTATTTCTGATACAGAAGTCTTTCCACTCAAGAACAAGGTCTGCCTTTTCATTCATTTAAGTCCCTTTGGGCCCCTAGTGGTTGACTCTGTTTGTCTGTCCTCTCCAAATATTTGAATGTTGCTTCCTGGGTTTGTTCCTGGTCCTATACATTGCGTGGCTAAGGTAAGCAGGCTTTTTTTTTTCAACTCCACATTTTCTGAGCGGACGCTGTTTGCATGCAGGAAGGGTCTTGATGCGGGGATATTAATTGTGCTCAAGCCCCCAGGCCTTTTGCACTGCGAGATGCCGGCTGACACCAAGGCTCTGTGAGCACTCCCCACGGGCAGGAGGAACTCGCGCCCTGCACCTGTGCACTTGGCAGGGCATCATCCAGCGGCTGGCCCGTGCACCCACTCTGTTTTGCCCAAATGGAACCAGTACGAGGGGCACCCCAAGCACTAAGGCAGGGAGGGGCCCCACTCACGCTGCTGGAGCAAGAAAGGGCCTGAGCAGGCACACAAAGGCAAGCTCTGGCCAGCCAGCAGACAGGAACAAGGCTGGCAAAGGTGCCAGCTTCCACGCAGCCCAAGCCCTGTAATTAGGGCCCACAGGTCACTCTGGCCACAGCTGAACAAACCAGGGTGTAATTAACTTTCCACCCAGCTTTTTACACAGCAGCATTTCACCTTCGCCAGGAAAGGAGGGTCTGCCTTTCCGAAAGGGCTGGGGAAATACTCCTTCATCCCAATCCTCAGGAAAGGCAGGAGGAGTGAGGAAATTAACCCATAGGGAGCACATTTTTCACTGTTGTTATTTGAACAAATTCCTCCCTCTTTTTTTTTTTTTTAAGTTGAGCCATCAAAAAAGCTGTATCTGTCTTGAGTTTAGTTAGAAACTGCTCACTGTCCCCAGCCTGTGTGCCTAGCATGAGCTGTACAGACCTCAAATCTTAGCTCAAGCTCTGTAACCTTGAGCAAGATCCCATAACTCTGAGCCTCAGTTGTCCAATGTGTAAAATGGGGAGGAATGATGAAAACTAGGAGCTCCCTGCTGGGATTGTTGTGAAGATGAGGTGACGTCATTCCTTCATTCAGCAAGTATGTATTAAGCACCACTGTGGGCCAGGTGCTGGGTCAGGACCTAATAGGGAACAAACCAGACACGACTCGTATCTTCATGAAGCCCAGTAATAGCAGGGGAGATGGGAGAGAAACACATGGAAAACAATCACAGAATAATTACAGGCTCGCTGACTGCCGCGGACTGCGTGGGGCAGAGGCTGCAGAGAGAGCCATGGGGTCGTCTGCAGGGGCACGTTCCAGGGTGGTGATCTCAGGGCCTGACATGTGACAGGTACTCAAAATACAAAGAATGTCAGAACTGCCGCCCCCTGAAAGTCCCTGGAGGGTGGCAGGGCCCCCGTGTACTTCAGGGCTGCCCCTCTGTGCCCACTGAGGACCTGGCCTGAGTCGGAGATGAAGAAATGACACCTGGCGAGAAGAAACCAATTTTTGGCTCCCACCTGGTCCTGAAGACAATTTCTATTTTGTGGAGCAAGTGCCTGGAGCCCAGAGTTAGAAACCTCAGTCTTTCTAAAGAGACTCCATCTGCCTTTCCTTGCCTATCACAAAACCCCAAATCATGCCAGCGGTGCCTTCGGCAAAGAGGTTAGGGACCTCCAGAAGCCGCCAGGCGCTCCAGCCCTGGGGACCCGCGGTGCTGCAGGGTCTGCACACCGCACAGCCCTGCTGACAGCTTTCCCGACAGTTAGGAAAGGCAGTTCTAAAGCACTACCGTGTAGATAGATCCAGCACCCAAACGTCCTCGGGCAGTCAGCCTCGTTAATTCGGGCCAACTCGAGGTCAATCTAAATCACAGAGTATCCTTAAAAGGTAGGTTTTGTACCAGGAAGTGGTAAAACATTCCACCTGAATCCAGTTTGGAGGTCCATGGGTGACCTGCTTCAGTGAGCACATAAAAATTGGAATCGGCCCCTGAGTAAATCAGGCCTCTCGCGCCTGCTTCCACAGTGCCCAGGGAGGTTCCCAGAGATACTTTCTGAAGCACCTGACACCCTCCTGGCTCCTAGAAAGGAATGGAAAACACCCCCTGCAATCATTTACAGGGCCCAAACGTGTTTGGCCAATCCTGCATAGATTGCACCAATGTAAACTTCAGTTCACTCCCCGTTCCCAACATTATTTGAATTGTTGGGACCAAAATGAATGGGGACTTTATCATCAGTCCAGAAAGCCGCCCAGTGCTCTGACCATTTCCCCACTTGGTATCCACAAACGATGCTCCATCAGGAACAGACAAGCCCACACATCAAGGCAGCCTTTATCTACTCTGCTGCAAAAATCCTAATCTACCGGCACCTTGGTCTACATGTGCTGTTTTCATGGTATATGGGCCCAGAATTACCCACTCGAGCACTGCTGCTTAAAAGAAAGAGGGCCCCCCCAAAGAGGGTAACGGAGAAGACCACGTCTCAACATGGGGATCCACGCAGAAAATGTTCAACAACAAATGCCAAACACAAGATGGTAAGTGCCCATGACTCCAGGCATGTAAACATTTGTTATCCTGTGGGCAGGGGCTGGAGGGGAACAAAGAGAAATCAAACAGCTGGTGGGGGCGGGAGCATCAGCAGAGAGGACTGGATCTTTGCTTTTTTCATTTTGTGTCATAAAGATGCAATGTCTGATGCCTTGTGGGTTTAAGGTCGGTTTCTCTGTAGACACGAATGAGAGACAGTGTGTGACAGAGAGAGGGAGGGAGGGAGGGAGAGAGAGAGAAATATGAGGTCTTAATGGAGTTGTCTTGAGTTCTCGAAGTCCATGCTTCAACAACTCCTCCTGGACCCAGCATCACCACTTTTGCTGAGGGCCAACAAAACCTCTGGAAATGAGGGTTCTTCAGGGCAGACAGCCCCAGCTCCAGGCGGGGATGGGGGGCTTCTTAAGAATGCCATCACCACCATTCTTGTGGTACGCTGCCCCTTCCGTGAAGAGCATCCCCACCTCAGAAAATCTCCAGACCTCACAGCACTCTCCCTGATTTTGATGGAACAAGGCAGCCCCCCACCCCCACCTGCCACAGAAAGAGCCCAGAGCTGGAGCAGTTTTAAAAAGGACCACATTCGAGATGATGCCCCCCCAAAACATCCGCCCCCTCCACACAGCCTCTTCCCAACACAATGACCACCTGGAAAGGCTGAGCTTCCCGGACGCACCTGCTTGGGGAGGGGTGTGCTGCGTCCATATTCTAGGGGTGGCCGCCCTCTGCAGGGGGCGAGCATGGTTCCCACCCAGAGCCGGATTCCGAGTGACAGGTGCCGCTGCCCTTGGGCCCCAAATCCTGAACATCAGGGAAGCCCCACCTTCCCTGTTAACAAAACTCACTTGCTCCTTCAGAAACATACCTGCCAAGCATACGGAACCCTCCCGGCTCAGCTGAGCGGGGCCCTCTCTGAAGTCCCTCTCTGAAATGGTCTTTGTGGGGCTGTCCCGTGTCCACCTTTCCCTCCAGAGCTTCACTCCACGAAGCAGTGACGCCCACCTGCGTGGTCCCGATGCTGCGACCAGGTGATCAACAATGAGCGCCCAACAGACCCAGAGGCCCTGCTGTTGCATTTTTGCACCAGTTCCAAACTTTTAAAGCAGAAGCCAATTTTTGAACATCTTATGCTAAAGCCCAATGTATAAAACAGACTTTTTAAGGTGACAGCTCTAGGTGTCAGAGCCCCCTCCATCGAACAGGCCCGATACACACCCCCGATAGTCCCAGAGACACCTCTGGGGACACGGTTTGAAAAACCACTGCACAATCCAATGGTGCGGAGGCATCCAGGTAGGAACCTGTTTTGACTGATATGCCAGCAATTCCTGATGGTTTATTCCATCCCTGGGTAATCCTCAGAACCAGGGGAAAGGAAGTCCTCACATACCGCTTCCACGGTAGGGGGACTTGCCCAGACTGTGCCACACCTTTACGGGTGGAAATGAATTTCTCGGGGATGCTAGCCGCCTAACAGAGGCGAGGTCATTTCTTATACTCTTTCGAGGAATCTATGACTCCCTTCCAATGCGCCAGGGTTTGGAGGTATTCCTGGCCCCCACATCCCAATGGAGGCTGTTAGTGGGGTCCTGTCAGGAAGCAGGCAGGGGAATCAGTGAATACCACCAGCGTCGATAAGGATGGCTGGAGATTCTGCAAATGGGGCTGCCATGAGTTCAGCCGAAGTCTGAGGGTGTGGGGAGAAGAGACCACCACTGGGAAGGGTTTCCTGCCCAGGACTGAAGCACAATTAGCTGCAGTTTCTTCTTTCCAACAAAGACCCCTACCTACAGCCCCAAAGTCTCACATATTCCCTTCTCCACCTAGAAATACCACCATTCTCAAAAGTGCCATAAAAGACATAAGAATCTCCTCAATTCTGAGGAACTGGAAGAAGGGACAGCCTGAGCAGTGCCAGAAGTGGGACCCCACTCACTCCATCCAAGAGCTGCAGGGATGCAACAAAGCATCACTTAGCAGGGGTCCTGGGGGGCCCTGCTTTACCAGCTAGACAAGCACAGTGTGTTCTTTTACATTTAGAGAATAAAGAGAATAGCTTTTAATGAGAAGGTCAATTAACTGTTTTTAAAGTAAGTGACAATATCTCATTCTCTTATAGTTAAGATTTCACCTCAGTTCTTGGCTAAATCAAGAACTATGCAACATCTGCTGTTTTCTCAGAACGAGGGACCATAGCCCAGGGTCCTGACAAAGCTCTATCACCAAATCACTATGTGACCTTGGCTCAGCAGTCACCTTTCCCTCTCAATGCCTCAGTACTTCCCACCAGGAAGTAAGAGGACTGGAAAAGCCAATCCCATAGGTCCCTTCCAATACTGACTCTAAACTTACAAATTTGCCATTGCCTCTGCCTACGATTGAAATATCACAAATCCCAAATGACTGAGGTTTGGTTTGCTGAGCCCCCCAAAAGTGCAAAACTGTAAGAGTCCTCCTGGGTCTATTGTTTTGGGTATCAAATCCCTCTAGAGGTGGAGAATGAGGACTTGGACTAGCCAGGGCTATGCGGGTACAGATGTCACTAGAGGAAAAGTCATAGTAAAGTTCCCCAAACACTTGACTTTTAAACTTCCAAGACAGCATGAAAGGCAGAAGAAGCAAGAGTCTGAGTCCCCACCTATCTCCTACCAGCAAATTTTCCCCCAAAACAGATGTCAGGTCCTCTTTAGAATACTGGTCTGAGATTTTAGGCTCTCTCCCCACAAACTAGCATCCAAAGGATTTCACCAACAACCACAATGGACGGAGATGTCTCAGATAGCTGTGTAAGGAACAAGGATGCTCTGGACTCTCTGCTCAGAGCCTGGAAACATGTCAACCTACCCATGTAGCATGGCTGCCATACTCCAGGGGATACACATGCCCCCCATCCCTCCACCCCACACACCCCACATATACCAGAAACACAGACACACAGACACACATAACTCATGAAGTCTTAAATCATTTCTATAAACTGCAGCCTTGCCCACCGTCTCTGGCAACAGTCAGGTCTAGCAGAAACTGCTCCCAGCCACACTTCTCCTACCCACAGAAGCAGGAGGACAGGTGCAGAGGTGGAACCGGGTCCCTTTCTGCACACATTCCTCTTGCTCTTTGAAGTCCTCCCTGTCCCATTACACACCCTGCCTCAGAGCTCACTCCTTCATGCAGCTTTCCACACTTAAGCTGCTTAACTTTTCACTAATAACCTCTTAATTGCTGGGATTCCAAAAGGCCTTCCAGAAATCCAGGGTGCAGACCTACCCACTTATGGCCCACATGCTATAGACTGCAGTTTGGGGGAGCAAGGACAGGGCACCTCTACCTAACTCCTGCCTGCTGGAAAGCTGTTGCTTTTATTTTTAATTTTGTTTAAAAGGGTACCCAAGACACCACAATAAAATGACATTAACTGTAAAATTACATTATTAATTCTTTAATCTCACTTGAGGCTTCAAGCTGTTGCTATGTCCAATTATCCGTGTAACCACCTGTCAGAATCCCGGTGCTATTTAGCATTACCTCCAGGACAGCGGTGGGCCCGGTGGTCTGTCAGGTCTGCCAGAGACTCGAAGTCCTGCTGACAGTGATCGCAGGTGTAAATTGACTCATCCTCCATGTCTTCATCGTCCTCATTTCTCTCCTCTTGACTTGTCACGCTGTTCCTGTCTTCCAGCGCACGGCTGGTTTTTCGATCGCACTCCGGCTCTCCTTCTAGGCCTCCTGCCAACAGGAAGAATACAGTCCACGTCAGCTGACGGGGTCTTGGGAAAGGATTTTAAAAGAATTGCCCCGCATTTATTAAGATACATTTAATTACTCTACCTCCCAGGGTCCATTATTTTTGACACCTCTCAATATATTAATATATGGGGGTTTTTTGTAGCATGCAGTTTCATAATTCTCAGCTAGATTATTTAATTCTTGGTGCAAATCTTCTAGAGGGATTTCCTGTCATCTTCCCTCTGTGCATGGATGCTGGGGGTCATGACTCACCAGGGAGGTGAAAATGCCTTAGCGTTTTGTCTCCTAAAAACCTAATTCTCTTACACACTTGTGCAGAGTTTCCATCAGCCGTTCCTAATGCACCTAAACTTTTAGTTTCCCCCAAAGCCTTGCAGTTTAGAGCTGAGAGGTCTCCTAGACAGGTTCACCTTCCACACAACATGCCTTCCACAGTGGCGATGTTGGCTCAGTTCTTTGCAAAGATGTCCTGATTCTGGAATCAAGGAAGCATGGGTGTTTACAGGACCACCAATAGTCAAACCGCTGCTTAAAATACACCTGAGCCCTCACTTGTGCCCTAGTATCAGCCTAAACAGTGAGAACCAGCCTTGGAATCATTCGACCAACTTCTTTGAAACAAAATACCTGTTCTGCCCTTAGCACCGCGCAGACAAGTGGCTAAACCGCACAGAAAAGTGAGCTACTGGCCATGATAACAAGGCCTTGTCTTTGCATAGCATTCTGTGCATTTTCAAAGCCACAAATACATACACGTAGCCCCATTTCACTCAAGCGACCATGTGGTCCTGCCCCCTGCCCGCGGAGAGGGACAGCTTTGTTATTCCCATTTCACAGGTAAGGCACCTGGCATCTGGCCAAGAGGATGGAACATCCCCAGCACCCTACAGATGTTTACCTCGACATCCTGACTCTTGCCTAGTGCATCTCCCTGCACAGCTGGGGGAAATGGAGCACAGCCTCAATCTGAGCGATTAATAGGACACATCAAAAACTTGTAAAGCCAAGTGCAAAAAAAGCATGGTAAATACAATACACAGAACATATCAGTAATCCCAACAAATGTCAGTGGATTAAAGCTGCCCATTAAAATACAGAGACTCAGACTGGAAAAATCAAAGTATGTGTTGTCTCTTCCCACAGTCTGTCCTGGAAAACAGATGTACCCATGCAGAAACTAGCACCAATTTAAACTAAGACAAAAATCTCTGTTGTGTGTAAAAATATTGATGCAAACATGGATGCATATGCAAGGTGTGTGTATGCACCTGTGTATTGCCCATAACATCCCAGTTACAGAAAAAGGCTTCCAGCACACAACCTTTAAATCCCCGAGGACCGGTCGCCAAAGCCAGAAAGAGAAACGAAGCCAAGAATGCATTCAATTCAAGGTGGAAGCCACAGTCCCATAAATATTTCAATTTAGAAACAGATAATGTTATAAGGGGTCTGTTTCCCCTGCCTGCACAGAACACGCACTTCCAAGCACCCGACATCAAGAACCTACGAACACAAATCAGCTCACTGGAGAGCCAGCTGCCGCCTTCCGAGGCGGGGAACGTGGCATGACACACTGCTTGGAACTGCGCAGAGGCAGTAAAAATCAATGTTTCCATTTGTGGCCCATCAAAACATCTCTCTTCTTACCAATTAAGGGATGTACAATTTTTAGGTTCTTTTATTATCAGAATACGCCAACTCCCGGCAATACAGAAATCCCATTAAAAGGCAGGCAGCATATTTATCTCAGGAAATCTGATCCGCTGCTGCGGCGACGGCAAGAAATAGAAAGCAAAGAAATGAGAAATATCATTTGGAGCCTTCGATATTATAAGTCATCACACAACCATGGTTACACAGTCAAGCGCCTGTCTCTGAAATGCCTAGTTTACAGTCTCTTCCCTTAATAATAATAAACAAAAAAGTGTTCTGAAGGGGGGGAAAAAAGAACCGTAACTCCTGCTTTATCTGCTATGCCAGCTCTCCAGATAAGTTACATTCAGCTCCACGCCTGTGCTACTTTACTTAACACACAATTTAATAGACATATTTAAATTATCCCCTTGATTTTTTTGTTGTTGTTGTTCTTTTTTTGCTTTTTTTTTTTTTTTGCCATATTTACTTGGCAGCACTTTCCATAATAGCTCATCTAATCCACAACTGGAACCACGAACATTACAATGCATTTGATCTCTCTAAATCTGGTACATCCTGTTGACTCAGGAGTAGATAAATCAGAATGTCAACTCTTGGGTTTTTATAAGGCAAAACCCCATAAAGTCATCCAAGAGTATAAATCTGTTTTAAGGAACTGTCACCTCCCCTGCCGCTGTCTCCTAATGGGAAGGCAAGGTGGCTGCACAGAAAGGGGCAGGAGGGGGGAGGTGGGCAACATGGGGACCTCATCACCCAAGGTCTCGTGGATCACATGGCCTGGAGAAGTTTGGGGTAGCGAGACTTCCCTGGTGGCCCAGTCACCGGGGGCCCCCTCTGCTGTGTCGGTGGGATCAGGACCTTGAGTGCAGGAAGCCCTCCATCCAGCTCAAGGCTTTACTGTAGGGCACTCTATGCCTCCCAGTCTCTGAACCTCACCATCAGAAATAAAAGTAAGTGGTGTTATTTTCCCATTTACAGATGAGAAAACTGAGGCTCTGAGCAGTCACCCAAAGCCATGCAAGGGATCAAACCTCCAAGTTCTGATTTAAGTCACTCACCCCTCCCCTAGCTCCCAAGTGGGTCTGAGGACGGAGCTCTGAGGGTGCTAGTCTCTCCGGAGCCCTCTCTGGGGTCTCCTCGTTCCCAGGTCCACCCTGAGCAGCTGCTCAGTGAGCCCCCGGGGCCCTCATGAGTGGACCCTCCCTGTTCCCTTGAGCCCACTGTCCCACGTCCCACCCTCATCTAGCCCCAGAGTCTCTCAAGGGTCCTCGCTGAGCAAGCACAGAGGAAGCAGAGCCCAGCGGCCGCCACCAACCCTACCTGAGTCCCCATCCCACGTGCTGCCTCTTGTTTCCAACATGTGGCCACCTCCTGGGGCTGAACTACAGTTGACCTGAGGTCCCTCCAACTACTGGGTGGCTGACGAAGCAAAGTCAGTGGGCAAGGCCTCCAGGCAAGGAAGGACCTCCCCAAAATGGGCTGCTGGTGCCTTTCCCTCCGGCCCCACTCAATTTCCCCCAGGGGCACCCAGGGAAGGCCCAAGCTAAACAATTTCCGAATAAGGCCCACTCCCTCAGGGCCATGAGCACAGGACAGGAAACAGAATTGGCACCGTAAACACTGACTCTACATCCATTAACAAAGCTCCCTATCTGCCCTGCCTCATGCTGCACCCTGGAAAACTAACAACCTAGTTGTTTTCTGATCTGTACACCTCCATCCTTTTGTCCAGGGTTCCACCAAGAACAGCTGGCCTTTATTAAGCCCTTGTTGCATGCCAGGTATTTTCCCAGTGCAGCCCTTTAAGTTGAGCCCATCATAGCCCCATTTTACAGGTGAGGAAACTGAGGCTCTGTGAGATGCCAATGCTTAAGCAAGGCCACAGCAGCAGGTTTCACACACAATTGTGCCTGACTCTCAGCCACTGTACTCCACAGTCTCCCCACAGTAGAGCCTCAATGGAAAAAATGAGCCATGTGTCAAGGAATCTGTAAACCCTCCAAAGTCGTCTACAGGGTCCTGGTCGTGAACCCCAAAGTCCAGCGAGAGCTCCGCTGGCCACTCTGACTTCACGCTTCCTCCTCAGCCACACAGACCTTCATTCAATCCCCTGAACTGCAGGTTTGTTCTGCCAGGGGCTTCACACTCCTGTTCTGCCATAAACATTCACCCACTCAATGGGGCTCCTGGAGGGCCTGAGTGCCCAGGTCTCGCACGTCCCCATCATTCTTTCCCCATAGTTCCCTTCCCATGGCCGTCAGCACACTTGGAGCAATGTTCACTCACACTTTTATAGGCTGACTTTTTACTCTCTGCCTCGCTGTGCTGCCCGCATTGGCCTAGGAGGGCAGCGACAACAGCTCCCATCCCAGGTGCTGTTCTGTAGTGAATCCTTGCCCGCTCCCATCAAAAAGAGGGATCTAAGTTCCCTCCACAATTCCTCTGTGGCTCAGCTGGGCCCGGTGACTCCCTTGAACACTAGAACGCAACAGAAACTAGAATGCAACTTCCCCTGGGTCTCCTGGTCTCTTGGGACACTACCCCTGAGAGCCCAGCCACCCTACTATGAGGAGCCCGGGCCAGTGGAGGGTGTGTTGGTGCTCCAGTCCACAGCCCTAGCTGAGCTCTTCGCGGCCAGCACCAGCTGCCATGGGGGTGCACCACCTTGGACATCCAACCCTGACAAGCTTTCAAAAGGCAGCAGCCCCAACCACCACGTGACTGCAACTACATGAGAAATGCGAGTCCAGTCAGCCCACAGAGCTGTGCAAAATGGTAATTGTTGCTTTAGGTCCCTGAGTTTGGGGATGGTTCGTTACACAGCAGAGGACAGCTGGAACACTCCCCTGTAAGTTCCAAGAGAGCAGGAGCTGTGTTTGGTTTTACTTGGTACTGTCTCCCCAGCCCCTGGGCGACACACGGCGGGCACTGAGTAAATTGTGAATGAATGAATGAGTTGGTTTCAAAGAAACAAGTCTGAATATCAATACAGGTAAGGGCTGGGGGAGGGGAAGTGGCTTCAGTGCTGTTTATTGTGTGATGACAAGTATTAGCTTGAACCATATGAAGCTGCCATTTTTCTAGGTCAGAAAAGCCAAATAATGGCAATCTCAAATGGTTCAATCTAATTTACAATGGGGCCACTCTGTCTTGCCAGCTGCTTCTTCAAAGCAGGAGGAGGGAGGTATACCGACACTGGTGGACCCCACTATACCACATACACCCCACAGATCCTGAGCCTAAGATATGGACTTGAGAAACTTACTATGAGCGGCAGTTAACACTCCGCCTCCATCTCTTGGCATTAGAAAGTAGTGAATTTCCCCACCCCGAGCCTAAACAGCCCCACTGAGCCACTGCCTTTGAGAAAGGGGTTTCATCCCAGATGACAACACGAGAAGGACAGTGGGACCCCACAGAAAAGGTGCACAGCAAGTGACGCCTAGCAAGGAAAGTGGCCCCACATCCTCTTGCGGGAAGAGGCAGCAGAGGCCTAGTCAGGGATGGAGGGAGGGGGCTCAGCCTCCCCTGCGCCATAAGTGGTGCTGACCACCGCGGGAGAACCTCCTGGCACCCTTCCACATTCACACCTTCCCATCCCACCGTCACAGTAATCCTATGAGGAAGGTACAATTGATGTCCCTCCTTTGCAGATGGGGAAACCAAGGCTCAGGACCACACACAAATCACACACACTGGAAAGGGCAGAGCCTGGATTTGAACCCAGGTCTTCTGGTTACAGATCCCAACTCTTAACCACTACACAGGAGGGCAGAAAGGGAATGCCTGTGAGAGCGCTGAGCAGGGGACAGCTGGCTAAGTCCAGTGCCAGGAAAGAGGGAAAGGGGAGAGGCCCCCAGGGGCTAGGCTGCCCGCAGGCTGCCAGGTCTGGGAACAGGACATTTCCTACCTTCTCAGCAAGGATTCCGAAGCTCATGAGTCAGGGCTGTCAGGACCTCCACGCTCCCTGGGGCCGGCTGAGAGAGGCTCAGCCTGAGAACACCAGTGAGGGTCTCTTCCCTCTGGCCCCAGTCCCCAGCCAGCACTCAAGTCAGAAAGAACTCAACAAGAAGGCGACTTCTTTTCCTTCCTGGAAAAGACTGTGGGGATCACCCCACCATCAGAGTGCCCTGGGCACCCTGAGAACCAACCAGGGACCACTGAGGGTCCTGCCCCTGAGGACCCAGGGCTGAGTACCTGCCCAGTGAAGGCAGGAGACCAGGAGTAGCCCCCACACACCCAGGATAGAGAAAACAAAGACAGAGAATGGGGGCGTGAGACACCCTAGTAGCAATAACCACAGACATTCATCCATTCTCTCCTTCCTTCATCCCACAAATACTGATTGAGTGCCTACTCTGTGCCAAGCATAACATATACATATTTGTAGAACGTACAGGATGCTCCCTGGACTCTTTCTTCTTGGTGACCTCAAAGCGCACACAAGGCCTGGTACAGAAAAGATGTTTAATCAGTGTGGGGTGGCTGAACGAGTGCCCAGGTGAAAAAAATGATGCCCAAAGGGAGGGGTAGGTGGTAAGTGCCTGCAGCCTGGGCCAGGGTCAGTCCCGTGTTCCCGTCTTAGCTCCAGGAAACCCCTCCTTGCCCCACGAGTGACCCTGAGCAAGTCACTTCTCCCGCCTGAGGTTGATTCCTTATATGTCAACAAGGAGCCTGATCCTGATGGGCACTGACCTCTCCTGCCTCACAAGGTGGAGGTGAGGCTCACCTGAACGGATGACCATCGATGCGAGAATTGTGCCCACAGCTACACACAGATACGGGTAAGCCAGGAGCCCTGCGGGGTTTCAAGGAGCCCAGAGGAGGCTGGAGCAGGGGCAGGTGGGGAGAGGACAGCGTCAGCAAAAGTGCAAGACCAGGGTGCAGGGGAGGGGCAGAGAGGGGAGTGAAGGCCAGGAATAGTGCCAGGTGAGAGTGGAAGGCAAGAGAGTCAGCCCTGGAAGCCGGTGAGTCCTAAAACAGTCTCCCCATCTCTTCTCCCACCCAGACCTGGACAGGAGATACACCATCCACCTCCGCAGAAATCAGAAACACCAGGCGGTGAATTCTAGATGCATCCAGGGCTTGACCTGGAGAACCCACATGTACAGGGGACACCAGGAGTGCCAGTGTGGAGGAGTCCAGTGGGGCTGATGGGACCAAGTTGCTTTTGCATAAAAATGGCTATGAAGCAGGGGTGGGGGTATAGCTAAGTGGCAGAGCACATGCTCGGCAGGCACAAGGTCCTGGGTTCAATCCTCATTTACAGGAGGGGGAAGAAATTTGAAATATAATAAAATAATTTTTTTAAAGATACTTATGAAGCAACGGCACACACAAGCAGCAGACAGTTGGAGTTACGTTCCAGGGACTGTAAGGAGGACAGAGAAAGAACGGAAACGAATGGCAGGCTTTGGAGCCAGCCTATCTGGGTTCAAATTCACATGCCATCACTTAACAGCTGGGGGACCTTGGATAAGTCACTTACCCTCTCTGAGAAAATTTTAATGAAGTTAAATTATTTTAATGAGGTAGTGCACACAAAGCCGGATACCCGGCGCAAAAGGAAACTTGAGAAAACAGTAGCTATGGTTACTGTCTGCTCTGTTATCATTCAAACAACACACGCGGCATCATGACTCAGACAGGAAGGTGGAGACGTCGCACCACACGAGAGGTCCTGGCAGGAGGCCTCATGGGCTCCTGAGGTTGGAGACTATCAGGGAACACAGCCCCCTGAAAGGCACAAAAATGTCCATACAGACAAAAAAAAAAGTCCACTGGATCAGGAGAGGAAAGTCTTGGCCTCGAGTCTGAGCTCCCCACTTCCGTGTTGTATGACCTTGAGTAAGTGACAAGCCCAGCTCCTCCAGGAAACAGCGTGACCCCTGCCCGGGGTCTATCCCTGCCAGCTCCCGGGCAGACAATGTAGAAGGGTTTACACTTTTCTTGTACTCTCCCCCTGTACGTAGTTTTGCAGGGAGGGGTCTCCCGACAGAATTCACAGTCCAGGCAGGCGTCCACCACTTCCAAAGTGTTTATCCTGCAGCAATATTTTGCTTTAATAGAGAACAAACAGTCTATCCTAACAGCCAGAATGTTTCCTACAAACAGTGTCACCAGCAGCACGTTCCCGAGAGCCAGCGTGGAAGGAAGCACTTTCGGAACCCGGGCACTGGGTCAAACCCCTGGCTAACCCTCAGCTCGGTGTTTGGTCCCTGCTTGTAGAGAAGGACACGTCTCCATGAACAGTTTCTCACGCGTGCCTGGGCTGCTGGGAGGGCGGCCGGGAGCGGCTGGACTGGGGCTGGGCAAGCAGCCTGCCAACCCCAATTAGACACTCTGCTTGTGCATCCACTGCCGGCCCCAAATTCCACAAGGCAGCCACTATTTATCTTCAGGTTTAAAATATTTGCAGTGCAGGCAGCAGGGTAACATTTAACGCTCAGCCTAAAGGGTTCCCTTGGCAGCAGAGCTGTAGGCAAATATTTTAACACATAATTTGCTGTCCAAGTTCTGCTTCTTAAATAAGGAAGCAACTTCTGCAGAGCTCTCTGGCATGGGGGTGCCTGTTGCCCCCGTCAGTGCTGATGGCTCTGTGGATGGAATTTCAAAGCCACAGTCAGTCAGACACTGAATCTGACCTGGGCTGCATCACACAAGCCTGGCTGGGATGCTCCATCCTGGTTGACGATGCCAGACTGGGCCCAGGGCACCCCCATCCATGGGCCTGGCAGACCATGAAAATGACAAGAACCTTCCAGAGAATGTCTCTTTAGTTGTCAGGAATTCTAGAACCTGAAGCAAAAACAATTAGCAGTGTAATGGCAATCCCTTCCCTCAGACCAGAACTTCCAATTCATCTGCATCCTTCACCCTGTGGCCCGTGGAACATTAGACCCATCTTACAGAGGGCAAAACTGAGGCTCAGATGGCTCAGACAGCTCACTCCATCACTCAGATCATGAGCTGGACCAAAGCTCACCACTCCAAAGTCCCCTCACCATTACACAAACATTAGAATGGGCTGGGGGAGCCTGGGGTAAGGATGTACACCCACCCAAGGAGATGGCTCCTGCTTGAATCCTCTACATAATCATCATACAGAAAAGTGAGGCCCAGTACAGACATCAGTTGCTTTTTTTTTTGAAAAGAAGGAAATTCATATTTTTACATGAAATCTCTAGATTTTAAAAGTTGATTTCAAATTTTAAGAAACATGGTGTGTATGAAACAGTACACCTTAGAGGGCTGGATGCAGCCTTTGCTGGGAGGGGATCTTTGCCAGGGAGCATGCCCAGCAAGAGCTGCCTGGCCCCCTGGAGCCAGACAGGGAGTTCAGCTATACAATGATGATAGTGTCCCTTCTTTGGAGATTTAGGACTGGGTTCCAGTTCCCTCCTGTGTGACTTTGGTTGCTTACGCTTCTGAGCTTCGGTCGCCTTGCCTAGAAAATGAAGACAGCATTACCTGCTCGTGCTCAGGTTACAGAAGCTCCCTATGGGGGCCGTCATGTAGGTGCCCTCGCCCCAGGTCTCCACCACCCAGGCCGTGGTGGGCAGTAAGCTCCCCCAAAGCTGGAGCCATCTCAGACACAAATCCTCCACATCTTTAGTCAGTCAACAAACTTTCTCTGAGCACCTACAATGTGCCAGCTGCTGCTCTAGGTGTACCTATAGCTGTGCCAAGGAACACAGCTCAGCTGCTTTACCCTGCTGAGGCTGACGCTGGTCACAAGCACCTTGCCCTTGATGGGAAAATAACCTGCTGAACGAATGCATGGCTCGACCCTCCCAGGGGGTGCTGCCCGGAGGCAAGCCACAAAGGTAGAGAGAGACGGCCGCTTCCCCTGCACCCGGCTCCCGACATGATGGGTAAGGAAGGAACAAAAAGAAAAGATGGTAGATTTGAGGGAGGGAAGGTGGGAGGAGTGGAGCAGGAAGAGGAGAAAAAGCAATCACAAACACCACCATCAAAAAGGAAAAAATACATATATTTCTCCAGCCAGTCCTTAACGGTGTCGCTCCTCTGAGCCTCACAATCTTAATAAAACTGATCTCGCCGCATGCAGTAATGAAGAACAGTCGGACAAAGCCACCCTGGAACCATGAAAATTGTGCGCTGTTACCGCCTCGTGACCTCCTGAGGCTGTGACCACTCTGCCCTCTCCTTGCTGTCATGTTTTGTCTCCAACGGCTGCTGGGAAGGAGGAGGTGGAGAAGCGGGCCGGAGGTAGGCAGTGGAGGGAGGACTCGGGGCAGCGTGGGGAGCTCGATAAATCCAGCTAATTTGTGGCCAGCACCATGGCCTAGCGCTCCTAATTGCTCCCAGTCTAGGAGCAGAACTCAAGGAGAGGATGCTGGGGTGCAAATCATGCCCTGGTGGCCGTGGCAGAAAGAGGAGCCCCATGGGGGGAAAAACGGGGGACAGGGAGAGACGTTTACCCCAAAGACAGGACAGGTGGCCAGGCTGAGCAAGAGGGGCTCAGGGTCAAAGGCAGACACAAGCAGTACTGACAGAACCCAGAGCCCCCGGGGCCACACCGAGGTCACTGGGGGATTCCGGCAGGTTCCACCCTCTCTGGGCCTCAGTTGCTCCATCTATAAATGAAGGCATGGGCGTGGAACAGCAATTTTTAAAGCAAGGCACCTTAGTGACTCTTGGCGGTGCCAAGGGAAGGCCCAAGGTTACCTCCACACACAGGAAGCCGCACTCAGTCGGCTGCAGGAGCTGGAGTCCCACGGAGCGGTGCTTTACAGATGTGAAAGCAGGAAGTGGGCAAAAGTCCACCCAGTCAACTCCTCCTCGCCGTCCAGGGCTCAGCCCAATAAACCTTAGGCCCCCCACATGTGCTCTGTGCTCACTGGGCACCTCCTTCCCGCTCTGACTACAGCAGTCATGGTCCTTCTCTTTGCAGAACAACTCGTTATCCCCATGCCAGTGAGCAGACTCCAGGTGGGGAGGGGTCAGCATCCCCCCACTCTCCCTCCCCACCCTGGCCCCCAGCACAGAGCCTGGCACACAACAACCATTCAGTAAATGTATGTGAACCAAGCAGTCCAAAAGGGCCCTTCCTACCCTACATTTAAAGGTCCAGCCATGGGTCTGTACACCTCTGGGGAAGGAAAGCTGAGAAAGTGGAACACAGCCCTGGTCCTTTCCTGCCTGCTGCCCAGGGATGCAGGGAGTGGAGCGCGCTCCCTGCCCTTGGTCCTCAGGGACTACTGCTGTAACCCAGGGGCCGTGACCCTCCAGCCCAAGGTCTCCAGTCCAGCTCCAAGAAGGGCCTGGGAGGCTAGGAGCCCCACCCCCTCCAGCCACAGCAGAGAGGCTGTGTAGAGCCTATAAAAATCAGCAGGCTGCCGGGGCATGGAGACAGCATGGTGTGCGGCCGCGTCCCGGGGAACACTGAAGTGGCGCCTAGAGACCAGGGAGTGTGTCTGATGGAGTGGTTGCCCCGCGCAGCTGCTGCTGAGTGAGGAGAAGCCAGGGTGCACACTCGGCTTCCCACGGACCCCACCGCGGGAGGGCGGGGCCTCGCCCCCTCCAAGGATCCTTCAGACCCGGTCGCTTAACCTCATCCTCTTGCTGAGGCCTGCTGGCTTTCTGCTGACTTCCCTCCAGCCCCCGGGGAGGGTGCTGACTCCCACAAGTGGGCTGTGAGACATTCCAGAAGTCTCCAGAAACCTGGACGCGAAGGCAGCTGACAGGACAAAGCCAACGGGCCCAGACAACACAGTTGAGGGGCCTCAGCAGGAAGGCGGCCATCCCCGGAGGGGATGGATTTAAGTGGGGAGTGGGACGGACCTACACCCGCCAATCCCTTGGGGCCTGGGAGGAGCGGAGACCTGGAGAGGATTAACCACAGATCAAAGGTCAAGTGGGCAGCGCAAAAGAAACTTCCAGACCCACCCCAGGGGCGGGGGGGGGGGGGCCCTCCTGGAGAAGGCCAATATCCTAGTGATCTATATGCGCACGCACACCCACACCCCATCACCGCCCCCTGCTCATCCTCAAACCGTCACTTAACTCAGATTTCAAACTGCTCGGGATGTTCTTTAGTCAACATGAAGCAGAAACCTTTTATTAAATGCTGCTAATTTTTTATTGATCACACTGTGAATCATTTCATTTTCCATTACCGCAAATGTCTCCTCTCAGGGCTCCACGATTACACTTCTTTATTCAGTCTCAAGCAACTTGTCACTTTTAATCAGTTTGCCGGTTCAGTCTTGCTCAAAAATTAGAAAGCAGGGGTCTCTGTATCATTACTGCTTTTGTTTAAAAAAAAAAGTTTCCATACAGGAAAGGTTATTATACTTGGAATAAATATACATGAATCAGATTCAAATGAAATTCCTCCCCGACTCTAACCAATTTTAGCATTAGCTTTTATAATTTTTTTAGGTTTATTTTCACGGAAAGACTATTCATAATTATTGCTCGTACTCTCCCAAAACACTTATGTTACTAAAGTGTGAAATGTCTTCTAACACAAAGACAGATCTCTGGGAAGTAATTACAGAAATGCATTCAGGGGCAATAATTCTATATTAGCTGTCAGCAGCAGACATCCTCTGAAAGGCACTTGTAATTATGAAGGAATTATTTGTGTAACCATTGAAGGCATGGCAGGCAAGCCCACCCTGAAAGTCTGCGTCCGACCAGAAGCTTGGGCTCCCTCATCAAGGGTCAAATTAAGTTTAAATCATTACCTTGAAGCCAAGCAAACGTGTTACCTGACTGTCTATTGTGGAGACGTTTTTTGAGACTCACTCAAGCACAATGTGGTCTTCCCGTTCCCAGCGTGGTGCAATTACCCTGAGTCTCAAAAGGATTCTGCCAGGAGCTTGTCACAATAGGGAGAGAAGAGGTGGCAGGGTGTCTGTTAAATGCTAACTCATGTCACCAAACAGAATTTTCAAGAATTATAAATTGCCGAGATGCCTCGCAGCTAACCCCCTCGCATTAAGAAGAGCCCAGAACATTATCAGGAAAGCACAAGAATTTGCATCAGAGGCAGGAAAGGACTCTCTGTGGGGAGCCCAAGGGGATGTAGCTGAGGGCACAAGGACTCAGCGGACTATCTCTTCACCCCATAGAAGGTACGACTGGGGTCTGAGTGGTGATGCCAGCTCCCTCTGGGGCAGAGACGTACCCTGAAATGAAGACATGTGGATGCAGCATTGGAGGGGACCAAGGAGATGCCTACATGGTTGTCTGAGCTTTGTCCCCAACTCTTGGCAAGACCTTGGGCCAGCCCAGTCACTTCCCACTCTGAGCCTCAGTTTCCCCATCTGTAACAACATCCTGCGTGAGTGTTGTGTTGAGGGTATTAGACGAGTGACTAGAAATAAAGAAGCTGCAGTCTTAGCCTCCTCCTGTTCGGAGCCTGGTTCTCCACCTATAAAATGGCAGGACTGACTCTAGGAGCCATTAAAGGAACCACCTGGGCTCTGAGTGCGGGGAGAAAGCATGGGGAGAAAAGCAGAGTATCTCCCCAGGTCAGTGGGTCCCACAGACACCTCAGGAATCTGCTGAGACCCCCTCAAGCCTCAGTTCCCCCATCTCTAAAAAGGACACGCCGAAGATCACTGCCCCAGGTTGTGATAAATCACAGCGTGAAACGCCGTCACAGGCTTCTTTAATCTGCTCACCTACTGGCGTTTGTAAAGAGACAGGTGCTTCCTAAGAAAACTCAGGGCAAAAGGCAAAGGAGATCTGTCCCCCAACAGCATGGGGCCAAGCTACCCCGGGCAGTGCCCACAGTTAGCAGGCCCACCCCGGCCGCAGCACCCGGTCCTCCATGGGGCCAGCCCTCTCCTTTCCCCTCTCTGAGGCTCACCTGGGGCTGGCCCTACCTCCAAGCTCCAAGGACGGGCCGATGACCCAGGCCTGAACAATCAAGGATGGAAATGTGACCCAAGTGGGGCTCCTGGGACAAAAATATGAGACATTTTCTGGAATCACTGGGAAAGAAGTTACCTAAAGTGATGGTGGGGTGAGCAGAACTGACAAATGGAGAGAGGGGGCTGAGGGTGTTTGAGCCACACACAAAAAAAAAATCAGATTACGTCTACATTTCTATGAACAGAGGATGGATAGATAAACTGGTACATTCACGGAGTGGATACCATGCAGCAATTAAAGCCAATAAAACAGAGCTACAGGTGCCAACAAGGATTACTCTTCCAAACACAACAGAGAGAGGAAAAAAAGCAACTTGCTAAAGATAAACTATGATAAAATGATACAATACGACAACATTTATAGGAAGTCTGAAACATGTATACCAATAGTATTGATGTGTCATTTGTATGCATTTCAAGAGGAAAGACAAACAAGGAAATGAGAAATGCCAGGCCCTGCGGGGAGGGAGAGGAAGGCGACTGGGAGCTCCAGTGGGTGAATGGTGCTCTGTTCCTTATGTTTAAGGGTATGTCTTGGCTGGTCATTATTCTCTTTTATGTAGCTGAAATATTTTATGATAGAAAAAAACTATTGGTGAGCCACTAAAAATGTTTAAATAACAGAAATGTTTAAAAGGACAGATGGTGAATGAATTGGGGAATCACAGAGAAGCAGAGAATTTTAGGTGGAGAAGCCTCCGGAGAAAGGACAGGGAAGGACACTTCTTCAGAATCTAAGACTCAAGGTATTGTTCCCAGGCCATGTGGGAAGTTAGTGGCAGAGCCAGGGCTAGTCCTCACATCTGTGGATCCTACCTCAGCCCTGTGCTCCTTCCCCTCCGTCCAGTGGGACAGGGGTGGAGAGGTAAGAACAGAGGACGGAGGGGAGTTTCTGGCTTGAGAAAATACCAGGAACTTGCTTCTACCAGGGCAGGAACTTCTGTCTGTTTTGTTCATTGTGGAACCCCCAGCATTTAGAACAGTGCCTGGTACATAGTAGGTGCACAATAACCGTGTGCTGAGTGAATGAACGAACGAATGAATGAATGAATGAACATAGACTGAGATTAATTAAAGTCATGCACATCCATTCATTAGAGCAGACTCTTGGACAGGACCCCTTTGCTGCACCACACCAGTCATTTTAAGCCAATGCAGATTTTCCACCTTCGCATCTTAGGAAAAAAAAAAAATCAATGCTCCAACTCTGACTTCTCACCAATTTTCTGACCCTCCCCTGGGCAGGCTGAGATTGTGAGTCACAGCTGAGTCTGGAAAACCACCTTTGGGGTGGTTGAGAATGGAAAACAGTCTTATTTAAGGAGGAGTCAGGTTCTGCCTAAAATGCATCCCTGCCCCCCTTTCATGAATGCACATCGAATGGAAAAAATTACTCCAACTCTCCCTGCTGGAGAACGTCTGATGGCTGGGCCGACCAAAAGGAGCCAGTTGCTAAGAAATCACACCGGGCAACGTCAGATGATCACTGGCTACAGGCGAGATATGGCCAGGGTCAGAGTCCAAAACAGTTTCTGGAAGTCTTTCCAGCAAAACCCTTTTCTGCACAGGAAGAGGAGGAGAAGGAGCCATCTTGTTGGGCACCCACTGTGACTCCTGCCCTATGAGGTGGGACTCTTACCAGCCTCAATTACTGATAAGGAAACGGAGACCAGAGAGGGCAAGGTCACACAGTGAGAGGATGGTGGAGCAGGGATTCCAGTGTCTAGCAGACAGGTGCTCCTTCTGAGCATGGAGGAGCTCCCTGGGGTGCCAGGGCTGGGCTCCTCTGGGTTCACCCCTCCAGTGCAGAAAGAGGTGAACGGAGAAGCCTAGGCCACAGCAAAGACGGCCACAGCCACAGCCTGCAGCCTTCCCACGTGGAGGACGCCAAGTTTCTATGGGGTCCAGGTGGTGGATCGTCACCTCCTTCTCAAACCAAGATACCACCCCACAAGGGTGACCAGTAGCACCAAGTTCCACCAGGGCCCCAGGGAGCAAGGTCCCATGGGAGACACCAGCTAAGAAGGGCACAGGGACCCCGGGGTGGGTGTGGGCAAGGCCAGCCCAGAAATGTCCAAACTGGGGACTCTGCCCATATTTCCAACAGAAATTCACAATTCCTGACCTTGGGGCTGATGCCAGGCATGTATCAGGCCAGCTAGTGGTCCCACCTTGCTTTCTCCCTAGAACTGTTTCTGTATTTCTTTGGGGGGGGGTGGTAATTAGGTTTATTTATTTATTTATTCTTAGAGGAGGTACTGGGGATTGAACCCTGGGCCTCATGTATGCTAAGCATGAGCTCTGTCACTTGAGCTATACCCCCCTCCCCCTGTTTCTGTACTCTGAGCATCTTTCTTTCCCACAAAAATGAGACTTTACTGTTCTTTCTGATTACAAAGATAACAGCAACTGATGTCACACAGTAAAGTACAAAGAAAATAGTAAAATAAAAAAATCACCTGAAGCCTCACACCCAGAGGTTTGGGCTGTGGCCACTCTGATGAACGAGATCTCGCATTTCCGGACACATGCAGTGATCCCTTTATAAGAGTGAGATCCCGAGTTGCACACCCACTTGTAACCTTTTTCCACTTTGTTCCGCTCAACACGTGTGATAGGCTGAGCGTGACACTCAGAAATACAGAAACAGTTCTGGGGAGAAAGCGAGGCTGGCCTGATACATCGGGACTGCAGAGTCTGCCTCTACAGCTTCACCTAGAGGGAAATCTCACAGTTCCCAGTTAAATACGAACAGGTCTCTGTAGTGAATTGGGGGGAGGTGGGCCTTTTCCATCTTACAAAAAGATCCTCTGCTATGAAAATAACTTCACTCTGTCTTTGGGTTAACAGCAGGGTTTCAGGAGATGCAGGTCAGAGGGCCATCTGGGTTGGCATCACCTGAAGGGGGATCCTGATAAAATGTAGATGACACACCAGCAGCCCCTCTCTGAATATGGGGCCTGGAAATCTGTATTTAACAAGCCTCCATAGCCCCGCCCCTGAGAACCGTCCTCGTGTCTTTAAAATAGAATTGAAATAATTATGATTCTCCAACACAATTTTCAGTCACCACCTTGGACTAGCTGATGGTGACTCCCAAGAAAAAAGACCTTGCACCAGCACTGATGGCTGGAGTCAGGTCTGCAGGACGGCGCTCCCCAGCGCTCAACCTTCCTCTCTCCACACCTTCTTGGACACCATTTCCCACTGCATCTGTGCAGAGGACAACCGGCTTGCAGTGGAAAGCTTGGGCAGCTGACCTTGAAAGGAAGGATGCTCTCAGCCCATGACCCTGCAGAGTGGTGTATGGGCCCTGTCTCTGGGTGTCACTCACACGTGTGCACGCGTGTATACACGCATGCACACTCCCATCACACTCCTGCCCAGTGGACTCTTCCTCATACCCACTGATCCCAGGGAAAGTTTAGGAAATTCCCACTCTGGGAATTCTCAGTTGGCGGCTTCCTTTCCTCACTTCTCCACCAAATAGCCAAGGTTTTTCCCTTCCTAGTCATGAAGCAGGGATGCTTCCTGGGTTTCGTCACTAACAGCTAAGCACAGGACCCAAGTCATTTCCCCCTCCAGGGGCCAAGCCAGGAGGGGGAAATGAGCTGATGTTTCTGGGAAGCAGGCCCCTCTAGGAGACAGCTTCCCGTCTCTGCCAGCTGCCGGCTTTGAATCACCGAAGACAGCACCGGTGGCCGGCCACAGGCAGGAGGCCCGAGGCCCCCAGGGCTGGCCTACGCTCTTTTCCAGGAGACACAGGAGCATTTAAGATGGATCCATTTATTCACAGAACACTTACCAAGAACTGTGACGTGCCAGGGACTGTCCAAGGACACAGCAGGGACAGAGGCGGGCAGACCCTCTCAGGGAGTCTACCGCCTCATTAGGGAGAAAAGGGGCAGACACACAGAGAAACAAAATCAGTCCTGCGAGTGATCAGTACTTTGAAGGAAATACAAGAGGTGATGGGTGGGGGCCGGGGAGGGCAGCTTTACCCGGGTGTCAGGCAGGGCCTCTCTGCAGGGGGCATGAGCTGAGCTGGGGGCACAAGAAGGAAGCAGACGATCCATACACGTGGATCTGAGGCAAGGGAGCACGAGCACAAAGGACCCTGAGGGGACGGAGCACAGGGTGCATTCCCAGCAGTGAGAGGGGACCAGTGTCTGCACAGCCAGAGCAGGGAGAGCAGTGCTGGGCCAGAGGACAGCCCGGACAGCCATCAAATCCTGACTCAGACAGTGACCAGGAGGGAGCCGGGAATCAGCGCCAGTACCCTGAGTCAAGGCAGACGTGAAAAATACAGAGTGAAGACAGATTGAAGGCGATTGTGTACGAATAAGAGACTGTGTGAGAGCCTCTGGACTTTCATTCAACTTGGTCAAATCTTCTGCAAACATTTCAAACGTGCTGGCTCTGTGCAAAGTGCCGTGGCCGGGGTACCAGCTGCACCATCAGACCTGGGTTCAAATCCCACCAGTACCACAGCCAGACAAGTCTTCTGATTTATCAAAGATAAAATCAGACTCAAAACCACGCTGGTCTTCCAAGTGTCAGACCATGCATGCCCCGTCCCTGCCTACCAGTCCAATGACAGGATCAGTCTCAACAGTCCAGCTGCACCAGACGGCTGGGTGGGGAGTTGCCCATCTAGGCGGGCATGGGAGTCACAGTCTTTGAACTCTTGAACCAATAACTAACTCTTAGACTTGAAAAGATAAAGATAAAGTGCCACCCAAGTAGGACAGGGATGAGGCTTCTGCCAGCCTCCAAGGGCAAGGGTCTTAACCAAGACCCCACAGCAAGGGGGTAGCAAATTAAGAGCGGCAGGCTCCTCTTGGGACCCCTGGTCTTGCCCTCTCAAGCTATCCTAGTCCCTATCAGGGTGCTCACCTCCAAACTGAGCTCCTGGAGAAGAAAGCTGGACTGAGAGGGCTATCACCATGTGACAACATCACCCACCCTGTCCAAGATTCACTGGCCCAGGAATCTAAGAATCTGGGCCACTGTAGCAGTGACCTAGCCCAGGAAAGGAATTTGAAACAGGTGGCCTAGTGCATCACCCAGCTTCCATGAACCCTGGCCAACAACTGCACACAAGGGGGACCACATCAGTGGCCCAACCCCGATCCCCGCCCCTGCCAGGCTCAGGCCTGATGGACATCCAGCAGCCCCACAGGAGGAGCTGCAATGCTGGCTCCTGCCTGCACAGCTGGTCCCAGCCTTCCCAGCCCCAGTCCCGGCACCAGCTGCTTGAAAGATTCAAGGGCCTGGGAGTCCCCACCAGAACCGTCCCCACCTCTGACATTGTCGCCGTCTTCAGCAAAATCTAGCTGTGGGTATCTCTCCAAGCATCCTGTCCTGTAAAAAGGGGAGCAGGGAGGAAGGCAGGAAAACTGTCCTCAGACCACAGAAGAGCAGGCTTGTTCTGGGAGATCCCAGGGCACAGAACCAGGTCCCACGGAGCCAACCAGGAGGAGAAGAACTGCCCCAGTCCACCACAAGGCCTGAGAGCGTGGGCTTTACCTTCAACAAGCTGGAGATGCACCCCTGCTTCACAGCTCGTGAGCTGTGCAACCGTAGGCTAATGATTTAATCTCTCTGAACCTTGGTCTCTTGCACTGTAAAATGGGAGAACAGCTGTGCAAGAGGCTGTCAGAAGGATGACAGGAGGTACAGAGAGAGCCAGTGTGGGCCTCACGTGGCCTCATCCTCTCAGCGAATCATGACTGTGGGCCTGCCGTGCACCAGGCGGTGTCCTCAGGCTGGGGACACAGCCATCAACAGAACGGACAAACTCTGCTAGCTCACAGGGAATAAAATATCAGAATCTCAGAATAAAATCTCAGGCGGTGATACATGCAAGGCAGAGAATTAAAGCAGGGTGGAAGTGAAGATGGGCAGAGGCAACTTTAGCTAGGGCGGTCCAAAGGGCCTCTCCCGGGGATGGGGGGACGGTGTGGAGCGGGGCGAGGCATTTGAGTGAACATTTAAGTGACATGACGAAGAGGCACAGAGAGAGAGCAGGAAGGGTTTTCCAGACCCTGGGGCTGGAGCGAGCCTGAAGGGCTCAAGGAATGGGAAGGTCAGCATGCGTGGTTGGGACAGGTCTGATCGGGCTTTATAAAGACAGGGCCAGAAGTCTGGGTTTCACACCTTCTCCTTGTCCAACAGGACAGTGACACGGTACCCTTCACCCCACACCCTGTCTACTTTTAGTTCCCTTGGCACTCAGGACCTTCTTGCTTTTATTGTTTATTGTCTCCTGCCACCCAATCCAACGTAAGCTCCAGGGTCACTGGTTAATGCTTGGCCTAGAGAAGTTTCTCAATAATGTTTGCTTAATTAAGTAACTATTGGCATTCAGTAAGTGCTCCATAAATGTGATTGACTGGGGCTGCCACAAGGGTCCAGGCTGCTTTATAAGGAGATGAGCCTCCCATCCCTGGAGGCATTCAAGCAGAGCCTAGAAGAAAACATGCTGGGGACTGCTGACACTAGGAAGGTCTTAAATGATGGGGGCTTCCAGGCTGTCTCCTATTCCAAGAGCTGCTGAATCTGCCCTCTGCTCAGTTCCGGGGGACAGCCAGCCCCTGTGGCCACCACTGGGCAGCCGAGGACAGACACTGTCTGTGGGGCCAGGACACATGTGCTCAAAGTTCGGACAGCTGCCTTAATTTCTGGATAATTAGAGATTTATTATTAGCACCACAAAGTGCAGCCCCTTATGATGCTTAATGAGAGATGTAATCACTACGGGAGGGCTGGAGGGGGTGTGGGCGAGGGTCGGAAGGAAAGAAAAAACTTTTTTTTGCCAACATTGTGAGTTGAGTGCCAGGCAGAATGGACTTAAATCCTCCCTCAAAGGGCCCCCTGGGCAGGGCACTTCCTGCAGACAATTGGAACTCAGCCTATGTAGGGTTCGACTTCCTTTGTGTTAACTAATTTCTGACTCTGGGTTTTCAGCTATTTATTTCTAGAACAATACGCTCACTGCAGCAGTGGTCCAGTGCAGCCGTCTTCCTGGCGGTGACAGTGTGCTCTCCCTCCCTTTTCTCTGCGGTGGGGTGGGGTGTGGAGTGTGAAAAGCCATCTAAAAGAGGTGGGGAGAAGTGGTCAAGCCCCATCCTCCCCAAGTGAGAGTCTCATTTTCAGCTCTCTGGAGCCAGAATGTAAGAGAAACCCCAGAGGGGTCTTGGAGACCCAAGATTTCGGGCCAGGCAAGTGACAATGACGGGGAAAGAGGGTCTGGCCCCCAGAAGGAACTCTTCCTCCAAACAGTAATTAACCGAGGTTCCCAGAACCCTTCCCCAAGCCAGCGCGCGCGCATGCTTTTTCCCAGTCTGTAATCTTTTTCTAATTTGCGTTGCCACTTTCTGCTTCCTCCAAGCCACCTTAATTGGAAACTCTTTAGTTCACACGGAAAGTTCCTCTCTGCTCTCTGAGGACACCTATCGAGGGTGGAACCGGGCTCTTCATCATAATTCTTACCAGACATAGCTAATAATGACCCTCTTTCACTAATGAAAAAAACACACACATGCACACATTGTGGCTGCTGTAATTAAGCTTGTGACGAGTTGAGTTGGAGGGAAATTAGATTTATTTACATGCTGTTCTGTTGCTGATGAAGCACTAGCTGTTGGGAAGACTTCTAATTAACCCTCCTTTAGAGGGTGTGCTCTTCGTGCCTCCTTCCCTCGACGTACCCTTTGTAAATTGCAGTTGGTTAATAATAATAATAATAATAAAAAAAATAATAATAATTAGCCATTCTTAGAGTTCAGTCTCTCCTGTAACTCTTTAATCCTCGAGCCGTGTTGCCCAGATGCTGACAGTAATAAAATGCCTGAAAGTTCTCAGTTCTGAGCTGTAGTTACATCAGTTCATCAGCCAACGAGTGTTCCAGGAGAGCCAGCCCCCGGCCAGGCCCGGTCTAGGCACTCGGTGCATCAGAAGTGGAACCATGAATAGGCCTGCCTCGGAGGAGGTGAGGATGATGGGAAAGGAATTCGGGGAGTGGCCAGCTGAGGCAGGAATAAGGGCAGAGGACCCAAACGGGGAGGCACTGGAGGCGTGGGTGAGGGAGGGAGGGAGGAAAAGCAGATGCAGCATTTAAAATGAGAGCTGGGCAGAGCCCACAGCGGAGACTAGACGTCCAGGGTTTTCTGAACAGACTTGCTGCCTGTTGCTGACTGCTGCCTCTGTCCGTGTGTGTGCAGCTCTGTCTGGGCAAAAAAGAGGCCAGGGATGTCAGGGCTAGAAGCACGCAGGGCTGGGGCTAGGTGTTCACATCCTGGCAGTCCTAGGTTCTTAGAAGAACCTGGTTTCCAGGAAGCAGCGAGATCAGGCAAGGGCATCCACCACCAGTTACTACAGCCCCCCGGGTCCAAGAGGCCACCAAATGCATGGCACTCACGAATTTCATGACAGTTTTTTTTTGGGGGGGGGGTTATTTTATTAGACATACACATGGACATTAAAGTACCCCCCGATGTCAGAAAAGTTAGATTATGATAAAATACACGTCTTAGAATTAAAGCAATATGGTAATTAAGTCTTTAGAGGACAGCCTTGCGGGAGGCCAGACCCTGCCTGAAATACGCAGAATCAGGCAAGCTCCTCACCCGTCCCACATGTGGCCAAGGCCAGGAGCGTCTGCGCAGTCACTGCCCATTCTGGGTGCCACCATCTCTCAGGGTCATCTCCCCTCCAGGTATTGGCTCAGGAGGTCCCTGCCCTTCCCTCCAGGGAAGCTCCAAGTTGGAAGAAACCTCAGAGACCATCTCATCCAGCCCAGCTCTTACCTGGTCAAGACCACCCCTCCAGCATCCCTCAAGGGCTGTCCAGAGCCAGCTGGCACACCTCCAGGGGAGGGAGGTGGTTGCGACAGTCACCACCTCCCAGGGCACTGCCGGACAATGGACTCTATGGAGGGAAGGGGGCACGGATAGGTTAGGAACATGGGGACAACACCTGTCTTGAGTTTGGATACTTGTGAGCACCTCTGGCAACAAGTCCCTAGTGAGATGGGGGTGGGGGGCATAAACATGAACAGGCTTCAGAACCCACATCCATGCAGCTGCTTAATTACTCGAGTTTTTTTCTAAAGCACGTGGGACGTTTTGAAAGCCTAAGTCCTGCTGAAAGACGGCACAGCTCTAGACTCCAGAGTGAGGCAGGGGAGAATTCTCATTCCGTGTCACCAACACACAATAAACTCGTGCTTGGGTGTTTAGATCTTCTTCTAAACTACCTGCCACACAGTACAATGGCAGTTATCTCCTTCCCCTTAGACGTGCAGCATGGGGCAAGGTACACATGGCCCTTCGAGGAGAGGGACCAAACCCAGCACCCCTGTGTGCTCCGTGCCACTACAAAACAGACTTGGCATCAATGTGTGTCAGTAAGTGAGGCCAAGAATTTCTAATCTCAAAAATCACATTCTCCTTGCCTTTCAGTGTCATACTGAGGATCCCATGGGTTTGTGATGCTTACCACTCACTCAGCTTACTGACCTGCTGCGTGAACATCTCCCATGTTCTCCTACGTACCCTCGCTTGAGAGTTCATGAACTTGTAGCAAAAGGAGCCCTTTGTAAGGTGTTCACATAATCACCACCACCTGCCCTGCACCAGGGAAGGGGCTCTGCAAATGTCTGCAAGGTGAACAGGGAGACCAGCCCCTGTTAAGAGGATGGCTTTGTCATCCACTTGCTTGAAGTAAATTTCCAGGACATGAGGGGCCCCTGCATGCTGAGGTCTGCATGGCCCGTGCCAGAGGTTAACGCTGTTTAATTACCGGGCATTTTTAAATCACCATAGCCCAATCCCACAGAACTCACACCTGTAACTTCTAGAATCCCACATAGTTCCACAAGTTATTGGAACGCTTGGGAACTCAAACCAAGCCAGACACGTGACCACCTGCCCGCGAATCCCCCCTAGGGGAGAGTGGTGAGGAGCCTGACTTACAGGAAACACCCTTGCCATCAATTCTGATGAAGAATGGTCTCGAAGACACACATACACGCACCCTGGATGCCCCAACAGCAAAACTCAGGTTTACCTGCCATGGCAGGTGCCCGAAAATTAATTTCCCCAAATGCTCAGAAGGGGAAATATGTTACAAATGACAAGTAAAGGAAAAAAGTAGGGACAACTCCTCGCTCGGAACCGGTCACCAGCTGGTCCACTGCAGCCATCATCACCCTGGTTCAGTACTGCATCACCTCTCCCCTTGATGACAGCAAAACCTCAGAGGCTTGTCTAGGCACTTGTCAAACCCTGAGAGGACACCTGCTACGCAGTAAGCACTAGAATGTTCTTGTTCCACCTTCATCTGCTAACAGTGGAAAATGGTTTATCCAGGAGCCTGAACATCAGAAGGATCCACTTCATGGATTTGTTTTAAAGGATGTTTAAAATAATTATTCTTTCAAAACTTACTCTACCCTCATACTCCTTAAAGAATGACACCCCAAGTCTAAATTTTAGTGGTGAGGGCTGCATGCTTAGGTGATAGGACTTGAAAGAAATGCAAGGAAGTGATTGCCATAAATCAGGTGAGTGGTTACCTCTGGAAGGAGGAGGGGGCTATGGCTGGAATGGAAAACACAGAGGGGGCTTCTGGGGTGCCTGGCAAAGTTCTCTAGCCCTGGGAGGTGGTTTCAATGACGTCCTACCTTATAAGAATTCACTAAGTTCAAGTTTGTTTTGTGGGGTGTCTGCATCTGTTTCATCTCACAATAAAACAGGTGAAAAAATAATAAAAGGAAAGCTTGCTATACTGTGGAGGTGATGCAACCCAACGGCCAGCAAATGGCCGGAGGGTAATGTGAAGGCAGCCGAGGGTCGGCTTACAGACCAGGTGCTGCAGGCAACCCTGTGGGACCAGGCAGACTCGCCGGCACATGTCTCCTGGAAGTTCTCCATCCAGCATAAGCTCTGCTGGGTAATAGCTGTTTTAAAGCAGGGAATGGCACTTTTGCAGACACATACACATTTGTCACATACCAAACTTTCCTGTTTTCTGTCACTGTGCTCGTTTGGAATTAAGATTCCCCAAACTCTAGAAGTGCTATTGGTTTTGAATGAGTTGAGGGGGCCAAACATCCCCTCCATGTCCCCCCCTTCAGGCCTCAGGGAAGCTGCCCCAGCAGGGCCTGGAGCCAAGGGACAACCCGCCCCTTAGCCCTGTTCTCTTCACTGTACCGAGTCTATACAGAGATATTTCTTGCACAGACGCCCCGCTGGGTCATAAGCTTCATAAGGGCCAGGATCACTTCTGACTTGCTTACACTGTAACCCCAGGAACTGGTGTTTGCTGAATGAATGAATAAGCCACCCTTCCACAAGGGCTTTCCTCTCTATTACATTCCAGGAATCAGGAACCACACCTGCCTTACTTGCTTACCATGGAACCATCAGTGTGTAAGCCAGGGCTCAGCACACGTTCTTATAAAATAAATGAATGGAAAAAAAGAAAAAGACAGTTTTAAGGATAAAGGATACAAAGATGACCAAGACATGGTCCTTCCATCAAGGACCTCCTCATCTAGCAAAGAGAGGCACAAACCAGACCATGGGATGAAGGTGAAGGCAGCAAATGAACAGGGGGTGATGGGAGCACAGGAGGGGGCTGTGAACTGTGAGGGGAAATCAAGGAGGACTTCTTGGAAGAGAGGACACAGAGCTGATTGTTGAAGGAAAAGCCAGAAAGTCTCCCTAACTGGGAGGCAGGCAGCACCTCCTGGGAAGTGTCCAGGGTCTCCCACCCACACCAACATCTTCCCAAAGCAGCTGCCACATCTGCTGCTTCCACCAAGAGTCATCTCCCCCAGAACCCCACGTCCTGATTTCCTCAACAGTAAAAGGGAGCCGATGACAGTGGTGCCTAAGTTAGAGGGCTACTGGGGAATTAAATGCGATAAGCCACTGTGGAAAGTGCTCAGCGCAGCACTGGGTACTATCACGGAGAAGAGCTTCCTTCCGACTGCGTTACCATTACTAAAGAGGGCGTGCTTTAGAGGAAAGCAAACCTGGGTTTGTCCTCAGCTTCCTCACGCTTTGCCGCCATGGGCCTTGAATGTGCACACAGATCTCCTCTGATCTGGTTCAGAGGCCAAGTCTGATTCAGCAGGTCTGGGGAGGGCCCCGAGATTCTCCATTTCTAATCAGCTGCCAGATGATGCCGGTCCGTGGACCACACTTTGAGCAGCAAACACTTAGCCCAACTGACTCCCCGTTTCCACCCTTGTAAAGTGGGAATGATAATAACCCGCTTATCGTGCGGATTAAATGGGCAACGTGCGTACAGAAACCCCTGGCGCTCAGCTGGGCACACACTGGGTGCTGAAAAGATACTCCTCCCTCTTCTGTCCCTCCCTCCTCTCTTCCCAGTAACTGGCTAGTTCCAAACAGTGTTCATCATGGCACAGCCCCCACCCAGAAGCACAGTCACAGTGTTCAAATACGGTTTAAAGAGGGAATGAATGAAGGGAGAAATTCCTATTTAGAAGGGACTCAGCAAAGGAGCTGAGATCCAGAAACAGCCTTCAGTGCCCAGACTCCGTCTGGCAGGTGCAGTGCAGGTGTAACTGCCAGTTGTGTTGGGACATATCTGTGAGTCGAAATCCCCCCATGGGAAGTGGCCCCCACCCCACACGTCCCCTCACCCCTGGCTGCACGAGGCCCACAGGTGCTGGGACAGAACTCCCCACACAAAAGCCTGTGGACAGCCCTTCACAGATGCACAGACTCCGTGCACGCTTCCCAAACACTGTGAGGCTGTCCTGGCGTCCAGACCAGAGGACAGAGGCTCACAGGTGCCTAGCAATTCGCCCAAGGCCAGGCCAGGAAGGAGGAGACAAGATGGGCAAACTGGATACCTTTCTAGAGCAATTTCCCTGGCATAAGGCCTGAACCTTACTTTCCAAGTGTGATGGGGTAGAGTGAAGGGCTCGCTGCCCCCTCCTCTGTCACGATGGACGTCAAAGGGACACGCGGGTCGCCCTGTGCCCGCCACCCTCGGGAACAGCCTGTGTTGATCCGTGGTTCTCATCTTCGCCGTCAGTCTGAAAAGCTGGCTGGGCCGAGCCCAACAGTGGGTCTGGGAATATATTACACTAATAATTCAGGGGGAAGTGAGCTACGTAAAGCGCCTACAACCTCCACATCCCCGAAACGAAGGGGTTTTGTTTCCTGTGTTTCTTTTCATGCCCCTTTTTGATTAAGACTGAACTAAAATGCAGTAAAGTGCTCCAATCTTAAGCAAGCTGGGTAGCGAGTTTTCACAGAACCTCCCAGTATCCGCAGGCCCCACAGGCCCCCTCCCAGCCCCGCCCCTAGATGTCCCAACCTCTGTCACCAGACATCGCTTTGCCCAGCTCTGAACGAGACATAAATGGACGCACACAGCCCACTCTCTCGTGTCTGGCTTCTTTCACTAAACGGTACGTCTCAGATCCAGCATTTGTCCTCATTGCTGTGTTGATACTTTTAAGGTTTGCTTTCTTAAAGGTCAGGTCCAATCCTGTCCTTTTTCTACCCCATCAGTGTCACTAAGGGCAGACATTCGACCACAGGGCAGCTCATCCCATTATTTCTGTCCTGCCATTTGTCCGACTGCTGGTTTGAGGTTTAAAGCATTTCCATTACCGCATGTGGCAGCCAAACTTCACTGAGCAGAGAGCTCCCTCTCTCCTCCGAGCGCCACTGGTGCTGAGACAACCAGCCTAAGCCGGGCACGGGGAAGGCAGGAGGCACAGCGTCTCTGGGTCACCAGAGCCCGTGGTGGGACCGTGGCAGGTGGGAAGCCAGGGCTCTCCACTCCCCCGAGGAACCACACCACTCCCTCACCCCAAAAGCCACACCGACAAGCCTCTTGCCACTGATGTCCTTTATCCAGGAGGGGACAAGAAAAGTCCACGCCCTCCAGGTTCCTTCTCAGTCTGCCAGCAGACGGAGTTTTAGATGAAGGTGTTGTAAAATGGTGAAATCATCTGGCAGTTTTTCCAAAAAATTAAGCAAAGCACATCTCCATCGACAGATGGAATGGATGAAAAAAAAGTGGTGTATACAAACAACAGATTATTATTCAGCCCTAAAAAGGAAGGCAGTTTTGACACATGCTACCACATGGATGGAGCCGTGAGGACACACCTAAGTGAAATAATCCAGACACTAAAGAAACAATACTGTTTGATTCCACTCACACGAGGCAAATTCCCCAAGTCGAAGGGTGGCTGCCCGGGCTCGGGGGAGTGGGGAATGGGAAGTTAGTGTTTAATGGGGGGAAGGTTTCCGTTTGGTAAGATGGAAAGAATCCTGGAGATGGATGGTGGTGATGACTACACAACCATGGGGACGTTCTTAATGCCACTGACCTGTACACTTGACAATGGTTAAGATGGTAAACTTTATGTTATTTATATTTTACCATAATTTTTAAAAATTTCATTGGGGAAAAAAAAGTAGAATGCTGAGAAGAAGCAGGCAGATGCAATAAAACCTAAAGCAAAAGTCGTGATATTAATATAAGACAAAAATTCATGGGGGACATGTACCCACCCCTCCCCAGGCCTCCCCTCACCCCTGGCTACACGAGGCCCACAGGTCCTGGGACAGAACTCCCCACACAAAAGCCTGTGGACAGCCCTTCACAGGTGCACAGACTCCATGCACGCTTCCCAAACACTGTGACGCTGTCCTGGCGTCCAGACCAGAGGATGGAGGCTCACAGGGGCCTAGCATTTCCCATTTTATAGATGAGGAAACTAATGCTCATAGAAGTCAAACAATCTAAGGTCCCCAGTAGGGAGGCAAAGCTTTGATTCAAATTTATGACCTGGCAAACTCTAGAGCCCAATTCTTAACCATGAGGCTATGGTGCCTTTCTGAGACATGCAAACAACCTAGGGGACTTCACAGTCCAACTCACTACCAACCAATGAATGGGTGAACAAAATGTGACCTGGGAAAGCAGAACAGAGTGGGCTAAGGCTGGATCAGGTACACAAAGACCAAACCATTCCTTAGCAATAATCTCATTGATTCACATAGAGAGTTTAGAGTTTTCAAATCACGCATATCTAAGAATCATTTGATCCAACAGACCATGGAGGCAGATAGGAGAGGACTCATTATCATCCATAACTGGTAAGAGAGGAGGCTTCAGGAATGATCAGAGAGGTGCATGGACAGCTAAAAGTCACACAGCAAATTCCCATCAAGTTAGACCTAGCATCCAACCAGGCCTCATCCCTTGACCCCAGAGACAGACCCCACTAGGCTCCCTGGAATTTGCCCCTAGATACTACATTCCAGCTGCACCAGGATACAGATAGAATTCTCTGAAGTCCATGCAGTCTTCCTGCCAAGCCACCACACAATGCTTGCCTGCCAGCCTGACACTCAGCCCTCCGTTTTTTATTGCTAATTAATTTGGATGGAGATGTCTTTAAAAGGAGACTTACGTCGGGTCCTCCCCACTGTCTGTGAACCAATTTCATTACAACAGAAACCGTGTTGCCAAAATGAGAAATCCCCTCCTTTTCAGGCCTGTGCCCTTGAAGGCATCTTATTAGAAAAGACCATTTCTTAATTAACATTTTTGATCTTTAATCCATTACACATCCCTCTAATCCTGTACGGAGGTGCGGCTGGCCCACTTCCGCGGGCTGGCTTTGAGCTGCGCGAGGCTGGCAATTTCAGCGCTGAGGGCTCGCTCACAGCTGGACTCCGCCATGGACAGTCTGCCACTCCCAGACACAACCCCTGGTCTAGCCGCGGGTACGTTTCCCGAGTGGGAGCCAAGAAGGGGGGCTTGGCGCAGACACCCCCAGATGGGCCAGTCTGCAGACGAGAGTTCATTTCATTAACCCCTGAACCCCATCTCTTCTCGCCCCAGAATGGCTTTGAGCAAAGGCTGCTTTATCAGCTCTGGCTCCCACCAAGCATGAGAGTGGAGAGGCTGGTCTTCCTTCCCATTCGCATAAATCTCCAGCAACTTGACCACGTCTCTGCGAAGAGCTGGTCCCAGCAAGGTCATAGGACCCCACTTTGGAAAGCTTTGAACCTGCCTGGTGACTCAGTCCTTCCTCAAAAACTTTCTTCATTGGGTTTTGAGGACCCTGCTCTCTCCTGGGTTTCCTCCTACCTCCCAGACCACTCACCTGTCGTCTCAGTCTCTCCTTCTCATCCCAACCTTCAATACTGATGCCTCCCTGGATGCAGACCTCAACTCCTCTGTTCAGTCTGGGCTCACTCCCCTGGTAGGTACATCTATCCCAGCTCTAAATGCCAATGACCCACCTGAATACATCCCCAGCCTCTGCCTCCCCCAGATCACAGCACATTCAAATGCCCATCACCGCCTAAGAAGCATCTCAAACTTATCGCCACAACCCAAGTCTTAAGCCCACGGCCACCACCTGCACTAGAGCGGCTCCTCCCGGGACTCCCATCACCCTGAAGGACCCCTCCAGCCACCCAGCTGCTCGGCCAGAAGCCTTGCAGTCATTCGTGTTTCCCCTCCTTTCCTCATCCCCAGCACCCAATCCAGCTTTTGCTGCTGGACCTACCTCCAAAAGAAATTCCCAATCCCAGCTCTTCAACCTCCTGCCTTTGGTCCCAGCCCTGCCACCTCTCACCTGGATGAGGGCGCCCGTCGGCCTCCCTACTGCCTGCACGCGGCTGAAGGGGTCCCTCCTCACCTCCGGCCCAACTCCCCTTCAACGCAGAATGGAATCCACAGTGCTCACCATGGCTCGATGCTACCTGCCTCCCTGCTCATTTCCCTAACCTCACCTCTTGCCCCACTGCCCCTGGTTCACTCTATTCCAGCCACAGTGGTGTTACTTTCCTTCTTCTGTCCTTCAAAAAGCCCAGCTCATTCCCACGGTGGGGAACATCTGCAACCCTGCTCCCAACCCTCTGCACGGCTCACTCCCTCTCTGCTCAAACGCCCCCTCCTCGGAAGAGGCCTCTCTGACCGCCCCGCCATCTCTCTCTACCTGGCTACCCTGCTGGTCCCCGCCCCGTGAAAACACATTATGTATTTCTTGGTTTACTTTGCTGGCATCATCTTCCCCACTAGGCTCACAGCAGGAACCCTGTTCGCCCCGTTCACCATCTACAACAGTGCCCAGCACTCAGTAGGTGCTTGATAACATTTGTGACTGACAGAATGAAGCCTGTCGGGACTTTGCCAGTGGTGGCTCAGGCTCACAGACATTACTGGCCATCAAGGAGTGGTCCTGCAACACCAGCACTGAGGCTCACCCAGCAGCAACCGAAAAGGTGCTCAGACATTCAGTAGAACTTCCTGGTCATACACGTTCTGTGAAATTGTCCATCAGTGAATAAAGCACATCTTGAGCCTCATGCTGGATTATTAGAGGCCTGAAGGGAGAGAAAGCGTCCATGGTGACGGGGAGATGGAGCTTCTGAACAGTTAAGGAAAAGGGACAGGCCAGCACGTGGTCCTTCAGAGACTCCAAAGAGCAGGATGGGAGTTCATGGAAAGGGCAGGCCCCCAGGAGACACACGTGCAAAGGGCTCACAGAGGGCAGTCATGGCACTGGGCCTTAAAGGACACACAGCTTTGGGGTAGGTGGCAGGGGAGGAGAGAGGGCATTGCGAGAGGGGGACAGAGCCCAAGCAAATGCATGGGGTTGGAATGAGGATGCAGGACACAAAGGGAGAGACCTCTGTAAGGGACTGTTTCTGAAGACTCAGAATTCTCTGCCTATATCCACTCTCCCAGAAAAATGCTCCAGTGAGACCCTCCACAGGACCACCTGCCTCAGGGCACTGTGACCTCCCAGGCTGCCGCAGGCTCCTGAATCTGGCCAGCCACAGAGCTGGGCCCAGAGCGTGGGGCTCCGGACTCCCAGTCTAGTGCTCCTGCCATTCAGGACTCGCCAAGCTTCCCCTTCATCTGCCATCCCCAGACCTTGCCCTGAGCCCTGGAGGTCAGTGTGCTGCAGAGCAGGAGGACAAGGGCCCTTCCCCCAGCAGCAGGAGGCCAGATGCCCACCCGCCCTTCCCTCCCCCAGACCAGGGATGGAGGATGCTGGCCAGCTGTTGAGAAGCAGACTGGCCAATCTCCCCCTGACACCAGACAAGCTCCTTTTAGGGAAACTCTGCCACAGCCCAGGCAGGATCTCCCAGTGGGTCAGGCCTGGGGGCCTAGGCTGGGGATGGTGCTCGGGGAAGGACCAAGGATAACACCCACAACAGAGACAATTCAGCACCTTCCACACAGGCTGCCCTTGCACACTGGTCCATGCCCCACCCTCACCTAGTGGTCCCTTCACAAACCTGCAGGTCAGACTCGGGCCCATCTCTGCTCCCTGGGTGGGGTCCTAGCTTGGGGGTGGGGTGGGGAAGAGAAAGGGGGGTGCTAGGCTCTAAAGTTAGCCTATGAGGCAAAAACGCCATCTGCCTTGAGATACAGCTGCCGTGGCTAAGGATACACATATGAGGGTGCTGGCTGGATGATGGCTCCTATGTCGGGCATGAGGCATGAAGACACACATCTTAAAATCCCAGTCACAGTCACCTGTACCATGAGGGGCCATGCAGACCAGCATCTGAGGGAGCATCAGATTCTCACCTGCATCTCAGGCTGACCAGGCAGCCCCTATTGACTGAAACTGCCAACCCTCTTTAAACAGTTATTGCCCTCTTTTCTTGGCAAATGTGCATCTAAATTGGGAGAAGTTAAATGAGCTAGTATGCAGGATGCAGATTGCTGTCAGCAAGGTTGGGGAGAGGGGTTTGGTGATCTGTGCTGCGATGCAGCTCTGCCACAAACTTGCTGTGTGACATTGGGCAAGACCCCTAGCCTCTCTGAGGCTCAATTTCCACATATGGAAACAAGAATGAGAATAATACCTATGGTCAAAGTGCTACTTCAAGGATTCAGTGAGATAATGCCCATGGAAGTGTCTGCTTGAGGGATGCAAGGGAGAAGAGCAAAAGCACCTGGGCCTTGGGGACAGAAAGAGCCAAGTTCAAATCCTGACCAGCCACTTACCAGCCACTTTCCAACCAGCAGACCCTGATCTCTGCAGAAACAGGCTGTAAACAAAAGCACAGACTTGCACAAACTCAAGGCCGGAACCGCAGGGTCACAGGGTGGCCACCCCTCAAAGCGATCCCACAGTGTGTAACTGTGGCCTCGCCTGCGCTGTGCCTTCCCTAAGGGCTGGGTCCAAGGCAGCCGGGCCCCAGGTCCCTTGGGGGCCCCAGGCTCTGTGGCTTTGCAGGAGTCGGGGACTCTGGCTGGAATCCCAGGCTGGCTGCCTCTCTGTCCTTTCTCTATCCACATTTGGGGAAGGCATTTCCTCCTTCCCGGGGCCTGCGGGTCAGGTTTCCACCCAGATGGAAAGTCCCACCCCGGGGCCCCCAAAGGAGAGCTCACCATGGAAACTCCACAGCGCGCCCGCCAGACACAGGGGCAACTGGCCACTGGCAGGCCTTACCAGGGCCAGGCCCACAGCCCTGCCAACTGGGAGGGAAGGGGACAGAGGGGGCTCCGGCTGGGCTTTCCATCTCAGGCACAGAACAATGTTCACACTTACATGCAAAGCAAAGAGTGGCTGCGTGTTTAGGTAGGTGTGTGTGCATTTAGGTGTATGTGTCTACGGAAAGACCCTGAAGTAGCAGCCCCGGCCCTGAATCCTCTTAACCTTTTTGAGCCTCAGTGCCTCCTGGAGGCTGCATTCTACTCAGAAAAGATGAGTAAATACAATAATCTTGTAAAAATTGAACAGGGGTGGATACTGCTGGAGGAAAGCCCTTAGGCCCAACATGCTAAACACAGCCTGATTGCAATCTGGGCAGAGAAAGTGAGGACACAGTGGGTAAGGTGTCTCTTGGGCTGTTGAGCTCAAAACATAAAGTTGTACAAGGTCTTACTGTACAGCACAGGGAACTATATTCAATGGCTTGGAGTAACCTGTAATGGAAAAGAATACGTATATATATGTATAAACTGAATCACTTTGCTGTACACCAGAAACGAATACATTATAAGTCAACTATACTTTAATTAAAAAAATATATAATACAGTCATTAAGGAAACTTTGGAAAGTACAGAAGTGTAAAGTAAAAAAAACATACAGTTGTAAGCAGAGCTTTCCAAGACTTAGTGAGTTGGGGACGAGTGGTTTTCAAAAAAGGGAGGGGATTTCTGAGGTCGAAAATAACAAAAAAGAAGCAGACTCACAGATACAGAGAGGAAACTAGTGGTTGCTGGGGGGTGAGGGAAGGAGGGGGGGCAATACAGGGGCAGGGGAGTCAGAGGTACAAACTATTAGAGATAAAATAAGCTACAAGGATGTATTGTACAACACGGGGAATACAGCCAGTATCTTATAATAACTATAAATGGAGTAGAACCTTTAAAAATTGTGAATCACTATATTGTACACCTGTAGCTTATATAATATTGTACAGCAACTATACTTCAATTAAAAGAAAAAGACATTTGAAATTCCTCAAAAGACTAGGAATAGACTTACCATATGACCCAGGAATCCCACTCCTGGGCATATATCCAGAAGGAACTCTACTTCAAAAAGACACCTGCACCCCAATGTTCATAGCAGCACTATTTACAATAGCCAAGACATGGAAACAGCCTAAATGTCCATTGACAGATAACTGGATAAAGAAGATGTGGTATATTTATATAATGGAATACTATTCAGCCATAAAAACCAACAGCATAACACCATTTGCAGCAACATGGATGTTCCTGGAGAATGTCATTATAAGTGAAGTAAACCAGAAAGAGAAAGAAAAATACCATATGAAATCGCTCATATGTGGAATCTAAAAAAACAAAACAAAACATAAATACAAAACAGAAACAGGCTCATAGACATAGAATACAGACTTGTGGTTGCCAAGGGGGCGGCGGGTGGGAAGGGACAGACTGGGATTTCAAAATGTAGGATCGATAAACAAGATTATACTGTATAGCACAGGGAAATATATACAAGATCTTGTGGTAGCTCACAGCAAAAAAAAATGTGGCAATGAATATATGTATGTTCATGTATAACTGAAAAATTGTGCTCTACACTGGAATTTGACACAACATTGTAAAATGACTATAACTCAATAAAAAAAAGTTAAAAAAAATGCTATTTTCAGGGAAAAAAAAGACATTTGAAGAGTCCTCCCCCAGACTCACAGCGACCACTGGCCTACCAAGGGCTCTCTGAGGCTCCGGGTTAAAGGAGCCCATTTGATTGCACTTAACCAGGCACTTAGGAAGGTAACCTGAGCAGCTGCCTGAGAACGCAGCCAGCTGGGGCAGCCTCAACTTCACCCCTCTCCCTCCAGGCTGCACTGCATGTAATTCCTTGGCTGTGGTGTGCACTTAGGCCCTAAGCATTTTCCAGGGTCAATTTAAGAAAGAACTCGAGGAAAGATGTTTCTGTATCGTGTGCCAAATTGTTACTGAGACAGGGCTGTTGTTTGTTCAATGATTAATGAGGATCCACACAGTAAATTCCTCAGCATTTTGTGCCAGGGAAAAATGTCTGTCTGCCTCCAGGACTTGAATCAGCCAGAGAGGCAGCTATGCTGCCCTTCATCTTATTTCTCTTTTGGCCTTGGCTGCCAGGAAGCTCACCTGCATCATGACCTGCTGACATAATGAGTTCTTTCATCAACTATTTTAGCTGTCCAAAGACACGTGGACACCTCATCTTGTTTTATGAATAATCAGAGCTGGCATTTATTGGATGCTTGCTGTTGCCAGGCTCTGTGCTGCACACACAACATTTATGCTCTCACTCATTCTTATAAAAATGCCACCAGGTAGGGCTTCAGTATCCCCACTTTATAGATCAGGAAACTGAGACCTGAGAAGGTGAATAAGTGAATCAAATCCATCTTCACAGCTCAGAAGCCAACAGCATTGCTATGTGTGTTCACCCTGTCTCCTCACTCTAGAAGGTGAGTCCAGAGGGCACGAAACCACTGCATTCTTGTGTCCTAGATGGGCATGGACAGGCACCTGATCATTACATGGCGAACGAACTGGAGGTGAAGCCAGGATTGAAACAAAGGTCTATTTGCTTCAAACCCATGCTCTAACTTCGGTCTTTTCAATCTTGAGAGGTGGTAAACCTCACCCTAAATTTAACCTTCAACTCACCCTTAACCCTAATACTAAAACTAAGCTTACACACAATCCCACATGAATTCACCAATAACCAATCCAATGCTCCCAGCCCCGCCTTGTCCTCAGTTCTGTGGGGCGAGCACTCTGGCCACAAAGGCTAGGGGGTTAGAAACACGGCCTCCCGTGCAGATGGTGGAGCACATGGGGTCTGCAGCGGGGAGAGGTCAGTGGGTACGGGGTCAGGTTTCCGCTCTGGGAAGCCTGGGCAGACGTGAGCGGGGCAGGCTTCGGCCAAGTAGGCCCGGGGCAGGGGGTGCCAGGGCAGCTCCTCTGGCCGGAGAGGGCCAGCCCGGCGGGTGGGGAGGAGATGCCCTGCCCCGCTTCCTGCCCACTGCGTCTGGCCAGGAGCCCCGCAGCCAGCACAGGAAATAACAGGGGCCCCCAGAGGCCGCCCATGCAGGCCCTGCTCCGAGGCCGCCCAGGGAGGGAAGGAGGCCATTGTCGGCCTTTGTTTCAGTTTCCCCAGTGTTGCCCAGGCTCCAAGAGGCCCCTGGGAGCTAACAAAGCCTCCCCTCAACCCACAGCTGTCCAGCCTCCCCGAGCCCGACCCTAGGGACAAGCCCACCAGGCCCTGGGCTCTTAAAGCGGCAGGTGCAGAGTAGAAATGAAGTCACGTCCAAGTCGGGGGTGGGGCGCACGCGGGCCAGAGCAGGCTGGGCAGGCGCATGGACAGATGGGCGTTTGGGTCTGTGTCTGCACCCGGGTCTGCCCAGGGCCAGGTCCAACAGCAGGGGTGCGGATCTTAGGAGGGAAAGAATGGTTGCGACTCTGAGCGTACAACAAAGAAACCAAAGAAAGGAAGCCCAGAGAAAGGAGGGCAACCCGGACAACCTGGGCATCCACCTGGGTGGGGAGAACTGTCCTCATCCTTGAAAAGACACATCCCAGAAGCAGCTCCTCCTGCCCACTTGCAAGCCTAGGAGTGTGGATGGGTGTGTGGTGCGCGTGTGTGCACGTCTGTGTATGTGCTAATGTTTGTAAGCGTGTGCCTGCGTGCCCTGCAGGCACGTGTGAGCAGACACATAGGCATTGTGTCTGTGTGCATGTGTGTGCGTGTGTGAGGGCTGCAGGAACACAGGTGAACGTCTGTATATGTGCACCATGTGAGGGTGTTTACGTGTACCTTGTGGGGGGGGGTGCAACATGTGTGCGTGTGGATGTGTCTGCACACGTGCTTATGTTTGTGAGCATGTGTGTGCACACATGAGCATGCACACACAATGACTTCTCACTGTTGAAGCACACTCTCAGGCTTGTCAGCATCAGCAGTCACTCATTCCCCCGCTAGCCCCGGTGGCCTGTCACTAGTGGTGTGTGACTGCCATGACCTCTGTAGGGCTCTTACCACATCCTCAGGGGGGTCACCCCACAGAGACAAAGTACATCAACACTGAGTCCCAGTCACTGTTAATTAGCAACTACAGAGTGGGCCCTAGACTCAGACCAAACCAATCCAGGTTCAAACCTCTGCTCTGGCCTGGACTAGCTGTGAAAGCCTGCACCTGTCTCTCAACCTCCCTGAGCCTCAACTGCTCATCTGTGAAATGGGGATGATGCCACTTCTCACCACCCGTGGTTCAGGAGAATAAATGAGAGACACATGTCAGGTACACAGCCCCCCGCCTGGCTCCAGTGAAAGCTCACTAGATGGTTGGTTCTTTTCACTGTTACTGTTATTACAGTTGCTTATAATTAAAGTTCCTGAAGATATAACAGTGAGCAAAGCAGGCACTCCCCTGCCTCTATAAGCCTGAAGGGTTTGCAGAGCGTTTAGCCTGGGAAGCAGAATAGCAGGAGCAAAGATTTCTCCTCTTTACTGGATTCGATACCAGTCTGAGGTGTTAACTACTACCAAGTATGGCCAGCAGCCATCAGTTAAAGCAATCAACCACAACAGAGGTAAAAAAAGAATTATCAATGTGGTGCAAAATAATGGGTTTTTGAACCAGACAGGCATCAGCCTAATATACACGTGTTGAGAGAGAGAGAGAGAGAGAGAGAACATGAGCGTGTACCCACACCTGCCTGCACCCTCAAGGATTCTAAGGGAGTGTCAGCTAAGATGACAACAGCCCCGTGGGCTGCCCACAGCCTACAGCAGGACAGTGGCTGACGCACTGCTGACAATACCCAACCCAGGAACTGGCCCTCAGATTGCCCGCCCAGGAAGCCAGGAACAGCCAGGCGGCACGATCGAGGCTGACCTTGGCCATTTCCTACTGGGCGCCGACCCATGGCTACACGGTGGGTGCGTCGAGCCCCACCCAGCGAAGGAGCTTGATCATATGACAGCCTAAGGGCTTCCATCTTTCAGCACAGACCCTGCCCACCCACCCCCGCCAAGCCCCAACCCCAGCCCAGCCTTCTCCACTTGGGAAACAAGCCTCGCCCCACCAGCCAGGGTCAGCATGAATGAGGATGGTCTTGAGAACTCAGTCCCACCCTGACCCTGCACAGGGGTGAAGGCTAGAGCGCCCTGCCCACTGTGGCAATGCCTAGATATAGCCAGTTGAGACAAAGGGAAGAAAAAGGGAGGGGCCCGTCCTTGTCTGTCACCTGCACAGATCCAGGCTCAGAGCTAAGCTCCAAGCCAAGCTTCCCTCAATCAATAGCAAGAATAAAAGTGCAGGGTACCAGGTGCCAACATAGGGGGCTAACGCTAACCCACGTGGATTTCCTCCTATCATCCTCACAATGGCCCTAGGAAGCCGACTAATTATCCCCATTTCAGATGAGGACATGGAAAGCACAGAGAGGTTAAATGACTTACTCAAGGTCACACAGCTCACAAGCATCTTGACCTCAAATCCAATTCCTGCTCTTAACAAAGTGAACAAAAATCTGGCCCTGAACTGCCAAGTGCAAATACAGATGAAGAGGCAGAAGTGAAGTTCTCCACCTTGGTAAATATTTGCTAGGTATCTGCCAGTTACCAAGCCAGAGTTGGGCCCTTGGAGCACAGTGAATCATACACGGTCACTGGCTGAAGGAGCTAGCAGAGCTGCGAGGGAACTGGGAGTGAATGGAAGGAACCTCATAACCAAGCAGAGGGCATGAGGGCCAGGATTAGGGCGGCACCTGAGGCTTAGGGACAGGCACAATTATTAGGGCCCGGCTATCACAGTATACTGCCTGGAGGAGGTGTCATTTAGGTTGCTCTTTGAAGGATAAGCTCCACAGGCAGAGGGCCCAGTCAGAGGTCAAGAGGAGCCGGCAAGACGGTTTAACTCATCAGACCCACTAAGTCCTCACTACTCAGGGTAGTGTGTGGGCCAGCAGCTTCCGCACCACTCTGGAGCTGGGGAGAAATGCAGACTCACAGGCCTTACCCAGAACTGCGCAGTTAGAATCTGAATTTTAACAAGATCACCAGACTTGCCTGCACATTCAAGTTTGAGCTGAGCCAGTATAAACCACACCTGGGCAACACAGAGAGACCTCCCCCCAAAGTCAAAGGGAACAAAGTCATCATCACGCCCACAGGTTCACACCCATATGCACACTTGACGTGGCCCTGGTTTATAGCCAGGCTTCAAGTCCCCCCCAAAACTGCTGATTCCTACTGTCCACCAGTGGGGTCCCAGATCCTCTGGGAGCCTCATTACTGACGCCCCCAGAAAAGCCCAACAGCACCAGGACAGGAGAAAGGGGACACCGGGCTTGCTGGAGTGGACAGCTCCAAATCAGCGAGGCTGGGAGCAGGCGACCTCACTGCAACAAGCAAGGGTACCACGGCAGAGTGGCTGCTGTGCGCCAGCCTGTGGGTACAGGACAAATGACAGAGTCCCTGCCTGAGGAAGCTCCAAGTCCACCCAGAGAGGCGAAATCAACAAGACAAGCCCCGCTCCATGGCTTCACTGGAGTGAAACCATCAGCCAGGCTGCGGGGAAGGAAAAACAGAGTCAGAAGAGAGACACCACACACACACGCACGCACACACATACCCTGGGCACCAGCACACACGTGCACACGCACATGTGCACAGCAGACACACCACAGAGGAAGCGATGTACAGTGCAGCCCAGCAGGGGCCCCTGGCTGGTCCAGAGCCAGAGGAAAGGGTGGGCAGGAAACGCCACATCCCCCTTGGAGAACAGGTCCAAGTCAGCCCCAGGAGCCCAGGATGCTGCACAGAGGGGTGCAGAAGCCTGGGGGCTGCCATGGGTTTGAGTCAGGGCCGCAGCACCTGGGCACACTCACACACACACACACGCACACGAGTGCACGCCTCCATGTGCACACAGGGCACAGATGCCCTACCTCGTGGACTGCTCACCATGGTAACAGAGTGGCCACCTCTCAGCTCCAGTCACCACCTGAAGGTTTCTGAGGCCTCCTGTGCTGGGGAAGCAGCTCTAACAAAGGCGCAGCCCCGGCCAGCCTGGCCAGGGGGTCCACAGAGCAGACCAGCCGGCGCATGCCTGCCGCGCTCCCCCGGTGAGCTCGGGGCCACCGCATCTTCCTACCCAGCCTGCCTGGCTCCACTTAGCTCAACTCCCCACAGACGCCCCAACCGAGCTAATGAGAAACTCCCCAGCTGGCCCCATATAAAAACGCATTTCATAAGTCTTTAAAATGCTAGGAAATTCTCCATCTCTTTAGGACTTTTCTGCTCCTTTAAAACGTCCCCTGATCCTCGTCGAGGAAATGACTGGGTTGGGGGCTCAGGGACAGGAGGTGGACAGCACCAGCTGAGCCAGCAGGGGGCCAAGGGGCACCTGGCAGCTTCTGTCATCGGCCCCAGGGTTAATGGGGAGAGTGGTCGGGATACTGTCACTGATAAGCCAGGGTAGGATGGTCACTAGGGAAAGAACTCAGGGTGAGGGGGCCGGGGGAGAGGTAGAGAGAAAGAAGAGGGAGTCAGCCTTGATTTGACGATTGAAAGAAAAGTTGAAAGTTCCTGGGAGCCCCTAAGAAAAACTCCAAAGGGAAAAAAGACCACCTACACAAAGATGTTGGTCATAGCCTTGTTTATAAGAGCCCAAAACTGAACATAGTCCAAGTGTCCAGCAGGGGAGGGGCAGCTCAGAAAATGAATGCCCATCCGCCCAGTGACCCCGGGGTAGCTGCCAGGAAGGAAGGGTATGTGGGTCCAGGGGTTCCAAGAAGCTCAGGGCTCCTGGGGGCTAGACAGAGCCCACCAGTGCCCTCACCCTGCACTTCATCTAGAGAGGAAGCTTTCCTACACTATGGAGCTGGAAAAGGGGCCAAGAGAAATGTAAACAGCATGTGTGCAGAAGCGCAAGGTTGTGGGTGGAGTTTCTGTGAAGTAGTTGAAATAATAAATATGTGCTCTAGGAAAACACAAGCGGGGTGGGGAGGCAGCTCAGAAAAGGGTCAGAAGTGCAGGCTGGGCTGCACAGAGGGGCCTCGACTCCCTGCAGCAAAAGGTCCAGTCTTCCAGACATTTCCATCCACTTCAGGGGTCGAAATGTGGAGGTAAAGGGCTGCCAGGGGAGAGGAGGTGGCCCCTTTGTCAGGGGTGGGGACACTGACCACTCCCCCTAACCCATGGCTTACTCAGAGCCCGACTAAAAGGAAAATGAAGGGCTTCCAGCATCCCGCCCCAAAGGCCCCCACCCAGACACCCAACACCCAGATGCCACTGTGATCTCCCCTCTCTGAGCAGGTCTCAGCTCCTGCAGCCCTAACACATCCTCCCCCTGCAAACTGCATGCAGGCCCCACACCCGGGGATGGTCATGAGGGGCCCGGGGGAGGCTGGCTGGGGTCAGGCGGGTGGGAGTCTCTACAGAGAGCCTGACCCACAGTGTCTTCCAGGCCTGGCCTTTGAAGATGGGAAATGTGCACAAGGCCTTCAAAACATGTACTTCTCCTTCTGGGCAGCAAACCAGAAGGCCTGGCCCTAGTTGGATTCTTCCACCCAACCCAGGAAGGACCTGGCACTGAGTTGACCACCCCACTCCCCAAGCCTCTGGACCCCCTCTAAAATGTAGAGCCTGGACCCACATTCTCACAGGCAGATCTGCCATTTACAGTTTAGGTGCTACTTTTATGCCTGAGCTGCCTGGGTTCAAAGCCCAGCTCTGCCACTTCCTGTCTGTGTGACCTTGAAGCAAGTCACTAGCATCTCTGTGCCTCGGTGTCTGTATGTGAAAAGCACTGAAAAGGAGGACTGGATCCTAGAAGTGGCTCGTAAATGGGAAGGATGGTTCCATTAACCAGGACCACGAGACCCATCACGTGGTGGGAAGACCTGAAACTCTGATCACACCAGTAAGGGCTCAGACGGCTGGGCCATCGCAAACAACTGATTATATTGAGTGTTTCTCTCCAACCACAAGTGTGTGTGTCACCACACCAGAAATCAACCTGGCTAACCTGCCCAGGCATTGAAAATGAATATCTGTCAACAAATTGACAGTCTCCCATCTCCAGCCCACCCCGAGACCCTCCTTCCACTGCACCCCCAGCTTGGTCCAGAGCAGCCATGTTGGAAGGAAGCCCGACCTGCCCTGAAACCTGGCCCAGGGAGGTGGGAGGTCCCAGTGAGACTGGGACTATTGAGACAGTTACACAAAGATGAGTCCCTTCAGCTCCCAGCTCAAACTCAGTGATCTGGGGAAGGGAGGCAAAGCTCCGTTTGGTTTGACTGGTTCCCTGAAAACCCACATGGTAGGCTTACGATCATCCTGCCTGCCACTCAGATCTCATTGCAAAAGGCTTGAGGGAATACAGAGGAAGCTCCTAAGGGAAGACAGGCCTCCTCCCCAAGCTGGGCCAGGCAGGTGGGGGGGGGGGGACAAAGAGGCCTGGAAAGTCAGGCCTAAGCAGTGGCCCCTTGGTAAAGACACACATGGTAGCCTTCTGCTGGTGGCCAGGCTCAAACCAGCTGGCAGAGGGACTTTCTTTGGCCTGAACAGTGTTTTTCAAATGCATGAATTGTCAAAAATGAGATACCACTTTACATCTAGGAAGGCTAGAATCCACCAAAAAAAAAAGAAGAAAAAGAAAAAATACAAGTATGAGTGAGATGTGGAGAAACTGAAACCCTCATACTATGTCTTAATAAAGCTGCTTTAAAAAGATATGAGCTGATGGAAGGGATAGCTCAGTGGTAGAGTGCATGCCTAGCATGCATGAGGTCCTGGATTCAATCCCCAGTACCTCCATTAAATAAATAGATAAATAAACTTAATTACCACCCCCCCAAAAAAAGATGAGCTGCTAATTTTTTAATCTGATGATTTCATATGAAAATCCAGCTTTCTGGCTTCTCTTTGAAAAACTCAGATGATGGGGGGAATCTGGGCCCAGGTGTCCTGGCACACCAGCTGCCCCCATAGCAGCCCCTCCCCAACCGGCCTGCTCACCCGTGCCACCAGCCCACCTCGAGTGGGCCTTTGAGTGTGAGACCCCTGCAGGGCTTTCACAAGGACTCTCACGTATCTAAGGAGTTTGAGCTTGTGGCCTGGCGAGGTAGGGAGAAGAGCTTGGGAGTGATCTGTGAGCCCCCCTGAAATCATACACAAAACACTCTGTGTGTTTAGGAAGAGAATCCACACGCTTCTTTCCATTGGATGTGCAAAGGCATCTGTGATTCAAAACAGGTTAAGAATTTCTCCCTCCCCTGGGCTCCGCTATCAGCAGCCCTGTGCTTGCCAGCAGAGAGGTGAGAGTGGGCCAGCGCGCCCTCCTACCGTGGCCCCCTGGCTGGACAGGAGAATACTGCTGTGAGCCGATCACTGCTCCCCTCCCTGCCAGGCCAGGCCGGGCTCTCCATCACTGTCAGGGCCTCAATTCAAAGGCACAGACAGAGCAGGCCAGGTTGTTCCTGGGGGCGGTGGCCACAGGGTCCCCACGGGCACAGGAGGCCACTGTGCATGCCGCTTCTTTATTGGAGTTCTCCATCATGTGCCCAGAGCCAGGAAAAGCGGATGAGGGGAAGCTCGCACCCCAGGCAGGCTGGGCCCCAACGAAGCAAGCTGCCCTGTGCTCACAGCTCTGCAGTGCTGGTAAGGTGCTCTCCGCTCACCCTCTTCACCTCACCCTGCACTGCTCTGGTCTGGTGAGCCCAAAGATCCTCCGTGGCCACCTTGGGCCCTGTTCTGCTGGGGACCTTCCTAAAGCCCCCACAACACCTTCAGGGCTCCGCACAGCTGTCCACCTGCCAGTGCCAGGCAGTGCAGCAGTTAAATCCCAGGCTCTGGCTGCAGGAGGACCTGGGTTCAAGTCCCTGCTCCTCAGCATCCTGGCTGGGGACCATGGATCCGCTACTGTGCAGCTCCAAGCCTCCTTCCCTCATCCACCAAATGAGGATGGTAATTCTCAGTAACAGTGCCAAGGGTGGCTTGGGGAGGCTTTGCTCCCCCATAATCTTCCTTGGCACCTGCCCCCATTCTCTGATGCAGCCAAGTGACATTTTCTCAGCTTAATGAAAAGCGTTATACCAAAGCAGCATCAACCAGGCCTTTGGCCCTGTCCTCTACCAGATGGCGGCCCCCAGTCCAGCCCACGGAGAAATTCTGGAGTTGCTGCTGGAAACAGCACCCACCTCACAGGGTTGTCATGATGGCTCAATGAGACACTGGAGGTAAAGGTTTGCTCCGTGCCTGGCACATACTAAGTAAGTGCTCACTAAACGTCCACGCCCCATGTCCAGGGCTGCCTCCCAAACCGACTTCATCCTGCCACCCAGGATTTGAGCTATTTTGTAAACCCCGTGCTCAGGGAATACAAACTGACTTTAATAGCCCAAGGCCAACAAAACTGGGAAGGAAAATTTATCACATGCGTGCACTGTAAAAAAATCATCAGCAATGGGCCAAAGCAAACAAAACAATCCATTGCCTGGCTGTGGATTATCCAATGCCCGGGAGGTTCTGCCCTCCCTTCCCCGTCTCCGACAGACAATCCGAGGCTGACTGGCACCGTGGAGTCCCTAGGGCCCAGAGGGGCTCATGAGGAGTCGTGCACCTCTTTCTGCACACACGTGTGGGGCGTGCTGGGCTCTTGGCTGGAAACTGGCAAATCCCACAAACTTCGTCACTCCCGAGTGCCCCCGAGAGGCTCTAAGGCTGGCCTTTCCACTGCCACATCAGAGCACCGCAGCCCGCAGGCCCCCTTGGCATCACCCCTGCCATCTGCAGACCAGCCTTAGAGATGCAGCCTGGGTGCCTGACACCCCCCGCACAGGGCTCTCCGTCCACCATCCATCGCAACACTGACAATGCCTCCTTGCACCCTGCTGCTGTCCCAGCCTGTCCTCATTGCCTCTGGCACCACTAGGAAAGCAGCTGGGAGGGAGGACCTTATACGGACACGACCAGGCTGGGCGCTTTCCCAGTCTGGGGGTTCAGAGCACAGTGGGGATCCTCTTCAGAGCTGGCGGCAAGCCTGAGCACATGTACACCCACATCTGCTGGGGCGCCTGGATGAGGTGTAGAGCTTTATAACCTCACTGTGTTTCCTCTAACCATGGGGAGCGCATCTCTCCCACACAGAAGGAGACAGGACAGGGGCCACACAGCCCCTTCCCCTCTCATACTCAGTGTGGACCCCAAGGTCTGTCCTAACTCTGAACTCTCCCCCAGAGGATTTGAGCACCTCCCCATCCTGGCTTCACACAAGGCCCCTGCCATGGAGGGAGCCCCTGTCACCAAGGGCCAGGCACTTGCAGACACAAAAGCACCTAAGCCTGGGTCAGCCAGGACCCAACCAGGACCCTCCAGACTCTCCAAGAAGCACAGATTCTAATGCAAAGAGCACTGGACCGGGAGTCCAGGAACCTGGGTTCGAGTGCTGGCTCCCCATCCCCCCCTTCCACCCAATCTGTACCAGCATTTCCCAAATTTCAGTCATCTGTGAACCATTCTTTACGATTTTTGCCGAATCCAACCATTATGACTTCAAACTTTGTCAACTCAATTTTCTCACTTAAATAACGTCCACATCATCTTAAATCACATGAGCCATAAAATCAAAAATTCAATGTGTTAAGTGTTTATATGCTGGATGCCTACCACCACGTTTTTGGAACTACTGATGCAGAGCATATCTCCCTCCTGGCCTCAGTTTCCACATCTGAGAGAGATGCAGTTGGACTGAATGACTCCCTCAGAGGTCTTCTCAGGCCCAAGAGTCCACAAGCCTGGACTGGCTCCGGCTCCCCCATGGAGCCAGAGCCAGCTGGTCAGGATCCTGGGACAGGGGACAAGGCAGGAGAGCCGGGTGCCTACCAGATAGGGAGCCGGGGCCAGCGACCAAGAGAGGTGCTGGCTGGATGACCAGCAAACAGGAGAGCCGGGACCTCCTCTCAGGAGTTCCTAAGGACCCCAAGCCAGATCCAACCCCAAGCTCCATGGGCAGCTCCAAGTGACCGAGCCTTACAGTGAGAGAGACCTCATTCATCCACCTCATCTTATAGCTGGGGAAACTGAGGCACAGAGAAGGAAATTATGTGAGGGCAGAACTGAGCCAAAAACCCAAGCCCTCTGTCAAGTCGCCCCATCAACCCTGATGGCCACAAACCCCACAAGTCTGACTTCCCCCTATTTCCTCCCCATGGAGGTATGGGCTCTCGGGTATGCCGGCCCAACAGTGCAATGCAGCCCCTTCCAGGAAGGGAAATAAAGGAATTCTGATTTCTACTACAGTTTAAACATTCCATTACAGTGGCTTTTATGCAATTAGACTGGAATGAACGTGCAACGACGCCCATGGCAGAGAGCTTCAAAGCCCACGTAGTTGGGGAGGGTGGGGGGGTGGCCCATCTGAATGTACCCATGAGACGGAAACATGGCCCCCAGGGGATTAAGGGCATATTAGTCTCCGTATGTAATAGATTTTATTGACCATATGGAACTGATGGAAAAATCATGTTGCACAGGGTAGTCTGGACTGGAGACAGGAATGTGACAGGGAGAATTTGATTTCCATAGCCAGCTGGGTGGCTTTCTGAGTTCCTGAGCCAGCCCCATGGGGACCCCCACCAATTCTCCCACCAGCCCCCGGGCATTTATTTACCTGATGCTGTCACGGAGGAATCCCAGGCCAGCGAGAAGTCCGAGGCCTCCCCCTCTTCAACTGAAAGAGAGAAAAGAGACGGGCCTGTGAGTTTTGAAGCTGTGCAAACAGGTCATCGGAGAGGGCAGTGGGGCACAGGGCAAGGAGGAAGGATCATTTTGGGGGGTCCCCGTAACACCCACGACAAGGGGCAAAGGGGTGAAGCCGACAAAGAGGCCTCTGCTAGTTTCACAGAGTTGTGAAATAATCAGAATAAAACATAAATAGCAAACAAGTGTTGTATCAGTATGGTTTCCCCATCCCTGTGCCCCAGGCAGACATCACAAATCAATCACAGCACACTGCCTCAAACCAGACGCAGCATTGGAATCTCTCTACACAGTGCCACAGGCCGTTACTACCTATAATCAGAGTATTCACTTGACATAAAGCCATCTGCCACTCACAGGAATAGAACGAAGATTCAGACCTCTCCCTGATATCTCCAGACATCATTCTCCTTGGACCACCACTAAGAATATGAAGGCTTTCTTGATTATTCCAAGAAACAAGCAAGGTCATTCATTCTCAGAGGTTGGCAAAGCATGGTGTGCTATTCTCTACATTGAGAACTGACCCACAGACAGACCTCAGGATACGTGGTCAGCAGTCCTGGGCCGGTGGCATCAGAAAGCAACTCACCTCTCCACCCCACCCATGAGCCCACAGGACGAAGCTGGGAAAGGATGGGGTGTCCCCACCACCCCATGCCCCGGCATGCAAGAGCCCCGGTGGAGGTTGAGGCCATGCATTAGGAGAACATGGGAGAAATTCTATACAGCATAATAAAGCTCTTTTCCTGGAATTAATCCCAGTCTGGGGCATGTAGTAATATTAAAGCCGGGTTATGGACTTTGTAAAATGGAACTTTGTTTAAGCCAAAAATGTGCATACACAGTATTTTTCAGATTTAACAGGCTCTGAAGTTCTACACACACACAGGCTGAAGCCAGCACGTACCACCCAGTTCTCTTTGCACTATAGCTGTCTCTACAAGGGCACATGCTGTGAGCCAGACCCTGTGCTGTGAGTGTGTCTAATCCTCGTCAACAGACTTTGAGAGGTGACGTGATGTGCCTGAGGTCCTACAGGTAGGAAGAGTCCATGCAGAGTTGGGGCTGAAACTTAGGACTGTCCGTCTCAAAGACTGCTCCTGAAACCCCCGCTGACTGGGACACAGAAGATGCTCTCCAGAATCCCAACAACTCAGGACCGGAAGGCAGCTACACAGCCTGCTGGGCAGCTGAGCAGTGAGTGAAGCAAGCAGGCTGGCTTGTGGTCAGACACTGGGTTCAAATCCTGATTCTACCTCTAATTAGCTGTATGACCTTGAGCAAATTGTTCAACCTCTAGGCTTCAGTTTTCTCATCTCAAAAACAGAGATTAAAAATGGTACCTAAGCCACAGGGCTATTGGAAAGATTCCATGGGATGATGTCTGTCGTCTGCTCGGGTGGGTTTGGTGCCAGAGCTGGACCAGCTCTCGGAGTCAGCTATTCCTGGCCTTACCCCCTCATAGAGCCTCACAGGGCATGTTTTCTTTTAACCCCCAGAAACAGCTCGCCCAAGAGGGCACATCCTGAGTGACATGCGCACACTGGCCGAGTGACATGGGCACGAATGCACTCACCCCACTAACATCCCATCCCCTGGCCCACGTTTTGTTTTCTGAAGGTATGACTACACCGCCCTTCGTACATTCCTGATGAGGGAAAGTACTGCCCAGCCCCGCCGCCGCCATCAGTGAGCTCAGGCCGAGGAATGCTGACCAAGGGCTCTCTCTTTCCCAAGTTTGCATCCTGAGGGTAGAAACTCAGAATCAAGACAATGAAATGCAGAGCAGATCTGAGCTGGGACCGAAGCTACTTACAGCTGGGGGATCAGATACGCGTTCTGGTAAATATGAATCAAGACCTCGCATCAGACAAGGAGCATTTGTTAGCGACTTTCATTGCCACACCTGAAAATCAGTTTCCTTCACATTTCACCATTTACTTACATTAATATATAATACATATTGCTTCTATTAAGAGGTTGCTGCCAATATGTAAGGTCATCATGCCGCCATTCCATAGGACACCTCCAACAGTGCCTGTGTGGGTCCCTGGACCTCATTAACCACAAGGACCAAGACATGAAGGCATGAGCCTAGCTCTCCCTTCGTCCCCAACGTACTCCAGGTATGAGGCAAAGAGCCCCCACACTTGGGTTCACTCCACGTTCTTTGGTTGGGAAATGTGACCTCCCAACTTATTGAACTGGAGGATGTCCCCAAGATGCCAAATCCTTCCCTCCCTAAGATCTGGCTTCAGCCATCATGGGAAGGAGAATGAGAAAACGTTTGCTACTACTTTGGAGCTCTTGGGGGGATTCAAGGCACAGTTCCCGGGGGCTATAGGCCTGCAGAGTTGGGAAAAGGGAAAACGAGGTTGGCTGCCTGGGGAAGTTCAAAGTGGCAGACATCACTCCGGGCGACTGACTGCATCACACACTGGCATCTCCAGAACCACATCCCTCACAGCCAGGAGCCCACGGATCAGCTTGCCGAGTTACATGGGCATGAATGCACTCATCCCACTAACATCCCATCCCCTGGCCTACATTTTGTTTTCTGAAAGTATAACTATACCATCCTTTGTACATTCCTGATGAAGAAAAGTACTGCCCAGCCCCACCGCCGCCATCACGAGGCCCTGTGCTACCCAACCCTGCAAACGAGCGGAGGCTCTCCTCGCCTCCAGCCGGCCTCTTCTGTCCAGTCTGGTCTCTTCCACAATAAGATGACTGGCAGGGACAATGGGCACAGAGGCAGAAGGCCTCCCCTACAGCTGGAGCCAGGCACTTGCTGGGGGCAGCGGAGCCCACAGCGGCAGCGGCATTCTCTGGGGGCCCGAGGCATCCCTAAAGGGGATTTCTGCTACAGAGGCCCCATGAACACCAAGGAGTGAGCATCTCAGAGGCCAGAGTGGACAACACGCTAAGGGGCTGCCCAGTCAGCCAGGGGAGCTAGGTGCTTTCTAGAGACTTCCCCAGACTCAACCTCCAACTTTTTAATTTATAAGATACTTGGCACCGTGGGGGACAAAACACACCCCTCCACCCTGCCGGGTCTCAAAGGGAACACAGGGACATCCACTCCTGTGAATGATGGGCATTTGTCAACACACGGTGTGTGCATCGGGCCAGTGTGTCCACAAAGGGAGAGAATATGGGGGTCAGTGTGTAAACACAGGGAGGGGGCACAGAGTGAGTGTGAACATCCAGGTGGGGGCGTGGCAGCAAGTGTGTACACACGGAGAGGGGACATATGACAAAGTGTGTATGCAAGGAAAGGGGGCACAGGGCCTGCGTGCACACTGCAGAGTGTACAGAGTGTATTCACCATGGTTCCTGGGATGTGTTAAGAAAGATTCTGAGGCTCTCTCAGGGCTTCAGCCAGATCAAAACCCTGTGTTCTCTCTCTGCTCTGGGGCCACAAGTTGTAGCTGGCTGATTGCCCCATGGGTGTATACACCTGTGAGCCCCACCAGATGCTGCCTCCCAACTCAGCAGCAGGCTCCTAAGTGACCACAACCCCCCAACTCTGGGAGAACCCATAACTTGCCCCCCTATGCACCAGGATGACTTCACCACCATCAACGAGATGCCAGTGAGACACAAAGCCTGTGTGCTGGACCTGTGGATTGGGAACCCAGCAGCATGGAGCAGGTGGTGCCAGGTGGGCACCTGGATAAGCCACCTCTCCAGTGCCACTTGCTCTGGCCTGGGGAGGAGTACCCACTCTCCAGGGCTCCTCATTACTTTGAAGATGCAGAGGAATGGAGCTGGGGAAGTGAACAGAAGTGAGGTGGGGTAGGGGCTGAGTGGAGGGGCTAGAAACAGGGCTCTGGAACCCAACAGTTAGATCAGGGGCTCCACATGGTGCTGGTGAAAGTCAGGCAGGATCTGGGCTGGCAGCCAAGGTGCAGGTAAGAGGCAGGAGAGCTCAGGCACAGGTTCTAAGGCAGACAGTGTCAGGAGGTGAACGAGAGAGACGAACAGAGGCAGGCATTGAGGAGGCCCCCAGCAGGGCCCAGAAGGCCCCCTTTTCCCCCCAAATCCACACAGGGCCAGCTGCTCAGCCTGGCTTCAAGCATCTGAGAAGGCCCTGCTCCCTGGATATAAATCCCTGGACATGTGTGCAAAGAGGCACTTTTCTGGGGAAAATATCCATAGTTTTCATCAAAAAGATCTAGAACAACTCCCCCGCCCCCCCCCAAAAAAAGTGTTTAAGAACCACTGAACTAATGGCTTTTATTTGGAAATTCTTCTCGGCTGGCCCCACCTCTGGCTGGTGTCCCCAAGGTCTTAGGGGACCTCTTTATGCTTTGCTGGTTTTGGTCCAGGGATCATCTCACCCTTAGGGAAGGGCTGGACCCACCCTGGCCTGACAGAGGCTCCCTAAAAGCAATCCTGCCCCAGAGGAGGTGGTGAGCCCAGCAAGGGGCACAAGGCTGCCTCTCCTCAGCTCATATTTGGGGAAACCCTCTCACCCACACCAGACCAGGCCCTGGGGAAGTAAACGACACACTGACAGCCCAGATTCTCATTGTCAAACATGAGACAGAGCATCACTGCTCCTCACTTTGTCCTAAGCAACTTCAAGGAACAAAAAGCATAAAGCAGAAAGGACTGTTGTGTATGGCTGTGCAGGTTGTGCACTGCACAAGGGGCCCAGCAGAGGTGGTGACAGAGGCTTGAAATTTAACCCACAGCCTGTCCACCAAGCAGTGTGTCCTGGTGCAGGGTTATGAACACCCAGAGGAAGGGGTACCCATGTTTCTGCAAAAAGGCACACTCAGCCTTTTTTCTAGTTCACATAGATGTGCTGTCACGCATAGCTCATGACCATCTCTGGCATCAGGCCTCAGGGCAAAATGATCAGGGTCAGGGGCAAACAAACCCAACCAGTGGGCGCACACTTTCCAGGCTCCTCTCTGGTAGGGATGGGGGGTGGGCAATGGGTGGGGTTGGGGGAGTCATGGCACGGAAGAGTGCAGGTTCTCTGCAGCCAGAGCTAAAACTACCCGAGACCCCCAGTGCCAGCCCTCTCACACCAAGCTCAGACCCTCAGAGGAGTCAAGATCTCACGACTGGGGCACATCACAAACCCGTTTATTTAATGCCATGATTCCCCGGCCACTTGCTGAAAAGAGAAGAAACTAACACTTCAAACGGTGCAGGGAAGACACTTGCCCCCTTCCTCAGTGAGCGCCCGCCCTAAGTGAGGGTGTGAGAGGAGGGACGGGACTCTCCCATCAGTCTCCACCCACACCCCCGCCACGTGAGCACCTCACCATCAGGAGGATGGGTCTAGGATTTAAAGAAGTCTATTTTTGGACAACATGGCTCCTAACCAGAAGACTTCCGCCACCAGATCTAGTGTTTTTCAAAAACACACACAAAAATGTGATATGTTCCAACATTGGAGGAAAACCTGTTGTATAGACTCACCAAGAGCAAGTGAGTGGGTCTCCAAGTCAGCAGCTTCGTAACATATTGTTATAGCAGTTTGGCCAATATTTGACTTTCCCCTTAAATGCCTACCTTAGAAACAGCACCCTTGAAAAGATGCAACGTTACTGAAAATTTTTCATAAACCGTTCCCCTGGCCTATCTTGGGCAGAGAGATCGGAAGCCTTGATCTTGCTCAGCCACTGTCTTCCTTTTCTCTCCTTGCATTGCTTGTCTATACAACAGGGAGCATGGGAGGCCTCCAGGAATAGTCCAAGAACTCCAGAAGGGAAGTTGGTCCATCCTTACTGGGAAAGTGCCTCTTTCGGAAGTCATCCACAGAACTCATCCAGCAGGACAGATGAGCTGGATGAGGGTATCTGTAGAGAAGCTATAAATGGAGGGGTTCAGGGAGTGGGCCCTGGAACAGGGCTCTCAGGACCATCCCCAGCTCTGCCGCTTATGGGCCATCAGATCTGGGGCCAGATGCTTGACCCACTCTGACCTTCAGTCTCCTCCTCTGTAAAAAGAGGATAACATTCGTACCCACCTCCCAGGAGTGTCAGAAGGACTAAATGAGGTGGTATTCCTGAAGTACACAGCACAAGGTAAAATACATGGTTAATATTAGCATTTACAGGGATAATTCAAGCTGCCCTTTCTTCCCCCAGGCTCACTATCCAGGTTTCTCTCTGCTTGTACAGATGGGAGGGCTCAGAGAGATCAAGTTTCCCGCTGAGATTCGCCCCACCCCACCTGGAGGAAAGGCTCTGGATCTTTTGGCACCGCGGCCCTCTAATTCCCGCCACGGTACAGGGAAGGTGTCCCTAAATGTGGGACCATCTGGAGTTCACAGCCAAGGGGCTCCACTTCTGTGCCAGCTCATGTCCCTCCCCCTCTCCAATCCTCCCATCAGCACCCCACACACCCAAAGGAGAAGAACTGGGAGGTATCTGCAGAAGGAACAGAGGCTACAATCCTAGCAGAATCTCTGTTTTGGGCAACCTTGCAGAAATTTGCTTCCTTTCCTCCACTCTTCTCTAATTGAAAAAAGAAAGAAAATGATGATGATGATGGTGATAATGTGAAAAATAGGGTAATCAAGGTCGAAACACTTCAAGTTTTCTTTAAGTACTAGGAAAAAAATTTTTTTTCACTAGACCAAGGATAGAATACAAGCTGCATGCCTGCCCCAGCTCCCCTATCCTGCATCCACTATAGACACTGCTAATCCATCAGCGCACTCTTTCTTACTGGGCACAGATGCAGCTCCAAAAGCTCAACAAAGTGGGTTAAAATCTATTGGCCTTCTCTTGTCCTAGTCTATAGCTTCCCTTCCCTTCAAACACCTCTGCACGGCAAACGCATACCACACACATTCTCACACACACACACACACACCCTCCTCTTACCCTACACTTAAGAGGCGTGTCCAGCTGGAGCAGAACTGGGTCAGAGCCAGGACTCTCCCCCAGGAAAGCAATCGTCACGGAGCCCCAGTGGCACCAGGCACCATGCCGAGCACCCCACCTCCTGGCTCCCACTTCACCTTCCCAGCCCCCACCTTAGGGAGTCCTCAAAATCCCACTTATCTGATGATGCAGTGGAGCCTGGGGAGCCCGAGCATTTGTCCAGAAGCCAGCCCATGGGCTCACAAGGCCAGAGCAAACGTTCCCAAGTGTATCTTTAGCTCAAAGTCGGGAATGCGGGGCATCAGAGGGCGCTTGGAGATGTTTCCTCAGCTGCTGCCTGAAAGTCAAGCCCTTATTAACCCATTTCACAGAAAGGGAAAGAAAGTCCCAGAGAAGAGAAATAGCTCACTGTGGGGGAAGAGATGGGGGCTAACAAGGTAACAAAAGCCCAGAACTCGAGTACCCCAGCTCCCAGGTCCTGGACAACGTTCCCTACCATGTGGCTCTTCTTTGAAAAAGCAGCTATGTGCCCTCACCAGATGCTAAGTTCTGTGATGAGCACTTTTTACACTTGCCCAAAGCAGTGCTTCTCTGAATGCAGCCCCGGACCTGCAACGGCAACATTACCTGGCAGCTTGCTACAAGTACAGAGTCCCTGGGGGTGGGGGTCCGGCAATCTGTGTTTTCACAAGCCTTCCAGGTGATTCTGATGCATGCTAGAGCTTGAGAACCACTGGCCTCCACGATCTTATGAGATTAGGACATTTGTTAACCCCATTTTACAGCTGAGGCAACTAACACTAAGCAATTTGCCAAAGGTCGTGGGGTGAGGATGGGGTGGAACCAGAGCTGGGATTCTTCACCCCTCTGTTTTACTTCTGCAAGCAAAAGCTCTAGTTCAGACTGAGTGGGGTCAGCCGGCAAAAGAGTAGACTCTGATTCTCTCTCTCCCTGCAGTGATTCAGATTTACAGCAGATTCCGTAAGTCCCTCTCTGTGCCAACTCCCAGGGAACCTAAGAAGAGAATTCATCTTCTGGAGTCTCCCCACAAGCACACTGGTCCTTGGGGAGACAAAGAAAGCCATGGGAGACGGAGACGTGCGGGTAAACGTGGCAGAGGTGATCCAGGGAGGAAAAGGGCTCCGGTTTATAGTGTTCACCACTTTCTATAGTGTAATACTCTCACCGCAGCCAATTTCAAGCTACCAAACAGGACGCTGCTGGACGTGGAGCTGTGAAAAGATGTGCACAGTCAGCACAGCACCGGATAAAGGAGTGGTGCCACCAAGGGGCGGGGAGGGACACTCAGCCGGGGTGCGGGCGGGGGCTGCCGCCAGCCCCGGAAGCCACAGGGAGCCCACGCCTCACCGCACCGGCCCGGCTCTCCCACCCACCCACTGGCCCTGCTCAGGCTCTGCCCCCATGTCCCAGAACTCGCTCGGAGCTGCCCTTCTCTTACTGTTTCCTAGATTAAGTATCTTTTTTCTTTTTATAAAAGTTTCTGACCTAAATAATCCACGCACAATGTAGATAACTACGAAATACATGTGAGTTAAAATGGGGAAATTAAAAGCACAAGTTTCTCTGTATAAAAACATTTTACAACTTTATAGAAAGTTGAAACAATACATACAACTGAACAACACAACCAGTTCTGGACCCTGCTTTTCTAACTCAGCAATAAACAATGAACATCTCACATCAAAAACACAGATCGACACCAATGTTATTAATGGTGGCCTGAGTCCCGGGAGTCACAGGAAGCTCCAGGACTAATTTAACAAACGCCCTGTTGCTGGACACCTAGGCTACTGCTGGTCGTTTTCACTGTAAGAGAAGTTACGTTGCAAAACACATCCGCAGACATCAAACATGGTCACAAGCTTGCTTGTTCAATGAGTTTTTTTAGAATTAGTTCCCTAAAGCAGGATTGCTAGGAAGAAGAGTTTGCTGATTTTCAGGTTTTGAGACATATTGCCAACGTATATTTGGCCTTTTCCTCTTTAAATAAACGCTGAGTCCCTCAGGTGACCTAGAACTCTGAGCTAGGTACCATGAGAACGATGAGAAAAGGGACTTGGACTTTGACCTCCAACCATTAGAGTGTGAATTCCATGGTGACAAATGTTACCACTGTCCTGCCCCTCAGGGGCTGGCACATAACAGAAGCTAAGTGAATGAATGAATGAATGAATGAATGAATGAGTGAGTGAGTGAGTGAATGAGTGAACTGCAGTATGATGGAGGATGCTAAATGAATCCTAATCTCAGAGTGAGATAGAAACAAGTGGAAACAATAAAGACCCAGAGTGTAGACATGAAAGAGGAGGTGGGAGTTAGGGAAGGTCAAAGGCAGGCCCCTGAACAGCAGGGCCCACCCCCTACCCACAGCCCACAGCCCAGAGCTTGGACGTGGAACCTTTCTGCCCGGCCATGGCCCCAGAGAAGTTCTGGGGTAGGGAGGGGGCAGGTGGCAAGCCCAGAGGCCCAGAGCTAGGATGACTTTCTACTTCAGCTCTAGATAAAATTGATTTCCTTTTACACTAACATGCAAATTTTATTTTAGAAAGACTGATATTCATGGACAAAAACCTTAAAAGTCCGTGGGTCTCTTTTTTTAATGTAAATAAAATGTTTCCTATCCCACTCCTGGGCATATATCTGGAAAAGACAAACATTCTAATCTGAAAAGATACATGCACCCCAAAGTTCACAGCAGCACTATTCACAATAGCCAACACCTGAAAGCAACCTAAATGTCCATCAACAGATGACTGGATAAAGAAGATGTGGTACATATATACAGTGGAATACTACTCAGCTATAAAAAAGAATGAAATCATGCCATTTACAGCAACATGGACAGACCTAGAGATTATCATACTAAGTCAAGTAAGTCAGACAGAGAAAGACAAATATCAATATGATATCACATCTATGTGGAATCTAAAAAATAGTACAAATGAACTTATTTACAAAACAGACTCACAGACATAGAAAACAAATTTATGGTCACTAAAGGGGAAGGGACTGGGTGGGATAAATTGGGAGTATGGGATTAACAGATAAAATAAACAACAGATTTACTGTATAGCACAAGGAACTATAATCAATATCTTACAATAACCTAAAATGGAAAAGAATCAAAGAAAAGAATATATATATATATATATATATATATACACACACACACACACACATATGTAAGTATAACCAAATCACTTTGCTGTACACTTGAAACTAACACAATATTGTGAATCAACTATACTTCAATAAAAAATAAAGTTTCCTGCTCAAAGATGAAATTCAGGAAAATCAAATCAAACTGCATTTGCCTAAGCAAGGAAATACAAACTCGGGGGAATCTGAGGCAGACTTACCAGGCTCCACCCAGCCCGACTTTGGATTCTGCCTGTGGACCCAGGGCTTCACGTTTCTTGCCCAAGCTTCCAGGGTCAGCCTGACCACTGGCTGCAGAGCCACCCTTCTTCCTGGGTCAGAAACACTGCCCAGAGCTCAGGCTCACCTCCTCCGAGACTCTCTCCCTGACCACCCTGGCCTTGGACTTCAGTCGGCCTCATCTGTAGCAGTGTGCGGCCAAAGCAAGATGCCTTAGGATTAAATCCCCATCTGCCATGGTTTGCTGTGTGACCTGAGCAAATGAAGTAACCTCTCTGTGCATAGAAATCCTGCAAGGTAGCTCTGAGGATAAAATAAGAAGGTGTTTATAAAGGTATATAGTTCTGAGCCCAATACCCAGGTGCCTGACAAAGAAAACTTCTGATCCTACAGCATAATGTGTTGCCCCCAACTGTACTCTCAGCCCTTTAGGGAGACCCCATTCGTCTCCTCTTTCTCCCACCCTCCAGTTCACTTGACACAAGATGATACATATCACTGACACTAGAAACAACAATCGCTTAACATTTCTCACACAGGTTATCACGTTTATGTTTAATCCTCCCAATGGCCGGACAAAGGGATTGGGTGATGGTGCCCATTTTACAGATGGGGAAACCAAGACATAAATGAATTTTTTTAACTGAGCTAAATCATATAGGCAATGGGAGGTGGAGCTCAGATTGGCAGCCAGGTGTACGTGGCCCCAAAGCTCACACGCTACCACCAACCCCACCTGCCTCTCTCAGCCTGTGCTGAACAAATAGTAATTGACAGGCTGAGCTTCCCAGGCCTTCTGTACCGTCTCAGAAAAGCCACAGCTGATGGGGAAGGTTGGAGTGGAAATGACTCCTCCTTCTGGAACCCTCCAGAGACTAGTCTTCGAGGTCAGTGCTGGGCATGCCAGCCCAGGTCCATCACACCCGCTCCCACATGTATAAAGTGGAGGTAATAATTTTCCCATTTGTTTTGAAGACAAGTGAAACAACACACTTAAAGAGCTTAGCCCAGTGCCTGGCACATGGCGAGCAACACTAAATAGGACTATTGTGCCCCCAGCAAATCCATTCAGGGTTGGGATATTTCCTGAAAATTCCCTTCCTGGGGACCCGCCTGCCTGGGCCTTAACACGTGGAGGGCCCCAGGCCTCCCAGGCTGCCCTCATGCTTAATCCCATCTCTCCCTGAGGCTAATGTCGCTGTTCATATATATATTTCGTTTCATATAGTCACTCCTGCACAGTCTCGTTAACTAGAAACACACAGCATATAAACGTGGATTTACGATGGGGTCTGGCTCCCACATCCTGTTTCAGTGGCAACACTGGTTCTCACCCCAGCTGTCCAGCTCTAATGGGAGATGACGAAGCCGGGTGCACACTCTGCTGTGCACGGAGGGACCACAGCAACGCCCCCCACAGAGGTGCATGGAAGCAGCCCACTGAGCACTAAGGACCCGAAGGTGGGCACCAGGGTCACGGGGGTCAGGGAACAACAGCCTGGGGTTCCCCCACTCAGGGGAGAAGAGGAACAGCACCTATTCAGATCTGTCTGCTCTTTGGGGTGGGAAGGAAAGAGAGTGAAACCAGAATCCCACTCTCTTGCCTCTTCTCCACTTTGGTTTGAAGAAAAGCACCACAAAGTAGAAACTAATATTTTTTTATAACCCCTTAACAACTTATCCTCTGTGCTAACACACTGTAAATAAATGTCAGTAGCTTGTTATACATGTGGTTTATCTTAGACACAAGCAAAGAGGAAACTGAGTCTCTTGTTGATAACTGGTGTGTGTGTTTGCACGTGCATGTGTGTGTATGTTTGCATACGTGTTTTCATTTGGTTTTGGACACACAGACCAGCCTTTCATCTCTTGCTTCAAATCAAAAGCCCCAAGCCTTCCACAAGAATGAACTATAGTGACCATTTCCAAACATGCTGTAATTCCACATGGTTGTCCCGGGTAGAGGCAATCATAATACTTTATAGTTTAAGGAGTCAATACTTTAAATAAGTCTGATTCGAGCCGGGGGGGGACATTTCATCAGCACAGACCTGCCCCCCCGCTCGGCTCCATTGCCCACCCACCATGGTTAGATTGCACGTGGAAGCCTTCAGGGGGCCCTGAGCACCTCCATCTGGCAGCTGGTCCCCCTAAGGCAGGCCTTACATCACGCAAACCTGCCCGAAGTTCCCGAGATGAGGACCCTCGGTGGATAGAGCAGGAGTCCCCCTGGGCTCACCCTCCTGAGCCGTCGGGTTCCCGGGGCTGGCAGGAACCCCCCAGACCTCCCCCACGAGCTTGGCCAGGAGCTCACACCCCCTGCACTAACAGTTACAGATGCTTTTCTTCACATGAACTCCCTTCTTTTACTTAAATACCTCTTTTCTAGCCTCCTTCTAAGCGGCACTGCTCATGAGATCACACATTTGGTGTGCTAATAACAAATTTAATAGCTATGGGAATAAACATACAAAGTAACATCTTCCTAATAGTAGAATAAACATGTAAGTATGGAAGGAAAAAACTCACTCACCTGTCAACCACCTGTATCACCACAGGACCCACGAATGTCACAGTCTGGGGAACGCAGGCCTGAGCAGTGCTGGGCAACCTCTGACAAATGAATGAATTGGGGGGGTGCCACACCTCTTCACTTCCTTCCACCAAAAAAAAGTGCATCCCAGTTGTTCTACATGGAACTTCAGAAATCCACCCAGCCCATTTAAGTTCATTTAAGGCTAGTGCTGAGCAGAGGATGGCAGGGAACGTGCCAGCTACAAGCTCGCCTCCAGCGTGTAGCTCACGGGCCCACCACGGCCTTGAGTGGAGGACGGAAAATCCAGACAAGTAAGCTGCTTCCCAAGTGCACCCGGCCACCTCCCAGCACCAGGCAGGGCCGGAGCACGTGGGCCACACCAGCCTGGGCCGATTTCACAGGCTGCAATCCCAGTGCAAGCCCCCGGCGGGACCAGGGAGAACAAGCCTCAGGAAGACTGAGGGGGAGCCCCATCAAAGGCAAGGCCAGAAAGGGCCCCGGCAGACGGCAAGGGACACAGCTGAAGGCAGACCACCTGCAGCCTCCAGGCCCCACGGCTGGCACGGAGCCCTGGGAGGAGGTGCGTTGCTGGGTAGAGGGTAGACTGAGCCCTTCCTACCCCCTATCGCATCTGTCTCATCCCACAGTCCTGAGAGGCCCAATGCTTGCCAGATGTGGGCCGCCTGTGGGGACCAAGTTCATTTTCCTCGCGTCCTGTGGTAATACTTGGCTGTATTTATTTAACTTTCTGCTTTGGATAGAGAAGAGATGGGCCAGGAAAATCAGTTTGGCTCCCTTCGATCAAAACATAGCAGCCCACACATCATGCGAGGACACCCACACTGAGAAGCTCCCCCCACCCCACCTCACCATCCGATAAAACACATCTGGCCTACTGCTGGTGCAAAGCAGGGCAGGCTGTGCTGTTGCACATGCCCCGCGTGCCCTGCCCAAGGCCTGGCTCCTCACGGGCAGTATCCCACGCCATCCTCTCAACCAGGCCGAGAGGCCTCGGCAAGCTTCCTGGTGACACAGGATGCAGCTCCTGGGTAGTGGAACCAAAATTCACAGCCAGGTCTCCCTGCCCTGAGAACCCAAGGAAGATGACAGAGGGACAGAGAGCAAGGAAATAGTCCACAGGAAAGGCCCCCGAGTTCCCAGGCCTCCATCCTGCACTTGCACGTGCAGACGTGACTGCTTCTCCTGCCTCCTCCCCTCATGTCCTGGCTCCAGGGGGATAGGGGGGACCTCTGGGTGGGTTTGCACAGACAGAGAAGACCATCCGTGCTCCCTGATCTCGTGCACTACATTAGTGCCTCTACCAAGCCCTATGGCCCCCAAAGCATGCTCCCAAGGCTGGCCATAAGGATCGCAGGAGTCTGGCACTGAAGTGGCCACCAGAGCCACATAGCGGGGCAAACACAGCAGCTCCCCGGGTGCTGGTCAGGCAGGCTCACCCGTCCAGATGGCAGGACCCTGCCCTTCACCCAGGCCCCCTCTCACACTTGCAGGCCCCCAGCCTGCAGTCCATCCCCTTCTCTTCCACCCTCAGCTCCTTCCCTCACCGAGAGGGGCACCCACTTGTCCAAGCCCTGCCCGGGCCCCACCCCGTCTGAACAGCCCCTTAGTCGACCCTGTGGATATGCGTCCTGAAGGCCTGGCCACCGTGGGGAAAACAAACACGAAGAGGCCCACGGATGCCCAGGGCAATCAAGGGCCACATGGGCAGGGGGAGTCCTGGGGCCCTGCAGACCAGTCTGGAAGCAGGGGGCACATCCCCTTGCTCACAGGCTCCTCTTCCCCAGGGGGACAGCCATCGAGGGGCCTCTACAGCACAGAGCTGAGCCCAGGGGCCCTGGTCCTGCCCTGCCACACCAGTTCTTTGACCTGGGTGCCTCCCTTTCCACTTTATTTTTTAAACATTTTTTATTGATTTATAATCATTTTACAATATTGTGTCAAACCTTCCCACTTTTATTCACACTTCTGCAAGGAAGCGCATCACTGTATTTGGCCTGTGAGGTCTCCTAGTCAGGAAACCCCAATAGCTAAGAGCACAGGGTCTGCAATCAGGCAGACGTGGGCTCTGAGGCCTGGCGACGACACTAACAATCTGGGTGAAGCCCGGCACGTGGCTTCCCGCTGTCCTCAGTTTCCTCATGGGCCCAATGGGGTGACACAAGTATCGAGCCCTCGGGGGTAACGCAGGGCGATGAGATGATGCCGGGGTGCAGATCACGGCATCAGGGGCTCAGTAAAAGCCCGAAAAATGGTGCCCACCAAGGGGCAGTGGCGGGGGTCCTAGCTCAGAGGCCAGCAGCGGTCCCTCCGCAAAGCCACGGCGTTCATGTGGAGCTTTACTGTATTTGACACACACACACACCCTGAAGGATTCGCATTTTCTTCTTGAAGGTGTTAGGTCAGGATGGCAACACCATGTGTCACATGTCACAGAAGAGAAAGCTGAGGCCTCAGCAGTGAAGCACCTGCCGTCACACGTGGGTGTTCCGCCCAGCCCGGACTCCGAGGCCGGGCTCTCTCTGCGGTCCCACCAGGTTGCCCTTGCTGTTAGTTCTGTCCTGCTGTGTTAGTCACTGCTGATCACACACTCTGGTTTGGGGTGTGGTGGGCACAGGCAGGGCCCAGAGAAGCTAAAGCAGCCCACTCCCCACCTGGCCAGGCCCACACTAACAGACTCCCCCAGGCCTGCAGCCCCTTGTCATCAGGTTAAAAAGTGTTCTCTGGAAGCCAGATGGCCTGGAAAGCTTTCTGGCCAGGCACAACCCCCAGGACAGACACCTCACCCCCAAACCTTCTGAGACGTGGGCAGTATGGTGGAAAGAGCCCAGGTGTGGAGTCCAGCAGGCCCAGATGTAGGTCCTGCACCTCTGACTCAGTGTACACATCTGCACTGACAGGCCGTCACAAGCACCGGATAAGCTCGATATAAGGCTGACTGCCCCCACAAGCACACGGGAGATCCGTGAGAGACAGAGCAGAATAACATCGGGGCGCCCCAGGTGCCGGGCACGAGCCTAAGCACTTTGGGGGCATCAGCTTGTTTCATCCTCACAGCCACCTTATCCCCCTTCCCATGAGAAAACTGAGGCTTGAGAACCATAAATGACTAGTCCAAGGTCACACAGCTGTAGACTGGGAAGGCAGCAACCCAGCTCTGCCTCCAACCTTCTCCACTCTTGCTGTTGTGCTCGTCACCTTCAGAACAACCCTCAGAGTCCTCCGTCTGCATCCAGGGCCTGCCACCAGCCGGCCCTAGTCCTTCTGCCCTCAAGGACCCTTCTCCAACTCACGCATCCAGGCTACAGCCCCTGCATTTGCGTGTCCTCCTGCCTCATGGCCATTGCTACTGGCGCTCCCATCACTGAAATGCCCCCCGCGGTGTTGGAGGCCCCACCTCACCCCTGCTGTCAAGGGGCCTTTCCAGACCCCTGGATAAATAGATCTCTCCTCCCTCCCCCAGCTCCTCCTCTGGTGCCCACAGTCCTCTCTCAGTGCCAGGCTGGGGTACCAGAGCACGTGAGGCTGCCCCGGGCTGGGAGCTCCTCCAAGGCCGAGCCCCACCCTGCCTTCTTCTCTGTCCTCGCCCCGAGCCAGGGCGTTGCTGCAGCAAGCACCCACCAGCTGGTTAAAGTGAATTCACCCCCAAGCCCTTGGCCTTTTACCTTTTGTAATTTCTTAAACTGTAGGGGAAAAATTTTAAAGACAGGTGGGCATAAAGAAAAATAAAACTGACCCATGATGTGCCCTTCTTCGAAATGCCGAATATATTCCGAGGCGGCCCATCTTACAGAACACTTTCTATGCATTACATTTTCCCTTTTTTAACAGAAATGGGACCCCAGGCATGTCCTCACAGCCATCCTCCAGAGCCGTCACTTGCACAGGGCATGTGTGGTGGCTCTGGAAAGCCGGCCACAAGAAGTCCACGGGCCCACAGGGAGGTGGCCAAGGAAGGGAGCCAGGGTACTGGTGGGTCTTGAAACCACATCTTAGGAGGGAAAGTGAAGGAACAGACACTGTTTAGCCCAGAGGGGCAGGCTCGGGGGAACCCCACAGCTGTCTGCAGGCATCTGAAGTGCTGTCACAGGGCAGAGGGACTGAGCTTGTTGTGTGGCCTCAAGGGGTCAAACCGGGACCAACCAATAGAAGTCACCACAGGGAGATTTCAAGAAGGCACAGATAGGATTCTGTCCGCAGAGGCTACGAGGGAAGGTCCGCTCAGGAGGTAGTGAGGCTGCTGGCATGGAAGGGGGTCAAGCAGACAGAGAGACCCCTGGGGAATTCAAGGCTCGACTAGAAGAAGTTGGAGTTGACGTTGACAGGCCTCTCTAGACCAGGATCAGAGGTGAGAGTTGGAGTGGGGGATGGAGGGACAGTTGGGTCGTGAATGCCCCACCACCCACCCCAAGCCATTCATAGCTGCCACCTGGAGTATGCTCAGTGGCTCATACCTTCTGGCTTTTCCAGGAAGACCAGAGATCTGAATATTTATGTGAATCACTGCAATTTTTTAACATGCTCAAGAAACTTCTCACAGGCTAGAAAGCATCCTTTGCACTATGTGCCGGAGACCCCCAGCCTAACAAGGAACTCGCAGGACGCAAGAGGTAACCGAAAAGGAAAGTTCCTGGAAGCGCAGCCATCCCCGCAGGAACAGAATGGGTTAAGGCAGGGTTTGGCTCTCTGCTCTACTCCAGGGCTGCAGCTGGCCTCCTACCTCCCACCCCACCCCAGGCTGTCAGCTGCTCAGCCCTCACCCAACCTGCCTGCCTTAGCCACCCAGCCTGGAACCCCAGATCTGGGAACAGGACAGCTGTCCTGGGGCCGGCTGGCCACAGCCAGCCAGGGAGAGATTCTGGTCCCCAGACCCTGCTGAGAACCATTTGCTCATTTGGGATGGATGACACAGGGGCAGAGAGCAAACCTCTGTGCCCGCTCTTCTCTCCCTCTTTCCCTGCAGCTCCTGTGCAGTGGACAGGGAGAAGAACTCCAGTGGCACAATCATTGAAACAGTGACAAGCATGACTGTTCACTGAGCACGTACATAACATGTGATGGGCTCATATAATCCTCACAGTAACCCTGCAGGGCCATTTTTAACCATCCTCACTTCACAAGTGAGGAAACCTATGCTCAGAGAGGTTAAGACACGCACCCACAGTCACACAGCCAAAAAGTGGCAGAGCTAGGATTCAAACCAGGCTTATCCACTTCTGAAACCCCACACCAAACCACTGGGTCAGAGGGTCCCGGCTCCCAAGCATCTACACACCCTCTCCACCTGGTTATGTTCTACAGGGTCCAGGTACTCGGTGCCTGACTGGTTGTGAGAAGGGAAAGGGCAGAGCCAATGCACTGATACAGACTGGGACATACTAGGCTAACATGTCAAGCCATTTCCCTAAGTTTCCCTGCCTGTTCTATGGGGGTGTCCATACCAGGTGACCAATGTTTCATAAGAAATGGGGGACCTGGGGTTAAGGGCAGCAGCAGGAGGAGACAAAGACCCCATGGCCCCGGAGGTAACCTCAGACTTGTCCCATCAACACTCCTGGGATTAAGCATCCCAGCAATACTGGTGTCCCCAGTCAACAGCCTTGGGTCCAGCACAATGCTGTTCATCCAAAGCAGTAATACCTGGGAAATCTCAAGTTGGATGGGCCGGTTTCTTTTTAAACACATACACACACACACACACACACACACACACACACACACACACACATATTAAAATAAATACCTAGGTATTCAAACCTAAAATGTTCAAGTGAGGATGGCCCTTACCCTTGGGTGGGGCTGTGGGGTCAGGGGGCACGCTCTGGGAAGTTGGCCCAGGTGTTTCTTGAGCTGATGTTGGTTACCCAGATACGCTCTGGTTCGTGAAACTTCAATAATAAAAGGCTAACATGAAAAGCACTGAGGAAGCACCAAATTAACTGATTGGGAATTATTTCTAACAGGTTGGAAAGTGAGAAAAGGTGGAGGACTGTATGGTGTGCCTCTATTTGCATAGAGGAGGAGAGAAAATACATGCATTGCTCATACCTGTGCATGGGCGTGGAACAGCTCTGGAACTAGACACACAAACCTAGTAACACCAGTGGCCTCCAGGGAGGGGAAGTGGGTGGCTGGGGGGGTGTATTTAATTTTGTGCCTTGTGCATTCATTAGCAATTAATTTGCTTTAATGTTTATGTGTGTTCTATTTATAGTTCCCTGCCACACCACCAGGGGTACCCAGGCTGCACTTTGGGAAGCAATGCTATGTCACTCTCCTTGGTCCCCTCCCCAGGTATGGCTCTGTTAGGCTGCGGGACTTTGAGGAAACTCCTGTCCTTCTTGGCTCCTGTATCCCTGTGTGCACAAGGACACTGCACAGGACTTCCCCCAGAGCCCCCCCACATCCTGGTGCCCCAGATGTCGTGACTGGGTGAATCCAACCCCATTGCTCAAAGCCAGCCTAATGGGTAACTGCCTACTCCACCCCCAGCCCACCTTGACCCTGACCCCAGGCTGCTGGACCTTCCAAGCCAGCAGGACAACCTACCAGGGCAGCGTGACAGGCAGAGTGTCACCAGGTACCCACTGCCCCAGCCTCTGCTATCAGGCCCTGCTTGTGCCCTAAGGAACCATCTCTGACCCACTTTAGACCTCAGTAGACCGTCAGTCAAAATTCCGTCCTCCTCTGGGACACAGCCAGGCTGGATGCTCAGATCTTCCCAGAGAGGGAGCCTTGACCAGAGCAACACAAGAGACAGAGCGGGACGGGGTCTCTCACCTCAGTGAGAGTTCCCCGAAGAAAACAGCCGTTCCACCTTGCTGTGCTAACCTCTGAAGCTACCCTGGATTCTGTTTCTTCTTCTATTCATTCCATCAGCTCCCCTTATTCTCCTGTTAAACTCCCTTCTGGCCTGAGTTGTCCAGAGTTCATTTCTGTCCTGTGAAGCCACTGAATCCTGAAGCACACGAAAGCAGCGCAGTAGCTGAGACCATCGGGATGGTCCCACCAGCACCCCCCACCCAGAGACCCGCCCCAGAAAGGCCAAGAGCTCCCAAGGGCCAGGGGTCCAGGCCCCTGCTACCTGCCTAAGTGCCTTGGAAAAGGGCCAGAGGAGGCCTCACTCGGCCTTCCCCAGAAGCAGCAAAAGGAAGCAAGTAAACACCTCCTCACTCAAGGACACCAGCAGGATCAGCTGGACCCCCACCTCTTCCTGCTGGAAACCCCGGAGGACTCAGGAAGCAACAGTACAAGGGGAGGCGTGCAGCTGTGCCCGGGTCTAGCTAAGGCTGCCAGCGGACCGAGAGCTGGGTCAGAGAAGGCCCTGGGCCATGGCCGCAGCCTGGCCCTCAGCAGCCATGGGACTTCTGGCCAGGCCTGTCACACAACCTTCTGAAACACCACCTGTAAATTAGACGTGGCTCATCTGCCTTCTCATGGGGTAAATGAAGTGCCCGGTGCATTGTGAGCCCTGCTAAGTTATACTTACTTCTGCCAACAATGGTGCAGGGTCTGGAGGGCAAAGAAGGACAGAGGCCTGATTCCCTTTCTGGGATGGGCAACCTGAGGCTCAGGCGGGAAACATGCTTGGTCCTGAGAGCTACATTCCAGTAAATAGAAGAAATTGATCTTTAGGGAAAAAAGAAAGAAACTCTTCCCAAACCTCCAAGTTTCTCCAAAACAACCCAATTAACTGGCGTGGCTGTACAATTTGATTCAGACTTCCAGCACCCAATATTGTAAAACTATAAATAAATAAATGAAATAAACACACACACACAGAGAGCTCACAGCTTGATGGTCCCACTACCCCGTTTCTCCACCTGCTCTGAACCCAGGAGTATGGCCCAAGATAGGGCTCTGATGGAGGGGTGCCTGGAGTGGGAGCAGGAAGCCACGAGGAGGCCAGACTTCTCTGGGCGTGTGGATGGCCAGAGAGAGGGATGGGGGCTGGGTCTCTGAGGAAGCGGCCACAGAGCACTGGCCTCCATCTGCAGGTGGGCATCTCCCCTCCCCAGCCACCACAGGTGGAGCCACATGCTGTCAGGGCCCCACGGTCTGGAATGAAACAAACCCAGGCCCACAGCTGGGTGACCTTTGGCAAGTTATCCAACCTCTCTGAATCTCAGTCTCCTCATCCACAAAGGGGTGGGGGGAGCACCTACCTTGTTAGGAGACTAATGCTGCTTAGTAAACGTGGCCCTTGCTATTATTAATAAAACTATTACCATCCCTTCCCTTTCCTGACACCCCCGACCACTTCTGGAAAATAAAATAAAATAAGAAGCCCCCCTGGGCAGCAGCTGGACAAAAACAGATCCTGGTGTGGGATCAGAACAGTAAGTACTCTGAGAGTTTCCCAACCTTTGCTAAGCAGTTGGGCTCCCTGACATTTCCATGAGAAGGCTAATGCAAAATCTTAATTCATAAAAGAGGAAAGAGAATTGGGGGCCCAGCAGCTCATCTCTCAGCCTCCTGCTGGCTAGTTCATCCAGGCACAGTGAGAAACCACTGACCCAGTCTAATGTCCCACTGGACAGATGGGGAAGCTGAGGCACAGAGAGGTGGTACAACTGGGGCAAAGTCACACAGCAAACAAGAAGCAGGGCTGGACCAGGACTGTCATTGCCACAGCTATTTAACACTTAAAATGCTGGCAATGCTTGAGGCCTCCAGGGCCAGACAGCAAACAGAGAGGGGTGAGGAGGGCTTGTCGTGATACACCAGGGGGCAGTGGGAGCTGTGGCCTTCTACAGCACACACGCCCTCATGGAAACGGGAAGAGCCAGCCCACCTCGGCTGCACAGAAACTGGGGCCAGTGCTGCCAGATCTTTTGATTACTTTGAAGAAACGCTGGAAATCTGGATTTTTGTACAAACTTTCCTGAATTTTCAGTGTTATGTTCTAATTCCAAACAAATTTCAAGCCTGAGCAGCCAAAAAAGCAAAACATTCCGGCACTGGATGTGGTCCTTGGATAACCAGTTTGCAAACCTCTGTTCCAGTATTTCAGCATAGGTCCTGAGTATGTTTTTTGGCATTGAGTCAAAATGACAGGAGAGGTGCTTGGAAGGTATCTTCCCCTACAAATCAGGGTTTAACCCAGTGGCTAAAATTCTACTATTAGCTATTCATTCCTTTCCGTTGACAGTGCTTTCCCAGGATGTTCTTTTAAAGAAGATTCCAAAGAGTTCACTGTAAATGACTATTTGTCTAGAGGAGAGGCCTGAGTAGCATTTCTGTCCCAGAAAAACAGAAATTAATAATAATAGCAATAACTAACCGAAACTGAGCAATGATTATGCTGAAGGCACTCCCCCAAGTACTGGGGAACACAGTTGTCTGCAAAGGTTTCTGAGAGGGATGAAAAGCACATGTCTATTTTCGATAAGAAGCTGCTAAGGTCCCCCCAAAATACCAGCCCCTAGCTGAGACCAGACACTTGGTGTCTTTCCAACAGAGAAGCATCCACCACACTTGCGATCTCAAAATAAGTCTGGCATCTTCCAGGGACAAAACTTTCAGCTGCCAAATAGCTGGGGCTCGGCTGAGGCTCTGGACACCTGACATTTGGGAAGGGGGGTGTGGTGCACAGAATCCTTGCGGTGGGGAAGGGAGGGCAGAGGGAGGCAGAGGAAAGTTTATCTCGACACTTTTCCCTAAAATGCTGATCTTAGGTCTAGACAACAGAAAAGATGTTGCTAAAATTACCGTGAAGTCTTTCCCCAAAAGGCATTTGGTTATATCTGATTTTAAAACACACTTGCAGAAGTCCACTCTCTCAACCCATCCTGGGCTTCCAGATGAGGGCTCTGGTAGGGGCCTCCAAGATTCCCAACTCAGTAAAGAGAAGTAGAAGCCTGCAGAGGATTTCCCAGAAGGCAGGGCAAGAACTGGAACATGGGTCCCCAACCCCAACCCAGGGTTTGGACCCTAGAGCCACAGGGATCACCATGTGCCTTAGCCTGAATGAGAAGAGCTGAGTAGAGCCAGGCTGGCAGGCAGGGGGTTCTCAGGCTGAGCTATAATCCTGGAGGTAGGAGGATAGGAGGAAAGGTAGTTTGAGAACAAGAGAAAATAAATTAAAAAGCAAGACCACCAGGCCACCCACTTACCCCAGTGGCTCTCTGCACATGCAGCTTTAATCCGTCTGTCCTTTGACCCTGTTAGATAAGTGAGTAGCAAAGTATGGTTACCTCTATTTTATTGAGGCCCAGAGAGGTTAAGACACTAGTTCAGAATCACACAGCTAGCAGTAACAGGTCTTCTATCCACCAACCTCTCTAATCTCAATTCACAAACTTCTCTTCTCTATGCTCCAACACACTGGCCTTTCCTGAGTTCATCAAATGTGCCAAGCCCTTCTGGGCATAATGAGCTGTGCCCTACTAGCAACACCTCTAACACCCTTCCGCACGCCAGGCCCACTGTCTTCACCAAGTTACTCAGAGTTCAGTCTCAGCTCTATCACCCCTTTTCCTGGGAAGCCTTCTATTAATTGGAAATCCAGTCCCCCTACTCCTTGACATACTCTCCCCACAACTGAGTTGCATTATAGCATCACACCCACAACCACCATCCCTCTACAGCAAGACTGCATACAAGTCACCTGGAGGCACTGTTAAAACTCAGATTCCTGGGCTCGCTCACAGAGATGTCTGATTCAGCAGATCTGGGCTGGGGCCTGAGAGTCTGCATTTCTAACAAGTTCCCAGGCAATGCTGAGGCTGACCCTGTGCTAGCCAATGCAGTAGCCACAAACCTCAAGTGGCTACTTAAATTAAAATTAATTAAAATTAAATAAAATTAAAAGTAGTAGTTCTTCAGTCACACTGGGCACATTTCAAGTGCTCAGTAACCACACGTGGCTCGTGGCTACCATACTAGACAGTGCAGACCTAGAACATTTCCTTCATCACCAAAAGTTCTATTGCACAGTGCTGGTCTAGACTCCGAAGAACATTTATCGTCGTTAATCACAGGCTTATCAAGGGGAGTGTTCGATTACTGTCATCTTTTCCATAAGACTCTACATTCCATGAGGACAGGGCCTATTATTGGATGGATGATGGAAGGATGGATGGATGGATGCACAGACAGACAGACGGATGGATGAATGGTGAGGTCTCTGGAAGGGGCAGGGACGCCCCCAGTGGTCTAACCCCACTCGGAGGGGCATGTTCCCATCAGCTCATGGAATGGCAAAGCTTCACATTTCCTCTCTCCTGATGGTCCTGCTGGAGTATGACCCCTCCACTCGATCCCAGAGCCCGTGTCCCCAAATATGAGCAGCAGAAGACTGTCCCCCAGGTGCCAGATAACCATGCCTAACTGAGAGCAAGCTCTATTGGAAAAGAAAGTCAACTCTTAGATGCCCTTACTATTTTGAGTTCTTGGATGCCTAGCAAACAAGCATCGACAATCTGCCTTTAATAGCCCCAGTTCTGACTGTCTTAACGACATTTCTTTCCAACTAAGTAACCCAAATAAATTTAGCGACTTTTTTTTTATAAGGAGAAATAATTAAAGAACAGATGGTGTTGCTTACTTTGAAATTTTTGCTCTAAAATAGATTTTGTGTGCACCTTGGTTGAAGTTCGACTCCCCCCCCTCCATCCGTGTGTCAGAAAAGGAGATCAGCTCACTAATTACCTGGCTGTCTTTTCCCTACAAGATCCCAATTTAAGAATCTCGTTTCGTTCTAAGAAAATTAATTCAAAATGCCAAATAATTTAAAAATGTATTAAGATTCCCCTTAGACTAGAAAGCAAAAAGGAGCTTTCATTTGTCTGCTAAAAATCACCTTGGGTAGTCGGAACGAAGTTTAGCTCTTAAGACTTGATCCCCAGAATTGAGCTCCTGGCCAAGGTATTGGTTCCATATGTCCACAAAACGTTTCATTTAAAATATATGTGCTTCTAAATTGGTCTCTGACCATTTCTGTGCCGTGGTCTCTAACCACTCCACGCATTTTCCCAACCCTTGGAGCCTTGTTCTCCTCGGAAGCTAGACTCTTTTATTTGCATTGGAGGTAACCTATTTCCAACATGCCAAAACCTGTTCACTTTCAAAGCCACTTTTGGAGATTTTATAGCCTGAAATGGAATAAAATTTAAATTTAATAAAATTTGAGACCTGAACCAAAAAGAAAAAAAAATGACCTGGTTTAAAAGCCAGCTACCCAGACGTTGAGGAAAATACTCTGAGAAAGCCCCACAGGGTGGAGGGGGAGAAAACCAGACCATCGTTAGCCTGCCAAATGTCATTTGGGGCTGGTTTTAGAGGAGAGCCAGAGCTGGGGATGCAATGCAATTATTTAAATCCAGAAAGAAAAATGTTTGCTCCGAAATTTGGCAGCAGCTGATTGCCTCTGGTTCTTCTGGTTTCAAACTATTCATGCATGGGGCTGGGGAGGGGGGGTCATTTCCAGCCCAGAAGAGCATATCAGACAAGGGTGTCACACCTGGCCTTGAGATGCAGCTTGCAAGTTGAAAGGTCCTGTTTGTTTTTTTTTAATCAGATGAACCAAGAGTTTCACTCTAAAGCATTGTGGGGTAGCGAACCACATTTTTCTTTCAACCACAGGTTGTAACAAGAGGGGATTTTCTCCCTTCCTTTGTTTCTCTCTGTCTCTGCCTTTGTCCCTGGCTGGCAGCACCCCCCTGCCCTTGCCGCGCTCTCTCTCTTTCCCTCCCCCTGGTTGCTGGTGTGTGAAGCCCTCCTCTGGCTGTCACTCAGGCCCCTTTGTGGGCTCCACAGGCCTCGGGGTATTACAACTCCTCACAGCCCCAGGCCCTCTGCAGCCTCGGAGGCTGTGATCAGAAGAGGCTGCACTCAAAAGACAGCGGCAGGCCATGAGTTTGCTTTGACACTCACCAAAGGGCTCTGGAGGATGAACCGAATGCCCTTGGATGGTTTTCTCCCTACCCCAGAAATGGTTCCAGGACGAAAAACCAATCAGCACTGCATCCCTGCCCTACTAGGGGGAGAACCGGGCTAGATGAACAACACAGAGCGCTCCAGCAGTCCCGGCTGGCGAGCTGATAAATTAATCCCAACAAGAGCCTGGGCAGAAACTCTGGGGTGTTGGTGGGGCGGCGCCCAATACACAGAGCTGAGGGTGCATTTGGGCTGAAAGGTCATTCGTTTGCCTCAGTCATCCCTGCAGAAATTTTGGAAGACAAGTTAGTTCAAGCCAAGAAGATGCTGCCGCCTCCTCCTCCCTCCTGCAGATGCATGTCCCATTGCTGGGTCCCCAGCTGCATTAGAAGGGATGAGACCCACATTGTTAGTGAGCACAGCTTTTCTAGCACCTTCCATCCTCCTACTTCCCCTGCCCCCACCCCTTAGCCCAAAGCTCTCCCCTGATCTCCTTCCTTCTCAGCTATCCATGTCTGTCTTCATTTACAGGGTCAGAGCCCTCCTTCTCCAGGAAGTTCTACTGGGAGAATCACAACAGGATTGCTTACCGCAGGCTACTAAGCATGTTCCAACCAGCTCACGGCCTCCTCAAAGCAACCTGAGATGAGATTCTACTGCTGCTCCCATTTAGCAGATGAGAAAACTGAGGCTCAGACTAGTTAAATGACTTGCCCAGGTAGGCAGCCGCAGGGCCAGGATTTAACTGCTTTTCCAGAAATGTGAGTGAACTCTCAATCCCTCTGGATGACCGACCCTGTGGACCCTCTGCCCACATGGCCTTGCCCTGGGGTGTGGCCCAGAAGAGGGGATGGGCAGCACTGAGTCATCCCCATTCTCTCATCAGGCCACCCTGGTGACTAATGACTCGACAAAGCAAAGAAGCCCTTGTGGGGGACAAGGCCTGTGATCGACCTTGAACTTAAGAGACTCCAAGCTCTGACCAGCATCGCTAATGGGCCGGGAGTAACCTGAGCCAGCCGTTGGATGGGAGCTCGAGACATTAGGGCTGGCTGGCCTGCCGGCGGCTGGCATCACCACCTGGATAAGAGCCTCACTTCTCCATTTCACGAGGCCTCTGTTCGGCGCAACCTCTCCTCCGACAACAACAAAGCAGCACCCGTTTATCAAGCACTGACTGAGTGCCAGCACTCTGCTAAGCACTGTACACACATTATCTTGTTTAATCTTCGCGACTGTGCAGAAAACCAGTGTTAATGCGGTATTCCAGGCAAGGAAACCGAGGCTCAGAGAGGACAAGGGCCCGCAGCTAGTGAGCTCTGAGCTGCCATCTGAAAAGGTCTGTGCTCTTAACCACGGAACCATGCTCCCTTTGGAAAGAGATTCTTGGCTCAGATGATAGGTGATTTGTTATCTTTCATTCATTTTAATATCTTTTCACGGCACTCTGCATCGTGTCCAAGAAAAAAAAAAGCTGTAACTTGATAGGGAGAAAAAAAAGAGGAGGAGGGAAAAAAAGGTTTGGGAAGAGGGTTAATATTTTATTTGATGGGAAAATTTCACACACACGTACAAGCACACGGGTACACACACACACAAGTACACACACACCCCTCCCTAACAGCCTGAATCTGCTATTTGGGATTTTGTGATCACCAAAAATGTAAAATCCCAAAAGATTTTAAATGATATTTTAAAGTCCCATTTTTCTCCTCTAGGGCTTAGAGCATCAGTTTCAAACTGGGCAAAAGGCCCCAGACACAAACTCTTCCCTGTCATGCTTCTAAGCTACCCAAGAAGCCTCTGAGCCCACAGCGAGGCACGGTAGCCCCTGGCCCAACACTAGACAGGCTCCCTCTCGTGTTTCCTTAGAGTCCTCACAGCAGTCCTGGGAGATTAGAGAACCCCTTTCCCAGATGAAGACACTGAGCCTCATGGAGGGTGAGGACACACCCACTGTCACTCTGCTGATGGGTGGCAGAGCCAGGTTCCCACCCTGGATTAGCCCCGCTTCCAAAGCACTGCTAACCTGCTTCCAACTGACTCCAGTCCTACTGGAGAAGAGGAGGAGGGAGGCCACTGGAGATCCTGGGCCAGGAAGGCACCTGCAGAGATGTTCACCCAGCACTCAAGTGACAGGAGAGCATCACTTAAGTCCTCAGCCCTGCTCAGATCTCAGGGAGGTTGGAGCACTGGGCTGGGAGACCTGGGCTCAAGGAGAAACCTGGCAGACTCACTTCCTCCCTCTCTGAGGCTTTCTAGTCGTCAGATCTTACGTTTTCCAGCAGAACAGGCGCTTTTCTGAGTCTTGCACAAAAGGAAACCTGACCCCTTGCTGTCTCTCCTGGGACCCCACCTCTCCGGCAAACACTGAGATGCCTAGAAAGGGACCGCGTTGTAGGGTGCCCCATAGCAGAGGCCCTGACCCCCCGACAGGCCAGCATCCTCGCCCTCCAGCAGCTGCCCTCCTCCTCGATGGGAAAGAAACTCATGGGTGGGTTTTTAAGGCTCGAAATAAAGTTTAAATATTACGTGGAAATTACTAAACAAATCAAATCACTGTTAAGTGGATGTCATGGGCTTCCTCTAGACAATACGTTTAATGAAGATTATTGTCCTCCTGGTTATAGTTTTAGATTTGCATTTTATTATCAGAGAACCACTTATGCATTACTCCAGGATTTTCATTAGGTAAATAAATTTTTATGTGGATTTCATTATATTCCCTTGGCTGAAATCCTGATCACTTAACAGCAAGAATGCTGCTCCAACATCCTGTGTGTCAATCAGGATGTAACTGTTTCCTCTGGTTGTTGAAAGTACTTTTTAAAAAATCTGGTGTTGATGGCAAAAGGAAAAGGGACAGGGTCAGAGCTCAGGGTACGGTTTGTGTCCAAGTTCTTTCACTGAAACATACACGTACAACTAAAAAGGCATTTTCCATTTAAAGAGATATGTGTATGTATCAGGATATACTTATGATATATATGAACTTCATATTAATGTTTTATATTATCATATATAATTTTTTCCTGGTGTCTTCTCCACCCTGCTTTGGCCACTCCAATGTGAACAGGGGCTATAGCACTGGGACTAACAGGACTGAGGTGTACACCAGTCCTGGAGAAACAGAGTTGAAAGAAACAAGCTTGGGAAAGGGCAGGAAGGAAGACGGTGGGGGTAGACATTCCTGGAACCGCAGCCATCAGCAGGAAAAAAATCTTTTCTAAGAAGTCTAATATGAAGCAATTAAGCTAATTGGAATCTAGATTGTACCGGGTGCCTCCGGAAACTTGAGACCAGGGGAATCTCCTTGCTGGAAAAAAAAAATCACACCACGATATGAATGAGTGAGGGAGTGAATGAATGAAGCAGCTAAAAACTGACCCTAACATCCAGGTCTGATCCACTCGGGCCTTGAGACACAGGTACTTCCACGTGTCCCTTTTCTAAGGCCCGACAGGGTTTCAGAAGAATTTTCTAAAGATAAAGATACTGAATGGTATATATAAAATGGATAAACAAGTTTATACTGTACTGCACAGGGAGCTATATTCGATATCTTGTAGTAGCTCACGGTGAAAAAGAATATGAAAACAAATATATGTATGTTCATGTATGACTGAAGCATTGTGCTGTACACCAGAAATTGACACAACATTGTAAATGGACTATACTTCAATTAAAAAAGTAAAAAAAAACCTCTGCTTATTAAAAAGGGCTGCCAGTCATAAAAAAAGAATGAAATAATGCCATTTGCAGCAACATGGATGGAACTAGAGATTATCATACTAAGTGAAATAAGTCAGACAGAGAAAGACAAATATATATATCGCTTATATGTGGAATCTAAAAACGCAATACAAGTGAACTTATTTAGAAAACAGAAACAGACTCACAGACAGAAAACAAACTTATGGTCACCAAAGGGGAAAGGGAGAGAGGGATAAATTAGGAGTTTGGGATTAGCAGATACAAACTACTATATATAAAATAAACAACAAGGTTCTACAGTATAGCACAGGGAACTATACTCAATATCTTGTAATAGCCTATAATGAAAAAGAATATATATGAATCACTTTTCTGTACACCAGAAGCTAACACAAATTGTAAATCAACTATACTTCAATTTTAAAAAAATTTAATGAATAAATAAAGGGCTGTCACATGCGAGGTGCTGAGCTGAATTGATGTGCATGATGGCATCCACCTCTGATCCATCCAGCCCAGAGGACCAAGAGAGAACCTTCCAGGATGCCTTTCCTGACAGCACAGCAGAGAAGCAAGCATCTCAAAGTGGCCCACGTGGAGAACAGCAGCAGGGGTGCGCGGTAAGCCTGAGGGAGGAAGGACGAGTCAGGCTCCTTGTCGTGAGAGTGCCCCAAATACCTTCACGTGGGTTTTCATCAGGATGGCCTTGCGGCACCTTTTTTTTTTTTTTCAATTTCTTATTGAACATTTACAATGTTAGTTTCAGGTGTACAGCCAAGAGATTCAGTTATACATATACATACATACATATTTTTTCTCTTCAGATTCTTTTCCATTATGTTATTACAAGAAATCAAATATAGTTCCCTGTGGCATCTTAAACCTTAACTCCTCTCCAGAATCAGGATTCAAATGCTGAAGTGCCATTATTAGCTCTGCCTCTGATCATCTGCATGATTTGGGGAAAGCCAATGACTTCCCTGACTCTCAGTTCAGTTCCTCCTCTCAATGATCATAATGTCATCAACTCCATAGAGGTATTTTGAGATTAAAAGAAAACTGACACAGACTGAAAGAAAATATTTGCAACTCATATGTCCAGAATAGATGGAGAACTCCGAAAACTCAACAGCAACAACAAAAAGAACAAGCTGATTTAAAAAGCAGTAAAAGACTTCAATAGACATTTCTTCAAAGACATACAAATGGGCAACAGGTACATAAGAAGATGCTCCACATTACTAATCATTAGGGAAATGCAAATCAAAACTACAACAAGATACCCCCTCCCACATTAGGATGGCTACTATCAAAAAAAAGAAAAAAATACCAACCCAGGAAATAACAAGTATTGGCTAAGGAAGGAGAAACTGGAACCCTTGTGCATTGTTGGTGGGAATATAAAATGGTGCAGCCACTATAGAAAAATAGTAGGACCATCCCTCAAAAGGTAAAATGTAGAATTACCATGTGATCCAGAAATTCCACTTCTGGGTATATATTCAAAAGAACTGAAAGCACAGTCCCAAAAAGATATTCATATACTCATGTTCACAGCAGCATTAATCACAATAGCCAAGAGATGGAAACAACCCCGTGTGTCTCGACAGATGAATGAATAAACAAAATACGGTATAACTATACAATGGAATGTTATTCGGCCTTTAAAAGGAAAGCAATTCTGCAATATGTCCCAACGTGGATGAACCTTGAGGACATTATGCTAAAGACAAATACTGTATGATCCCACTTTTATATGAGGTACCTAGAGTAATCAAATCCATAGAGACAAAAAGAATGGTAGTCACCAGGGGCCAGGAGGAGGAGGGCAATGGGTAGTTATTGTTTAATCGGTATCGAGTTTCAGTTTTACAAGATGAAAAGAGTTACAGAGGTGGATGGTGGTGATGGCTGCACAACAATGTGAATGTGCTTAATACCTTGAACCGTACACTCGAAAATGGTTAAGATAGTAAGTTTTATGTTATATGTTTTTTACCACAACAAAAAAATTAGAAAAAAAAGAAAGAGTGAATTGAACACAGACTACTTATATCTAATGCCTGGAATGTACTAAGGACTCAATAAAAGTTCGCTGTTACCACTGAATGTTGCCTACAAAAAACCATCAGCCCCCCAGAGGTTCCCTTTTCAACAGTTTTTCAGTTGCTGAAAACCATCTAAAACTTCCTGGACTCCAATTTCAAGTTTTTTAAGGGCACCACAAAACCTCCTTCATCTTCAATCCCAAAATTAGTCACCTGCGATATTCAAGCAGGGGCCTGACCAAGCATTTCTTAATGCCCTTTGCAAAGGTCGGCAGAGAGAAACCTAAGGGAGGTAAAATGAGGAGCGTTCCCCAAATAAAAGGGCGCTGCTCTGTAGGGGGGCATTTGGGGAATTTTTATTTTCTTCTCTATATTTTTGTGTTATTCACGTTGTCTGCAATTTAAGTGAGCACTGCAAAATGTTAAAGTTTTTTTCATTCTGTGAAACAAAGGAAATAAAAAAAGTAACTGCCAAGCAGCTCAGAAGCATTTTCTTGCATTCAATAAAAGACTTAATTAGATTTCCCTGCCCTACAATCCACTATCTGACCTCATCACCCATATCTCCCCATCAGCCCCAAGCACGCAGGCCTTCTTACTTACTCTTCCTCAGCGCTCTTCTGTGCAGGGCCTTTGCACATGCTGTTCCCACTGCCTGGAGAGTCACATCACCTATTTCACGTCTTCACTCACAGTCACCTCCTCAAGGAGACTTTCCCTGACCCATCTAAAACCACACTTGCCCAGCCCAGCTCCCAGCCCTCTCCGCCTTCATTGTCTTTCTGAGCCCTGATCACTGACACACCACACACTGTGTGCTCACTTAACACGTCCACTGTCTCCCCATCACCAATGACAACCAGATACAGTCTCCAGGCAGGCAGGGATGTTGACATTTTATTCACTGCCATACCCAGAGCCTTACCCTGGCACTGCCAGGTGCTCAGCAATATTTAATTGGAGGAATAAATGAATGAGTGAATGAATGAAATGAATGAAGGTTGACTTTAAATCATCCTTACCCACTAACTAAAGCAGCCCCAAGACGCTCTTCTGTCCACACTTTCTTAGTAACCCTAGTACAAACTGCTGAAAGAGCGGGACTCTTCTCTGATTCAGGCTTTTCACTAATTCAGAGTGGCCTCCTGCCCATGGACATTAACAAGAGCACCAAGAGATGGCCCGTCTCCAGGCTCCTGACCCCACATTCCAAGTCTGGAGCATTTTTCTTGAAGAGCATTTATCACTCAATCAAGCCACCCACCCTGCCAACACTCTGGTGAATACCACTTACGAGAGCCATCACTACTTAAAATCTCACTTGTCCTCAAATATCTCCTGTTTATCTTGGGAACCGTCTACATGAATAGTCCGTTTGTTGGAAGAACATACTATTTTCCTTGGCTTTTAGGCAACAGTCTGGCAAATGAGCTTTCCCTGTGTAACTTTCTGATGGCTTTATGCGAGAAGTTAATTAGAAGTATACAGACATGTTTATAGAAGTTTAAATGAAGCATAGTTCGAGTTCGTGAAAATATATATAATTACTCACACCGATACTTCCCACTGAAAAAGAAAAGGCAACATAAGCAAGGTCCCTAAAAGCAACAGCAGGCGCCAGGAAAGCCTCCGCCAGCTTCAATGGCTCCTCTTTGGGGGCCTTGGGGAGCCTGAGCCCTGGTGGGGAACCAGCAGCCCCAACACCTAACACTTTGCTCATTAGGCTCAAACTGCATCCAGCGCATTTCTCAAAAGGGTCCCAGGGTGGGCGCCGGGCCCCAGTCGAGGCTGTGTGGACCCGGGTACACATGCTGGGTCCCACCCACACGCAGGAGCAAGGCCATAATTTGTCCTACAACCAGCTCTGGAGAAGCGGTCTGGAGAACAAGGAAGGTTCTTTCCCTACCCTGAGAGAGAGGCCTCAGCCTTCCGAACTGAGCAACATCATTGACAACCTGAGGACCCAAATGAGGGAGAGCTTTGAGGCAGACTTTGCCTAGTCTGGTTCTGCCAAGCCCACCATCCCACCTGTGCCCAAGGTCACCTCAACACTGCCCTTTGCTCTCCCCCTGCCCATTCCCATGGTGACAACGTGTCCGCATCATGTGGGCGTGTCCCAGATTCCACTTCATCTGACTCCTGTCAACGGCCAACCTGACAATTCAGGTCCAAGAATTCCTCAAAATTATTCAGACAAGGATGTCTTTAAATTTAAAAGAACTACAACCAACTCTCTCTACCTCTGTGTTATGTAAAATGAGCAGCTGGCTCCCAGGCCAGCCTTAGGATTTCGTATCAGCAAGACTGCTAACTGAATAGCTTTCCCAGGAACGGGATGGGCTCGACACCCCCAGAGAGGAGCCAACCCCACTGACTCATGAGCAGAGGGAGTTCCCAGCCACAAAAAAGAACCATCCTTGGGGCAGAGCGACCGGACACATGTGGGCAAGGGTCAGATCCAGCTGTCCAGACGTGCATCCATGTTGCCTGCTGGCTTCAACCACTGGTCCAACCAGTCACACAGGCTGACCCAGGGCTCCCTCCTCGGCCCGCCCCTCACAGGCTCTCTACTGTGCCCCCCTCCAGAAGCATATGTTCCCACAGAACCAGCCCTTGGAGAAGCCCCTGCCAGCAATCAGGTCACTATGAAGAGAAAAGGTCCAGAGACTCGTGGAGACAAGTTGTCTCTCTTCTTCCTCAAAGAGCCAAGAACACAGGGACTAAGGGTTCCAGGGGAGAGGGAGACAGAGCAGACGTGGCACAGGAAAGAGGCAAGGAATTCAGGAAGGGCCTGGTAAGTAGCAGGCCCTCCGTTTGGTACATGTTTACTACAAGCCTGCTCAGATGCCAGGCACTTGTTGCATCCCTCCTCCTCCCCTCTGGCCCTTCTGAAGCTGAGGAACACAGGAGGGGACGAGTCAAACTCCATCCCTGTCCAGACAGAGCTTAGAGTCCAGAGCCGAAGGAAGACTATAACCAGGTAAACACGTAAATAAATTCCCACTGAGAATAACTAACATGACATTTAAAGCAAAAAATAGAGACTAACAGCAGTGGGCCCACTTTGGGGGACAGGTAATCAGGACAAGGAATGCTGAATTTAGTCCACAAGGATGAAAAGAAGTAAGGCAGGCAAAAAAGGGAGGATAATGATTCCATCAGCAGGAAAGACGGGAAAGGGAACAGTGCAGTCCTAGAACAGGAGGTGAGGAAAGAGGGACTGGAAAGATTAAGACATGGGGGAGGGCCATAATGAGACGAGGGAGGTGTTCCAGAACCTTGCATGGAAAGAGACAGGTACTGGCAGAGACTGCCTCCTCCTAGAGCGTGACTGTCCCCAGATAGCACTGGGTACCTCCCCAGCATCCATTCCTTTCTTGCTGACCCAACTTGAATATGTTGATATCCCCAGAAGCCACTAAGTCCAAGGAAAGCTAGAGCCCCAGGAGTGATGGTCCACACCCTGGCCTGTGTTGGTCTAGGATGTGCAGGGAAGGCCATTCTCACCGATGAGACACCAGGGAGGAACCGCAGGGCCATCTAGGAAAGGCATCCTTCCTCTAAAGTAGGCCTGTGTAAGGGAGCTTCTCTCTCTTGGTTTTCAGACATTGATGTGTGGAGGTGTGATGTCTGGTACCACAGCAGCCATTTCTTCACCATGAGGAGACAAATCTGAGGGCAAGAGCCAATGTGGTGAGTAGGACAGAGCATAAAGATGAAAGGCACCTGAGTTGCTGCTGATAGATTTGACGGTTTTACCAAGTACTCTGAAGTCACCACACTCCCTCCAGACTTCTCGCCCTGTGAGATATTACATCCCCTTATGCTTGAGCTGTTTTGAACTTGGATTTTATGTGTTGCATCCCAACTGATAGGATCCTTTGTCAGCAAGCCAGTTCTATCAAAGTTGAATGTCTGGTCTAGCTGCTTGCTCTTCTCTTTCCAGTAGACCCTTAAGGTTTCTCTGTGCCCCTCCCTGCGAAGAGGAGCCCCAACCAGGCAGAGATGAAATCCTATCTTCAGGGGAAATGCACAACCTCAGGATCTTGGGGAGAAATTCTATCCAGAGCAGTGAAATGGTCAAAAAATAGACCATAAAGATCAAGGGAGGGAGAAAAGGGGAGAAAGCATTATGCTTAATGACACTATTCAGTAATAGTTTAAAAAAAAAAAAAAGCCCTCACCATGCCTGAGTCCATGTTCCTGCTTTAATAAGTAGAGGCTGGAGGTCACAATGAAATCTTCCTAGGCTCATTTTATCCCTGTAATACTCCTAGGAGGTAGGGACATTTTCCCTATTTTATAGTTTGAGAAAATATAAAATAGAGTCACAGTTAGGAGGGTGGGCTCTGTAGCCCAGAGGCCTGGGTTCAAATCTCTACTCCTCCATTCACCAGCTGTGTGACCTGGGGCCTCAAAGCCTCAGTTTCCTCGTCTATACAATGGGAATAATATAACTACCACTTAGAGCTGCTGTGAGGATAACACAAGACACTCTATAGGAAACAGGGCCTTGAGTGTGGTTTCCAACCAGGGCTGTACGCGATGAAGGCCTGGAGGCACAATGGGATCGACAGGAGCTGCCTTCCTAAGTGGTGCTCGAGAGCCTCAGGCTGGGGACAGAGCTCTGCAGAGTGAAGAAGCTGCTGGCCCTGATGTTTCACCCACTTGCTTTCTTACTTCTGACTTCTCCTCCTACAAAGAGAAAAGTCACCAAATACCTGAGGGCTCTGCTGCCCAGGCCAGCTCATCTAGAAGCGTGGGGCAGGCACCAATCCGTAAGTCTAAATCCAACTCCAGCCCAGACCCTTTGTCAAACCATTTCCAAATGCACAGGTATTATTCTGGGACCACCCAACACGAGTAGGTTTAAAATGTATTAGAATCAGCTAAAAAGTCATTTGGGCCAAGCCTGCTGACCAAGCTGGGCGATGCTGCTTGAATCTAAAAAACAGTGTGAGATCATGAAACACCTGCCTGTCTTCTGGGGGCAGTAGGCTCTAAAGGGAGCCACTGAGGAGGAGGCCAGGAACATTCTGAGCAAAAGCAAGCCCCTGGGAATAAGAGTGTGACCTCCCAAAGTGGCTCCTTTTCCAGATCTCTGCCCCTGGCCAATATGGACATCAGGAGGCCTGGAACCCACAGCCCCTGGAGCGAAGCCAAGGGGCTCAGGGGTAGCTCCTCAAATAGGCAGAGTCTGAGCAGACATCTCACAACAGATCAGAGCAGGGCACCCAGAGGGCGTCCCAGTGAATCACTGAGCCTCAAGCTTGCAGGACACTGAGTGAACAGACCCACTGCAATCAGGATCCCAAATCCCTTGGGGGCGGCAGGCAGAGCACCTGCAGGAGCAGCCTCCTCCCCCGCCCCCCTCCCACCACCAGGACTGCTGCCAGGCAGGACCGTGGGCCTAGGGGAACCAGATCTGCCCATTTGTTAGCGAGAGAAGCAAGAAATCTGAATGAATGTTTCTGTGAAATCTCCACATTTTAAAATGTGGGTTTGTTTCTTTCAAACACAGCACAACCCAATCAAAACATATCTGTGGGCAACACTGAGCCTCAGGCCACCAGTTTGCAACCTTAATCAGAAAGACTGGAAGAGCAACATACAGGAGTCTGGAGATTTCCTTCTGCTCACCTCTACCAGACCCCCTCCCGTGCCCCTGATCAGAATGAGGGTCACAAGCTCCACACATAGGCAATATCCACAGTCCAGGAAACACCTCTCTACCACAAAAACTCTCTGTGCTTGGCTCTTCCTGGAGCCTGAGTTTCCTTCCCAAAAGGGATGGATGGATTTCCATGCGGGAAGAAAGGCGTGCGCATGCACCCAGCTTCAGACCCCAGTATTTATACAGTTTCATAAACTAGCAGTGATTATTTTGTTTCATAAGAACAATCACTATGCAAATGAAACCTCCAGCTAATACAAACAGGGCTGTTAAATTCACTTGCCAATGTTTATGAAAAGAAACTCGGCACGGCCCTGACCAAGCACACTAAGAAAATGTTTAATCGCAAGATACGTTTAGGCGAGGAAATTAGGCAAATAAGAAAAGATATCCTGACTTTGCTCCCAGAGCCCACCACCACCACCCACCCCCTCCTCTATTCAGCAAGACAATGATGATGAAATGAAAAGGTTCCCAGAGGACGGACAGATGTCAAGACTCAAGGAGGAAAAGACAGAAAATGCAAAGATTAGAGAAGCATGGTTCCCAGACTTGAACAGCACCCTCAGGGCCCGACACCCCATTTTTCACATTTGTTTTTTGGTGGGGTTGTGGGAAGCGAGGAGGGGCAGCGTGTGCGGGGGGTTCCGCAGGGCTGGGCTGGTGCTCATGCAGGGAGGCCATGAGGAAATTCCCGCTGGCTCATGGCTTCTGCATTGGCAGTGCTGGAAGACAGGACACATCCTGTGCTCAGAGTGATCACACACAGGGCCGGGCCCCTGGACTACAGAATTAGGACTGAGGATGGAGCCAGTTCCCAGATGTGGGGGCTTCCTGGGGCCTTGGCTTCCCACAGCCTATTGCAGGACAGGGGGCAGGCTTGGGAACCCAGGCAACTCCCAAGCAGGGCAGAGCAGGACAGAGTGACAGGAGTCTCAGGCAGGACCCCTGGAGGAGGATCTCAAGTCCTTAGACAGCCATGCAGTAGTCCAGGAAGGGTTAACAGCCCCAGCATCAGGATGAATTATAGAATATTAGGGCAATGAAAATTCATCTCATCAAGTTTGCCTGGACTCAAACCCCTGTGGTTCCACCACATACAATCTGTGTGACCTCAAGCAAGTTACTTTCCCTTTCTATGCCACAGTTGCCTTATCCTTAAAATAGGGGTTGGGAAAGCATGCCTCACAAAATCATTGTGACAATACAATGAAGATCATAAATGTAAAATGCTTAGCTGAGTCCTCAGAATATAGTAGATGCTCAGTAAAGTTTAACTATCTGGTCCAAGTCCTTCTTTCCACAGCTAAGGCCCAGAGAGGGTTGGTGGATTCCCCCAAGTCACACAGATCAACAGCAGACTTGGAACCTGACCCCAGCTCCTGTCTCTCCAATAGAGACTTAGAAGAATGGGTGTGGGCCCTGCCTCACAGCCCCTCTGGGAAGTGGGCTCGGCAAGAAGGCAGTGGTAGGAGGGACCGCTGGAGCAGCAGCTCTCTGGGGCTGGGGGAAACCGGAGCCTGGCCTTGGCAGGGCCTCCCAGGGGCCTCGGCAAGGGCAGCTGTCCAGAACTGTCTGTCCATGGAGGGGGCAGGGAGGCTACCACTCGGAGCACGTCGTGTGCCAGTCCCTGGGGCCGGGCCGGCTCAGCCTGCTGGCTCCATCCAGAGCCCGCCCCAAGGGATGCTGGGGGAGGCAGCCAGGATCAGAGCCGCCGGCTGTGCACTCCCCTCCCCCAGCAACAGGGGACTAAAGTGGGTCAAGGAGGAAGGAGGGGGCCCAGGAGAACTGGGGGAGGGGCCCGAGGAGCTCAGAAGGCACCCAGAGGGAGGGGACCAGGGGAGGATGCCTGGAAAAGCAAAACCATGTGTGCAGTGGTTCTTGGCTGGGGGGGGGGGTGTACGGCAAAGCTACCAAGGACTTGGGGTTCTCAGAAGCACCTCAGAATTAACTGTAAGGGGTCTTAGCTCTGGCTCCTGTCCCGAGAGGGTTAGTCCTTCCATTTCTCCCACCCCGCGGCCTTGAGGGCTCCATTTTCCCCCAGCCCCTCAGCCTCTTCCAGAGCCCCACCCCCCACCAGTCCCCAGCCAAGGGGTCTGTGAGGAGCACTCAGTCAGCTCCGGCCCCCTGGCTCAGACCTGGAGGTGGGCCCAGCTAAACCCAGCAGACCAGCCAGGAAGAGCGGCCTGGGGAGAGTAAGGAGAAGCAATCTAGTTGACCCCATCCTGGGCCCGGACTCAGCAGGACTGTGGCAGTGCCAGGTCAAGTCAGGCCCCAGTCACCAGGGAGAACGGTTAGAGTGGGCCCCACATCCCACCCAGGGGTGTCCTTGGGGAGCCTGGTGCAAAATGAAAGGGAGGGAGGCAGGAAATGCCGAACAGGGCTGGTCCCAGCTAAGAGGGGAAGCCACAGAGAGGTAGGGGCTGGGGGGGGGCCACAGCTCCACCCAGGGAGACACGGGCTCCAGTCAGCCTCCACCCCTGGCTGGCCCTGGCCCAATCATGGGCTTCTCTCCCAGCTCCTCCACCCTGCAGGGGCCAAAAAAAAAAAAAAAGAAACAACCACCCAGGCAACTCGATATGGTCCAGAAACCTCCAGGGTCCTTGGGTTCCAGGAAGCCTGCACAGGAGGGGGTGGAGGGCAGGGAATGCAGAGGGTCGGTGCCCAGGGAGAGGGACTTGAGGAGGGAGGGGAAGAGCTGCTCCTCCTGGGCCTCTTGGCCAAGATGGGCGTCAGCTGAAGGGCTGCCTGGAAACCCAGCCCTGGAGGGGCATGCACCCTCGGTTCAAACCCAAGCTCCAGGGAAGATATTTGGTGGGGGAGAAGATGCAGGCTCACAGGCCATTTCCTGGGCCCAAGGGACAGTTTGAGTGGAAACAGAGAGAGGCCCAGAGGACAGGGCTCTTTAAATCTTTGAGTTCCCTTAGCAAGGCCACCCACCCCCAACCACCACATCCAAGATTCCTGGGCTGAGCCAGCTGGACTCCTGGGGCTTAGGGGTAAGGGGGAGACAACAGAAAGGAGGATTCCCCACCCTAAATGGGGCAAGTAAGCACCTCCCATCCATAGCAGAAGAGACAGGCTGGCCTGGCTGGGAGTGGAGTTCCTAAAAAACCAGGAAGCAGGTACAGCCCTGTCCACCAGCTACCCAAAATGTCCCAAAGACCTGGCCTTATCCTCCTACCCTAATCTGTCCATGCTGCTTCTACCCCAACTGAACTTGAGGAGTAGGCCCAGGCAGGCAGGAGGGGGGAGGCAAATTGGGGAGTGTGAACTTGGCCACCAGCTGGGTCCTCAGGGGGAACATGGTGTTACCAGCCTCAGAGTTCATAACTGTTTATGGGTCTGTCTCCCAGCCTGGCCCCTGGGGGAGGGGAGGCCACTCATCCACCAGGAGCACAGACGGTGGCTCTGGGAGTTACTTAGGCAGGCATCACGGTGTCAGGCAGCCTGATTGTGACATGTAACATTGGACCTCAGGCTGACCCTCAACGCTCCTCACCTGCAGGATGGCAAATGTAATGGTGCCAGACTCAGAAGGCTGCTGAGGGGATTCATGAGAAAATATGAATAAAGCACTCAGCACTCACCAAACCTCAATAAATATTAACCCCTCCTGCCATCCCTGTGGCCCGACCCAAACCAGTGTCCACAGAGTGGAGCAGACTTGAAACTCTCCTAACAAAAATAAGGCAGGACCAAATGCACAGAAAGGGCTGAGAACAGGCCCAGCCTTACCCCAGGCTCAGACCCAGAACCTACAACAGGCCTTAAGCTCCCAGAGCAGCGTGAGTAAAGGATATTTGGAGGCAATGGAGACAAAAAATTCAGAATAAAGCCCATTCAGATACCCAGTTCACACTGAATTGTGGATGGAGCAGACGCATGGAGGCAGCTGTCTTCTCACTGGCCTGACTGGAGGTCAGAGGGATGGGGACAGCTCAGAGACTTGGGTACCGACAAAGCATTGGGATTCCCTCCACTTCCAACCACGGGAGCCAGGGCCTAGGGGTCAGGGCCCCTATCCATGGGATACGGGGACTTTGGAAATGAGCAGCCTGACTAACAACTGGACACCAACTGTGCTACATAGGTGCAGTGGGAGCCAGGCAAGGCTGTGGGCTTCTCTGGATCAGCGCTTCTCGTCTGGCAAATGAGGAGGGACACCTCCAACCTACTGCCTGGGTACTTGGAGATGTCCATGAGAATCTCTGGAACCATGCCACGCCAGAGGTTCTGCAAACCTCTGGAGTCATTCAACCTCAAGGCCCACAGTCCTGGGGGACTCCCCAGAATGGACCATCAGGTCACCCCAACTGCATATTGATGTAACTGTTCACTATTGTCATTCTTACTACCCCGCCCCCAACTAAACTGCAAGCTCACTGAAGACAGGGACCCAGTCCTATTCACTCATCACTGTGCATCCAGCAATAAGACCTAGCACAGAGTCAGAAATATGCATCCAGGGAATGAATGAAGTCAGGAAGTATCCATCCAGTGATTGAATGAGTGAGTGAGTTTTAAGTGGCAAACGCAGAATCACTAGATCTGTTTGCAAATCTTTTGTCTGTAACTTCTTGAACATATGCAAGCGTACTCAGAATTGCACTCCCATAATCCCCATACTTGCACACTTGGGAGCTGTGCATGGGCAGAGTACGGCTCTGGGGCTAGAGTGCCTGCGTTCAAATCCTGTCTAGTCCCAGCTGTGAGACGAGCGATTTGTTTTGCCACCGTGGGCCTCAGTTTCCTCCTCTGTGAAACGGGGATAATCACAGAATCTACCTCAGAGGGTTGTTGCGAAGCTTAAACGTGAAGTGCTCAGAAGCAATCGAGGGCATTTATTCTTTATTATTGTACACTCTGGGATGGCCTCTGCGGCGGTCAAATGCCCTCCCCCCGCCCCGCCCCAAAGCTGCGGGCCAATCCGCTCTCCAGGTCGCGGCGGGCTCCCCCCAGGCGCACATCTGGCCAGCGGGGGCCGCAGCCCACCCACCGGCCGGCACCCAGCTGGGGGCTGGACGGCGCCGCCGCCGCCTGCCCGCCCCGCCCCCGGCTCTGGGCCCGGGGACTCAGGAGTCCTGGGGGCGACAGCTGGGCCCCGCCAGCCCCAGACTCCGAGGGGCGGGCGGGCGGGGGCGGCCTGCGGTGCAGAACAAGCCCCGGCCCCACCCGGGTAGCGCGAGCGAGCGCCGCAGCCCGCGCCTTCCCAGCCAGCCCCCCGCCGCGGCCGCTTTGTGCCCAAACCTGGGCCTGAGTTATTGCGCCGCAGCCATGGAGCCCTCCCGGGCGGGGGGCGGCCCGACGCGTTCCCAGGACGGTCGCCTCAAAGGGGTCCCGGGGCCGCCCCGCGGGGCGGGCAGACGAGGGCCCGGGGAGGGGCCGCGTTCCCAAGCGCCCCGCCGACTGGCCAGGCTCGCTGGGCAGGACGTGTCCCGAGGCCCCTCCCGTGGGCCCCCACCCCATCTCTTTTCCCGCCCCCTCCCCAACCCCAGATCTCCTAGCCCTTCCCCACCACTTCTCCATTCCCCTTCTCTCATCTCCCAGGACCCAAACCACACCGGGCAACTCTACAGACAAACCCAGGAGGGTCCCTGAGGGCCCGAAATCCCACCTCCCGTCCTGGAAATCTGTGCTTTCCCCACCCCACCGGCCTCGGGTCACAGCCCTGGCTTGGAGAAGGGTTGGATTCTGGGCTGGGCCTCTGAGGGAATGGGCTGTGGGAGCCTCCTGGCCTCATTTTCCCATCTGTCAGACAGGGGTGGGAATGTGGGTCCAGTGCCAGGCACTGGGGACCCGGCAGTGACTAGGACAGGCAGGGGCTCTGCTGGGTGGTGCTCGGAGCCGGCCTGCCCAGGGAGGGCCCCCTCCCCGAGCCCTCCGTGGAGATAGGACTTCATGGTTGGGGAGGAGCGCCACTGAGTCCCCTAGGGCAAGACTAGGAGTCAGAAGCCGTCCTTGCTCAGAAAAAGCCGCATCAAACTGACTCACCACCAGGAGAAGCCTCTCTCTGGGGCCTGGACTGTTACACAGAAACCAAAGGGCTGGGCCAGTGGTGTGTCCTCCCAGTTGAGGAGGCAGAGGCCCAGAGAAGTACCTCCACCTCCCACATCCCCCAGCCCCACCAAAGTACCAGTTGCAAAGGCTTCCAGCCAGAAACTCCCCTCATGACCACCCCCATCACCCTGGGCTCAGGTGTCACCTCCCAGATGTCACAGATGGCCCTGTCTGGACAGCCTTCCCCACCACTCCCAGCCTGTCCCAGGACCTGCTTCATTTCCCAGCAATTATGTTACTGACTCACGTACTTGTAGATGGGCTCTCACCCCCAACTAGGATAAACTTGAAGAGTGGCTGGCACATAGTAGGTGCTTAATAAGCATGCGTGGGATGAATAAATAAATGAACGAGTAAGCCAGTCATTATAGTAGACCTCAAAAGACTAGAAACCCACACTGTACCCAGGTAGTAGGACTTCCTGACAAGTGATCAAGAAGGTTGGAAATCAGAAACTATTAACATCTCTGAGCAAATCCCACAGTAGCATGTTAAAGGCTCTGAGAAGCCCAGAAAGTTAAAAAAAAAAAAAAAAAGAACTTCTAACTTTGCTCAACACAGTGGTTGTCAAATGGGTTTGGCCACAGGAAATATTTTATTCTTTTGGTGGAACATCAGTGAAGCCCTGGAATACATTTCGGGAACCACCAATACCAACTCATTTTTCACCCTCACAACCATGGCTTTATAGATGTAAACAGAATCTTATCAAGGAGAAAGGACTTGTCTCTTTGTTTTAGTGGGGTCAAGTCTAGCATGGTGCTTGGCACATAGTAGGGGCTCCAAAAGCATCTCAATGAATGGGTGTAAGGTAAATTCATGAACAAAGTCTACCACCCATGTGTGGTCTCTACCCCTGTACTCATAGTCTGAACCATGAAACCAATGACAAGAGTCTCTTCCCCCCCTGGAGTCTGGCATTCACACACCCACACATGCATCATACCTGGACACACAGCCGAACTCCAGCTAGTACACGTATGCACAGACTCACACACACATGCACACACCCACAGGCACACACGGACTCATGTACACAGACACACACATGCACACCCATTCTGGGGCATACACCCTCCCACACAGTCCCCTTCCCTGTGCCTGGCCAGTGCACCCCTTTAGAAAGACAGCTGTCCTGGACCAGGTGGGGAGAATGAGGCATGCAGAAACCTCACTCATAACCTGGCACCACCAAGAGGGTAGGGTGGCCCCAGCGGGCAACAGGTTAAAGTTAGGTTTTACCCAAGAATTTTCTCTGGTGTTGCATTCTGAGTGCAAACGTATAGGTGAGAGAGGGAGAGAATGGAAAGTGAGGCAGCTTCAGAGTGTGAGTCCTACCCCCATCCCGGGTGGCCATTTCAGTTTTACAAAACTTTCTCACTCCTTTCCTGGGAGTGGACCCCCCTTTCACAGAAAATGAGGCTGAGGCTCACGATCAACATGGCAAGGAAGCAGGTGGGATAAGACGTGGGAGTTCAGGTCTACCTGATCAGGATCTTGAGAGGGCTTGAGAGGTCCAACTTGTTCCCAAGGCAGACCCTGGTCTAGGTCAGTGGCAGCAGCAAGGTCCACCCCTTCTCCTCCTCTCCTCCTTGCCCTGCCACCAGGCACAATTCTGCCACAAGATCATCGTGTGACCTTGGACGTCCGACTTGCCCTCTCTGGAAAGTCTGACCAGTCACATGAGAAGGAGTTCGGCTAACGGTTCTCCAAGATCCATTACTGCTTGTGAGAAAGAAAGCCTAAGACCTCCGCCTCAGCGGTCAGGAGTGAGTATCGAGACGAACTGAGATACGGCCTAGAAAGTACACAGCCCAGGGCCTGCACACAGGGGTGCTCGTCGAATGTTAGCTGCCCTGGGTGCTGTGATTCTGTCCTGGGCCCAGATCAAACACTACCCCTTCTTCCAGGCCATGCCTGATTCCCCCTATCAAAAGGAGCCCCTCCAACTTCTGTCAGCCCTCAACCTGCACCTCCTGGGCTTGGGCTGCCCTGTCTGGTCCTGTGGTTAGGGCTGTACATCCTCTCCAGACTGTGGGCTCCCTGAGGGTATGGCCTCGATTTGGTTCATCTCTGCATTTTCCTTGGAGCTCAGGCTAAGATACTTACCTGGGTAAGATACTCAGGATTCAGATGGATGGATGGATGGATGGATGGATGGATGGATGGAAGAAAAGGAAGGAAAGGGAAGTGATGGGCGAAGAGAAGAGGATGGATGAATGACAGAGGGATGGAGAGATGATGAATGGAGGACGGATGGATGGATGATGCATGGATGAGTAGATGGATGGATGGACAGATGGAAGAAGATCTATGACTAAAGACTAGTTGAGGGAAAGAAATGTCCAAATCCCCAAGTTCCACATTCAGAGAGTGCAGTGCAGTTCCCCTTCTTAAAGAAGAAATTAAAATGTTTTATAATGATAAGAAAAATGGTCAACCTCACTAGAAATCAGGGAAGTACAAATTAAAACAATGAACTATTTCTTGCCTGCCAGATTGGCAAAAAGGAAAAAGGGGAAAAAGAAAGAGGAGGAGAAGGACAAGAAAAGAAAAAATGGGACACATCATATGTGGGCAAGGATTAGGAGAAACACGCATTCACACTATTATTGAAGGGTAAATTGGTACATCCTTTGTGGAGGGCAATTTGCAAATATCCTTCAAATTTTTCAAGTGACTACCCTTTGACCTAACAATTCCACTTCTAGGAATCTAGCCTAAGAAACACAAAGATTTAGAAGCAAGGATGCTCCTTGCATCCTTGTTTATAACAGTGAAGAACTAAACATCCCTCAAGAGAGGACAGTAAATAAATGCTGGTGTACCCATTCGATGGCGTTACAGCTGTTGAAGGGGAGTTGTCTATAATACTAACATGATGGTGTCTCCTAGACCAATAGTTCTTAACCCTGGCTGCACACTTGAAGTAACCTGAAAGCTTTCAAACAAAACAAAACTAAACTAAACTAAACTGACCTGGGGCCCCAACCTCAAGAGTCTGGATTACTTACTTGGTCTATGGTGGGGCCCAGGTAATGCTATCTCTTTAAGTGCCTAAGATGACATTTATGTGCAACCAAGATTGGAAACTCACTGCCTCGTGAAAACAGCAAATAAGAGAAAGTGTAGTCAAGCAGAATATGATAGCATCTTGGTTTAAAATTATGTATGCATTGGTGTATATACATATGTTTTTGTGTAAATCTACCACAGAAGAGGTGTGGGAGGAAAGATAACTGTGGATAACAGTGCTCATCTCTGGGGAAGGAGGGGATTAAATTATTTTTTAAGATGTGTAAATCATTTTTTTTGAAAGACGTGGATATGGACAGCCCAAAAGGAGTACACGGATGGGTGGGGAACAGGACAGCACTCCTGCCTTCACTCACGGCCCTCTCTCCTAGCCCAGAGTCCAAGGACTTCTCCAGCCCCTGGAGAAAGCACAAGTTTCTCTGCTGTCTTTTCAGGCCCCATGGGCAGTTATAAGTAAAGGTAACGTTACTGACTACAGGCTCCGGAGCTGGACAGGGCCTGGCTAATCCCGCTTCTGCCCCCTCTAGCCACGTGACTGTGGGCAAGGTCCTTCTGGGCCTCGGTTTGTGTAACCGTGAAATAAATCAGAGAGCTGTTGTGAGAACAGGTGAGAAGAGCTGAAGGCAGGGCCTGGCACAGGTGAGTGTTTGGTCATGACCATCCTTCCACATCCTCCCTGGGGTTGGGCTGGCCATGCTGGTGGCTCTGGATGGGCATATGTGGGACTCGAACCTTCCCCGCCCACAATGCCCTTGGATTAGAGGAGTACTGGGGAGCCTGCTCCAAGGAGGCTTGGCAAAGGCCCTGGGGGCAAAAAAGCCAGGGGCACATCAGGCTGGACTCTCAGGCACCTGAAAAGATACCGGCAGCACAGTCATGCCTTCTCTTGTCTGATGTTCCCCCTCAACCCTCCGAAGGGTCAGAGAAGCAAAGGAGGCTCGAACTGGAGGACTCCCTAGACTTCAGAATTCTCACTCTATGGACCCATCACTTAAAACGTACCTTGAAAAGACCTAACAATATCTTTCTAGCCTGTATTATGTTAAAGCTAAAGCATCCAGTGTTTTCCCACTCTAATGTTCCAGGAATTGAAATCCTACACCAACCAAGATCGACAGCCAAGCCAACAGGTTCCATCCCATTTTATAGACAGGAAAACAGAGGCCCACAGAGGGAGCTGCCCAAGATCACAGCACATGCCTCCTCCAAACCACAACCCTCCCCTACAAGAGAAATAAATCAATTTTCAGCGAGTAGGCGGGTCTTTCTTTTTTATGCTGAGCTTTATTTTACTGGCAGGTTCCCCTGCAAACGATCCTATTTTCTCTTTCCTGCATGATTCTCCCAACCCATCTTTCCCTCCTGATACTATTCAGGGGCAAATGGCCCCTAAAAAATGCAGAAAGTCCAAAGGCCACTTAGTGGAGGCTAGACAGCAGAGTCCTGGCCAGCACCAAGCTGGGTCAAATATAGGATTGTGGCAGGAAGCAGAGAAGGGAGAGTTTATTCAATTTAAAGCTCTGTTTTATTTAAAGTTAGTACAAAAGTCTCATATTGATTTTATTGTTTAAAAACATTTTACAATCTAGCACAACCCTTGGCATAAAGCCTTCCATAAACAGTAGCTACACACTATTTACAATAGCCAAGACATAGAAACAACCTAAATGTCCATCAACAGATGATTGGATAAAGAAGCTGTGGTATGTATGTATGTATATATACATATATACACACATATATATAGGAATAAATATATATATATATAGGAATACTATTCAGCCATAAAAAAGAATAAAATAATGCCATTTGCTGCAACATGAATGGACCTAGAGATTGTCATTCTAAGTGAAGTAAGCGAGAAAGAGAAAGAAAAATACCATATGATATCACTTATATGTGGAATCTGAAAAAAAAAAAAAGACATGCATGAGGAAAAAAGACATGAATGAGGAAACCATAGCAAAACAAAATGACAACCTATGGAATGGGAGAAAACATTTGCAAATGATGTGACTGACAAAGGCTTAATTTCCAGAATATATAAACAGCTCATACAACTTAACAACAAACAAACAAAAAACACAATCCAAAAATAGGCAGGAGACCTAAACAAGCATTTCTCCAATGAAGACATACAAATGATCAGTGGACATACGAAAAAATTATCAGAGAAATGCAAATCAAAACTACAATGAGGTGTCACCTCACACCAGTCAGAATGGCCATCATTAAAAAGTCCATGAACGATAAATGCTGGAGAGGGTATGGAGAAAAGGGAACCATCCTACATTGTTGGTGGGAATGTAGTTTGGTGCAGCCATTATGGAAAACAGTATGGAGATTCCTCAAAAAATTAAAAATAGACTCACCATATGATCCAGCAATCCCACTTCTGGGTATATATCTGGAGGGAACTCTAATGCAAAAAGATACATGCACCCCAATGTTCATGGCATCACTATATACAATAGCCAAGACATGGAACCAACCTAAATGTCTATCAACAGATGACTGGATAAAGAAGTTGTGGTATATTTATACGATGGAATACTACTCAGCCATAAAAAATAAAATAATGCCATTTGCAGCGACATGGATGGACCTAGTGACTGTCATTCTAAGTGAAGTAAGCCAGAAAGAGAAAGAAAAATACCATATGATATCACTCATATGTGGAATCTTAAAAAAAGAACACTATGAACTCATCTACAAAACAGAAACAGACGCGCAGACTTAGTAAACAATCTTATGGTTACCGAGGAAAGGGGGTGGGAGGGGATAAGTTTGGGAGTTTGAGATTTACAAATGTCAGCCACTATATATAAAAATAGATTTTTTTTAAAAAGTTTCTTTTGTATAGCACAGGGAACTATGTTCAATATCTTGTAATAATCTTAATGGAAAAAAATGAAAATGAATATATGTATGTATGTCCATGACTGGGACATTGAGCTGTAAACCAGAGATTGATGCATTGTAATTGACTGTAACTCAATACAAAAAAAAAAAAAAGATATTTAAGCTAAAAAATTAAATTAAATTACATTTTTAAAAAGACATAAATGAACTTACTTACAAAACAGAAAAAGACTCACAGACATAGAGAACAAACTTATGGTTACCAGTGGGGGAAGGGGGTGGGAAGGGATAAATTGGGAGTTCAAGATCTGCAGATACTATTACTATATATAAAATAGATAAACAAGTTTATACTGTATAGCAGTGGGAACTATATTCAATACCTTATAATAACCTATAATGAAAATGAATATAAAAAGGAATATATGTATGAATATGTCTGACCGAAACATTATGCCGTACACCAGAAATTAGACACAACACTGTCAACTGACTATACCTCAATTAAAAAAATGAATAAATTCTTAAAAAATAATTTAAAAAAATTTTAAAACAGTAGCTACAACCTCATAGAAGAGAGTGTTACACACAGCCCCACCTCCCTCTGGGCTGAGGACGAAGGGGAAATGGCACAAAGCACCATAACCCCAGGGGCATGAGGGCTCCCAGTCCTCCAGGGGGAACATCTCCCACCTCCTGAACAGAATAGGGGCCAGCTGAGGGGACGGGAGAGACCACCCAAGATGCCAGCCGTGAGCCCCAGTCACCTTTAAAGCAGATGATCTCTGCTCCCTACCAGTTCACCCACTCATTCATTCACTCACTCACTCATGCAGGAATTCATCTACTCATTAAGCAGTCATTTTTTCACTATTCACTTATTCACTTGTCCACCCATTCATTTCTTCCCTCAACAGTTTACACAGTTACTCATTTATCTAACAAATCTTTTTTAAACACAAGGACCCAGAAGCCCAAGTCAAGGTCATATGCAAGTAAGTGTGGAGCCTTGGAAGCCCACTGGGCTGACCGTGTCCCAAACGAAGAAGTCCTTCCCCTGGGCAAGTTGAGTAAGGCCAGCTTTGCCAACTCTCAACAGGGCTGTTCTGGGGAATGGAGACTTGAGTTACTCCCTGCGGCCCCAAGAGACAGCCCCAGGACCAACACACCTACATTACAGGAGGCACACTGCATTTTAATGGAAAGAGGAGCATGTGAAATTCAAGCTAAAAATGCAGAGATGTGCCAAGTGAGCTCCCTGAGACTGAAGGTGTGTGAGTCCAGACTGGCTGAGACTAAGGATGCCACAAACACCCGCAAAGAAGTCTAAAGACGGTGACCTCCAAGGTTCCTCTTCAACCCGGGATTTTCAGGATTCTGAGAAGTTCAAAGGCAAAAATAGTAAAGGTCTGAATCCTCCCAATGTGTATGCCTGGCTGGTCCCTCTCTCCCTGAGGGGACAGGACATCTGCAGAGCTGTCCTGGGCACTGAGAGCTGTGCTCTGCTCTTGGCTCCCCAGAGAACCCAGCGCACTCTGCAGCCTCCACCCCAGGTGACAGGAGCCTGCCCCATCTTTCCATCCAGGGCCCTGGGAGACCGCTCTCCTCCCTCACCCTGGGGGCTCTCTGGAGCTGGTGATTGTCTCTCCTCTCCCCAAGTTCAGGCCTGCAGTCCCAGGGGGCTAAGGACAAAGCAGTATCTCACGTTCAGGAACCAGAAATAGGCCACATGTTGCTGGTGGTTACAAGGTCCTGCAGCCCCCAGGCCAAGGGGGTACACCCAGCCTGGATGTGGTAGCCACTACCATCCCAGCTCCCTTATCCAGCCATGCCCTGCTCCCTAACCAAGCCCAGATGGCCATTACTCTGCCTCAGGCAGGTAAAATTCAGTGCAACAGGAGTTAGGTGAACAGTATGTTTTATTTAATTAGGATCAACAGAAGAGATAAACCTCACAGCAGGACAGGGAATGACAACGCTGCAAAAAATAATTCATGCCCAGGTAACGAAAGGGCAAATTTCAATTACAGAAAAAAACCAGGGGAGGAAAAATGTACCTGGCACCACCAAGGAGGAAAAGGGTATGAAGTGTCGGCAGTACCAGAGCCACACGGGCCAGAGGCAGAAATCAAGGGAACTAAGTGGCCCTTCCAGAGCAGCTTCCCTCCCCTTCCCCATCACAGACAGACGGGCCTGAAGTGTGCAGGGCTGGGCAAGCCAGAGGGGCTGCCTGGGTCCTAGCAGGCAGGTGTGGGGGCCATGGGGCAACCTCAGCTCTGCCAGTCTCAGTCTCCAGAGGAATGGTGTCCCAAAGGAGAGAGAACAAATGTTCTAATCCTGAGAGGGGTCACCAGATCACTCAACGGCTCCTAAGCACCCCTCCGGCCCTGCCCCCAGCCCACAGCTCCTCATCTCCTGTCCTGCCCAGCCTTGGGCACGTCAGTCTCCCCTCTCGAGCTAGACCAAGGAAAAGCACCACCAGCTACCAGAGCCACTTTGTCTTCAGAGCCTCTGTCTCTCATTTCTCCTTGGAAAAGGGAGGCCTTGGACTGAACAGTCTCCTTGGAGGGTGATGAGTGAAGAGCCCCCAGCCCCAAACCCTGGACCACCACCTGGGCATTGGCTAAAAATGAAAGTTGACGGTGATGATGGTTGCACAACAATGTGAACGTACTTAATGCCACTGGACAGGACACTTACAAACAGCTAAGATGGTAAATTTTACGTTATGTCTGTCTTACCTCAATTTTTTAAAGGGAGAGAAATGAAGAGTTCTGAGCCCCTCCTCAGACCAGCAGGGCGAGCAGCTCTAGGATCTGGGCCCCAAAGCTGCACCTTCAACCAACATTACTCCAGGTAAAGGTGATGAACCCACAGCCCATCATCCTCTAACCTGCAGGAATCCACTGTCTCCCCAAACTAAAGCTCTCCTTCCCGGTAATGCCTTGAATTATCTCAATAAATACCTCTTGGGTGAATGAGTATTCAAAACAATGAATTCTCTAAGTTTCAAAGCCCCAGGAAATATTTCTGTTTACATACTCTCCCTCAGAAAGGTACTCTCCCTCAGAAAGGAACGCTCCCGCCACCAGATCTGGTGCAGCTGATGCTCGCTCTCCCATGCTCATCTCATCCCCCGACCCCGGCCTCAGGTGACGTCAGCCCCAACACCCCCATTAGCTGCGAGAGGGAAATTGCTGTTAAATTAGTGAGCCCATCTACAGAGCCCCATTTTATATCCCAATTCAGAAGATGACATGAACATCTGCTTTCACTTCAAGACATTAATTTTCAATTATTGGAGAAAAACAAAATTAGTCCTGACAAATTGCTGGCGAACACAAGCTCTTGTCTGGCGGCTCATAATAATAACTTTGGGGGCCCACAATTAGTGTCCTCAGCCAGAGATTCCTGATGGGTCCCTGTCATCTGGAGTCAGTGGCAGCCATCTCCTTGCCCCGAGTTCTGTCCTCTTTGGAAGCCAGGTTCAGTGAACTAAGGAATTTCGGGTTTTCTCTTTCTGGAGAAGGCAGGGATCGGGGTGGGAGAGGTGTATATGAAAACATCCACTCTGATCGTTTTCAGTTTTGGACATTTCAAGCTTGCCTCCCTTTCAGCAGCAGGATGTCACACACATAGACGAGAATAAAAATCACTCCTAGTTCAAGGACACCCAGGAAAGGCGCCTTGGAGAGCCACAGGAGAAGGATAGGTTACAAGATTCTCTTACGAGACCCTTCTACCCCTGCCGTGATGGCATCCAGGATTCTAAGTCCAAACTCACCAGCCCCGGCCTCTGAGATCGAACTGCTTATAAATCTTCTGCGGCAAAGAACTATTTGCTGGGGATCCCATCAACCCAGGAACCTGGTTCAGCCCGGGTCAGTGTCTACAGGAGAAAAAGAAAGAAAACCCGGAATTTGCCAACCTTAAGGAGCCGAAATCCAGAGCAACCCACTTGATAACAGATTATCAACACCATAATCTCACTTGATGGGTTTTCTTATGTATCTTGGCTGCTGTAGTCACTACGTCAATAAGAAGCCACTGAAATGGGAATGAGCAGAAGAATTCAGAGATAATGATGTGGCAATCTTTGAATTTGACTTGTCACAATGGAAACCAGAGTGTGTTTGCCTAGCTAACACGTTCCGACTCTTAGCGGGGCAGGGAGGGTGGTCACCGGAGGGAAGCAGGTCAAAAAAGAAAGAGAAAGAAAATAAAACAACAACAACAGTAGCAAAGGAAAATCATATCTTTAAGAAGAGAATGCAAAGACATAGCTCCTTCCGAAGTCAACTCGGTAACTGAGCTCCGACATTGTGTAATTGACTTTGCAAGTAGAACAACAGCAACGTAACAAAGAAAATGTCAGTGTTTTCACAGCACTAATCTATAACGCTGGGAGGCCCTCCCGCTGTCAGCCAGGGCTGACAATACAATAGCTTTCAAAGGGATATTACCATCATGCTTTTATTCCTGACATCAATCAAGACAAAGAGAATCCTTTTCACAAGACATTAAAAATCAAACCTTTGTACAAGAAGATAGGGCAAACAGCACTCTCCTTAAAGACAGCCACACGGAGCAATCAGCTAATTGGCGCTCCTTTAAAAAGGTAAAGTATTTTTATTTACTGAGTGTACAACCCCAATCGTTGGCTGCCACCGATCCTGGCAGGTAAGCAATGAATCAAAAGTTTCCATCAGTATCTCCCCCACTCCACTCCACCCTACATCTCCCACAGTCAGGGGGGAGCTGACAGCGCCAAAAACTTCAATTGGGATATAACCAATCCAGGTTTAATTAGCCCATGTTGGGTGCAAACTACTCTGATTACCAACTAACATGCTTATACACAAAATGCCCTTGCAAGCTGACAGGAATTTGCAGAAATTGTCAAATTCACCAAGGTGTAGCAAGGTTTTCCTCAGCTACCCACAGTAACGGGGAGCCCACTAACAGTTTTCAAGGTATTCTGTTGTAATTACCCTGGACCTGCAGATAAGAAAGGAACCCTGATATCTACTGCAAACATTTTCAAGACATGAAGAGAATATTCTTTGCAAACTCTAGTGTACCATGGACAAGGTCCAGGAAAGGTAAGTCCAGCTTAACCTCGGGCAAACAAAGAGTTAACTAAACCCACCCATACACCTCGGTAAAAAAAGAAAAGAAAAGAAAGAAAAAGAAAAAAAGAAAGATAGGGCCTTCAGGAAAGCTAGCCCTCCTCTGCTTTTAGATGGTTTTAGATGCCTGCATGTCAGAAGTTAGTGACGCTTACAGAAACCTGCAGGTCCAGGAGCAGGGAGTTAAGAGGTGCTAACATTTGCAAGAGCTCATTATCTACCCACTCTCCAAGCCACTGAAGTCGTACAGCCCACCAGCTGCCAAGGGGTTGAAGATACCATGTCCCCATACCTCTTTAGGGCTTGACAGAACCACTGTGGTCTAGGTGACTCCAGGCCCCTAGGAGGGGGAGAGGGAACTCACTTGACTTCCAGCAGGAGGCCCCTCTGGAACTCAGAGCCAAGGTGTTTTGTGGCTTTCCCCTCTGGTACCTAACAGACCATCTGCCAAAAATATGCAAGTCAGTCCAGTCACTCAAAGAGAGAAATGTCACTCCATAGGCATCTGCAGCAGAAAAGGATGTTCTCACTTTTCAGACATAACTGGGTACCGTTGTTTATTTTTAAACAGTATCTGAACAACAGGTGCTGTTCATTTTCCTGCAAAATGGGCAGAAATTTTAAAAGAAGAAGGAACTGGCCCCAACACTGCCTTGAAGAATCCATTCTCCTACCACTATCATCTAAATCAGCCTTTTTCCAAGAGCCAGGCAGCACATCTGCACCATCAGCCTCAGTGGCAGGTTTCTTCCGTTTACACATCCAAATGAACAGTTAAGAGAAATCAATGCATCTAATTGCCAGACTATTAAATCCTACATCAAGGGAAGAATTCCACAGCCACCAGCTTAAGAGTTGGCTACCGATATAGCAATTATTGCAACTTTCTGTTAGACTGAACCAGACCCGCAGCCTTAGTCTCCAGCTAGGAAGGCTGTATCAGATGCTATTTCTCCCTCCCCTGCTTTTCCCTCCTCCTCCTCCTCCTCCCCCTCCTCCTCCTCTGTTAACGCTCTGTAGCAGGCCACCACAGTGCCAAGGCTGGCTGGTTCTACCCAGTGCTTCATGGCTGTACAGTCACCAGCATTTTGCACCTTTTGTTATTAAGGCACACTCCACACCTTATGGTTAAATGTTTAGCAGGGTCCTCCTGCCCAAGACAGATAGCTATCTTATCTTACTGTTTATCAAGTTTTTGCTAGGAAACAGGTGGCAGATTCTAAGCCGTCATTACTAGACATAAAGGATGTTTTCTAGTGAGACAGGCCCTTCCAAAGCTGGGAGTTGGTGACTTCAATGGTGGGGGTGGGGGGAGAATTAAATATTAGCATTAAGTGTCAAGCTGCCCCAATCCGCACAGAAAGCTAAAGAATCTATAATGGATTTGTTTTGCCCTTCCTACAAGATCATGTACATTTAGCCAAACAAATCTCGACAATTTACACTTGTATGTGGTCTCAGCTGAATCAAGAAACCTGTAACCTCAGAATGCCTCTATTTATTACATCTCAATTATTTCCATGGAAACACGAGCAGTGGCGAACTACACTGTTCCCAAGTCCCTAGACCACCAAATTTGTAAGATGGACTTTGGAGGAGCTACGGGCTTGCAAGAGAGGAAGATGGGGGTTGGGAGGGGAGCACAGAGAAGTCACTGGGTGTAGTTTTGGATCTTGGGGTTGAGGGGTGCATGGACAGAGCCTGAGTGCTAATTAACATTAAGAACTGTAATTAACAGGCAGTTGCTAGATGGAGAAAATCAACACTATTACCAATTATTCAAAAGTTTTAAGCTGAGGCTGGAAAAAAGATGTACTAATTTTCCATATAAATGGACAGGCTATTTCGTGGATCTGAGGAGGCAGTGTGGGTAAAGAGAGACAGGTTAACAAACCACTTGATATGATCAGCCAAAATAACATCAGAGAGCTCTGATGGGAAGAGCCCCGGAGAATGAGGCCAAAATTATCAAAGGGAACAAAATCATCTCACAACAGCCTCACCACACCACCAGGAAACAGAAAGGGAGAGAATGGTGTCGGGAGGGGGCATATCGGTGAGAAAATGTGACTTTTGTATCATTCGTGGTTTTTTGGTGTGTGTGTGTTTTTTTAATCACAAGGCTTTTGAAAACCAAAGAGGCTCTTCTCTCCCCTGCCCTACTGCCCCGGCTCCCTTCCCTGTTTGCTGGGTGTCCCCTGGGAGCTGAGTTTTCCAAAGAAGGACAAACATCCCGAGGGGACAAGTGATCCCACTCCAGAAGGGAGGTTGTGTCCATGAGTGGAAAGTGAGACTCCCCCCGCACCAAGGCCTGTTTGATTTTCAAAGCAGCAATCCTGTTTCAAATCACACTTTCTGAGCATCTATTAGAAATTGTTATATTTCTGTCTTTCCTTCCTGCTATGGGCTTTCACATTCCGAGATCAATTACACACTCTACAGTCAAGCGACTTTCACAGCGGAATACGAGGGCTGGGGAAGTCCACAATGCCTCCCCGTTAGCCCTGATCCACAGCGGTGGAGGCAAAATAAAAAAATAAATTTTAAAAGGCACCACTATTCCTTAAGAAGCATCTTTAAAGGTGAACACCTTGTCATTTTAAACACCTGGTGCTGAGCTGTCCACACTCGAGCACACACTTTTGAATATTGCTTGAGAAAGGGGGTTTGGGGAGGGTGGAGGCAATTCTTGAAAAGCAATAAATCCATCACCTGCTGTAACTCTTATCTATTCAAATGATCTTCTCCCTTAATTCCTCGTTTGATAAGTGGCCACATCTCCACCCTGTTCACCCCAGTAAATAGCAAAATGGTGAGAGACAAGAGTTGTAGCTGCTTTTGGAAAATGCAAAGAACCGCAGGAAGAAACAGAGGATCTCAGACTCTAAAGGCAAAAAGGCGCTGTGTGGTTGATATTTACAACACTTCTCAAAATGCCTTCACTGGTCTTATTTCTACTCTCCCGTCTTTCCCCCATCGATTAGCTTGAATTGTCTGCTATACATACACACATACACATTTAGAGAGAGACATTCATTAAAAATCACGTCCAGGCTCATTTCATGAAAGGCTGAAGACCAATTCTTGAGTCTTTCTCAGAGATATACAGAGTGGTTTTAGAATTAGGTTCCAGCGACTCTGAAACACCCACCCATCTGTTCCCTGCAAAGTGTTCTACCTTTGCTTTCTGTGTCTCGCCTTCTAAAAGAAGGAAGTATGGAGGCATGGATTCAGGTTAGAGGTAGGTAAGTTCTGTATCTTCCTCTATGAAAAATCTTTTCTGCATAGATTTAACTCAAAATCAACTGCCCAAGTTAGATAAAACTGTTTTTCCAACCAAAGACTTCAATTGTACATTTTCTTCTGGGCCACCTTAAGTGGCTCTTGAAGGAGTGATCAGTAAGCCAGGGAAAGAGAAAAGAAATCAAATATTATTTCAAGCCGAGAACCCTTCTATTCAGCAAAAGGACAAACATCTATCGTTTTCCTGCCCCCTTCTTGAGATCTCTCTTCTGGTTTCCTTGTCCCTCAACCAGAATACCCTCTAGACCTGCTGATTCTGTGGATCCCGCCAAACTATCCCGTATTGGGATGCGTGCCAGGGTGAGGGAAACAAGACCAACTTCTCTCTAGGAAAAAGAGGAAAGGGAGCATCCAGGAGGCTGAGTCTGGACTGAGTTGGTGGGTTTCTAAGATGACAGGAAGAATCTCTTATGAGCCGGGTGCCCAGTGATCTCCTGGGACTTTGGAAGGAGAGCAATGGGGGGTGTCTCACGACCCTACTTGCCACATTCAGTCCTAGCCTTTCCAGCCAGGAGCAAGGCTGGCAGGAAGGGAGCAGGGGGCCCTGCGCCTTCCCGCGCAGGCCTCCAGGAAATGAACTTTTCAGAGCAGAACTGGGCTCGGGCCAGAGGTCATCAAGGGAATTGGGAGAGGACAAGGGCCCCGGGACTTTTGGCTCCAGAGATGTATCTTCTCTCATCCTGTCCCTCTTCTATCATCTCCCAGCGCGGGCAGGAGGCCGGGCACCCACCGCCAAGGGGCTGGAATCAGGACAAAGCAGCAAGGCCTGGACAGTCCAGCGGGTGGGGAGAGAAGGGCAGGGAGTTGCTCAGTTGCCCTCACACGGCTTCTCCCCCGGGCCTCTGCTTGCCAGGGGCTCTCGGTAGAAATAGAAATTGAGGCAGACACGAAGAGGGGTGTATGTATGTGTGTATGTGTCCGTCCTCACAAACTTGTGCACTCCGGGGACCCGATACAGGAAGCCAAACGGAGTGTCGAGAATGTGGGTGCCCGGGGTCGGGTCCCGGGCGCCCTCGGCCGAGGGGCACGCACGGCGGCCGCTGCGCTCCCCTGGGGACCCGCGTCCCGCCAGCGCTGCGCAGACAATGAACTCCTGGCAGTGGCTCCCAGCCCGGTTGGCCTCGGTGGAGGAGGCAGGAAGTGCGGGGGCCCGTGCCGGGAGAGCGGCCTGGGCAGGGGGCGGGGAGGGGGCGCCCGGAGGCCAGGGCAGGGGCCCGGGGCTGCGCTCAAGCAACGCCCGCCGCCCTCGGAGTCCCGGGCCGACAAGGCGTGGACAGAGGAAAGGTGGCAAGGCCCGGGGCCCAGCGAAAGCTGCCTCCGAGCTGCGGGCCTCTTGGGCGCCCGTTCTCACCGCCTCTTCCTTCCTCCTGCCGCCCGCCCGCCGCCGCCGAGATTCGCAATCCCCGCCAAGTCGGGCCCGCACCCCTTGATTGGCCACGCGAGCCCGGGGGCCCTCACGGAGGGAGCAGCAAGGGCCCCTCAGCGGCGCCCCCAGGCCCGGGTCCCCCGCGGGGAGCGGCGCCGGGCCCGGAGAGGGTCCGGTCGGGTAGGGTGTCCGCGCTGTACCCCCTCCACCGCCTCCGCCTCCCTCTCGCGGCTTCCTCCTCCCCCTCCTCTTCCTCCTCCTCCGCCTCCGCCTCCTCCGCCGCCGCCTCCTCCTCCTCCTCCTTCTCCTCCTCCTCCTCCTCTCCGCTCGCTCGCTCGCTCGGGTCCCCGGCCGCCCGCCCGCTCGCCGGTCCCTCCTCCCTCGCTCCCTCCCTCTTCGCTCGCTCGCGCCTCCGCCGGGCCTCGCTCGCTCACCTTTCACCGAGCGCGGCTTCGCCTGCTTCCGCCTGGACATGTCCGGGGCTCCCGGCGCTCCGTCGCCCTCCGCGGCCTGCTCCCCCCGCCGCCCCCCGCCGCTCCGAGCTGCCCTTCTCCCCCTTCTCCGCCTGCCTCTCGGAAACTTTTTTTTTTGCAGCCGGGTCGGCAGCTGTGGGGAGCGGATCGCAGGTCCGGGGCGGCCTCCCTTGGGGGGGCGGCCCGGGCCGGCCGAGGACGCTCCGGGGCGGGGGGAGGCCCGGGGGGCGCGCCGGGGCCCTGCCTGTTGCAATGCGGCAGCCGGGGGCTCTCGGTCCCAGCGGCGGTCCCAGCGGCGCGGGGAGTCCGGAGGCCACTCGGCCGAGCCGAGTTATGCAAAAAAAAAAAAAAAAAGCCGCCCCCCTCCTCCTCCCCACCCCCCGCCGGCCCCCGGCCCCTGCGGCCCCCTCCCTCCCTCCCCCACCCCACCGCCACCCTCACCCTCCTCCTCCTTCTCCTCCTCCGCCCCTTGCCGGATTTTTGTGCAAAGTTTGCAGGCGTCCGGCCACGCAGCCCGGTGCGGAGCTCACAATGAACCCATCTGAGGAGGGGGGACGGGGCTGGAGTCGAGGGGGTCTCGTGGGGGGAGGAGACCGGGAGGCGGTCTGGAGCGCGGAAGCTCAGTACCCCCCGGGGGAAAAAAAGCGTTCAAATTACCCCCTGCCGCACAAAAAATAATAATAAATATTAATGGTTAAAAAATGCCCAAACCCCTGGTTTTGAGATTATGATGGATGGGGTGGGGGATCTCTCAACTCAGCCTACTTGGGGGGCTCGAAACGGCCGCAGCCTCCTGGAAGCCGCAGCTCGGGGGCCCTGGCTCACGCCCCCTTCTCTGGCTCTCGGCTCGGTCCGGCGCCGGCCCCCCGAAGGAGGAAGGGGCGCGCGGGGGCGCTCAGGCGGCGGCGGGCAGGCGCGCCCGTGCCCCGGGCATCGCTCAGCCCGTGCGCCGGGCCGCCGCTGCCTGCCCTCGGGCTGCGGTGCTCAGCGCGCGGTGCGCAGCCGATCCCCAGGCCGGTGCCAATTCGCCGGCCCCGCTAGCTGCCTCCATGGGCCAGGGGCTCGGAGAAGGGGGAGGTGGCGGCCGCGGCGGCGGAGGAGGAGGACGAGCAGGCGGCGGCCGGGCTCCCGTCCTCCCGGGCAGCGGCGGCGGCGGCTGCGCCCCGGCTCCTCCGCGCTCCAGCCGGCGCCGGCCCGCCCGCCAGCCTCCCTTGCGCTCCTGTCTTCTTTGTGGTCGCTGGCTCTCCTCCTCCCGATCCGGCTGCTGGGGCTGCACTGCAGAGACACATAATAAAGCCAGGCTTGGCTGGAAATGTAGCCGGGTCCCAGCAGGAGGATGTGAGGAGCGGAGTCCCGGCGGGGGAGCGCTCTGATCCCGTGGGGCGCCCCGCACTGCTCCGGCTCGGATCAGACGGAGAGAGGGCCAACAGCACCGAGCGATGGACAGCGCTGGAAATACAGCTCCGGCCGCCCGCAAAACCCGGACCGCGGTGGCGGCGGCGGCGGCAGCGGCAGGCAGGGTGCGGGCGCGGGCACCGCACCGGCACGCGGGGCCCCGATTCCCGCGCCGGCGTCACCGGGGGCGGGAGAACAGACACGGGGCCCACGCGTGCTGTCAGTTTCGCCAAGATACATTTGCATCACAAACTGCAAAAAGTGAGGGAATTGGGGGGGGGGGTGCAAACTGGGATGAATTGCCCTGGTACTGCCACCTCCGCAAATTATGCTTCACGCACTTGAATTATCCCTGAACCTTGCTTTTCCCTCTTGGATTTTGCCCACCCGTCGGTGTTTGAAGACCATTCCTGCCCCACATCCACAAACTCTTCCACCACTGGGCTTTATCTGTTCACCCCCAACACCTGAATTTGTAGGGTTCCCGCGTCTAGTTGCGCACTTCTTAGTTAAGACGGTAAAAGGAACACTTTAACCCCAAAACATTGCAGTAGCACCGCCTCCCCCCACTATTGACAAAGGAAATACACCAGCTCCTACTTGACACAAAGTTTTGCCCCAGCCACCAGGGGGCGTCTCGGGTCCCTGCATCTCTTGCACTAGTTGCGGTTTGGGTCTCGAAGCCGACTCGGAAAGGGCTCAGACTTAGAAGGCTTTTCCAGGCGGCTCCCCTAAACCGTAGCTTTGAAGCCTCTCTTTCCCCCACCAGCTGCAGAAGGCCAGGTTCAGGGTGAATAAAAGGACCCGACAACGTCCCCCTCCGCCCCCCGCCCCCGCCCCCGCCCCCGCCCATCCCCGGGCGAGTGGCGCCACCTTGGGCCGGCTAACCCCAGAGCTCGGAGAGCGAAGCGGGTGCGCGGCGCGGCGCTGGGGGTTATCAATCTCGCGGATCGATAAGTTGCCACTTGGAGAGGGGAGGGCTGTGTCCCCTCGGAGACGAGTTACCCGGGGCAACCTTTCACGGAAAAAACCCACTGCCCGGCGAGGGCCGCGCCGGTGCCGGCCGGGCAGCGGCGCCCGCCCCAAGCAGGGCGCCTGCGCCCCGCGGTTCCCCAGCCCGCCCGCCAGCCCGGCCCGCGCCCCGCTCGGCTAGCTTCGCGGTCCCACTAGGCCCTGCTTGCCTCTCCGGCACTCCGGGCTCCGACCCCGTGCTGGGCTAGTAGCTGAGGTAGATGCCACCCCCTCACCCCCACGGCTAGGGAGCGGGGATAGGCCTTGAGGCAGGGTCGGGGGAGACCAAGCTCGCGCTCTAAAGGCGGTCTCCGAGGTAGAGTCAGGCGACCAGCGAAACGCGACGTCGCCAAGGCATACACCCCGACACGGGGAGACAGAGAGAGGGTATCCCCAGACGGGCCAGGACCAGGACAGAGACGTCTCCTGACACTCAATTCCTGAGGGCCGCTCACTCCCCACGTTAGCGCTGCCACCCCCTGGGTCACCGCCCTCCCCAGGTCCTGCATCCGAGAGTGTCCAGTATCTCGGCCTCCCCAGAGGGATATGGGAGCCGCCTCCAGCAACTCGGGGATGGCCGGGGTTAGGAAGAGAGGGGATGCCAAGGGCCAAAGCGAGGGCAGAGGCCGCAAGGCGCCTGGGAAGAAGCCAGGAAGGAGGGGCCGAATCAGCAGCTCCCCCACCCCCGCCGGCGCCTGGGATCGCAGCCCGCGGAGAGAGGCTGACAGGCGGCAGATGGCACACACTGGGGGAGGGGGGCAATTGGCCTCGGCTCCAGGGTGCCCCCGCCGCGGGCTGCCTTTTCTAGGGGGAGGGGGCGGAGAACAGCCCCTGGCTCGCCCTCCCAGGCTCTCTGGGAGGCTGGAGACTGCAGATCGTGCCCAGCCAGGAGCCGGGAGAGAGAGAAGGTGGACAAAAGGAGCGCGGTGGGGATGCAGTTGCTGGAGGAAAGAAAGGGTCGCCGGGCGGGGAGGGCCGGTTGGAGACCCGATTGGAGACCCGCCGCGCTAACCTTTTTTCCACCCTTGGGAACTGCGCAAGGCACCCGGGCCAGAGGTGGGGGTAACAGGATGGGGGGCCGGCGACAGCCTATCCACAAGGGGACCAATTCATAAGGGCTAGAGGTCCTGGAGGAGCGTACAAAGTTTTGGGAGCCCTTCCTGCGCGTCACAGCCACCCATGTTTGCGTCCCGACGCTCACCCCTCCCCGGAAAGCCCTAGGCTGCTGTCTCCCAGTTCAGCGGCAGTCAGGGCGTGGAGGGAGCGCTGCTGAGGCCGAGGCCCGCTTTCTCAGACGCTTGTTTCATGTTTAACTCCTTCCAGAAATATGCTGTTTTAAAGAAAATTCCAGAGCAGCAAAAATCTGGTAGCTTCTACTGAAAGGGTCTCAAGGGGCATTGGGTGAGGGCAAGAGTAGCTGCCTCCTGCCCCTGGGCTTTGCTTCTCACCAACCTGGTGACCTGGGACCATAAAAAGGTCATTTTCAGGTGGTGTTTTATACCCCACCTACTTACTTCCTGCAGGGGACCCAGGAGTCTGGGCCCCTCCCCCCATGAGGAAGGTCCCCTGTGGTCTCTTCTTCCTCATCTGCAAAGTGGGCTGCTGCTCCTGCCCTATCCGGAGGAGAGGCTGGGAAAACCCTTTGTAAACTATGAGGACCCATCAACCTAAAAGCAAGAGAAATTACAAGTTAACGTTTTTGAAAACAAATAAGACCTTGCTCACATATACAGGCAACTTCCTTCTGAGTCACTTCACAGGGGTACAAGGCACCTCTCACCCCAGGTGCTGCCTTTCCCCACCCAGTTCTGATTGCTCCTAATGATATATCCCCCAGATACACAGCAAGTGAGTTTACTCTTTGAGTTTCAAAAAGAGGCAGGCTTTGTCCAGAGCAGTCTGGTAAATGCAGGAGGGGCTGTGGGTCACAAAACCAAGGTAGGACAATAAAGTAGAAGAAGATAGGATTCCTTTGGTGACTTCTAAACTAGTGGCCCTGAAAAGTCTCCAGAGTTGTTCAAGAGGTGCTTTGCAGTAAGTGACCAAATGACCTCCTTTCTCCCCTATACACACACACACTCACACACACACACTTACTTTAAATGACACATGCATATACACAACCTGTAAATTTGTGATCTTTGCTTACCATTTTAATAACTTAAGAGTCCCACTCTCCACTGGGAAAATTTTCATCAGCCTGTAAGAAACAGTCATTTGGGGGAGGGACGATTACCTCCCAGTTTCACCCCAGGAAATAAGTTCATTCCTTTATTTGCTTATTTGTTCATTTATTCATTGTGTGCCTACTGTGTGCCCAAACTGAGGGTAAGACCATGCACGAGAAAGACCACAGTCCCTCCCTGCTAGGGCTTGTTCTCTAGTGGGGAGGCTGACTTTTAATAAATGTCCACCTAAATTCTTTAATGACCTTTTTGAACAATCTTGAGAAAGAAAAATATAATGTAAATGAGGCCAAAAAACAGAGGGTCACAATGGTGGTCTGGCTGAGAGCCTGAAGGAGGAGGAATGAGTCAGGGAAGAGGACAGAGGACAGAAGACAGAGTTCCTGGTGGAGTAAGCAGCATGTGTAAAGGGCCTGTGGTGGAAAGAAGCTGGGCAATTCTGAGGGGAAGCTGTCACAGCTCTCAGCAAAGGGCCCAAGGAGGCAGGAATAGCCAGGTTTAGGAGCCAGTTTGATCCATTTTCCAGTCCAGCCTCCCTCATTGCCTCGCCTGAGAACCTGGAGCAAGGGACTCTGTGCCTCCATTTTCTCATCTGCAAAATGGGAATACAGAGAGCATGGATCTCATGGGGTTGTCCTGAGTATCTCATGCTAGTGAGTGCTAGGCCACGAGGCTTGACAGCCATTATCAGCTCTTCACTTTCTTTCCTTCCTGTCTCTCCCCTTCCCCACCCTTCAGGGTCAAAAGTATTTCTAGACAGTAATGCAAATTGCAAATTCCCCGCTTGCACTGGCATTCCCTTGCGACAGAGAGACGTGCCACTGCTTTCTAGCAGCTTCAGGTCTATTGAGAAGGCTCTGTGTTCGAGTGGACTTAATTTTTCCTTTTTCTCTTTTGCATTTTTGTTTTATTGTAATGCTCCATCTAGTTGTGGAACCCAGGTTTTCTTGGGCACTCCTGCCTGGAAAGTAATGACTGTGCCCTGTTGCTGAACCTGTCAGGAGATGGCTTGGCATCTTGATTATTAACCAGCAACCACCCACCATCCAGGTCTTCCCTGCCTCCACACTGGTGTCTATGACATTGAGCGTTCTTTCCACAAGGCTTGATCTTGAAGCTTCTGAGGCTTCAGAACAGAGAAAGTTAAAATAGAAGAGAATCCCTCTCTCTGCTCTTAGTTCACAGTCTGGTGTTTGGGGGAGGGAAATCCCTACAGATGGTCCTGAAATTCTCTAAGGGTCCCCAGTGCCCCCTCATGACCACAACTCAAAGAGGCCAGTGGCGGGCCCAGACATCTGCCTCCCCGGAGCTGTGGCAGCACAGTGCCAAAAACAATAAGTCGGGTGTGGGAACCTCCTCTTCTTCCCCAGTTTCTGTTCAGCTGGGAAAGCCATTTCTATTTTGTCATTATTATAATTATTTAATTCTTCAAGCATCAGCAGTCTTTGCAGGGAACACCCACAAGGCAGCAAAGAAACCAGCTTGGCAAGAGGGTCCCAGTGGACTCACACCCTCAGAAAGCTAGAAACTCCTGGCCATGGCCTGGGACCTCCACCCAGACCACCTCCAGCTGCCCTGGTGTGTGACACACACAAACCCTGGGTCACTCGTTGCTTTGTTAGAATGGTTCTTTAATAGTGTTTGTGTGATTCACTTTGAAAGAAAAAAAAAAAACAATCCAGCATATAATGAAGGTGATAAATGCCCAGTTGTCTAAGCTTGAATCAGGAGTAGTCTTATCAGGCTGGGGCACATTCCAGAACTTGTCACAAGATCTCTGGCCTCATCAGTAGCTCCATCAGCCACCAATGTTTTGCTAATTAGGAAACAGGATAGCCAAAGAAGTGATGGGCTTAGAAATGGGCTCTCATTGGTGGAATTAAAGGCATTCAAGGTACAGTTGAGCAAAATGGTCTAGAGACAGTCCCCACGTTGCCTGCACAGGGAGTATAAATCTGGTGAGGCTGGGGTAACCTGTCCCCGTTAGGGTACATCCCTTCCCACCCCCCCCCCGAGGCTCCACCCCTCCAGGAGGCTTCCTGCCTGCCTGGAGCCCAGCAGAGGACACAGAATCTTGCTGGGCGGTGTGATGGGGCTTGTTTGGAGTGCACCTCAAACTCTGGAGGTGGTCAGATACCCTTAAAGGACAGAATGCCGGAGCTCCACTGAGCTGACAAAACTGGTTGTAGGACCTGTTCTGTCCTTGGGATGGGCTTGCCTGCATAACTTTCTGTGTGAGGCAGAATTTGGCCAGAAACGTGCCTTCATTGTCACCTGGTAGAGAGGTTATGCGGGAGCAGCAAATCTTCACCCACCTCCAGCCTCTTTTGTGACCTCTATTTACCAAAAGGACCTAAGAGTGTGCAGGACCAATCTTACTAAGATAATTTTCCCAAAAAAGTGATATTGGGTTGTTTCCTAGGCTCATACCCTTTCCCCTCCCACCATCCACCCTCCCCCCATCATGAAAAGAACCTAACAAGTACCCAGGCCTAAGAGAAATGCCATGGCGATTTCAGAAGAGCATCAGCACATGTGGTCCCCACACTGAGCACATACAATTGAGGGCCCAATGTCCACAAGCAGGAAGGGAGGAAGTGGGACCATCAGGGCTGGGTCTACCCTGATCCCTGTTACATCTCCAGTGCCCTGCAGATGCTCAGAACTTAGTGAGGGCATTAGGAGATAAACTGCCAATCTGTGCAGTGTAGAGGAGATGCCCAGTACATCTCTGTGCAATCAACCACTTCACACGGTGGACTACGGAGGCCAAGGGGTAAAAATCTTTGCCTACCCAGCTAGGTCAAAAGCTGTTTCAGGGCAGAGCCTTAGGACTTGACAAGTACCCCCTTCACACCACGGCGCCCACTTCATGCCCAGTGAATGGTGGTGATGGGAGAAGCAAGCTGACCAGAGAAGCCAGAGGTAGACTCTAGACAGGGCCACCGCAGAGCACAGAGGCTGGTCTCATGGAAAGGTCCTTGAATTGAATCCTCAGGCAAAGCAACCTCATTTGTAAAATGAGGAAACCAATGCCAGTGGCAGAGGGTGGTTGTGAGCAATAACAGAAGCTCACCGTTGACCTGCCCCAATCACGTGTGGACGGCACGATGTGAGTGGTGCTGTGACGTGCCTGGCACACACCACTTTGGACGCAGTAGGGGCTTGATCAATGTTATGTTTTGAATGTGGTGCTTCTTCAGTGAGGGGTATGGCTGTGCCCCTGCTGAGGGGTGGGCTGACAGGGAGGAGAGCTTATTGGCCAGGACTGGAACCAGCTAAGGTGAGTCAAGAGAAGAGAGATGGTAAGGCAGCTTCCCTGAGACAAGCTCTTTTTGATCTGCTAGTTCCCTGGATTCATTACCTGGTCCTCCCATACTCTAAGTGCATTAGCTCTTGTTAATATTTATCAGCAAAGCACACACAACAGCCACTAAACCAGTTTAGGGTCCCTGGGTGGTCTCAGGCAATCCCTCTCTGTGCCTCAGTCTCCCCATTTGTGAAATCTCTGTGGTTCTCTGACTGGGTTTACTCCCACCCCGTGGCCCCACCGGCACCAGGCCATCTGTCAAAGTCCGAGGGAGCAGAGGAGATTCAAGTGAAAAACCACCAAGGAGAGGTGGTAGGGCTTAGGCTGGGAGCAGAGGGACACTGGGCTTGGACCTCAGTGACCCCAGGCTGGTGCCGTATTTCCCAGGGCCTGCTGCTGCCTGCTCTGAGTGTCCCTGGCCCCATCCTGGTCATGCACATTGGGACATGCCAGGACCTGGCTTCCCAGGGTCCAGAGGGAGCTCCCGCAGGGGACTTCAAAAGCCCAAATGCCTTTCAGAAAGGAACTAAAACTTTCTGCTTAACCGAAGCCTCCACAGGAGAAGAACAGCCTACCCCTTTTCTTTTTAAGTCTCTTTATTTTCCAGCCGGCTGGCCTGGTCATTCTCTTTTTTTCCTATTATAAACGGTCCCAGCTGCAACACACAGGGAAAAAAAAACCATCTCCCAGGCCTGGGCAGGGGCCGGTTGCAGCCGCAGCCGCCTGGCTGGCCTCCTGCGGCAGACAAAGGCGGCTCCGGCCTCTGGCACCCACTGGGAGAGGCCCTGGAGCCCCCATCCAGAGCCAAGGGCCCAGCAGGAACAAGGGGAGGATTCGGGAAGTTTCTGCTAGCACTCCAAACTTTCTCCTGCCCCTGGGATCCGAGCTGCCATCCAGCCAAACCAAGGACTTCTAGAGGGAGAGCCTGTTTGTGTAGGGCAGAAAATTGAAAGATCGGGCCCTCTTCTAATGGCCAAAGGGTTCAGGGTTTTCGACCTGGAAGGACCATAGGAGATGATCTAGTCCAACCACCTGGCTGGAAAGATGGGAAAACTGATGTCTAGCGGGGGTCAGACATGTCCAAGGTCACATTGCCAACTTATGGCTGAGCTGACTCTTGAAGTCAAGGCTCCCAATTCCAATACCAGGTAACAAAGAAATGTTGGGGGGAGAGGAGTCAAGCAAGGGGCCTTAATATCCTGAGGTGGCCATGTGGGGTGGGGACATCATTTTTTCAGTAATAAGTAAGACCAACCCAGGACAACCTGGAAGTAGGCAGCCTGCTTTAGACTCTCCACTCCCTTCCTCCCACCAAGTTATTTCATTTCTCTAGGCCTCTGTTTCCTCATCTGTGAAAACGGAGTTATGCTGGTACCTGCCTTATGGGACTGCTGTAAGGATTAAATGAGCCAATACATAAAGCACTAGGATAGTACTCAAAAAAGTGACCTCTTTATTGAAGTATAGTCAATTTACAATATTGCATTAATTTCTGGTATATATCATAGTAATTCATTTATACATATATATATTTATATATATTCCTTTTCATATTCTTTTTCATTATAGGCCATTACAAAGTATTGAATATAGTTTCCTGTGCTACTTCACATACTTCAATTTTTAAAAAAGGAAAAAAGAATACAAAGAATACATCTTTCTGACAAAAAAAAAATAAGTAACCTCTGACTATCTGTAAATGTAAGGATTCATTTTCTTCACCCAAGAAAAATTTATTGGGCAGTCTTGGGTCTACTCTGTGACAGGCTCTGGGCCAGATGGGATGGAGCTGCCCAAGGCAGAGGGGTGGTCTCTAGCCTGCTTGGAACTTCCAGTCAAGGGTGGGTGGGTTGGGTGGGTAAGAGGACTGATGACTGTGGGCTGCCTGAAACAGCCCGCCCCAATTCCTCAGTTCTCTCGGTGGGAGCATAGCAGGAGTCACAGACTGTTGTCTCCAGAGCAAACTGATCAGGCAGATGAGGCCAGGAAACTGGAGGACCCAAGAGGGCTCCAAAAAAAAAAAACACTCCTACAAAGAGGTGAGAAACTAACGTGCAGTTCTGTGTGCCCTTGTTTTTCAAATGTTGACGAGTCTAAGTATTAAACTTAAACATATTAATTAAAAATTATGTTTTTAAGTGGGATTGGGGGCGACATGAACAGTTTGCGGCCTCTTCCTCCCGGAAGGTCTGATTCATCCTTAGAAGAGCCTGGGGCCCCCGCTGCCTGCATAAAGTACCAGGAGACAGAGATGCTGCGCAAGTAAGGTGGGGTCCTCACCCTGAACCCCTAGCGCACTCCATCCACCACATCCCAGGATGGCGGCAGGGGTTGGGGGTGGGCGTGGCCTGTGAGCCCTCAGCACTCATCTGCCTCTGCCCGGTGCCCCTCGCCACACCAACCCACCTTCAAAAATCCAACAGACCAGCAAACAAACTCCTCCTCCGTCCTCTGAACCCCAGGGACTCCCCAGGAACTCCCCAGGAACTTGGCCTCAGGCCTAAGGAATAAGGGGCAGGAGAGGCACAAAATCATGCTCCCCTCGGTCTAGGGGAGGAACAAGCTCCCCTCTTTCCAGACCTTTCTCTTTGGTGCACAACCCCCCAAGACCCAGCCTGATATCCTGCAGAGAGCTCCTCCTACACTGCCTAAATTGATGTCCACACGCCGTGATTATCTCCACTTTACAGACAGAACAGAGGCTCAGAGAGACCGTGTCGCTCACTGGACTAAGGTCACACAGCTCCTAAGGGGTGAAACACTGCTTGAAATCAAAGCGGACCTCCCTCCAAAGCTGGAGCTTTGCCCTGTGCGGTAGGTTAATTTCAGTTTCTACACTTTGCCTGAAGCATAGTGTTGATGTATTGATTTCAGATGGATAGATGTTTAGAAAGACAAAGATAGACAGATAATGGCGACCAAGATGGTATCTGGGAACCACAGGCGATTGTATCAGGTGTCAAGTTTTTGGAGAGGGACATCTTTCCCCCAAATGTCCATCAACTCCCAAATTCTTTTATTTTAATTTTTGACTAGGGAAGATTTCAAACAGGCAGAAAATAATATAGCAGATACCTATATGTCCCCAATAGTTGTTAAAATTTTACCACATTGAGGGTAAAGGCTCTGTTCAAACCCCTGAACCTCCCATTCCCCTAGACAATTAATTGCCCAGTTTGCACCTGGGGATAATGTTGCTATTACATGATCTTTCTTGATTTTTCAAACACTGAAAAAGAAGCACTATAATTGAAACTACAGAAATCCAGAAGGAAAATTACCCACAGACCCACCCAAGATTAAATCCGTGTTTTCCTTTGTCCGCCTCACTAGCTTCTCATTGTCCATGGAGAAATCTGCTTTCACAGATTTAACATAACATTAGGTTACGTATTTTCTATCAACACTATGCAGTTTATAATTTCTTCGTTTTCCTGTAGACCAAGTTATCTTCTCCCTTATCCACCTCTTTCCCAGTCCCCACTTCCAAAGCAGTCTGGCGTGTAGACTTCCAGAAGGATTCTCTATGCTCACTGTCATGTACAAACAAAAAGTACATATACAGGAAGGGGCAGGGCTGGTATTAGTGTTAAAAGATGCATCATATTATAGACAGCAGACATTCGTGCATCTCTGGTCCTCCTCACTTGATCATGTATCATGGAAGCCCTCCAGGGTACTTAGAGTAAAGCCAACTCATTCTATTTCATGGTCACATAATATCATGTATATAGACATATTGCAATTTAACCTTTCATCTTGGAAGTAAACGTTACCAAGTTTTTATCACTTCAAAAAACATTTCAGTAAATATCCTTGTATGTTTATCTTTAAGTCCCAGAATGGAATCTCAGGAGTGTGGCTGCTGGACAGAGGCTATTTTTGTCTTGTTTTGTTTACATTTTTAATATATATTGCCAATTTTCTTTTTCTTCAAAATCTTGCAACAATTCATATTTCTACCACCTATATAGGATTCTGCCTCCCACCAACCCCTTATCAACCATTACTTAAGTGATATCACCCATTTTTACTTTTGCTCATCTGATGGGCATACAAAGGCATTTCATGGGGTTCTAGTTTGCATTTTTCTAGTTCAGGAGTCAGAGTTTTTTTGCATGTGTTTTTGGCCATCTCGGTTTCCTAATCTGTGAAATGTCTGGTTGTATCCTTACTCCTTTTGTGGGGCCCTGGGATTCACGTACTTCTCTCAATGCATCATAATTATTTATGTTCCTAGAATTCTGTGAGCACCACCTAGGAAGGCCTATATCTTATTCCTGGCAACATCACCAATGCCTAGCACACAGTAGGACTTCAGGAAACACTGAATGATGGAAGGAGCCTCTACCAGCCCTGGGAGACGCCATATGGAGCCCTTGGGCCGGGTCACCTGGGCAGGCAAGTGTGTCCTCCCAACAGGAGGACCTGTGCATGCTCTCATGCTGGGTTATTTGTTTATTTCTCCCAGCTGACTGTCACAGGAACTTTTCACCTGGACTTTTGGAGAGCCTCTTGGCAAGGCCAAATGGAATCTCATCCTAAGTGCTCCCAAAGAGCCGGGACTTGGTTGCCTCCTCTCTCCTCTTTCCTCCCAAGGGACAAAGGTCCATCCCCACAACTCCTTTGTCATGAGGCCCAGGAAGGTCAAGTTCTCCTCTCCGGGAAGCCATTCTCACACTCCTGCCTAAGTGGGCCACAGTAGGAGGGAAGGGGACCTTCCCAGCGATGACCCCAAATTGCTTCTCCCTGGGGGCTTGCTCATGTGGTTTGGCTGGATAGAAAAGAGTACACACGAGCCATGTGTGTGAGTGCCTTTCCTAAAGTAAGGCTAACGTGGGCAGCAGTTTTTTCCCAGCAGCCAGTCTGATTCCTTGGTTCCCCCTTGAGAAGGTGTGTGTGTTGTAGGGGGAGGAACAACTGCCCCTTCTGATCTCCAAGGGAACATCTGCTTAAATTACGATGGACCCCCGTGCCAAGTTTAGGAGCATTGTAGTCCCCGCCACCCACGATTGCCTGGGCCAAACTCAATCATGCAACTTATTAGGCATCTATTATGTTCTGGGCACTGGGCACACTAATGATCAAACAGGCAAAAATCCCCGCACCTGTCATTGTCACAACTCACAACTACTGAACTACTTTGTAGTGTGAAAGCAGCCATAGATAATATGAAAATGAATGAGTGTGGCTGTGTTCCAATAAAACTTTATTTATGGACACTGAAATTTAAATGCCGTAGAATTTGCATGCCTCCTGAAATATTAGTCTTCTTTTGTGTTCCCCCCTCCTCATACATTTAAAAATGTACACACACCATTCTTAGCTCGAGGGAGGGCCATGTAAAACCAGTGGTGCCAACCCCTGATCTAAATAATAAAAACTGAGACTCACACAGCACATACATGTGCCAGGACTGTTCTAGTGCTTATGTAAATTAACTCATTTCATCCTCATAATAACCCTGGAAGGTGTGTCACCACTATTGGCTCCACTTTACAGGGAAGGAAAGAGGCACACAGAAATGGGTAAGTTGGACAGTTGCAGGGTCAGGATTTGAATCTAGAATCCAGAGTATATGTCCTTCTGCACTATTCTATCCCTCCTCCTGCACCCCCCCCCAACAAACTAATCTACAGTTGTCTTTGTACCTACTCAGTGTACAAAGAAAGGTGTAGCCACTAAATGTACAATAAAGGAATTAAACTCCAAACTGTATGAGACAGGTGTTAGCATCCCCACTTGGAGGAGGTGTGCTCACCCTGAAGGCCCTCACTTTGTTCCCCTGGCCCTCAATTTCTTGGCCTTGCTCACCTTCTCCAAACACCCTCCAACCGGAGGGCACTGCTCCTCAGCCATCCCCACGTGCTGGCCACGTTTCAACTTGAATTCTACAGCCGGAGTGATGCTGGCATCATTTTAACACTCGCAGATAATTGAGGGGGTAAAATTCAGAGTTAAACAGCCCCAGGAGAGAGACAGACTAGGGAGCCTGGGGTCCCCAGAAAGCTTTTTTGGTGGAGGGGTATGGAGGGGTAGGGGCATGGGGTGGACCTCAAAATAAGTTTTTCCTCAATGCAAGGAAACCTCAGTCTACCACTCCACAAAGAAAGCCTTTGCCACCAGGTCTTTAAGGGGAGGGGGAAGCAGGTGAGTATTCCTTGAGTCCCAGAGCATAGGGGAAATGCTTCTGGCATTAAACAAAAGCCTTTTTATATTTAAACTGCCAGCCCAGGATTTTCAGAAAAGTTTCCCCAAGTGTCACTGCGCGTGTGTGCACAAAAAATTATACACCGGTGTATAAACACAGTCGGATGCAGAAGCACACACGCGTGCACGTGAAAACACCGCAGCTAAGTCTAGACACGGCCACAGCCGCCGCAAGCCACTTGCCCTTGGGCGCACCCCGCACCCGGGCCGCACGCTCCGCGGGCTTCCGCGCGCCGGGATGCAGGGCGGGCGGGGGAGTAGGTTCCACCAGGAATTCCAGAGCCACGGGGGGTGGGAGGAGGAGGAAGCCGCCGCAGCTGGGGGCCGGGGGAAAGAGCGCAGAGGGAGGAGGCGAGGAGGGGCGCCCCGGAGCCGGGAGAGCCGGGCGCGAGGCCAGGGGGCCGGCGTGGGTAGAGGTCGCTGGAGAGGGGCGGGAGATCGAGGCCCCGGCCCCCCACTGCGGGGCCAACCAGCAGGCGGGGTGGGGTAGGACCCGGCGGCTGAGAGCCGGAGGTCAGAACCCAGGGACTTGGGGCCAGTGCAGGGGGCGGGCGGGTGGCGGGGGGAGGGGAGAGGTCAGGGCTCGGCCTGGCCAGCGAGGGGACGGCTGCCCAGGGTCGTCTGGACTCGGAGCCCGGAGACCTGATCTTGTGTCTCACGACAGGCGGCTGGGGATGCCGGGAGCTGGGACCAACCGTCAGGTCCTGTCGGAAGGTAAGTGCGCTAGGCGGGCGCCCCCGCTCCGCCGGCCCTGGGCGGTGACTCCGCAGGCACTTGGGTTCCTTTCTCGGAGAAACCAACCAATCCGACCAGTCGAGGGCACTGAGGATCACTGAGGATCACTTAGGCAACAAGGACTCGCAAACCCCAGGCCTTGGGCTCTTATTAGCCAGCAGACTTGTATACTTTTTTTTTTTAATATGAGTCCCTTTAACTGGAGTCTGGTCCCTTTAATTTAGGAGAGCACAAAAGTCCAAAAGTCCAAAATTCGAGGCCTAGTTGAGAAAGAGCTCAGAAGAGTCGGATTAGGGTTTGGTCAAGGAGAGAATCTTTGTCAAGTACCGGCACACCCTGACTATAAACCTTCTCTGTATTGCTTGCCTCTGTGTCCAGCCCCTGAAGGCATCTCCCACCCTAATCTTGGGAGTCAGATGTGATTAGGTCTTGGATTCCGAAACTAGCTCTGCTCCTCCTAGCCTGTACCTCTCCGAGGGAGTCACACTATCTCACTTCAAGTTTTCTCATCAAATGGGCAGATTATAACCTCTCTCTAAGGCTGCCTGAGGATTCTCTAGGGCAATGTCAGCCCTCCATGCACATGGAAGCTTTGAGTTGAGTCTGTCCCTGCCCCAACCCCAAATAAGCTCGGAGTGAATCTTTGGCATTCAGGATGAAAAGAGAGCCTTGGTCAAGACAGTGTTCAGGAAAGTCGGTGATGCTAAGCTCGGGGAGACTCTTCCCAAACTCCACAGCTGGGAGAGGTGGAGCTGGGTCCCTTGTCCCACGACCTCCAGCCCTGGGCAACTTTCCATTGTCTCAGGTCTGAAAGCAAATGGCTTGTTTTCCAAGGCCAGGTTCAAGCTACTCAGTCAAAAGCAACTACCAATGGCTTTTTCACCCTTCATTCACTGAACACCATTTATATGCCAAGACCTTTACATGAATGAATCGTTCCTGCACTGTCCATAAGCCCCATTGGTCAGATCTCAAAGAAGAGGCTCAGTGATGTGATATAACTTACCCAGGTAACCCAGCCCGTCCATGACACAGGGTTCAGCCCTGCACCTGGTGCCTTGTGTTCACCAGGATGCTCTACTGCAGACCTTAAATCAGGTGATTTTAGTGTGTAACCCAGATGAGAGCCACAGCACTAAAGGTCAGAGATTTTCCAGTCCAAAGTGAGCAAGCAAGAGTTCCTGGTATGTTTTCTTTGGCCCCCACAGTATTTTATAATATTTTGAATTCATTGCCATCAGGTAAAAATAAGGAAATTTTGCACCAAAATCTGGATTTTTGACTTCTTTGACAGTTGGAGAATCAGACCACATAGAATGCATTTACACAAGGCAGCCCACCTGCAGTTGGCTGGAGCAGAGGGACAGCCTGGAGCTGCTTTAAGCCTGGCACCAGCCACCAGTTCACCAAGGCCCCATCCACTCTACCACTGGCTGTGGTATCCTTTCTGACTTCACTCATTGCACGGATGGGGAAACTGATGTTAGAGGCGCAGAGGATTGTCCAGATACCCACAGACCAGGTTCACGGGACAGAACTGGGACTGAGGAAGAAACCAGGTCTCCCAGCTGTCAGTCCTGTGTTCATCCCTGACCCTACACAATTGTCCTGGAATCATTTTAAGAGGCTGCCCTGTGTGTGGAAGACACCTCTCTACCCCTTGGAAGCATCTGTACGTCGGCCTCTCAGCCCCCACTACCAAGTGCTCGTTTCCCAACTCACAATCCTGCAGAAGGACAGTGTAACTCAGAGGCTCCAGCAAATGAGTCCACACCCAAATAGATAATTTAAATATCCTGATAATTACAGGTAGGTACATTATGAGTGGGATTCAGCTACCTGTTGGGAACTGTTAGGGGTCTGAGTGGAAATCCATAAGTGGAAGGAAATATTCTGGGGTGGGAGCCGGGGCAGACCCTGGGGAAACAGAGGCCCAGGTGAAGACAGACAGTCTGATGCATGTTCTCGCCCCTTAGAATGAAGGAGTAGGCAGAGGTCTCCTCTCCCATCCTGCAGAAGGGCCGACTGAAGCTGGAATAGATTTAGAAAGCCAAAGGTGAGAGCTGCGAGGAACCTTGGGCGTGAACTTGTCCAGGGGTGGCTGATGGGTTTCATCTGGGATTGACTGGTACTGCTGCCCAGGGCATGTGCAGGTGGGCTCAGCAGGAAACAGGGCTATGGGCTGGGTATGGGGAAAAGGGCAGGGAGATGGAAGCATTTTAAGCGAAGAGGATGTGCCAAGGGCAGCAGGGCCCATAGAGAGTGACACTTTTGAGAAGAAGTCAGCATGGCATGGGGAGATAGGCTGGTGCAGGCTCGATTACACAGGCCATGGGGCCAGTTAAGAAGCTTCAACTCAGCAAACCACTTTAAAAGATTTCAGAGGGGAGGGAGCAACTGAGGCCAGAGAGCTCATTTAGGCTGCAAGAAGGGACAAGAGCAGTGGAGAGGCTGTCCCTCTCCAAAGACAATGGTGCTAAGACAAGGGCAGGTTGGGCAGGAAGACCCAGAGAACCCCCTCAGCCCTGCACAGGCCAGATTAAAGAGATCTGGCTGGTCAGCTGGGAGTGATGTCTTCTGTCTTTGCAGGTCAGCTGCAGGGAGCTGCGTCACCCTTTCTTGATCCCCAGCTCTCTTTCAAGGAAAAATAAAGGCACAGCGCTCAGGACACACAAAGGTAATGTGGGAGAGGAGGCAAGAGCCCCCAAGGAGTGCGTCCAGGCCTGTTTCAGTCTGTAGTCTAGGGAAACATGTCCCCACACTGCAGGCCTTAGTGGGTGGTGGGCTGGCAGTGGGGCCTCCAAGCAGGCCAGATTTGCTGGATCACTACAATGAACCACTGAATTCACAGAAGAGCTTACAGTCAGAGGATGCAGGAAGTGTGGTCTGGACCACTCCTAACTAGCTGAAGAGATAAATCAAGGTCACCTCTTTTTTTTTTTTTTTAACTTTCTTCCCCCCTACTCTTTTTTGGAGGGGGGGAGGTAATTAGGTTTATGTATTTTTTCATGGAGGTACTCGAGACTGAACCCAGGACTTCATGTATGCTAAGCAAGCACTCTACTACTGAGCTATACCCTCCCCCCAAGGTCATCTCTTGTTTTTGGACACAAGTCTCTCCAGCAAGGGCCACAGATCCCGTGATATGTCCCTGGAAGCCGTTCTCATCATGCTGGTCTCTGAGCTCACAGGCCTCCAAGCTCAGGAAGTGGTTTGCAGATACACCTGGCTGTTACCACTAGAGAAGCAATGCTGTAGCAGCATTTGGGAGGGTGGTTTCAGGCCTATGTCCAGGACAGCAGGCTACTCAGGAGCAAGAGGCTCTGCCCCTCCCAGGACCCCAAGCACAGTCTCACCTCCTTCTGGGGCCGCCTGGTATTTTAAGCCAGAGGCTGGGACCCGGAGCTGTAGAAACAGCTGGGTTCTCCTCTCAGTCCTGCTGCTTCCCAGCCGTGTGTCCTTGGGCAGGTTGCTCTCCTGTTGGGACCTCACTTCCCCAGCCCTGCCCACTTCAAAAGGCTGAAGTGAGGGCCAGAGGAGGAAACGAACTGGCCAGGAAGGGCCTGGAGAGGAACTTAGGCTGAGTGCAACGTGAGCCTGGTTCCCAAATATCCACAGAGGCCTGTGTTCACAGTTGGGGCCCTCCAGCAAGGAGCCTGTCCCAAAGACAGGCTCAGTATGGTGGGGGAGACAAACCCCAAACAGATCATTTTGGTAGCGTGACGGGCCTACTTCCGGTAGTATGGGCCTGAGTGTGGTGGGCTGAGTCTCAGAGGTGGCCATTGTGCTCTCTGGGTCGCAGAGGGGTAGCAAGGGAGGAGGCAGCATCGTGGAGTTTGCTTAGAGTCAGCTTTGTCTGGATTCGAATCCTGGCCTCAGCACTTGCTAGCTGTGCAATCTTGGGCAAGTTACTTAACCTCTCAGAACCTCCATTTTCATATCTGTAAAATGAAAACAATAATAGCCAACATTTAGTGAGCACCAACTATGTGCCAGGACCTGGCCTAAACCCTTTATATGTTTTAATAGCATTCCTTGAAACCACCCTGGGATGTAGGTACTATTCCAGCACCAGTGAGCAGATGAGGAAACTAAAGCCCAGAGAGGCAAAGTGATTCACTTGTGATCACACAGCCGGTAGGTGGCAAAGCCAGGCTGCTTCAACGAGGTCCCTGATCTCTACCTGCCAGGATGGGTGAGGATTAAGAGTGATGACGTGTGCTCCATGCTTGGCACCGTGCCTGGAACACAGGAAGGTCACCGTACGTGTTCACTGCTATCAATGCTAGGTTTCTTACTTTGCCAGAGCTGCTGTAACAAGGTACCATAGATTGCGTGGTTTAAACAACAGAAATTTATTTTCTCACAGTTCTGGAGGCTAGAAATCTGAAATCGAAGTGTCATCAGGGTTGGTAAGAAAAAGTCTCTCTTTTTGGATGGTAGATGGCTGTCTTCTCCCTGTATCTTCACCTCATCTTCCCTCTGTGCGTGTCTATGTCCAAATTTCCTTTTTTATAAGAATATCTTTTTAAATTAATTATCTCCTTAAGACCCCATCTCCAAGTACAGACACATTCTGAGGTACTGGGGGTTAGGACTTTAACATGTGAAATTTGAGGAGACACAGTTCAGCCCATCCCAGTGGGAGATGTGATGGCCTGTTACCATGTCAGGGGCACCAAAGGCTGGAGAGGAGATGGTGGCTGCCCAGATGGCCCCTGGCCCCGTCAGTCTGGCTGTCAGCCCTGGTCAGTGGTAGGAGGCCCAGGGCAGGCTTGGGCCCTTGACACGATGTCAGGGCTCCCTCCTTGAGGATGGAGCCTACAGGGCAGGACCCCTCCTCCAGGCTTCACATACTCAGCCTGTCACGTGGGAGTTGGTGGGAAGCACTGGAGACAGCATTCTCCAGACCCCGCCCCAATAAGAGCTTCATCTCCAGGGCCAGAAAGGGCATCCGGGCCCCAGTTACCACCCGGATAGCTCACCAATCCTTCCTCCTCCTGCCCAGACAGACTGCAGACCAAGGACATGCTCACAGGCCAGGAAGCTTCCTCCAGCTGCCGCTCTTCCTCAGGAAGGCTTTCTTAAACTTCCTCATGCCTGCAAGAAACAGTGACAATAAAAAAAGATCCCTTACCCTCACTCGGGAATTCGGGACTTTTCAGCATTTGTTTTCTTTCACCCTCGAACTTGGCTGGGTGTGGCCAGGCCTGGCCCGCGGGCTGACTGCAGCCCCAGGTGCTGGCCTTAATGCCTTCACAAGGCACATCCTGAAGCCACCACCACAGCCAGGTCTGGGTTCATTCTGGGTGAGGGCTTCCCACCAGCCGTCAGCTGCCCCTTCTTCTCCCAAAGATGCCCCCTCCTCTCTAGCTCCTTGTCACCTTTCTGGTGCCCACCACCTTCTCTCTCACCTGGACAACTAGTCCCTCTCCTGGGGGGTTCTGGGCCCTTGCCTTGCTCTCCTCCAATCTACGTATCACAAAACAGCCACCGTGGCCTTCTCACACATGAATCTGATGATTATCAGCTTAGATGCAGTTAGGAAAGCCCAGCCCCTTCCTGACCAGATGCTGACCCTGGCCCCCTCCCCACTCTGCCAGGCCTTTGCCCTTGCCGCTCTCTGCCTAGAATGCTGGGTGCTAAGCATGCTCTCACTGCTGTCAGCCCCCACGGGTTCCCAGCAGCCCCTCCTTCCCCAGGGCCTTTGAACTTCTCTGTTTTCTGAGGTCCCGCTGCATGGCTGGCATGCCCACACTCCCAGCATCCTCTGCAGTGAGGGCCCGAGTCTGTCTTGCTCAGATGGTGGAGAAGGCCTGCCTCTTGCATTCACCATAGGCCCACAGAGAACTAGGGGATGATTTGTTCTACCCAGAAATCTCTGCCCACATCCCAGCTGCCCCTGTGACCCTGGAAATGTTTCAGCCAGAGCCTGAGGCTGCGCCTGGGGCAGGGAGCTGGGGGTGCGGACTCTGCCTGGAGTTCCACATGCTTAGATAGGCTCAGTCTGCCCCAGCTGCCTCTGCACACTCTACAGCCCCTGGCTGGCCTCCCAGGACTCACAGTCAAGGTCACTTTGTCAGTTTCCTATGGCTGCTCTCTCAAATCACCACGAACTTAGTGACTTAAAACAACAAAAGTGTACTGTCTTACAGACTTGGAGGTCAGAGTCTGAAGTGGGTCTCACTGGGGTGTCAACAGGACTGCATTCCTTCTGAAGCTCTAGGGGACAATCTGTCTCATTGTCTTTTACTTACATTCCTTGGCTCATGGCCCCTTCTTCCATCTTTAGATCCAGCCCACAGCATCTTTAATATTTGACTGCGACCGCTTCTTCAGGGACCCTTGTGACTGTGTTGGGCCCACCTGGATAACCAAAGATAATCTCTTTTTTTAAGGTCAGCTGATAAGAATCTTAATTCCACCTGCAAATTGAATTCCCCTTTGCCATTTTATGTACCATCTTCACAGATTCCAGGGATTGGACATAGACTGTTTTTTCTTTTTTCCCCCCTAGAGTTGGGGGGGTGCATCATTCTGCCTACACAGGAAAGGGTATTATGGACTAATTAGAGAGAACACACAAGTGACAGTTAGGCCAGCTGGCCCTGGAGGCAACTACCTGGATTCAAGTTCACAACTTACCAGCCAAGTGACCTTGGGCAAGTCACTTCATTTTTCTGAACCTGAGTCTCCTCATCCTTAAAATGGGGGATGAAGTGATATTCTTCGCAGTGGGATACTACTCAGCAATGAAAAGGGATGGACTATCCATACATAGGGCAAGGTGGATGAATCTCAAAATTATTATGAGTGAATGAAACTGGACGAAAAAAAGTACATACTGCATGATTTCCTTTCTACAACATTCAAGAAAGTACAAACTAATACAGCAACAGGAAGCAGAGGTGGTCACTTGTGGACAGAGGGAGCCAGGGAGGGGCAGGAGGGAGGGATTACAAGGGGGCACAAGGACACACTTAGGGGTGACGGATATGTTCATTGTCTTGATTGTGTTGACGTGTGTGTGTGTGTGTGTATATATATATATATATATATATATATATATCTCACAATATCAAACTATATACTTTAAAAGGTACAGTTTATTGTGTGTCAGCTATACCTCAACAAAGCTGTTATAGTGGGAGGTGATTACGGTTTCTCTTCATAGGGCGGTGGTGTAGATTAGATGAGTTAATTCATGAAAAACCATAGGACACTTGGCACATGGTAAGTACTGTGAGCCAGCATCATCACTGATGTTGCTGGCATGGTTAAACAGCAGTGCTTCTCCACGCTGCTGCCTGTTAGAATCACCTGGCAAATATTCCTAAAGCACCACTACCTGGGCCTCCCCTGCACAGAGTGTGACCCAGGTGACCTGGGGCAGGGCTTGTGGCTGGACATTTTTAAAGCTCCCCAGGTGATTTTATAGGATTTGAATAAGTCAGGATTATTCTTCACTGTACCAATATTTATCTAGTCTCACAATGTGGAAACTATGCCAATATCTTCCAGATAGTTCTGTCATGCAGGCTAGCTCCTGTGGAGAGACAGCTCTGGCCTCAGTCATTCATTCATTCAGTAAATGTAACCTACTACATTGTCCATCCCTGACCAGGTGCTGGGGAGATAAATGTGGACCCAAGTTCCTGCCTTCAGGATGCCTGGTCTTATGGTAGAGATGAGAAAACAGATCCACACAGTGAGGAAAGGGCAGGGAGGAATCAGAGAAGGCTCCAAAGAGGATGTGACATTTTTCTCAGGGTCTTGAAGAATGTGCAGGAGTTTGCCAAGGAGAAAAGGAGAGCATCATGTGTGTGTCAGTTATCTATTGCTGTGTAACAAATTACCCCCCAAAATTAAGCAACTTAAAACAACCACTGTATTATGTTCATAGACTCTGTAGGTTGGGAATTTAGATATGGCAGAGTGTCTCTGCTCCTCAATGTCTGGGGCATCTGGAGCAACTCAAAATAGGGGGCTGAAGCTGTCTAAAGTCTCATTTACTCACATGTCTGGCACTGGATGAATGAAAGACTAGGACTGCAGTCAGTGCCTGCACATGGCCTGTCTGTGCAGTTTGGGCTTCCTCACATAATGGCTTCCTCAGGGTCTTCAGACGGGATGATCAGGGCTCCACTAATGAGTATTTTATTGGAAAAGATAGAAGCTGTAGCACTGCACCCCAATGTTCACAGCAGCACTATTTACAATAGCCAAGACATGGAAACAACCTAAATGTCCATTGACAGATGACTGGATAAAGAAGTTGTGGTATATTTATACAACAGAATACTACTCAGCCATAAAAAAAATGCCATTTGCAGCAACATGTATGGACCTGAAGATCGTCATTCTAGTGAAGTAAGCCAGAAAGAGAAGGAAAAATACCATATGATATCGCTTACATGTAGAATCTAAAAAACAAAAAACAAACAAACTTATTTTCAAAACAGAAACAGACTCACAGACATAGAAAACAAACTTGTGGTTACCAGGAGGGAAAGGGAGTGGGAAAGAGTTCAAGATTTGCAGATACTAACTACTATATATAAAATAGATAAACAACAAATTTATACTGTATAGCATAGGGAACTATATTCAATATCTTGTAGTAATATATGGTAAAAAAGAATATTAAAATGAATATATATATGTTCGTGTATGACTGAAGCATTATGCTGCACACCAGAAATTGACACAACATTGTAAACTGACTGTACTTCAATAAAAAATATATATTTTTTCAGAAAAAAGAAGCTGTACCACCTTGTATAACCCAGCCTCAGAAGTCATAAAACATCACTCTCACTTCACTCTACTGGTTGAAGCAGTTTTAAGGCCACTCAGATTCAAGAGGAAGAGCCACCGACCCTGGCTCTTGATGGAGGATTATGTTTTAGAACTGCTCCAGTGTGTTCAGGGAGCAATAATGATGATGGTAACACCTTATAGACATAGTAGGCAGTCATGATGCTCCGAGGATCATTCTAAACTTTCATGTATTAACTCAGCATCCCCCCACCCCAAGCTATATCATTACCCAGTCTTTCAGACAGAGAAACTTGTACAAAGCCAGAGAGCTGGCAGGTAGGAGAGCTGAGATTTGAATCCAGGCAGACTGGCTGCAATGCCCAAGCACTAGTCACCACACACACTGCCTCTCCTCAGCAGAGCTAGTGTGGCTGGACCTGTGATGCCTGTAGGGAGGGCCTGGAGCTGCACCTGAATAGGAGGGCCTCCTGAAGGCCCTTGCCAGATACGAAGGAGGGTCTGGAGTTCATCCCAAGAGCAGTGGGGAACCACTGATGGGGTCTTAAGCAGGAAGATAACATGACCAGATCTGTGTGGCAGAATGATCCCTCCAGAGACTGACAGGGAATGGATTGGAGGAGGTGAAGCCTCAGATGAGGACATGAATCAGCAAGCTGGTGCAAGGGCTCAGATGAGGGCTGTGTTGGGAAAAACAGGGAATGGGCGCAAGGGGAAGTCAGTAAGTTCAGTCCTTGGAATGGTCCATGGCCATTCGATGTCATGATTTTGAAGAGTATTTAACAACTTGAAAAAATTCTTCCAGCATATAATTTTGAGTTTAGTTTAAAACAAAGGGAATTCAAAACCATATAAAATATGATTCCAATTTGTTTTAAGGGTACCTATCTACTGTGCTATTGACTCTCCACTTGCCCCCCCTACATATACTCTTCACCCTTCGCCCCCTGCTAAATCCTGGGTCTAACTACTACAACCTGCATCACCCGGGCTAGTCCATCCTCTGACTTCCTGTGGTTCAGCCAATGGGGGGGGGGCACCTGGGGAGATCAGAGGGCGGGAGAAGAGAAGCCAGGGTGTTTATTTCTCTGGCTTCCTCTCTGTCTCTCTGTGGTTCTGACAGTGGCTCAGTTTAAGGCCACAGCTCCTGGCAACGCCCCTCCCACTGCTCCAGCAGTGGGTCCTGGCAACCCCACTTCTTCCCCCATCTGACTAATACAACTATACACAGACAAAAGCTTGTATGGAAATACTCCAAATTGTAAGATTATTTTGGTGGTAGGATTGGAGGTGTTTTCCCTTCTTTTAACATTTCTGTGTTTTCTAAATTGTTTGCAGTTAATCTGTATTAACTTTTATAATAATTTTTAAAAGGCATGTATGTCAATGGGATTTGAGGTTGGTCAGATGTAGAAAGGACAAATGTGGCAGGAAAGCTTTTGTGGTGGTTTTAAAATATGTCCATTAGCCCTTTGAGATTTCTCTCTCCAAAAGGTGGAGGCTAATTCCCTCCCCTTGCGTGCGGGCTGTCCTTAGTGGCTTGCTTCCAATGAACTGAATATGGTAAAATGATGGTGTATGTCTGGGTCATCAAAGGCGTCACAGCTGTCTCCTTGCTGTCTCTTGGATCACTGGCGCTGGAGGAAGCCAGTTACCATGTCATGAGGACACTCAAGCAGGCTTCTGGAGAGACCCACGCAGTGAGGAACTGAGGCCTCCTGCCAACAGCCATGTGTGTGAGCACCTTGGAAGGAAATCATCCAGCTCCGGTCAAACCTTCAGGTCACTGCAGTCCTGTCCCACATCTTGACTGCAACCTCCTGAGAGGTCCTGATCCAAAACCACCCTCTCAAGTCACTCTCAGCTTCCTGACCCACAGAATATGTGTGAGATGATATTTATTTTGTTGATGATGCTAAGTTTTAGGGCGATTTGTTACAGGGTAATAGCTAACTGATACAGCATCAGGATGCTTCCCTGGATTCCAGCTTGAATATCAGAAGAGATGAGACCCAAGCTAGGGGGCTGTCATGCGGGCAGAAGGTAGTCTCCATTTGGGAAATGTTGAGCTTGGGGGCCCTGGGGGAGGCAGCCCATGTGCACCAGGCATAAATTTTGGGGAGGAAGATCTAGATAGAAGGAGAGAGATCTGGAATCATCAGCAGAAGAGGGGGTGAAAGAAGAAACTTTAGGAGTGGGAAAGGTCACTCAAGAAGAGTGCGTTGAGTGGAAAGAGTAGAGGGCTAGGTGGGGGTCGAGGGGAAGACCACCCCTGGGAGGTGTGATGAGCCAGAGTGGGAGAAGAAGCCATCAGAGAGGTGGGAGGAGACCAGGGGAGAGAGCAGCGTTTGGAAGGCCAAGTAAGAGGGAGAGCTTTCCAAGGCCATAGGAAACAGGACAAGGACTGTGATGGAGCCCCTGGGCTTGGCCAGGATGCCCTGGGAGTGGCCAAGATGCCTGGGTGACCTTGCTGGGAGAGAGCAGTTTTCTGGCTTCTGTCCTGAGTCCCTCTGGCTGAGGGTTTCCACAGTACCAAGGGTTGGGAACAGCACAGCCCCATCCTGGCCAAGTTTGTTCACTCAAGTCCTCCAAACTTGGGACACCAGTCACCAAGAGCTGGTGGGAGGGGGACCCTCATGTCTGTGGCTCCAGCTCCTAGGGCTTACTCTGCTGGTGGGGGGAGGTTTCCATTCCTTTTGAGAGCTTTCTTAATTTCCCCTTCCTTCCTCCACACTCCTGTCCGGGTGCCAAAGTATAGAGAAACCTGCCTCTAAACATATGCTCTACAGAAACACACTCACAAATCTGCTTTCAGACTGAAGAGGTCCTCTTAAGATTCTGTGCCTTCTCGAATAATTTCAGTGGCAGTAACTTCAAGGGTAGGAAAAGGCTCCTTAAACACCCTACACAGCATCCGTGTGGGACTAACTCCACTTCCCTGGGTTCTCAAAGCCCAATTTAATCCAAGCTTATTAACACATAACATTTTAATTTGCCTTTTCAATGTGCTCTGCACTGTATAAGCGTAACAAATTTAATAACATCAGAAGTAAGGATTTTGTATGTTAATTACAATGTTTCCATTTCTTTGAGAAGCTCTATCCAGTTGGGGTAATCCCTGTGGAAAACAGACCCCTGGAAATCAAGGCAGTCTCTGGTCCTCCCCTGAGCAGACCTCCACCCCAACTGAAAGCAATCAGAAAGGAAAAATGGGTTTCCTGGGGATGGAAAATTAGCTGAAATCTAACATTTTCCAGTGTCTTAGCTTGTGTTGCCTCCAAAGCAGAGGCTGAGACAAGGGTCCCCGTATAAGTTGTTTAACTGGGAGGTGGTCTCAGGAAGCACCCGTGGAAGAGTGCAGGTGTAGACAGGGAGGAGACAGCAGCCAGCAAAGGGTGTGTTTCTCAAGCCAGTTACCACAGAGAGTGACTGGGGCTCAGTCCTGCTGGGGAGCCCCGGGAGCCAGCGTGGACCACGCACCACCTCGGTTATCCCACCTGAGGACTGAGGGCTTTGGGGCATTTATCTACCAGCTCTGTCAGTCATTGGGCAAGGGCTCTTTCCAGGGGCCATTAGTTCTCTGGCCCTTGCAGTCTGCAGGGTGGGTGGCACAATGGGCTCTAATGCCCAGAGGAAGCCGGCAGGCAAAGGAAGGAGGTCAGGCAGCTGGAGGTCAGGTTGCCGTGCACTGAAGGGGTAAGGGTGCGGGACCATGGGCGGGCAGGCAGTGATGATGTAACCAGCTCCACGGGCCCCACGTCCTGGCACAAGCTGGCAGGGATGTGAGTTCCTGCATTGTGCTGGTTGTTAAAGGAACGCAGCTCTGGCTTTTCCTGGCCCCCAAACCTAAAGCAATCAGCAAACAATTTTGAGCATCTCTAAGGTACCAGGCACTGGCTGGACCTGGAGACTCAGAGATGGATGGAGCTTGGTTTTGTCCTGTAAATGTGTGCAATGTTGCCCAGAGCCTGATGTGAACCCCGACTGGCCGGCAGGATCTCTTCATGTGATTGCAGACACACTGTTACTTTCTTACTTTGTTAGTTACAGATTCATTTTCATGGGAATGCAAAACAAAGTTACTACCCAACTATTGCTGTCATTGATATTACTGCTTAGGACATAGCTGAGTTTAAAAAGTAGGCCAACCCAAATGTCCGTCGACACATGAATGAGTAAACAAATGTGGTATTTACAAACAAGGTCCTACTCTATAGTACAGGGAGATGACGTTCAATTCCTTGCCATAACCTATAATGAAAAAGAATATATGTATATGTCTAACTGAATCACCCTGCTGTACACCAGAAGCTAACACAACATTGTAAATCAACTACACCTCAATTTAAAAAAAAGAAGAAACACAGAAACTACTATATATAAAATAGATAAACAACAAGTTTATACTGTATATAGCCCAGGGAACTATATTCAATATCTTGTAGTAACTTACGGTTAAAAAGAATATGAAAACGAATATATGTATGTTCCTATATGACTGAAGCATTGTGCTGTACACCAGAAATTGACACAACATTGTCAACTGACTATACTTCAATAAAAATATATTTTAAAAAAAAGAAAAAGAAAAGCAGAATTACTCGAGGGGTGGGGAGTGGAAATGTGGTATATACATACAGTGGAGTAGTAGTCGGCCATAAAAAGTTCCATTCTGATACAGGCTACCACGTGGAAGAACCTCGAAACCATGCTAAGTGAAATAAGCCAGACACAGAACAAACAATATATGATGCCATTTATACGAGGTACCTAGAACAGGGAAATTCTGAGAGACAGAAAGCAGAATGGAAGTTACCAGGGGGCGAGGGGCAGGTGGGGCATGGGCATTACAGCTTCCTAGGCACAGAGTGTCAGTCTGAGATGGTGGAAAAGTTCTGGAGGTGGGTGGTGGTGATGGTGGCACAACTTAATGTCACTGAACTGTACACTTAAAGATGGTGTAAAATGGTAAATTTTGTTGCATATATTTAACCACAATTTTTTTAAAGTGAGCCAATTAAAACACTGATTTCCATGAAGATATCATGTAAGTAATAGCACACCCTGCATCCATCTGTGACAGAGGGAGACTGAGAAACTGTCAGGTGAGCTTAGGGGAAAAGTAATAGGTTGCTGGGCTTCTGGAAGCAGAGCCAGGAAGTTTGCCCAGGGGAGGAAGGGAGGAAAGACGGTCCAGGTTGCTGGCGGGGGCGGGGGAGGTAGGGAGAAGGAGAGGGGATTGAGGAGGCAAAGCTAAGCTAGGCCCACACCTGGTTCTAAGTTGTTTCTGTTTGGGTCCCCCTCTCCTAACTCTACATCAGCCACAAGTGGTAAATTAAAATACAGGGTGAACCCCAGCTGCAAATGGTTCTGCAGGTGGCACTTTTGGTACCTTAAAAACTGAAGTGGAAACCCAAGTGGGGTTCCGAGCACCTAGAGAGCCTCCAGGGTTTCCAGGAAGCTCCCAACCCATCCTCCACCCTCACACCCCAGCCCCCACTTGCCCCTCCAAACTGTGCCCCTCGAAGCCACCAGAACAGTGTTCTCCAAATGCAGAACTGATCCCATCCAACCCCCACTAAGACTTTCCAGTGGCCTCTCTGACAATCAGAATAAAAGTCCATCTGTCCGGCCCCCCACAAGCAGCCCGGCCCAGCACGACGGGGACTTGCTGGCCTCACCTTGCACCTTGCATGCCCCCTGACCACCATGCACTGACCCTCCGGCCATCCCCTGCTCCTGGAACTCCTCTGCCACTTCCTGCCTCGGGGACTTTGCCCTACATGGGGCCTCAGTGCACCCACCCTATTTCATGCTCCCCCACCTCATCACTTCCTGTCAAATCACTCTGATTCACTGTCACCACAGCCCATATCACTCTGGGGAGATGGTTCACTTCTCTGTTATACACCTGCTCATTGGCTGTCAGCTCCCTGAGATCAGGAGTGCTGTCCCTTTGTTCCGTACGCTGTCCCCTGGCGCCTGGCCCAGAGCCGGTGCTCAGTAAACACATCCTGAGTGGATGACCGGGTGATTGAACTGCGTGCGGTGGGATCACCAAGAGTTGGTGGAAGAAGAGGGGAGGGTATAACTCAGTGGTAGAGCGCATGCTTAGTGTGCACGAGGCCTTGAGTTCAATCCCCCATACCGCCACTTAAATAAATACATAAATAAATACATAAACAAACCAACCAACCTAATTACCTCCCCCACAAACCCACTCCCCCCCCAAAAAAAAAGAGTTGGTGGAAGAAGCCGAGGAAAGAGCTGCTTCCTCACACAGCATCCCTGGGGGAGGGCAGCTCCCTTTTTCAACTTGCGAATCCAAATAACCAAACGTGTGTTTAGGAGGCGCGGTAAGCTGCTCCTGGCAGGTCCTTCTGCCATCTGTAACTGCTCGGATTTTTCATTTTCCACCTAGGCCTCTCAAGGCCCAGGGGAGGCCCCACTCTCCAAAAGCATGGGGAGAGCGAAGGCCTGGCAACCGGGCGGGGAGCACCAGATCCTCGGGGCTTTCTCCAGGCTTCTCTTGGTCCCCAGGGTCATTGGTGGCTTTGCTCAGCAACCTGTGCCCCAGCCTGGGAGGGAACAGGTCCCTGAGGGAAAGGACTGGAAAGAGAGGCTCCGGGGTCAGGGGCCCTGCTGGGAAGGGGCCCTGAGGGGTACATGGTTCGCTTGGGAGTTGCCAGGTTCCAATCACCCACCGCCCCCTCCCCAGGGCCGGCACCCATGGGAGACAGAACCCAGGGAAGCAGAAAGCCATGTTCTCTGAGGAAACCTCCGGCCACTGGAAAGTTGCTTGGAAGAGTTTGCCAATGCTCTCTCTCCCCTGGGCGTGCTCTGGGCCTCCTGGGCTCCTGCAACTCCAGGGAACATAGGGACGTGGGTCCCAGGAGGCCTAACGCCTGGCTGACCTCACTCTTTCCAAGCTGGGTCCCAAGAGCCAGGAGCTCGTGGAGGATCAGACTCCGGGCCCAGACCTCGGACCTCACCGTGTCCGGGCTCTGCCTTCCAGCTTGACCACATCTTCCTGGTCCAGAACAGTATTTTATCACCTACAGTGAGGAAGGGCTTTCTTAAGTCCAACTGCTATCTCTCCCGCTCTCATGTAAAAGTGTCCTGAGCATGTGGCACCCAAAGGTCAGACCATATCTACATCTTGGATGATAAGGAAATGTGGTTTAAAGACCAAATATTTGAAGACCCAGCATTTGGAGGAAAGGAAGTATCAGGAGACCGGGAAGGAGTTATCTTCCTTCCTCATCTTTCTACTTGAGCAAGACCGAGCAGGAAATGTGAGGGCCACGAGCTTGGGCCCTGCAGTCAGACAGTCATGGGTATGAGTCCCACCGCTCCTTGCCGTGAACCTGTGGGCCCACGTCTCTAATGTGCATGGAATCCAGGTACCTCCTTACCTGAGAAGAGGGGTGAACACTGAGCCTAGTGGTGGTAGCTGCTCCGGACACTGCGGTTAACACATCCTGCAGAGTGTGCCGGCGACAGGTTCTCCTGGTCTCCCTGCTCAGGGCTTGCAGACCCTAAATGGACATAGTCTCCCAATAGACGGGCAGGTGTGGAGTCTGGGACGAGAACGAGCATCAGCCCTCTCTCCTCTTCCTCCACGTGGTGGGTGCTTATTATTCAACATGGGGAGGGTACAGCTCAGTGGTAGAGCACCTGCTTAGCAGGCATAAGGTCCTGGGTTCAATCCCTAGTACCTCCTCTAAAAAAAATAAATAAATCTAATTACCTCCCCCCATCCCAAAATAAAATAAATAATACAACAAACACCACTGCCTGCAGCCTGTGTCCCAGGTGTCCATGCTGGGACCCACGGCCACCAGCAAGTGGCTCACAGCCCGGGGAGACACCAGCAAGTCACCAGGTCACCGTGTGAGTAACACTAAGAAGGGAGTACTGGGGTTGGGAAAGAAGGAGCTCTACGCAGGAGCCTAGTGAGGTGGGGTCAGGGAGAAGGAAATGCTGGCGCTGAGTTTGCGGATCAAGGAGAAACTCACTAGATCAGAGAAGCCAGGGAGGACCCCTAGGTTGCAGGCAGAGACACTTGACCCAGTGGCTTCTGTCCCAAAGCCCCCTTTTTATGTCATTTATTTATTTTACATATATTATCTCACTTAAATTTTAAAACTGGTATGGCTTATAGTCACCTAACCCCATCTTTGGTGTACGGCTCAGTGAATTTCACACACGTGTGCACCCACATAACAACCTCCCAGGTGCAGACTAGGACATCTCCAGCTCTCAGCAGGGCCCTCATGTTGCTCCTGGTCTGTGCCTGCAGCCTCAGGTCCTGGTTCTGGCTTCTGTCACCATCGATGATGAAGGCTCCCCCCTTTATAACATGTATTTTGTAAGATCCTTTTACTACCATAAAATTAAATTCATAGGTAAGCTCTAACCTAAATTAAGAAGAGAAATAAAGGAAAGTATAATATATTCATGTGTATTTATCATAAAACAGCAAGTTGAATGGTACAAGATGCTAATGTTCCCATAGGAATATCCCAAGGGGACACTTACGCCCCAATGAGAACCACGCCCCAGATCATCAGAGCTGCAGGGACTTTAGAAACACTCAACCAACTCCCCTTGTGG